>NC_136059.1:24462752-25062752 GCF_964261635.1 Lissotriton helveticus | reverse complement strand
CTGTGGGGATGTTCATAAACATGTTTTAACCTTCAATATACCAAATTAACATAGCTCCATTATTAGATATGACACACTGTATTCATAATCCAATTTGACATTACTTTCTGTATTCCGATGATGCCAATATATCCTTTTCAGGTTTGGCGTATAATCATCTGTAGACCTGAAATAATGAAACATCTATCATTTATTTGCCCAGGTTGACTAAGCATGGTGGACTACTGGTCAACATTTAATCAGTATTTCTCTCACCTTATTTTTTTAATCTCTATTTTAAATAGAATGTGGTGCTGATAACCTCGTGATATTTATCTCTATTGAACAGATTTGTGAAAAAATAAATAAAAAATAGAACGTATCAATAAGAATTCCTACTGCCCATTGTGTGGTGTACCCATCTCAATTGGGTCTCGCTGTACTGAGGTTATCTTCATGACCTCTAAAATATACTTATTTACATCACTAATCTGTCGCATTTATCTAGAAAAGGTAGCACTAACCACACCTTTCTTATTTCTTTTATAATAGACTATTGTTTTGTTTCTTAATATTCGTTGCCATTATTCCTTCATTCTGAAATTATCTGAAAATACATTAGAGGGAAAGACAGAGGACCCGTCATACTTCTTCCTAAACTCCCGTTTTAAACACTACTTATCCTTTGTATGTTATAGATTTGTTTTCTCCAACTCACCTAACATTGTTATGCTCAGTCCCAGTCCGTGTTCTACTCTTTCCTATTCCTCTCAAATTTTCAGCATCAGTATTCTACTGGAAAAATGGGCATATAAGTATTGCAGCAAGTGTGTAACTCTAGATCTCCCCTTTAAAATCGGATTAAAATGTCCCATATGCCCCATTAATCAAAGGCTGTCCAGAGCTCACCGTATTTTTCTTTCACATACTTCCTTCTCCTACGGCCTGGCCCGATAAATCCTGCCGTGGTGAAGGTATTCTCGCGCCTTGGCCTTAAGAACGATGACCACCCAATCCAGTTAGTTGTTGGATATGTGTATTAGCCAATGCTAGGCTTGCTGTTATAATTCACTCATAAGAGGCTCCGGTTTCCTATCTGGTCTGCCACCTGATCGGACCAATCACAAATGACTTTTCATGAGCCTATCACTGTTCCCTGCTTTCTCGAGAGCCAATAGGCTTCCACTTCTCATCATGGTTCTTTCGTGCAGCATTATCGCATCGGCCCGCACTTATTTGCTGCTAAAATTAATTTGTGTGCCAGCCTGTGCATTGCGTATTTGCTTTTGACCGCATTTGCTGCTAAAATTAATTTGTGTGCCAGCCTGTGCATCGCGTATTTGCTGCTGATCGTATTTGCTGCTAAAGTTAATCTGTGTGCCAGACTGTGCTTCACGTTTCTACTGCTGATCGTATTTGCTGCCTGAATTAGTTTCTGTGCCCCGATCTCGCCCTGCATCACCTTCTTGTTGTTTGGTACCATTTTGTTGTCCCAGCCCGTCTCTCCTCCCCGCTCCCAGCCGCTGCTCCCCCGCGGCCCCACCCCCGCTCCCTACAGCACCTACAATCGATCCCCTCCCCACTCGCCACCCCGCTCCCGCCTCCCAGCTACTCCTCCCTCGCTCCACCGCCTTCCACTCTCCACTTATGACAGATGCACTTGTGGGCAGCGTTCACGCGCAGCGTGCGCACCCTATGCGCGCCGAAGGCGTGCCAAAGGTAAGCCCGTCTACGCCCGTTCGCGCCTGGCCCGCGCCCAGAGACAGACCCCCTGGCCCCCGCAAAAACCACTCCACCCGCCTTACGTATGACGCCGCAACCCTCACTGCATTCAACACGGGCCGACTCCCAGACTGCCACCAAGCCGCCCCAGGACGCGCCCATGGACCCTTCACCTGCCAATCCTGCAAGTTCAGCTGCATCAGATCCCATACTACAACCAATAACGCCAAACAGAGCGCAAACAACAACCACCTGAAGTGCATCCTGCTCAACACGCGCTCGATCCACAGACACGCCATTGAACTATGGAACCTACTTGACACCACGACTCCGGACGTCGCCTTTCTCACGGAAACCTGGATGAACGCCTCATCCGCGCCCGACATTGCCATAGCCATCCCGGACGGTTACAAGATCATCCGAAGGGACCGTATCAACCAAACAGGAGGAGGCATCGCCATCGTCCACAAGAACTCCATCCGCATCACGACCAGCGCTGACGACACCCTCACAGCCGCTGAACATCTCCACTTCCAGATTCACACCGACCCCAAGACTACACTTAGAGGCACCCTCGTCTACAGACCCCCAGGACCCCGCACACAATTCAGCGAAGACATCACTGATTTTATCAGCCCACACGCCCTCTCCTCCGAGGACTACATTCTCCTAGGGGACCTCAACTTCCACATGGAAAAGAACAACGATAGCAACACCACCACCCTTCTGGACAACCTCGCCAATCTCGGACTCAAACAACTGGTAAACACGTCCACCCTTTACGCTGGACACACGCTCGACGCAATCTTCTCCTCCAGCAAGCACATCTCTTTCAATCACGCCACAGGACTCCACTGGACGGACCACAGCTGTGTCCACTTCAACTTCAGAAAAACCACGACACACCACCACCCACAACAAGTCCCCCGCAGAAACTGGAACAAAATTACCACCGATCAGCTCACTACAGCGCTAAACCAAATCCCTCCCACCAGATCATCGGACCCAAACCATGCAGCCATCAATCTCGCACAATGGATCACCCGCTGCTCTGACGAATTAGCACCCGTGAAAAAACACCACAACAAGCCAGGAAACAAAAAAGCCACCTGGTTCAATGACGACCTCAAAAACTCCAAAAAAAACTGCAGCACCCTCGAGAAAGCCTGGCGAAAAACCCAACCACAAACAACGTTACCGCCCTCAAGGACGCCACCCGCAAACACCACCAGCTGATCCGATCCACCAAGAAATCAGCATTCAAGGAGCGACTCGACAACAACGCCCACAACAGCAAGGAACTCTTCAGCATCGTCAAAGAGCTTACCAACCCCAGCGCCGGCACCAACTACATCACCCCCTCTCAAGAACTCTGCGACTCTCTAGCCTCGTTCTTCCACAGCAAGATCGCTGACATACATAACAGCTTCGGCGAACAATCCACTCCCCTCACCAGCGAACTGTAGCCCCCACCACCACCCTTTGCGCCTGGTCCCCAATCAGCACCGAAGACACCATCCGCTTGATGAATTCCATCCACTCCGGAGCACCAACCGATCCATGCCCCCACCACATCTTCAACAAGGCCGTCTCCGTCATCGCACCCCAACTCCGGGACATTATCAACTGCTCCTTCAACACCGCTACCTTCCCGGAAAGCTGGAAACATGCCGAACTCAGTGCCCTCCTGAAGAAACCTACAGCAGACCCCACCAAACTTAAGAACTACCGCCCCATCTCACTCCTCCCATTCCCTGCCAAAGTCATAGAGAAGACTGTCAACAACCAGCTCGCCGCCTTCCTCGAGTCTAACGGCTCCCTCGACCCCACACAATCCGGCTTCCGAGCAAAACACAGCACCGAGACCGCCCTCATCGCAGCCACAGATGACATCCTAACACTACTCGACAACGGGGAAACAGCTGCCCTCATGCTCCTGGACCTCTCAGCAGCGTTTGACACGGTCTGCCATAGCACCCTCGTACAACGCCTCAGCAACGTCGGGATACAAGAAAAAGCATTGGACTGGATCATCTCGACCTCGCCGGAAGAACCCAAAGAGTCCGCCTCCCCCCCTTCAGGTCAGAGGCCTCCGAAGTCATCTATGGAGTACCACAAGGATCATCCCTCAGCCCCACACTCTTCAACGTCTACATGAGCCCCCTCGCATCCATCGCACGTCAGCACAACCTTAACATTTTCTCCTACGCCGACGACACACAGCTGATCCTCTCCCTCACCAAAGACCCAAACACCGCCAAAACCAACCTACATGAAGGGATGAAAGACGTAGCCGAGTGGATGAAGAACAGCCGCCTAAAACTGAATTCAGTCAAAATGGAAGTCCTCATCCTTGGATCATCCCCCTCCGCATGGAATGACTCATGGTGGCCTCCGGCCCTAGGCAGCGCGCCCAAACCTACGGACCATGCTCGCAACCTAGGATTTATACTAGACATCTCCCTCTCAATGACCAGACAAGTCAACGCCGTCTCGTCATCTTGCTTTAACATCTTACGCATGCTCCGAAAGATCTTCCGATGGATCCCCACTGAAACAAGAAAGACGGTCACCCAAGCACTTGTCACAAGCCGACTGGACTACGGAAACACCCTCTATGCCGGAACCACAGCCAAATTACAGAAAAAACTCCAACGCATTCAGAACGCCTCCGCCCGACTCATCCTAGGCATACCACGCCACAACCACATTTTCGGTCACTTGAGAGAGCTTCACTGGCTCCCCGTCAACAAGAGAATCAAGTTCTGTCTCCTCACCCACGCACACAAGGCCCTCTACGACCTAGGACCCAGATACCTCAACACGCGCCTAACCTTCTACACCCCCACCCGCCATCTACGATCGTCCAATCAAGCCCTCGCCGCGATCCCGCGCATCCAAAGAGCCATCATGTGAGGAAGATCATTCTCCTACTTAGCAGCCAAAACCTGGAATTCTCTTCCCACCCACCTCCGCCTTACACAGAACCACCTCTCCTTCAGAAAACAACTCTAAACATGGCTGTTTGATAAATAGCGAACCCCCTACCTCAAGCGCCTTGAGACCCTCTGGGTGAGTAGTGTGCTATACAAATTTTGACTTGACTTGACTTGACATCCTTCCAGAGCCTTGGTAGCACAATCCTCAAAGTCTACCCAGTCTTGAGTCTGTGCCTTTTGAGTATCTCTGAACTTTAATCTGTATTTCTCAGTGGTTAGGCCAAACCCTTCAATCAGTGTACTTTTCAAGATCTGGTAATCATCAGCATCCTCATCTCTAACAGTGAGGAGCTTGTCTCAACCTTTGTCTGCAAAGGAGAGCCACAAGATTGCTACCCACTGCTCCTGGAAGACCCTCTGAATTTTACAGGCCCTTTCCAGTGCAGTGATCTATTTGTGGATGTCATCCCCACTCTGGTAGAGATGGACAATCTTGCTCAGCTTCCTATGGTCTTGAGACATTCCTCTACTACTAGGAATGTTGCTGCAACGTTGGGGCTCTAGACCCAACCTTCCCCTAGTTTTCTGAAGTTCTAGGGACTCCTTCTCTAAAGCCAACTGCTCTTTTCTGATCCTAAGCTGAGCTTCCTCATACTTGAGCAGTCTCTATTTCCTCTCATGAGAGGATTCCCTCCTATGAGAAGAAACAGAGGTCCCTAAAGATGTATGAGAATGGTAAGACTCCTGAGAAGGAGGCCTTGGCCTTCTAGGTAAACTGGCAACTCTCCCAGAAGGGATACAGAGGGGACCATTGTGGCCCTCTTCATCATCCTCAGGAGGAGTCACACTGTCCAGGATGGGATAATTGTCACCCCCCTGGTCAGCATCAGAGGTCTGGTATGGGTGATCCTCACCCTGTGGCTCTTCCTCTGGTGCTGCCCCACCCAACGTGCCTACCACCTCAGGCCCTGTGACCCTTCTGAGATCATCCAATAGCAGTACCTCTATGAGGCGTTGGGTGTTTGCACTTTTGCCTGTCTTCAATCTCCTAGTACTACACAATGCTCTCAATTCCAAGAATTGGAGATTGTTATATCTAGTTGGAAGAATCCTGTTAGTTTCTGGCAGGGACCCACTGGCTCCTGGTCTTGAAGACATCACTAGTGTGGTGTGGTGTATGCACCTACCTACTCTAGTGTGGCCTACTTAAACTCTCTTGAGTTGTAGAAAGGGTGTGCTAAGCCCTTGACACACAACTCTAAGTTTAGTAGAACTTACTGTAATTAAGCTTGAATTATATATAGCTCAGGTACCTTTAGTGATTTTCAGTTAGTCAATCAAATTAAGATTATCTGGTAAAACAATGGCAAGCTTGAATCCCACATGCTGGACACCAATGTGAGAAGTTGGCCTGGTATTTGCTGTCCACTCGTTATGGTGGGCACCTTGCACCAGTCCAAACGACCCCTTATTGATGGTAGGTTAAAGACAACCCTTATTAAAAGCTATCCTAGTGGTAGCTATTGAGAGCAGTCTTCAGGCTAAGTCTTGAAGGAGTGTAAAGCAGCTTGTTTTACCAGTCTATAATCTCTTTGAATGACCAAATGAAAAGATAACCACACCAGGAATGTATAACATATATGTATTTATACTACAATAAATCCCACTAGTCTCTTTATGAGACTAGAGGTCAAAGCACACAAGTAAGAAGCATTTAATCAACAGTAAATAACACAATATACGATAGGACCCAGGGGGACTGAACCACATACTAAAATAGTGGTATAAGAACCATGACTTGGCTAGACACAAGGCCTAGAGCCTGTAGAAGTGCTGGGGCCACAAGGAACCTCCCAAGGTATTGACACAGGGGACCCACGGGGGACGCTTGCAGTGGCAGTGTGAGAACACAGCCGCAAATCACCGTTAATTTCTATGGGGAAAGTCGCGGTTGGAAATGTAAAGAAAAAGGACACTTCGGAGAGTACTTTCAGTTAACCCCTTTAGACTTAAGGGTTCCTAGGGCCAACACCCACGGTAGCACCGGAGTACTCGAGTTACCTCACCCAAGGAAGCCGGGTGCATACGTGTTAAATGGTGTTGGGAATCTTCATTGTTTTCAATAGCGATCTTCTGAAAAGTGCTGCTGCCCTGAAGAAAGTGTCTGTTGCAATCCAAGCCTGGATCGGAGATGGGAAGGACCTGAAAGCAGAAGGGACAGAGTCTGGGCCACTAGCCACTGACCAGGGGCACGATAGGCGAATGCCCACCGATGTCGGGTGCTTCAGGTGCAATGAGGTGCAGCTTGTCTCTTCAGCCACGTGGACTAAGAGGCATCGACGACGACCAGGAGCTGGATTTGAGCTGTCCCACAAAGGATGTCGAGTGCTGCAGCATTGGTGCCCCAATTGGACACAACAAGTTTTGGCAACAGCAACCCACGCAGGAGGAGAAAAAAGACTTTGGTGCAGATCAGCGAGATCCTGGGGACTCCCCAAGCGATGTAGAGTCAGAGCATGACTGGAGCAACCAGGGAAGTCCAATTAAAGTTACAATTGCCTTCACAGGGACCCACCATTCGACGGACCAGGGATCGCGAAGGGACCTTGAGAGGAATCACAAAATGGTGGCCCACAGGTCACTCAGAGTGGGGAGGTCAGCAATCTTCGGTGGATTCTCTACCCGGGGTCTGGGATACACGTAACCCAACACAGAGCCTCAAGGGACGTCGAGGACTTATGCACTTGCAAATGTGGACGGTGTCCAGGGGTTCTGGATCCACAGTACCCACGATGCCTACATACCTCAGCTGTGCTGGGGCCTCGGGTCAGGCTCTGGGAAGTCTGGAAACCCACCTCCTGTGTTGCAATTACTTCAGAGTCCGGCGGGAGCTTCGGAGATGCACACCGGTCAGATGCTTTGTTGGTGCCTGCCAAGCAGAGGAGTAACACCTTTACTTCAAGGGAGATTATTTAGTCATCTGGCGTTTAACGGATCATCAAAGGTCCAGGATTCAGCTTCAGAGTTTCGTCCAGGGATATCTAAAGTTTTGGTTACAGAGGTTCCTTCTTTATACCCAAGGAAGGGCTTGGACTAACTCAGGGGACCCACCTATGGGAGGGTTTGGAAACAGGGGTGGCTACACCCATTTCCTTTGTCCAGTTTCGCACCAGAGCAGGGGCTGGTAGCCCCTGCAACTTGTTTAAGCTGGACTATGCACAGGGACAAAAATGTGCCCCCAGTGCAGGACTTCAAAGCACTCTTGGAGTGCTCCCACCCAGCCCCAATACACTAAAGCCTGTCTGGGAGGTGGTAACACCTCCCTGTGATAGGAAACCTATTGTCCAGGCCTCCCCTGCCGGAGTTTCAGTCAGCAGCAGGAGGTCAGACTCGTGTCTGTGGCTGCAGAATCCATTTTGTGATGCGAGGGCTCTTTTAAGTTGGTACCGGGTATACCAGTGCTGCCATGTCTTTCCCTCTAGAAGGGTGGGATCATCCGTGTGGGGGTACGATTCCAAGGTGTTTGACCCCAAACATGACATGTTTCCATGCAGCCATATTAAAGTTACCATTTAACCCAAGGTTATGCTGCACTTAAGAGTATATGGTCTGGCTGACCACATGCAGCCCCGGAGAATAGATTCCTAAAGCTGCAGATGGGCTCTGGTCTTGCATGGGCACCATCTCACTTGAAAACCAAGCACCCTGCCCTCAGGATTGTTAAGGATTGCCATAGGGTCTGTGGTGTCATTTTGGAAGGGTTGGCATAATACATCTGCAACCCCTGGTAGACCTCTGGGGTACCTATGCCCTTGGTACATAGTGTACCAAATATTAGGGTCTTATAAGGGTACCCCAGAATCCAATATGACGTTTACCTAAGGTACATGGAATCCATTTTAAAGAGGAAGCAGATAGACTGGGGCCCTAAATAGCAGGATCCCAGTCCAACTAAGTTGAAAACCAAAACAACACCAGGAAAAAGTGGGTGCAACCATGCAGTCAGAGTCCACCTTCCTACACATCCGCCACTCTTTGTCTAAGTAAAGCTGTTTCCTTCACCCTTTTATCACTGTGTTCTGATCTTTTTAAGCACAGGTTTGCTAAAGATCTTCCTACTTCGCCTCTGAACTCCCATGGAATGGGTTACTCATAACCATATTAAGCTATCTGAGTCCAGAAAACAGTATTTTAAATAGGTTCACAATGCTTAGCTCCACATATATAAACTTTGAGGATGATGAGGATACACAAACACACTTGCACTCACACATTGTCACAGTATGTAGACATGGAGTTAAAAAAGTAATTTTTGACATTATGATTTACTTTTCTTAACTCTATATCACCAGATCTTGACAATATATATGTATGTGTGTGTGTGTGTGTGTGAGTATATGTAAGTATATACCTACTTTCACAGTTGTCTGCTATATGTGTCATGATAATTGTTTAGGCCGGTATTTCTGTTGTTGATAGTCTGACATAGATCCATTGAAAAAACCTGTCTACCCCATAAGAAATTGAATATGAAACCACATTTCCATACACAAGAGAGTGCTGTCTGACACCTGTCCTAATCTCATCCCACCAATACTATGAGCGTCATTTACATGATTTTGATGCAGGGCAAGAATTCCGACAAGATATGGTGTTATTGTTTCTTTCTCCACTACGCTGGTGCACAAACAGCAGCTGTGCACCCGTGAAGACACCCTTGCGTCATTTTGCAAGGGTGCCTGTGCTGAGGGGATGATTGTCTTTAGTAATAAGGGACACCTTCCTGCACAAAAACAACAATTAAAGGGTTTTTTATCTTTCCATGTGTGCTGAGAATGTACGCATAGAAAGGGGAAAAAAAGTCTCCTTGTTGCGCCTCCTTATGCCTCCCCTGGGAAGGTGAGATTTGCTGATAGATTCCCAGGTGTACACAATGTTGTAAATCTGGGAATGCGTCAGGTTCCATGGATGTTGTGTCGGAACACCGATACCAACACCCAATTTAACACCTCGTTCATGTAGAGTTATGCTTGAAAAGAAAACATATTTAAAAGGTCAAAAAAAGTCATGCAAGGTGACTTTACATGGCCTTTTCAATATGAAAGTGTGTAGTTTATTTCCCTGGTCCTGCCTGAAGTGCAATATACAAAAGTGTGCATTAGAGAGAAAGTGTATGATTTAAATCCCTAGTCCTGTGATTGACTGGCTTGCAGTAGAGGGTATGTATAGAACTCGTACCTTGTCCTGCAAGGGAATGCAGTAGAAGGTACATGCAGTATGTGTCCTTGGTGTGTAGTTTTGGATCTGAAGTCAGTGTATTTATTACATGAATGTGCTGGTGAGATGTCTTTCACCAGAGAGGAGGACTTTTGAACCCCAGCACGCACACGGATGAGCAGTCCCCCGTCATCACCTTGAGACCCTCACGGGTGAGTAGCCACGCTTTATGAACCCCTGATTGATTGATTGATTGATTGATTTGCTGCCAGAGAATATTTTTGAATGTCATGAATGTTTTCATATGATATCAGCAGTAAAGTACGTTTATACTATGTTAGGGTATGTTGACTATATGTCCCAGGTCCTGTAAGAGTATGCAGTAGAGGGTATGATGACTATACGTCTCTGGTCCTGTGAGAGTATGCAGTAGAGGGTATGATGACTATACGTCTCTGGTCCTGTGAGAGTGTGCAGTAGAGGGTACGTTGACTATACGTCTCTGGTCCTGTAAGAGTGTGCAGAAGAGGGTATGTTGACGATATGTCCCTGGTCCTGTGAGAGTGTGCAGTAGAGGGTATGATGACTATACGTCTCTGGTCCTGTAAGAGTGTGCAGAAGAGGGTACGTTGACTATACGTCTCTGGTCCTGTAAGAGTGTGCAGAAGAGGGTATGTTGACGATATGTCCCTGGTCCTGTAAGAGTATGCAGTAGAGGGTATGTTGACTATATGTCCCTGGTCCTGAAATAGTGTGCAGTAGAGGGTCAGTGTTTAGTATATTTCCCTGGTCCTAAAAAAGTATGCAGTAGATGGTTAGTGTAGTGTTACCCCTAATTTTCCAAAAATATGCAGTAGAGGGTGAATGTATAGAATGTTTTGTGAGTCCTGCGAGAGTGCGTAGTAGAGGGTACGCTGACTATATGTCTCTGGTCCTATAGTAGTATGCAGTGGATGGTTAGTGTAGTGTTACCCATAATTTTCCAAAAATATACAGTAGAGGGTGAGTGTATAGAATGTTTCTTGGTTCCTGCAAGAGTGCGAAGAATAGGGAATGATGAATATACATCTCTGGTCCTTTAGTAGTATGCAGTAGAGTGTAGTGTAATGCTTGACCCCATTTCTGCAAGAGTGTGCATCAGATGGTATGTGCATAGTTTATTTCCCTGGTCCTACCAAAAGTGCAATATACAAAAGTGTGCATTAGAGGGAAAGTTTATGCTTTATGTCGCTAGTCCTGTGATTGACTGGCTGGCAGTAGAGGGTATGTGTAGAAAAACGTGCCTGGTCCTGCAGGAGAGTGCAGTAGAAAGTATATGAGTATGTCTCCTTGGTACTATAGGAGTATGCATTAGAAGGTATGTGATTTCTATGCGTGTCATTGGGGTGAAAATGTTGTTCCTCAGGTATTGCATAATGGTATTGTTTCGATGGGTTAAGTATGACCTGTGTGTGGCATTTAGCTTTATATGGATGGGGTAGGATGTGACCACTGCTTAAATAATTTATGGGGCTTATCAAAGCTACAGTTCTGTTTGCATTTTTATTAGTTCTGTTTGTATTTTTATTAATTTACAAGGGAAGGAGATGTGTTATAATCTGCTGTGGTTGTAATGCATTCTGTGCACAGCTTCCCTTTTACCCTGCCCTGCTCAGCCAGTGTGTGATGACAAAGAATGTCGGTGATTGGACTGGAGACGAGACATAGAGAGAGTGGGCTGAACAGAGAGAATGCTGCTCCTGGTTGGGTATTCTATTCAATAAATCTATCACCTGTTAACCTACGAGATATGACTGGGGGTGAATGTTTTCCCAATGTGCAACATTCCGTCCATCACCATGTGTGTTTTGCTGTTCGCCCTATGTGGGAAGGGTATGCCCAGACATGGGTCCCGTGCTCACTACGCCACTGGAGACAAGCTATCCTAGCTGATGACAGCTGATAGCAAGAAATCGGTCCTAGGATGCTTGATTCCGGTCCAGGGAAGACATGGCTTGGCAGTTCGGGCTGGACTGTTCCCATGAGGCACAGGGCCAAGACTGATTTGCGTATGGCCATGTCTGAACTGGGGTGGTGTGGTGAGCAAAATGACGATGGATTAAACCCAGATCTGTGACTGTGGGTGAATGTTTTGCCAATGTGCAACAGTTGGTCCATCACCTTGTGTGTTTTGCTACCTGACTCATACTTATTAAGGAGGAATCTCCAATTACAGCACATTCATGGTTGCATTGAGCACCCAAGCAGCTTTGCATAGCACTTTTCCATCTTAAAGAAGTTTAAGAACTATGAGCAGCAATGCATTCCTGTTAATACTCCAGTGATAAAGACAATAAGAAATTTACACTGAGCCTTTTTCTGTGGTGTCCTTAGAAGGTAAGATGTATTGCATCTGAGGACATTAAAAAAAACTTTATACATTACCAGGGTTACCTCGTTTATCACTGTACAAGTAGTACAGACAGAAAAATAACAAGCATTGGCATAGCCAATAGGTCTTGCCTTTGGAACCGTACAAGTGTTTAGCCATGCATCAGTTGATGTTGTTGCACCAGGGATATTGTGCTGCATAAGTAAATACTTATGAGGTCCCAAAGGCGAGACCTATTGGCTATGCCAATGCGTTTTTGTACTTCTTTTTATCCAGGCTGGACTGTTCCCATGAGGCACAGGGTCAAGACTGATTTGCATATGGCCGTGTCTGAACTGGGGTGGTGTGGTGAGCAAAATAACGATGGATTAAACCCAGAACTGTGACTGGGGGTGAATGTTTTGCCAATGTGCAACATTCCGTCTATCACCTTGTGTGTTTTGCTGTTCGCCATAGGTGGGAAGGGTATGCCCAGATGTGGGTCCTGTGCTCACTACGCCACTGGAGTCAAGCTATCCTGGCTGATGACGGCTGATAAACTGGTCCTAGGATGCTTGATTCCGGTCCAGGGAAGACATGGCTTGGCAGTTCGGGCTGGACTGTTCCCATGAGGCACAGGGTCAAGACTGATAGGCATATGGCAATGTCTGAACTGGGTTGGCGTGGTGAGCAAAATGACGATGGATTAAACCCAGATCTGTGACTGGGGGTGAATGTTTTGCCAATGTGCAACATTCTGTCTATCACCTTGTGTGTTTTGCTGTTCGCCCTATGTGAGGGGGGTTTGCCTAGACGTGGGTCCCGTGCTCACTACACCACAAGAGTCAAGATCTCCTGGCTGATGACGGCTGATAGCCATAAACCGGTCCTAGGATGCTTGATTCCGATCCCGGGAAGACATGGCTTGGCAGTTCGGGCTGGACTGTTCCCATGAGGCACAGGGTCAAGACTGATAGGCATATGGCAATGTCTGAACTGGGGTGGCATGGTGAGCAAAATATCGATGGATTAAACCCAGATCTGTGACTGGGGTTGAATGTTTTGCCAATGTGCAACATTCCGTCCATCACCTTGTGTGTTTTGCTACCTGACTCATAATTATTAAGGAGGAATCTTCAATTACAACACATTCACGGTTGCATTGAGCACCCATGCAGCTTTGCATAACACTTTTCCATCTTAAAGAAGCTTAAGAACTATGAGCAGCAATGCATTCCTGTTAATACTCCAGGGATACAGACAATCAGAACCTTACACTGAGCCTTTTTCTGTGGTGTCCTTAGAAGGTAAGATGTATTGCATCTGAGGACATTAAAAAAAACTTCATACATTACCAGGGTTACCTCGTTTATCACTCTACAAGCAGTACAGACAGAAAAATAACAAGCATTGGCATAGCCAATAGCTCTTGCCTTTGGAACCGTACAAGTGTTTAGCCATGCAACAGTTGATGTTGTTGCACCAGGGATATTGTGCTGCATAAGTAAATACTTATGAGGTCCCAAAGGCGAGACCTATTGGTTATGCCAATGCTTGTTTTTACTTCTTTTTATCCAGGCTGGGCGCTGGTCTTTTGCCTTTGCTATTGCCTTTTCAACTGTGTATAGGAAGTATGTACCTGCCATCCTGGGTGTTTTGTTTCTGTTAATGCATATATTTTGAACTGGCTGGGGGCTGCCTCACCCCCGAGAGCCGCGCTAGGATTGGCGGCTGCAGGCACGCCTCCGTCACACCGTGCCCTGATTGACCCTGAGAGGGGCTCCAAGAGGAGCGGGAGCCCCCCTGTCTCGCCTGCGCGGGCTCTCGAATAACGTTAGATGCCTATAGCATCAGGTAAACCCCCTAGGGGGAGGGTGGAGACTCTGCGGGGATAGCGGGGCTGCCGAGGAGCCTCTGAACACCAGAGAGGCAGCCCTGTGACAATCTCTCCACTCAGGAGACTGCAGCTGGCCCCTGTAGGCCCTAGTTAACCCTGCAATGGCCCTGTGGGCTCAGTAGGCCTAAAGTAAAAGTGAGAGGGTGTAGAGGCACAAGATTGCTCTGATGATGGATGTACTGTGCTGCATTATCCCCTTGCCAGGGGACTGTCCCTTTTAGAGTGCCCCTACTTAGGGAAATGTTGTATATGTACCTGTTGTGCCATTCATGCATATGTTGGGTTATATGAATGATCCCCATGCACAGGAGACGCTTTAATGTTGAAACCAGATCTATGAATTGTTACATTTAATAATCCTGCTTATAAGAAATGTGGTTGCCTAGAATGCCCCTAAATAACAGCGAGTTACTTACATTAAGTTAGTATTTGAAAGATGTGTTCCCCATTTGCCTGATACAAGAAGAATTACTCACCTACACTAAAGAGTCTAGATAAAGAGTCTTGAATTGAACAGCAAACCTGGTGTGGTGTCATTTTGTTGCATGTGCATTCTTGAGTCAGTGTGAGTGTGTGCTGCACCTCTGCCTTCGGGTGCCTTCCTGCCTCGCACCAAGTTACAGTGTCGGAATTGGTGACCCCAGTTCTAACAATGAAGTACTCTGAAGGACTGTAAATTTAACGTTGGGAGCAGCGCTCTACTAATTTGATGCTTTTTGGCTGCGCAAGCCTGATACCGCAGGACCCCCTGCAGCACCGTCCTGAGACCAGCCCACCCTTGGCAGAGTCTGGGGTACAGCAGCGCTCCCTGTCAGTTACAGGGTCTTAGAGCAGCGAGACGGCTGCAGCAGGGGCGTAACACAGGCCCCCGCAGCCAGTAGCGGTCGCCAGTAGGAGCTACTGCAGGGCGGTGACGTGGGCAGGGGGTGGGGGAGGGTGGGGGGTAGAAATGTATGGATTATGGAGTTTAACAGGTAAGTAAACATTTAAATAAATAAAATGAATTTTGTTGCACGCACTGCATCACCAAATGTGAAAATGGGGCCGGGGACGTTGATGTGACCACCTTTATAACGCTGTCGGAACATTAAGCAGGAGTAATACGTTTAGCGCTGGTGTTTGATATCCCTTGACAGCAGACTGCACATGCATTTATAAGGGGGGTGGATCAGCGCGAGGCTGGAGTGGCGCCCACGGAGAGCAGAGGTGGGAGGGATTAGGTTCACTTGTTTAACCTTACAAAGCAAATGGGGGTGTAGGATAGATCAATCCTTTCCGTGCTTGAGTTTTATTATAAGAATCATGGTGTCATAATGATGAGCATGCTCACCGCACACTGAAATGTGACTGCGCGCCACTACTAATTAAACAAGCATTGGCCTATCCAATAGGTCTCGCCTTTGGGACCTTATAAGCGTTTAGCCATGCATCACTGGATGTTGTTGCACCAAGGATATTGTACTGGTTAACTAAACACTTACAATGTGTCAAAGGCAAGACCTATTGGCTAATGCTTGTTCCGTGTTGGCAAGTTGACAGTGTGTGGTAGTGTGTGAACGTTTAAGAGTGTGTGTATTTGTGTGAGGCACATATGCCTGTGCAAAGCTGTATTTTTCTATGTAGCAGTGTGTAAGTGTCAGTGTAAAGAGGTAGTATAACAGTGTACGTTTTTGCAGGTGCAAGCGTTTAATTGTACAAAGATAACGTGAGTGTGCTCATGTTAAAGTGTCTGTGTGATGCATGGCTGTGCAAAAACCTACTTGTGCATGATTTCCAATGTATGTGTTTTTGCAAATTTGCAAAGAGTTCTATGTAGTGTGTATACTTTAAGGCTGTGTCTGTGATGCAGCGAGAGAGTCTGTGATTCTGTATCGTACAAGTGTGTAGGAGGGACCGCTTGCTGGTGTAACCGTGCAATGTGTGTAAATGTGATGTAATGTGTGTGCGGTCCCGGTGTGTTGGAGTGGGCGTATCAGGGCTCCTGGGGATGTGGTGTGTGGAAAGGTACTGCTGTGGTATGGGTCCCTGCATGCCCGGGGATTTGTAGTGATTGGCAAGGGAAGAACCGGCCTGAAATGAAAGAGAGACCTTTATTTCATGTTCTGTAACCATTCTAATAAAATGGATGTACCGGTGAAACCCACATGGTGCATCAGTGTCACGGAGGCACTACCGTACTTCATAGTATAGAGGGGAGCCACCTTGTTCCATTTACTTTCTACTTTATAGGGCTCAGGCAAACACTACGAAAAGTACAAGAGTCCAAAAATGTTAAAAGGGTACACTCAAAGAGGCCTTTTACACAAACTGCCTATAGATGCTTTAAGATGAAGGTATAAGGACTCACATAATGTTATTGTATAGCTTTGTTATATATGCAAATTTGAGTTAGAATGTATAGGAAATCACTTTAGGATTGATATTCCCAAACAGGGCTTTGACATTGAATAAAAGGTGCATTACAGTGGTGGCCACGGTGAACATGTTTACTTTGGGCTAAATGTCTGCACAATTGGATTGAATGTTTCTCATTATGCAGACATAAACAAAAGAAGAATCTTTCCTGGATTAGGGGGCACTGCTCGAACCTGCACTACTGTGCCAACACAGACTGCACTTACAGCATGCTCTCGCGTGCAAGCTTCAAGAAAAAACACAATGAAACTCTCTGCTCACCTTTCTCTATTGGGCTATGGAAGAGTGGCTTTTTATACATTAGGAGCCTTCTAGAACAGGGGGTTTTCTGATTACCGTTTATACTGGGACTTTGACTCGCTGCAAAAAATAATTTAATTCTATGCGGCGGGAGCACTGTCTATATTTAATGGAGCCAGGGCCTAATACCAACTTTTGCCCTTTTACATAGAGGCATTAATTAAAGTTCATACAACACAATTTGGGTGTCCGACGACACAAAGGGATACAACTTTATAGTCGTGATTTGACATACGATGGTCTGTTATAGACTGCCCCCCCTATTTTGCTAAATAATAGTACCAAGGTTGATTGATATTGTGATAAGAATGGAGGGATAATACTCGGTCCTATGCCATCTTTTTCATATTTATAGAGCGGGGCCTCATTGCCTGAGCGAGCGCCAGGAGAGGTGAGGTCTGATCCCAAGATTTTTCTGGGTGAGTTCAGTTGATATACCACATGGATACCAAACCAGACTGCTGATCATATACATTTTCCACAGTATATTTCTTGTGGCTACTTACATGTTTCTACAGTGGCGTTTCGACATATTGTCTGTGTGTGTGTATATATGTACATGTTTATCTTCCAGGAAAAGAATCCAATTACAGAGACATCACTCCTACACTTTGGAATTCGACATATGGTAGGACGTATCTTTTGTTATATATGTGTTTCTCACTTTATTTTGCAGTAGTGTTCTAGATGTGGTCCTGAAGAAAGCCACTGGTCGACCTACCGAACCTGGATGTCGACCTCCTTAACCATCAGAAGATAGTTACAATTTTTTCATACTATCTAACCCTATTTTTTACCTTGACATTATGATGACCCCATAATAAATGTGTTCTTTGGCATCATAATAGTTAATTTTATCCTCACATTTATGTTTTGTTTTCACATTATAAACACTGCAAACTATCTTTCAGCACCACCTATTTCCTGTTTATGGCCTTTCACATCACTGGTGGATCTATACTAGGATATCTCACGATAACAACAAGTGGGATACCTAAAACAGATACCAGTTTTTCTACAAAATCCCAGATGATGATGCTCCGCCATTGGGTGGGCTGATGGGTTTCTTTACCACTCTTTGTGCAACAACACACACAAGACATAGGTTGTGCCACTGCGGATCCCCTTGGTAGCCTCATGCTACTAGACCATTAGTATCCATTCTTGTTATTAGTATATATCTGACGCCCCCTTCTAACATGGGACCTTCTTTACAAATCGGGTTTCAGCTGATATCACCTCGATAGCCGCCCACGGAGACTGGAGAGCACCACATACGCGACTGCCTGACCCCAACATGGCATGGCACCAACCATGAGACTGATCTTCTGGCTCCTGAGGAGGTGAGACACAGGAGCCCGGACCGGTGTTGAGAGTCGGACCAGCTGAGGTCTGCCTGACTCAACCTAGTTAGTGACTGCTGGAGAAAACACAGACAAAGTCCTCTTCTTTAATGTGCTGGCAGCTGCTCCCCCTCTTCCTATTATTCCCTCTTGTTCTGTCTTGCTCCTCACTTACTGAAACCGTGACTTGAAGAAACGGTTCACAACCACTCTTTCCTTCTTTCATATAGTTGCTTCCCTGTGAAATGGATCCAAAAAAGACAAGCTTGCGTGCCTCGCACTGACGAGGAGAGGAGAAGGCAGCAGGGGGAGGGGAAAGAGGATGGGGCCTGCGCCTGTTTCCCTTGCGGGAGCGAGCAGGAACCATGTGTTAATTAAAACCAAATGGTTTTAAAGCTCGCTCCGCAAGGGAGTCGCCAAACGTGCACGTGTTGCCATTCAAAGCAAGGCAACACCGGCACGTTTTTGGGGCCAAAACAGAATCGATTACTAAAGGTCTCCTACGCAGCGCCTGCGCGCTGTGTAGGCGAGACCTAACAAGCTAGTGCGAGCAGGCACCTGGAACCAAAAGTGAATTCAACCGCAAGTGAACACGACAAAGCCTTTAAAATTGGAAACAAAGGCTTTCCTGTGGCGCATGGCATTTACCTTGCGGGAGCATGCGCGATAATTGCTAACAGATGGCAGCGCTGCTTGTTCCCGCAATGTAAACGCCACACATGCACGAGGGCTCATTGGGAACAGTGCAAATCATGCACGAGTTCTCAATAAAGCCAGGAGCAATTCCAAACGGTCACTCCAACAGCAGCGCTTGCGCACTGTGTAGGCGAGACCTAAAATACACTCCTAGGAATTGTTTGAACTACCTGATGGATCGATCATATGCCATTATTTTCTAAAACAAGAATCTCAATACAACTGACTATACAAACTCTTTGCAAATTATCAGAGGTGAAACAGGTAATTTACCTAAAATACCTTGAAAAGAATTATTTAATTTGAATCTGTTTTTTGTTGAATATTGAATTAAAATCATGTTTGCTCTTCCATGATTTTATCTTCATTCAAATCAGTATTATTTTGGTATATGTTTCCTTTCTTAGTTATTCAATGTTATGTTTAAATTTCATCTGTCTCTCTTAGCCCATATATGAGTTTTCACTAGTTCTCTCAATCTTTCCTTCTCATTCACAGATTAGTTTTGGAGCTATGGACCCCATTTTTAGTAACAAATTGAGATTCCCATCCTTTTACCGGACTGTTCCCAATGATCTTTCCCAGATGGAAGGTATTTCTCAGTTGTTAAAACATTTTTCCTGGAGCTGGGTTGGGATTCTTGTTCCAGAGAATGACAGCGGTGAGAGAGCTTTGCGACAACTGATGGCGTTGATCACCGAGAGCGGAGGATGTGTTGAGTTCTTTTATATGTTACCTGTTACACTTTCAGAACCTGATCATTCAAAACTGATGCTGATCGTAAGGGTTATCAAAAGGTTCACCGCTCAGGTCATCATTCTGTACGGCTCAGGGACAGAAATGGTCGAATTTTACTGGTTTGCTGTTTGGGACCAGGTTCCTCCGAAAGTTTGGGTTGTGGCAGGAGAAGCCCACATTAAGGAATTATTTAATGTACCAGATGCCTGGAAAACATTTAATAAAATCATAAAATTTTCAATCAGGAAAGGGGAAATCATTGGATTTAAAGATTTTCTTCATGGTGTCAACCCTGCCAAATTTCCAGGTTATGGTGCTGTGGACATCCTATGGGAAACATGTTTTGAATGTGTATTAGCTGTAGGAGGGATTATGATTGGGTATAATTTCCCTTTTTGTTCAGGAAATGAAAGTCTGCAAAGTGTTGATTTGCCCGACTATGATGTAGTGAACTTTAGATATACATTCAGTGTCTACACAGCTGTCTATGCTCTAGCACACGCTTTACATGAGATGCTTGAATCAACCTCCAAGGAAGGAACAGCTGGTGCTGCTGGGAGCTTCCATCAGGATCTCAAGCCCTGGAAGGTAAGGGTTTTTCAGTAGAAGGAACCATAAAATACTGGCAGATCAAACCTCTTCTGATATGGGCTATACCTGGCATGATATGTCATATTATCCTCAGTAAAATCACTTTAGAACACATACTACTAAGTTTATAATTTGCCTATATGGATTTTCACAAGGGTGGGGTGTAATTGACATAATTCTCCATAGCGTAATACCATGAGAAACATAATCCAGCATTGACCACTATTTGAGCGAAATACACCCTTGTGTCCAAACTGGGCCTGAAGAAGCATCTTGCACTAAGAAAACAGCACTAAATGGTTCAGACGACGAACAGCTGAAGCCAGCAGACTCCTCACTCTCTTTAAGATCATTGTTCCTGCGCTCCTGCAGCAGTACTCTGGCCCCAAATTACTCTGAATTACTCGAGCTGGAGACATCATGTAATTTCAGTAATTTCGCATTTCAAAAGTAATGCGTAACTTTTAAAAATACTCCAATGACTCCACCATAATTCAAATTATGTCCAGGCCTAAATTTCACCCTTGGCATAGAGTATATATGGGTACAGCTACACTGACGGGATAGTCATACCCTAAAATTAATTCAAATGTAAAATATATGTGTATGTATTATTATCATTATTATTATTATTATTATTATTATTATTATGTGTATTATTATTATTATTATTTATTTATTGTTTAGTTATTTATATTAATGTGTATTAAGACCATATTTATTTGGGTGCCACATTAATGTAACATAGTGTTATTAAAATGTGTAGAATACATCATCATACTGCTCGATGAGTCCATGCTTCAAGGTTAAGAGAGCAAGAAAACTGATAGGATCATAAATAACCACACATTTTAAAGTCTCAGCAGCCTTTAGGTTATTTAACAGTAGAACAGGTATACATTGAATGTTAACATATACTTTTAGTTACTAGCATCCAGTAGCAATTTTCACTTTAGGGACTCTGACTGGCCCATGGAAAAACACTTAAAAGCAATATTAAATATGATTCCATAATTGTTTTTAAAAATTGGCAAAACCCCAGACCAGTGGCAAAGTCATATTTTCATTAATTAATGAGGAAAACTATCTTTTAGAAAGGTATATTTACCTTTTCTGAAACTCCTGAAGGCTAGTTTACATGAGCCTTACAACTGTCACTCAGCTGGCGACTTCCCTGAATGAGGTGCAGAGACAAATGCCTGGGTGTGGGGAGGTGTTTCTGTTGCTCTGGCAGGATGCACATTTGGGCTGTACCCACAAACTTAATTTACTTCAAAGGGGCCCCCCTTGTAACAAGCCACTGTCAGAAGACACCTAGACAGGCCCTGTCTTTTGTCCCCCAGTTAGGCAGTCACCAAACCCAGTGGGTTAAAGCTGCTCCCAGAACTGGATTTGGAGTAGGGTGTACTAATTTCCCTGGCCACACTGCTGAGTGGGCACACATGCACTGCACACATAGAGAAGGGTTTCCACATTGTGCATTTTAGATGTGAGGGTCACTTTGTGATTGGTTGCAGTATGGCAAACATGAACTGCTGCAAATGTTTTGTCACTGCTGGTGCCCGAACTAATGGCAGTTTCAAAATTTGAGTCGGGTGGGTCAGATGCACAACAGCGTGAGTGTGAGTGGAACTTTGTTGGGATTGTTGTTAGGTTGCTGTGCTCTCTTTCCAAACTTACATGGCCCCTGGTATAAACTCCTGGGGTCGCGCTCTTCTTCCTAGGTGCTTCTGTTGGGTGACACTTTTAGTGCCTCAATTACTCAAGTCCTTCTACTTCCAAGAATCCTCTAGTGAGGATATCTGTGTAACAAATATTACCCAATCCTGGCCTCACCATCATTGATAATGAGAGTTTCCCAATTCCTTATGGTAGCACTCAGATTTTCACATACGTTCTTGCCTAATGGATTATAAAAGGAATGAATTTCTTTTGCCCCTTTCATTGCAGTGCTTTGTATTTAACTTTTGTAGTAGGTTAGTATATATGTTTAACACCAATAAACACCTAAAAACACTTACAGTCACTGCATGATGTCATCAGAGATGTCATCTGTGATATCATTTGTGATGTCATGAGTGATGTCACTGACCGTGTCATGAGTGATGTATTTTGTGTACAATGCGGGGGTGTAATTTAAAGTTAGCTCAGGAACGTATAACTGCTAAATTTCTATGATTATGTACGAGTGAAATCTGAGCCTAATTATAAAGTCCCTGTGATCTTTGGTTTTCTCAGTGATTTTTTAAAGTTTTTAAATTCTATATCCAAACCATAATGTCCCTATAAAATTTAATCTTTTAAGTGTTCTAAGGTTTTTCAAATTCCATTTCCTAAATATAACGTCCTTGTAACCTATGTTTTTTATCAGTGATTTTTTTTTTAACTAGTAGGCGCGTTTGCAGAGTGGTGAAGAAAGGGAGCAGGGTCTCGGGCCCATTCTCAGGAATTGTGCTGAGTCGGACTGATTGGAGGTAACAGGACTGCTTCTTGGCCCCCAAGGATCCTCAGCATCCAAACAGACTCCCCCCAATCATTAGTGTGCACTGAGTTGCATTTGCAGAGTGGTGGACAAAGAAGGCAGGACCGCTCACCAGCTCTCAGCAATCGTGCTGTGTGGAAGTTACAGGAGATGACAGGAGTGGTTCTTGGCCCCCAATGAACCTTAGCATCTAAGGGGACATCATCCCCCAACCAGTAGTGTACAAGTAGGTGCATTTGCAGAGTTGTGGATAAAGGTGGTGTTGCCACTAACTTCCTCTCAGCAATTCTGCTATTTGGGACTTCCTGGAGGTAACAGGAGGGCTTGTAGGCCCCCAAGGGCCATCAGTAGCCTAGGGGCCTTCATACCCATCCAGTAGTGCGCCAGAAGGAGCGTTTGCAGATTGGTGGAGAAAGGTGACATGGCCTCCAACCACCTCTCAGCAATACCACTGTTTAGGACACACTGAAGACAACATGAGGACTTGTTGGCCCCTAAAGGCGCTCAGCATCCAAGGAGACTTAATCACCCATCCAATAGTGAGTCAGGAGGCGAGTTTGCAGAGTGGTGGAGAAAGGGGACAGGCCTCCAATGACCTCTCAGCAATCAGAAATACTGGAGGTAACAGGAGGGGTAATTCGCCCCAAGGACCCCCAGGACACAAAGGGAATTAATCCTCCTATCAGTAGTGCACAAGGAGGCGCATTTTCAGAGTGGTGGTAAAAAGGGGAAGTCTCCGGCAACTTGCTGGAACATTTTTCCTTATTTGTTGACTTTATCATGGAGGGAGGTTGCGTGGCCTTCTAAAAAAAATATTTTCAAAAGGGAGAGGGGAGCCCCAGGTTAATTTTTGCCATGGGGACCCCATCCTCTGGGGCCCGGCATCTTTATCGGGGACCGCAGGTAGAGCCTGAATGCCCCTCTGGTCCCTGCCAGGTCCCTACCTCCAGCTGGAGGCAGGGACCTGCTTTGACTCACAGGCAACTGCTAAACATGCAGCTCCCTGTGTGTCAAAGCAATTGTCCTTTTTTTTTTACAGAGTTTTATATAGCGCAAACTTGACCTGGTATTGGGTATCAGAGCGCTTTACAAAGCACCAGTTGTGTTACATGAGGACACGTTCATTTTTGTTAAGCACGGAGAGATTAAGTGATTTGCCCAGAATCACAGGATGTTCACCGTCATTGCCAAGACTCGAACCCGGTTCCTCAGATTTGAGATTGACCGCCCTAGCTGTTACGCCTACGCCAACTCCCTCCTCTCTCCTTTTTTCCCTGCCCGCAAGTCTGTGGGCAGGGAAACAGAGGACACCTCAGCTCTCAGCAAGCGGGTACATAGATCCCACTTGCTGACAGCAGTGTTTTGTCTGACTTGCATGGAGCTGTCAAAGCTGCTGCCAAGTTAGAGCAAACTGCTATGTCCCATAGCAGGAGCTTGGTCTGGGGGGTGGTGGTCCCAGGGGCTTTTATTGGCTCCTCTCCTTTCTTTGATTTTCCCAAGGGAGGTGCTTGTGCCTGGGGCTGCCGGGATGGTTTGTGCGACCCTCCCACATTCAGTGCTCCAAACCCCTGTGGAGGAGGTAGTCCACACATACCCCACACCCAATCTTAAGAAAGCCTTAGGGAGGTGGCGGTCCCTGGGACTGTGGCGGATCTGTGCAGCCACCCTCATTAAATTTCACAAAGCCCCGGGGAGATGGCAGTCCCTAGGGCCTCAAGGGGGATGGGCAGGCCCATCGCTTTCTGCCCTGTGTTTGAGCCAGGGTGGTGGTAGTCCCCAGGGCTTTTCATAAGCCTAGGAGGAGGGCCCCATGAACCTGCCCTCCTGTATTATAATAACCCTACATGCTTTCGATAAGCCATACAGAGCTTCCTTAAAAAGATGCAAATGTTTTGCAAGATTGAATTTTAAAATATGCTTTTAAGCCCCAGTGACATCCCTGTGGCACCCCCCACCATATCTGGAGGTCAGGATATTCTTAACCTGCCCCCTTTTCTTTATTTTATACATTTATGGGATTCAGCTTGAAGCAGAATCCCAAGTTGACTGCCAACACTTCCAGGTTGAAGTGTTGGTAGCCAATCAAATTGCAGACTGGGGACTGTGGATTCACACCTTCACTGAAGGGATCCACGTCCCCAGATATATATATTTATTAACCTTAATATCTCTAAAACTCCTGAACCGATTTACCCCAAATCACAAAAAAGCACACGTTCTGGACCAACATCATCAACTTTGGCAGAAAGGTAGCTCTTGGAGCAGAAAGTGACCTTTTTGTTAAATGGTGTAATTGCTAAGAAATGTAAAGACTTCTCAGATATGCCTGAGATCAGATTGGCTGCCAATATTTCAAACCTGGAGGTGTTGGCAGCCATGTTGTGGCTCAGTTGAACCGAGTCTCAAGATAAAACATAAGAATAAAGAAAATGGGACAGGGTAGAAACAGCCCCTTATTGATGGTAGGTTAAAGACAACCTTTATTGAAAGCAATCCTAGTGGAAGCTATGGAGTGAAGCCTTCAGGCCAAGTCTTGGAGGAATGTAAAGCAGCTTGTTTCACCAGTCTATAATCTCTTGAATGACCAATGAAAGGAGAACCACACCAGGTATATATTTAAAATATATGTATTTAGTATAAAACACACCCCTCTAGTCTCTTTATGAGGCTAGAGTTCGAAGTACATAAGTTACAAGTCAAATATCAACAGTAATAGCACAATACACATTTGAGCCCTAGAGGCTTACCAAACCATATACCAAAATAGTGGTATAAGAACCATGACTGAGCTAAATACAAGGCCTAGAGCCTGTAGAAGTGCTTGGACCACAAGGAACCACCCAAGGCAGTGACACAGGGGACCCACGGGGGCCACGTGCAGTGTGAGAATACAGCTGCGATACGCCGTTAACTTCTATGGGGAAAGTCACGGTTGGATTTTAAAAGAAAAAGGACACTTCGGGGAGGACTTCCAGTTAACCCCTTTAAACTTAAGAGTTTTAGGGGCCACACCCACATGAGTACCATAGTACTTGAGTTACCTCACCCAGGGAAGCCGGTGCATATGTGTGAAAAGGTGTTCGGTGTTGTCGTTGTTTTTTATGGCAATCTTCTGGAAAGTGCTGCTGCTGTCTAGGAAGAAAGTGTCTGTTGTGATCCAAGCCTGGATCGGGGAAGAATAAAACCTGAAAGCAGAGGGTACAGAGTCTGGGTAACTAGCCAGTGACCAGGGGCACGATAGTCGAATGCCCACAGATGTCGGGTGCTTCAGGTGAGTTGATGGGTGTCTTGACTCTTCAGCCACGAGGTCCATGAGGTGTTGACGATGACCAGGAGCTGGATTCAAGCTGTCCCATGAAGTTTGTGAAGTGCAGATGTTTCGGCAACTGGATTGGACCCAACAAGCCTTGGCAACGGCAAGTCGTGCAGAAACAGAGAAAGGACTTCAGTGAAGACCAGTGAGGTAAGAGGGACTCATCCAGTCAGGGTAAGTTGGGGCATATCTGGAGCAGCCAGGAAAGCCCAAGCAAAGAAAGAGTTGCCTTCATGGGGACCCACTAGCCAACGGACTAGAGATCACGAAGGAGCCTCGAGCGGTCTCACTTGGAGCTGGTCCACGGAACACTCGTGGAGTGTAGGCCAATGATCTTTGGTGCAGTCAATGCTCATGAATGGGGCTACTCGGAGCCCAAAGCATGACTTCGAGAGATACCAGGAAAGTTATGCAGTTGCAAATGTGCTTGGTGTCCAGGGGTCTCGGTTCCACATTACCTACAACAGCTACGTGCCTCAGCTTTGCTGTGGTCTCAGGGCAGCTTGACATAGTCTGGAAGTCCCCCTCTGATGATGCAAAGACTTCAGCATCGGGTGGGAGCTTCAGCGATGCAGACCAGACAGATGCTTTGTTGGTGCCTGCCAAGCAGGAGAGTCACTCCTTGACCCCAAGGGAGATTCTTCTGTCCTCTAATCTTCAAGAAGAGTGTTGAAGGTCCAGGATTCATGTTCAGAGTTTCGTCCAGGGACAATCTAAAGTCCTAAGGACTGGAGTTCCTACTTTATACCCAAGGAGAGGGTGGACTTACTCTGGGGACCCACCAATGGGAGGGTTTGGAAAGAGGGGTGGCTACACCCATTTCCTTTGTCCAGTTTCACACTAGAGCAGGGGCAGGTAGCCCCTGCACCCGGTTTGAACTGGAGCATGCACAGGGACACAAATGTGCCCCCAGTGCAGGACTTCAAAGCACCCAAGAGTACTCCCTCCCAGCCCCAATACACACTATGCTGTCTGACAGTAAACCTATTGTCCAGGCCTCCCCTGTTGGAGTTTTGGTCAGCAGCAGGAGGCCACACTCATGTCTGTGGCTGCGGCATCCATTTTGTGATGCCAGGGCTCTGGAAAGTTAATACCGGGTATACCGGTGGGTACATGTCTCTCCCTCTATAAGGGAGGAATTCTACCCCCGCCACCAAAACCAGCAGGGGGCTAGGATTCCAAAGTTCTTAATACCAAACGTCATATTTCCGTGCAGACATCCCAAAGTTAGCATTTACCGTGAGGTCATAATGCACTTAAAAGTATATGGTCAGACTGCACCACAAACTGCTTCAGAGGATTGACTCCGAATGCTGAAGAGGGGTTCTGCTCATGCAGGGGCACCCTCTCACATGAAAACCAAGAACTCTGCCTTCAGGAGTGATAAGGCGTGCCATAGGAGTGACTTATAGGTTTATATGTGTGTGTATGTGAAGTGATACTGGTAACCTATATCAAGGCAAGGGGTGCATGCACCAACTTACCCTGGCTGCAGTAGCAGACCTGTGCCATTTTGGAGGGCTTCCCAGGGGTGGCATAGTACATGCTTCAGACCCTGGTAGGCCTCTGGGGTACCTATGCCCAGGGTACATAGTATACCATACACTGGGGACTTATAAGGGCACTAAAGAATCCAATCAATCTGTGATGTACCTAAGGTATATGGAATCCATTTTAGAGAGGAAGCAGCTAGTCTGGGGTCCTGAATAGCAGAGCCCCAGCCAGACTAAGGTCGAAAACAGTGAAACAGCAGCAAAAAGGGGGGTACCCATGTGAAGCAGATCCTACTCTCCTACAGTCATCCCAAGAGAAGGAGGAGAAATCAGCATGAGATAACATATTTTACAGTTTCAAAGTCATAGATGTACAAAATACCGTCGACAGAAATACAAATGTAAAGGAACATTTTATACAAAATTTGTTTTAGATTCCCCCGGCCTGTAATTTCTAAAGGAAGGGTAAATAGCTTTTCGTCTTTGGAAAAGACATACAACAACTCGGAAATCTTACAAAAATACATTCAACTTAAGAAGAACGGAAGATTCATAGTATCTTAATGACTATAATTCACTCATTTAGAAAATGTGGAATGCAAACGTGGATATTTAGTTTTTTGCGGACAACTTAATTGCTGTTGCTTATTACATCAAATCCTATATTACAAAATCTGAGAAGTCCAAGATGAAAGAAATGTGAGAAGAAATCTCATGCAGAAAAGTGTCTCGGCAAAGAATTGTACAGCTTTAGCTTGAAGATGCTTTCCCATAGATCTTATGAATGTTCGGACCGCTTGAGCTCAGCTAATTTGTATTCAAAGTCAGGAGGAATCATTTGGGTAAGTCTAGGCCTAGCCTCCAAATGGAACAGAGTATTGAAATCTTTTTCAGAAATACAATTTGCAAAACTCCAGAAAGGAGAGAATTTTTATATTTGATTGCTTCTGCAACTGTTCAAGCCTTGACGTGGTGAAACAAATTACTTGTAGATTTTGACTGCTACAAAGATTTTTTTACTACAACAAAGATACAATTCAGTGTACGATATTTCCTACTTATTTAAAAATGATAATTGATGAGATTGAACAAGAATGAACTATTTCATCAGAAATAACTAGAGAAAGTTCACAAAACAGTCAAAGTTCTGGTCCATTGTCTCAAGATCCACTTTGACAACCAATTATTGAAAATACAGCAGTAATTGCCATGAATGAGGTAGAAACTGCAATGCAGCAAGCACAACAGGATATTAGTGAGTTTGAACAGTTAGAAGAACAACTAAATATTGAACAAATATAAATATATCTGAAAGTAAATCAACAAGTGGAAAGTGGCTTCCTCCATGAAAAACAAGCATTTGCAATGCAATTGGTCTCATGTTTGTGAAAGTTAGAGCTTGGCGTTTTACAAAAGGAGTCTAGAGGACTAAGAATGAGGAATTACTAAGGGGACCACAGAAGCAGTTGCAGCACTGCCTGGAGGAGTAAGAATGAGGAACTATCACTGGGACCAGAGAAGCACCACCATCCCTGTCCAGACGACTATGAATGAGGATTTACCGACAGGACCAGAGAAGCAGCTAGCAGCACCGCCTTGAGGACTTGGTTTGAGGAATTACTGACGGGACCAGAGAAGCATCTGAAGCACTGAATAGAGGACTTAGAATTAGGAATTACCATTGGGACCAGGGAAGCAGCAGCAGCACTGTCTAGTGGAGTTAGAATGAAGAATTTCTACTGGGACCACAGAAGCAGCCGGCAGCACTACGTAGAGGACTAGAAAGAGAAACTACCACTGGGACCACAGAAGCAGCAGAAGCCTGTCTTAGAGGACTAACAATTAGGAATGAACTACAGAAGCAGCAGAAGCACTGTGTAGAGGACTTAGAATGAGACCAAAAAGGAATATTTTTTACAAACTGCTTCAGGCTACACACAAATAAAATGGTGTGCAAACACTAAGGTAAAAAGCATTTTAAAAAAGGGTACATGTAATAGGTCAATACTCCAAGGGAGGAGCGAGAACTGAAAGTATGAGACAAAGAAAGGCCATGAAGAAAACAAAAGCAAGCTGTTACGAATGACACACATTTGAACGATTCACCAGGGAGGTGTGTAATTAAAGCCCAGCATGCCTGGCAGAGCAGTGCATGTGCTGCTTAGGCTCGACCTAAAAGTGTCTGAAAAATATGTGGAACATTGTTTGTATACTTTTCTCTGTTATAAACTAGAACAAAATTATTGTGGAAATGTGAGCTTTCCATGGCATGTGTACCTATGAATTAAACGTAAACCTTTTCAGGGTGAAACACACAGGGGACCACTCTGCCTTAGAGAGATATTGTAATATTTTCAAAATAACAATGAGGTGGGGAAAGACGGAGGTGGTGTAGTTGGAAAGCATGGTAAAACATGCTTGCAAGCATTGGACAATGGAACTAGAGGTAGTTAAAGTGAGTGAAACATTAGTGATTTGAATTATATGTAGTGGAATTATGTTGTAGTTAGTGGATACTTGTGTTGTATAGTGAAAGTATGTGTTGTGGAATGTATGTGGTGTAGAATGGAATTGTGTTGAAGTGATTTGTGTAGTGTGAAAATGTGTGGCACCTAAAGAAAGTATACTGATTGTAATTATGTGTTATGGTATGGACTGTATTTATGTGGAGTGCTGTTATGTGGTACTGTGTGGCAGCAAGTGAAAGAGTGGTGAGTGGAGTTGTATATAGTGGAAATTTGTTGTGTTTAGTGGGAAAGTGAGTTGCAAAGTGAAAGTAAGAGTCATGGTATGTATGTGGCATGAATGGAATTGTGTTGAGCTGAATTGTGTGGTGTGAAAATATGTGCACTGAGTGGAAGTGTATTGAGTGTAATTATGGTTTATTTTATGGAGCGTATATATGTAGAATGTGTACTGGAATTATGTGTATTGTGAATGTGTATCATTTAGTAGAATTATGTGGAGTGGTGTTGTGTGTTGTGAAGTGTTATGTAGTGTAGTTTACTTATGTGGTGTTTTGTAGGCTGCAGTATTCATTTTGTCGTGTGGTTTAAATGTATGTGGTGTGTGGAGGAGTTATGTGGTATTTTGTAAAACTGTGTGGTGTGTCGTGAGATTGTGTTTTGTGGAATATATGGGGTTTTTAATTTATTTACGCGGTTTAGAAATATTTGGAAGCGTGTTTAACTATGTTGAGTGGAATAATGTTGTGTGTTGGTATGTGTATATAGTGGATAAGTTCAAGTTCAAGTTCAAAAATTTGTATAGCGCACTACTCACCCAGAGGGTCTCAAGGCGCTTGAGGGAGGGGAGGTACTTTACTTATCGAATATCCAAGTTTTTAGTTGTTTTCTGAAGGAGAGGTGGTTCTGTGTAAGGCGGAGGTGGATGGGGAGAGAATTCCAGGTCTTGGCCGCTAAGTAGGAGAAGGATCTTCCCCCCAAGGTGGATCTTTGGATGCGTGGAATTGCGACGAGGGCTTGATTGGACGATCGTAGTTGTCGGGAGGGGGTGTAAAAGGACAGGCGCGTGTTGAGGTATTCGGGTCCTAGGTCGTAGAGGGCTTTGTGTGCGTGGGTGAGGAGACGGAACGTTATTCTTTTGTTGACGGGGAGCCAGTGGAGGTCTTTCAGGTGACCGGAAATATGAGCTTGGCGGGGTATGTCTAGGATGAGTCTGGCTGAGGCGTTTTGGATGCGTTGGAGTTTTTTCTGTATTTTGGCTGTGGTTCCGGCGTAAAGGGTGTTTCTGTAGTCCAGTCGGCTTGTGACCAGTGCATGGGTGACCGTCTTTCTTGTTTCGGTGGGGATCCAATGGAAGATTTTTTTGAGCATACGTAGGATGTTGAAGCATGATGATGAGACGGCGTTGACTCGTCTGGTCATCGAGAGGGAGGAGTCCAGGATGAATCCAAGGTTACGTGCGTGGTCCGTTGGAATGGGTGCGTTTCCCAGGGCCGGTGGCCACCATGAGTCGTCCCAGGCGGAGGGGGATGATCCTAAGATGAGGACTTCCGTTTTGTCCGAGTTCAGTTTTAAACGGCTGTTCTTCATCCACTCGGCTACTTCTTTCATCCCTTCATGTAGGTTGGTTTTGGTGGTGTTTGGGTCTTTGGTAAGGGAGAGGATCAGCTGTGTGTCGTCTGCGTAGGAGATGATGTTGAGGTTGTGTTGGCACACGATGGATGCGAGGGGACTCATGTATACGTTGAAGAGGGTGGGACTGAGTGATGATCCTTGTGGTACGCCGCAGATGACTTTGGTGGCCTTTGATTTGAAAGGGGGGAGGCGGACTCTCTGGGTTCTTCCGGCGAGGAACGAGATGATCCAGTCCAATGCTTTTCCTTGTATTCTGAAGGACTGGACTTTTAACAGTACCAGCGGTGCCAGGGAACAACACCTATAACCTTTATGGGATACCTGTTTAGGCGCACAATGACAGAGACACGGGACACTTCCTTGAGCGTCAAAGATCAGCGTTTATTTACTGCAGGGAAACAAGAGTCATTAGAAGTACATCGGCATGTAGGTTCTGCGAGTCTGCTTCAAATTGCATATGTGGGTCGCTCTCTTTTATACAAAATGTTGCCATTGCACAACATGCGAACAAAAGATTACAATCCAGTTCCCACAGTAAGCTTCAAAAGGGTCGCTTTCATGTGTTCAGAATCCCAGAACATAATTACAGTAGCAATGCCGGTTCCCAACTGTAAAAGCACATCTTCCCACCATTAGGCACACCCATTAGAGTTGTAAATGACCAAGAAGAAGAGACAAGAGCAGCTGCAAGGAAGTCAGACACGTGTAGAGAAAAGAGTGTGAGGGTAATATCGGAAGCATGATCGTAGGATCAAAGAGTTGAATCCTATCACCTGCACGGCTGTCACAATAGACCGGCACGACCAGATTACCCTCAAGCTGAGCCATCTGCCTTCGCTGTGTCATTCCTCCGGCCATAAAGACGCATGAAAGGAATATGCGTCTTCCGCAAGGCTTGGGAACTGAAGGTCAGGGAGCGAACAGTTACCTGCTCGCTGACTACGTGAGGGCAAGAAACAAAATGGATGCCGTATCTAAAATAGAACCCGAGGGTTCAGATGAAGAACACGTAATATTAGGCGAACCCTATCAGGTAGTGTAGCGCAAATGCGTACACTTACCGAACTTGCCATTTACGGTTCGTAGATACCAAACTCGTCCATATTCGGTAATGCCCAGAACGTCGTAATAATTTTTACGGAACCTCAGACGGTCCTTTTGCCCTCATGTAGGCAAGCACTAGTCGGAATCATAATCGATTTCGATATTCATCAGATCATTTAGATGCTGCTGATACATTATTCTATCCATCAATGCCTCTTTGGTGACAACTGGCTGTCTTATACACGTTGTGGCACAGAGACCACATAAGGCAGGACCACATTGCACACAAAGACAACATGTGAATAGAAACGTCACAACAACCCCTATGATCATCAGAATCTTCCAACCCCAAGTCGACATCAGACCCCAAAACCATCCCAGAAGCGTCCAATTTCCTTCGTCCAGGTGTATGGACTCCGAAATTTTGTGCAACTTAGAGATGGCTTGATACACCGTTGGAGCGTTATCAGGTATGAATATGCAGCAGCTCCAATGGATGACCTTACACACACCACCTCTATCTGCTAGAACAACGTCTAGAACCATACGGTTCTGCAACGTCATCAGTCTATCCGCCTGAAGCTCGGCTGTCAAATTACCAAGGGCACTTGCAGTTATGTTGGCAGTTGATTCTACTACACGAGTTAACTGCCTCAGGTTTCTGCTATTGACCATAGGGCCCCAAAACGGTAGGAAACCCTTAAAGGAGTCTCCTGCTTCTTGACCGGCAGTATCTTCTTTGTTAACAACACCTCTCACAACTCTAGTCCTGTGATAATTTGAGGCAACAGTGAACGTAGGAGGCAAAAGATTTGCAATATAGCAGGTACCCGAGAAGTCATGAGGTAACCACGTATAGGCTCGATCATAACATACAAAATAGGTACCCTTGGCAGTTAGGAAGACAGGGGATGAGGGCGTTGGTAAGACATACGTCTCAGTACACGCACTCTCCCCAAACTGAGCTCTCGGATTTCGACCAAGACCTTTCAGGCAGAAGTTACCAAGGTGAGGTACAATCCATATCGGTGATGAGCTTTTAAGCTGTCTATCACCCACTGATACACTATACTCAGTCTCACTTAGTTCCTTATATGCTCGCACCTCCTCCTCTGGGATAAGCGATGCGTCAAAAATATCTCTATCTAAATCAGCAATAGCTCTCGCCAGAGTTTTGTGGTACGGGCCAGGACCAAAGTTTGCTGAGCGTGGTTCTCGATGGGGGTAGGAATCCAGTGCGCTACGGAACATAGTTTGGAATGCTCGAGCTGACCCTTGGGAACTATAAGGCAGCACCAAGTACGGAATACCCTTATCCATGGTATGTGGCATTAACCCACACACCCAACAATTGGTAGTGTTTACCACTAACTGATGCTGATGCAAGAGTTGAATAAAGGAGTTGTTTCTAAATTCCGCACGTCTGGCTTGTTCGTGTTGAGGCAGAAGATGAAAGGAATGTGGAGAGACAGTTGAAACGAAATTTAGATCATGAGATGGAAGAGTAGGTATAGTAGAAGGCAGTAAGAATTTGGACCCAAAATATACTCCCCCCACCAGTAACATAGATACAGTCAGGAACAATATGAAAACCTGTAGCAAAAACCATTTTGTACGAAACATTTTATCTAATGCAAATCTTTGCGCCGACATTTTCTCTCTTTTCGACAGCTCAGACAATGACAATTCCATCCCCTAACGACCGTCCGCGACGTTCTTGACGCACTTCGTTCTGAGTAGCGATTATCAATTCCCAGGAGTTCCCAGAAATCGACAAAAGAAATCGACCTAGTGTCGATAGCTGCTAAACAGAAGGAAGTACCCGCACGGCCCTACGGCCAACCTGGATGGTAGGTTCTAGCTAAATTGAACATTCAATTTATTATAATGTTCTTGGCTGTACGAAAAGGAAAAAAATACACAATATACAATGTCCACTATGTTCAGGGCAAGTGTGAAACCTAAAAACAAAAAATATTTTATTAGTGTCTTGTGCGTGGACGAAGAAAGTATCGGCTGCTCCCAGGGCGAGTCTGATCTTCAAATAGTGGATTGGATGGCAAACGAGTGTTCGATTGTTCAGATGATTGTTCAGCACTCGAATTTTCCAGTGTTGAAAGAGAGGGAATTGTTTGAGGGGGATCAACAAGGGTGTCAGATACAAGCTGAGCTTCGCTGAATGGGACAAAACGTTGTGGAGTGTCAGTTTCAGATGAAGAAAGACCTCGTCTCATCCAGGTGTCCGACGGCAAAGGAAACGGGACTCTTTTGGTGTGGGTAGCATGTACCCAGTGCTTCCGTCCCTCCAGCCGAACTGCCGTCCTCGTTGCTAGTTGCACCTGGTATGGTCCCACGAATCTCGGCTCAAGGTTCCGTTTTCGTCCGAAATTTCGGACAAGGAGCCAGTCCCCGGGTTGAAGCCGATGACCAGGACCCTCTGTTCGTGACGGCAGAGCCTCAAAGACCTGTTGATGCATCAAACTCAATTTAGCAGTCAGATCATAAAGATAATCAATCAACATTGGATATTCGATTCTATCAAACTCTTTAGGCCTTGGGACTCCCCATATATTAGCAGGACGGCCAAACACAATCTCATATGGGCTAAGCCCTACTCGTGAGTGTACAGTTGCCCTGGTCGATAGGAGAGCTAGAGGCAAAGCGTCGGGCCATAATAAACCAGTTGTTGCCTGCATTTTAGCCAATTTTAGTTTTAGGGTGCCATTGTATCCTTCCACTAAGCCCGCTGATTGTGGATGATTGGCACTATGAAATTTCTGATTTATACCGAGGCCACGACATACACTCTTCATCACACTTCCCACGAACTCACTTCCGTTGTCCGACCATACAACCCGAGGCATTCCATATCGGGGAAAGTACTCCTTGAGCAAAATTTTTGCCGTGGATAAAGCAGTATTATCCTTAAGGGGGTAAGCCTCAATCCATCTGGAGAATGCACATACCACAACCAACACATATTTCAAGTTGTTGCATCTCTCCATGTGGATGAAGTCCAACTGGATAACTTCGAAAGGGCATGTAGGAGGGGCAAAATGGCCAGGTGGAGTGGGAGTGCCCTTACCGGGATTGTGCATCAAACACACCATACAATTCTTGACCACTCTCTCTGCACACTTAGTAATCCCATCATTCTTCCATACATGAGACAACAACTTGCATATGCCTTTTGCGCTTATGTGTGCTGTACCATGGGCCATTGTAACGACAGCGAGCACATATGCATCCGGTAACACCCATCTCTGCTTCTCTGACAAATCAACCCAACATCCGTTCTCATCCAGCCTTCCCATGCTCTCTTTCCATTTAGTCCTTTCCGTCTCAGTGGCTTCATTCTGTATTCCCTTCACACTCTCAATCGTGTCTTCACACATACTAGTCTCTGTTGGCCATCTCACTGAACTCGTAACATACATTCGATTCGTCAAATCTTTAGCTGTCTCTTTAGCCGTTTCATCCGCAAACGCATTACCACGACCCACGTCATCCGTCACTTTCTGATGTGCACTACATTTGATTACGGCCACCTGTTTAGGCAATGTGAGTGCATCTAAAAGGTCATTCACAAGCTGTCCATGCTGAATCTTCGTGCCATGCGACGTAAGGAATCCTCTTTCTCTCCACAATCGCCCAAAACTATGGGCCACACCAAAAGCATACTGGCTATCTGTAAACACATTCACCCGTTTATCTTTAGACAACACACACGCTCTTGTCAATGCGATCAGCTCAGCAGCCTGAGCCGAATTCTGACTCAATCTTGCTCTTTCTACAACCGTACTCAATGTTACTACAGCATACGCGGTCGTCACATCACCATTCGGCAACTTAAAACAGGAACCATCCACATACAAAGTACCATCGGGATCTACCAATGGAGTATCTTTTAGGTCAATACGACCCTTTGTTTCCTCTTCAGTTTTTAGATAACAGTCATGTAGTGCTTCACCACTTGACTCTGTGTCGATCGGCAGCAATGTTGCTGGATTCAACACATTACATCGTTTTATCCGTATATGACTGGCCAGTAACGTCAACTCATATCCAGACAATCTTGCGCTCGTCAAATGTTGAGTCTTCGTTCGGTTCAAAAGAGTGTCAACTGCTTGTGGAACCATCACCGTAAGCATATTATCCATGACCAGACCTGCGGACTGTCGAATGGACGCCGCAGCTGCCGCTGTTGCTCTTAAACAACTCGGCAAGGCTCTAGCTACTGGGTCTAAAGTCGAGGAAAAATATGCGCATGGACGTTGCTTGCCGCCAAAAGGTTGTGTCAGAACACTCAATGCACAGCCATCTCTCTCGTGAACGTATAGTGTAAACGGCTTACTGTAATCAGGAGTACCCAACACAGGAGCCGAACACAACGCATCACGCAATTCAGAAAAACCTTTCTGACACTCTTCAGTCCAAGGCAAAGGAGATGAAACATCCTTGCACGTAAGGGCTATCAATGGTTTCGCCAACAATGAAAAATTTGGAATCCATTGTCTGCAGTAGGACGTAATACCTAAAAAGGCACGTACATCTCTCTGGGTTTTTGGCACAGTCATTCGGGAAATCGCTGCGATTCTCTCTGGGGTCAACCTTCTCCCTTCTTTTGACAATAAGTGACCTAAATAGATAACTTCTTGACAACAATATTGTAGCTTAGAAGGTGACACTTTGTGATGTAAGTCATGTAGATAATGCAATAATGATACTGTAGCCGTTTTGCAAATAGCTTCTGTATCAGCTGCCACTAGCAGGTCGTCAACGTATTGAATCAAAGCCGCACCCGTCGGTAACACAAAGGCATCAAGTTGACTTTTAAGTGCTTGACTGTATATTGACGGACTCTCACAGTAGCCCTGTGGAGCGCGTTTTAGCCTAAAACTGCGACCACCTAATGCGAATCCGAATAGGTCTCTGCTTTCCTCAGCAATCGGGATACTAAAGAAAGCATTCTTTAGATCGATCAACGTGAACCAGGAGGCAGAGGCCGGAATCATTGTTAGCAAGGCCGTGATATCAGGGACCACGGGAAATTGCGGAATCACTATTTTATTGACTTCTCTCAAATCTATTACGAAACGATACACAGGAGGTTTGGATGGATCAGTTCGTTTCAAAATAGGCAATACAGGGCTATTACACACGTTTCCACGAGTTTCTTCAACAACACCTTTCTTAATTAGATCATGAACGATCGCTAACAGTGCCCGCTCACTATCAAGAGAGATACGATATTGAGGTAAACGTGGTAATCGCACATTTGGTTTCAATTGAATCACATAAGGTGGAATGTCTAACAGACCCACATCATTGGGACCTGTGGCCCATAGAGACGCAGGAAGGGAACTCAATTCCGGTGGGAATTTATCGATCGACAAGTACATGGGAGAGATCACTCTCCGACCTAATGTAAGCTCCACTCCTTCGGGAGAGCAATACAAAGTCGCATATAGTCGTTTCAACAAATCCAGACCCAAAAGATTCTCACCACAGCCGGTAGATAGAATCAGCGGAGTCTTCAGCTCACGAGGGCCAATCGTAAGGGGCAAAGGTCTAGAGACGGGGTTGCTAACAGGGGCGCCAGAGAATCCAACGAAATCGTTCATTAAGCCAGACAAAGGTGCGCCAGGGAGTTTCGAATGCATGATGGAACTTTTCGTCGCACCAGTGTCTAACAGAAAAGGCTCAACTACGCCCGATGTAGCCACTGCAACGTAAGGCCCACTCTGATCAACCGGAACTGATACTACTCCCTCTCTTTGTCGGTGGCTGTCCTAGTAATGGTCATTTGCAACAGTCTCATGTTCTACGTAATAATCGTCCACATTATATTGTGCAGATCGAACTGACCCCGCATTTCGCTGGTCAAAACAATTATTCGTATCTGATTGATTTTGATGGCGATCAATCTGATTTTGGGGTGCACCGCGACCTCTACCTCGTGACGCCTGTTGAGGACCACCACCACGGTTTCCTCGTATCGACACGCCATTTAGACGGTCCCGTAAAGCAGGACAATCATATTTTATGTGTCCCTCTCTTCTACAATATGCGCACTGATTGTACCCAAGTGAAGATCTATAGTCAAAGTTGTCAGAGCGCGGCTGCATCCTATCGGGCTGTGCTCGCGGTCGATACTGCTGTTGTGAATCATTTTGATTTGATCGTGGAGGATATGCTTGCTGCAACAAAACCTTCGTTTTGAGCTCCTTCGTTTTCTTATCTGCACGATCACTTTCTTCCTTTTCCCTATTCTCATAGTATTGAGCCGTTGCCAATATCTGTGCAGTGGTTGAAACCGCCCATGCACTTTCTGAATTCTTCAATTTGTTGCTTAGCTCAGGCAACAAATTTGACACGAACTTGTCGACAAATAACCGCTGACCTCCCTCGGAGCCCATGTCCTGACCGCTGTGGTCGACAAACGCTTCCTCAAACCTTGTAAAGAAATCCGAGACACTCTCGTCTTTCTTTTGCTTACAAGCTGATAACTTATCCCAGTTCACCTTCATCGCTGGCATGAGAGTTTTCATGAGCGTAATGATTTTCTGAGGTAAATCTAAGATCAACTGCTCAGGCTTAGCCCCACCAACTTGTAATGCATCAGCCGCTATTAGTGCAGCCCAATCACCACCTAACTCATTTGCGTGGTTTGCTTGGCGAATTTTCGCCCAAACTGGTTGTGGTACGACATTACCAAACAACATGTCGATATCAGCAAGGTTCATAACAGAAGCTTCCACCAATTGGGATAGCTCCTTATAATAACCAGCCGGATTCTTACGCGGATCAGGCAAGGATTGCTTCACTTGCAAAACTTCCGATCGTTTCCATGGGAGGTGTATCCACACTCTTCGGAAGTGCGGTAAAACCGCAGGGTTAGCTTGCGGATCACCAGGCACCCAAAGTGGCGGAACCTCTCGCATAGGATACTGACCAGGAGCCGCTTTCCAAGTCTCAGTGGCACCATTAAACGATACTTGAGAATGCACGGTGGATCTAAATGCTAACAAACGCTTTAAGGCACGTCGTACATCACCCCCTACAATCATACCGTTCGAAAAGTGACTCTGGAGTTCAGTTATATCGGGCGGTACAATGTCTACATCATCATTATACCATTCTTCCCTCAAAAAGTTACACATTTCTTCGAACACGAATCTCTGCGTAGGCTCATTAAACTGAGAAAACGTGTCGAAGACCACACGTGGAGTGTAGTTAGCAGGGTGTCTTATCCATCAATGTGCCATAGTCACTAATGTCTCTTTTTCCTTTCCACTAGGGATCTGGCTCCGTCTCTGGGGAGTTTCGGAAAGACCAGATGGAAATAACTGACCAATAAGCGGTGAATAAAGGGTAGCAACAGTGTTAGGGATACGATTACGAACAGAAGGAGAAGAAGAAAGAAGAGCGGGAGCAACAACATTAGAAACGAAGGAAGGCATAGTAGTAGAAACAGACAAGGTAGTCCGGGTAACAGGGATAACAGATTGAGGAGGTACTGGTACAGGGGCAGATGGTGGGACAAACGTAGGATTAACAACGGGCTGACCCGCAGCCGCTGGAACGACAGGAGGAACTACAGGAGGAACTATAGGAGGAGCTACAGGAGCCGTAGCACCCTGTGCATAAGGAGGTGGCGATTTCATCAAATACGCTAACAAGGAATCCTCCTTCGAATCTTCTTCTTTCTTATCTTGACCAGTCGGTAAAACCGGATAACATTTATCTACACTCATGTGATGTAGTCGAGTGGAAACTTCCATTTCTTTTTCTTCTTTTTCTCGTTTACTTTGTTGTACAACTTGCATTATCGGAACAAACCCTTCTCTTCGATCTTTTTTAAGCTGTTTGATTTCTTTCTGCTTGGCCTCTTTACGCCACAGCCGAAAAGAATCAAACATAGCTGGCCTAGCTTTCTTTTGGAATAATTTAGCTTCAAGATTATCTAAAATCGTAAGATCAAAACTTCCATGTGGTGGCCAACTAAGGACACCGTCTTTTTTCGTGTAGCGGACCCAGTATTCATTATATATAATAGGGCCCACACCATGTCGACTGTAGAGCTCATATATCGGAGTTCCAACTGGAGGTATCGGACACGAGTCCTCCAACCGGGAATCCATTGCGCAACATTTGAAGATACCAAACAAACCACTATGGCTAGGCATCTTGCACACTAACCTAGTATCAAACTTCAAGGGTCACCGAAGTGCTAAATCTTCGTGTAAGACAAAACCCTCGGTTTTTGGCAATTGCAACTGTCAAATAAATACTAAGAACCACAACTAAGAACCACAAATGCAATGGAACCATGCAATACAACAAAACCTTAAAAGGCTACAACAAAGCTTTAAAAAGCTACAACAAAGCTTCAAGAAGCTAGAACAACCACTAAGGACTGGGAGCGACCCACAAATACTTAACTCAGAACTTCAATGGCGTTACCAGGAAGGCCCGTCTATCGTCTCGCTTGTACGTAAGGTCTGCGCCGGGCGTCGAAGACAGGTCGACAGTCAGGGCATCGGTCCGTCGTAGCCGTCAGGAGGCGGGAATCTTCGCAGGGAAAATCTTCGGGCCACTTATTTCGACAACAGGATCGATGAAGCGGGGTGCACCTTCCCTCGGAGATTTCACACGAAGTTCCTCACGATCGTCAGGCTTTGGACCGGTACCGTTGATGTCGCCCCACGTTGGGCGCCAACTGAAGGACTGGACTTTTAACAGTACCAGCGGTGCCAGGGAACAACACCTATAACCTTCATGGGATACCTGTTTCGGCGCACAATGACAGAGACACGGGACACTTCCTTGGGCGTCAAAGATCAGCGTTTATTTACTGCAGGGAAACAAGAGTCATTAGAAGTACATCGGCATGTAGGTTCTGCGAGTCTGCTTCAAATTGCATATGTGGGTCGCTCTCTTTTATACAAAATGTTGCCATTGCACAACATGCGAACAAAAGATTACAATCCAGTTCCCACAGTAAGCTTCAAAAGGGTCGCTTTCATGTGTTCAGAATCCCGGAACATAATTACAGTAGCAATGCCGGTTCCCAACTGTAAAAGCATATCTTCCCACCATTAGGCACACCCATTAGAGTTGTAAATGACCAAGAAGAAGAGACAAGAGCAGCTGCAAGGAAGTCAGACACGTGTAGAGAAAAGAGTGTGAGGGTAATATCGGAAGCATGATCGTAGGATCAAAGAGTTGAATCCTATCGCCTGCACGGCTGTCACAATAGACCGGCACGACCAGATTACCCTCAAGCTGAGCCATCTGCCTTCGCTGTGTCATTCCTCCGGCCATAAAGACGCATGAAAGGAATATGCGTCTTCCGCAAGGCTTGGGAACTGAAGGTCAGGGAGCGAACAGTTACCTGCTCGCTGACTACGTGAGGGCAAGAAACAAAATGGATGCCGTATCTAAAATAGAACCCGAGGGTTCAGATGAAGAACACGTAATATTAGGCGAACCCTATCAGGTAGTGTAGCGAAAATGCGTACACTTACCGAACTTGCCATTTACGGTTCGTAGATACCAAACTCGTCCATATTCGGTAATGCCCAGAACGTCGTAATAATTTTTACGGAACCTCAATTCCGACATTGCTGAGGCGTTGTATAAGGGTGCTGTGACAGACTGTGTCGAAGGCTGCGGAGAGGTCAAATAGGATGAGGGCAGCTGTTTCTCCGTTGTCCAGTAGAGTTCGAATGTCGTCTGTTGCTGCGATGAGGGCGGTCTCGGTGCTGTGTTTGGCTCGGAAGCCGGACTGTGAAGGGTCGAGGGATTTGTTGCATTCGAGGAAGGCGGCGAGCTGACTGTTGACAGCTTTCTCAATGACTTTGGTAGGGAATGGGAGGAGCGAAATGGGGCGGTAGTTCTTGAGTTCAGTGGGGTCTGCTGTGGGTTTCTTCAGGAGGGCGCTGAGTTTGGCATGCTTCCAGCTTTCCGGGAAGGTAGCGGAGTTGAGGGAGCAGTTGATGACGTCTCAGAGATGGGGTGCGATAATGGAGTCTGCTTTGTTGAAAATGTGGTGGGGACATCAGGCGGATGGTGTCTTCAGTGGTGAGTGGGTTCCAGGCGCAAAGTTTGTTGGAGGGGGGTTTAAGTTCGGAGGTGGGTGGGGTGGACTGGTCTCCGGACTGGTCTCCAAAGCTGTTATGTATGTCAGCGATTTTGTTGTGGAAGAACGAAGCTCGAGAGTCGCAGAGGTCTTGGGAGGGAGTGATGTCGTTGGTGCCGGCGGTGGGGTTAGTAAACTCTTTGACGATGTTGAATAGTTCCTTGCTGTTGTGGGCGTTGTTGTCGAGTCGATCCTTGAATGCTGATTTCTTGGTGGATCGGATCAGTTGGTGGTGTTTGCGGGTGGCGTTCTTGAAGGTAGCTAGGTTGTCAGTGGTTGGGTTTTTTCGCCAGGCTTTCTCGAGGGTGCGACAGATCTTCTTGGATTTCTTTAGGTCATCATTGAACCAGGGGGCTTTTTTGCTACTTTGCTTGATTTGATGGTTTTTCAAGGGTGCTAATTCGTCAGCGCTGTGGGTGATCCATTGTGTGAGGTTGGTGGCTGCTTGGTTTGGGTCCGATGATTTGGTAGGAGGGTTTTGGTGAAGCGATGTGAAGAGCTGGTTGGTGGTGATTTTGTTCCAGTTTCTGCGGGGAATTGGTTGTGGGTGGTTGTGGGTCGTAGTCTTTTTGTAGTAGAAGTGAACGCAGCTGTGGTACGTCCAATGGAGAGCTGTGGTGTGATTGAAGGAGATGTGCTTGCTGGAGGTGAAGACTGGGTCGAGCGTGTGCCCGGCATAGTGGGTGGGGGTGTCAACAAGTTGTTTGAGTCCGAGATTGACGAGGTTGTCCAGAAGGGTGGTGGTGTTGCTGTCGTTGTTCTTTTCCAGGTGGAAGTTGAGGTCTCCCAGTAGAATGTAGTCCTCGGAGGGGAGGGCGTGTGGGCTGATGAAGTCAGTGATGTCTTCGCTGAATTGTGTGCGGGGTCCTGGTGGTCTGTAGATTAGGGTGCCTCTGAGTGTGGTCTTTGGGTCGGTGTGGATCTGGAAGTGAAGCTGTTCGGCGGCTGCAAGGTTATCGTCGGAACTGGTCGTGATGCGGATGGTGTTCTTATGGACGATGGCGATGCCTCCTCCTGTTTGGTTGATGCGGTCCTTTCGGATGATCTTGTAGCCATCCGGGATGGCTATGGCGATGTCGGGTGCTGATGAGGCGTTCATCCAGGTTTCTGTAAGAAAGGCGACGTCCGGCGATGTGGTGTCGAGTAGGTTCCAAAGTTCAATGGCGTGTCTGTGGACCGAGCGTGTGTTGAGCAGGATGCACTTCAGGTGGTTAGTGTCGGAGCTCTGTTTGGAGTTTGTGGATTTGATGTGGGTCCTGATGCAGTTGAACTTGCAGGAGTGGCAGGTGAAGGGTCCATGGGTGTGTCCTGGGGCGGCTTGGTAGCAGTCTGGGCGACGGCCGGTGTTGAGTGATGAGAGGGTTGCGGCGTCGTACGTTATGCGGGTGGAGTGGATTTTGCGGGGGCCAGGGGGTTTGGCGCTGGGCGCGGTCTAGGCGCGGACAGGCGTAGATGGGCTTACCTTTGGCACGCCTTCGGCGCGCATAGGGCGCGTCCGCTGCGCGTGAACGCTGCGCGCAAGAGCATCTTTCATAAGTGGATAGTGGAAGGGGGCAAAGCGAGGGAGGGGCAGCTGGGAGGCGGGAGCGGGGTGGAGAGCCTGGCTGAGAGTCACAACAACAAAATGGCAGCAAAGCAAAAGTGAAACAGGACGCGATTGGCACAAGCAGGAATATCGCAATGATGTGGGCAGAGGCACCGGCACAATCAGGCCCTAAATCAAATAATAAGCAAAGCGACCTTTGAGCTAAAGCGCTACGATTACAAACAAAGCGCTACGATAACCAATAGTCACAAATGGAGCAGTGAGAGCAGAGCACAATCAGGCACAAAATCAATTAGCAAGCAAAGCGACCTTTGAGCTTAAGCGCTACGATTACAAACAAAGCGCTACGATAACCAAAAGTCACAAATGGAGCAGTGAGAGCAGAGCACAATCAGGCACAAAATCAATTAGCAAGCAAAGCGACCTTTGAGCTAAAGCGCTACGATTACAAACAAAGCCCTACGATTACAAACAGAGCAGTGAGAGCAGAGCAAAATAGCAGAGCAGGTATTGTCAGCAGTGACTGGTAAAGCGCTACGATACCAAGTCAGGAGGGAGCGTGGGGAGCGACCGCTTTTGCACGAGTCAGGACGGTCACAGCGCAGGAACACACGGGTCAGTCCTAATCTTACAGTGGGAGGGAGGGGCAGCTGGGAGGCGGGAGCGGGGTGGAGAGCCTGGCTGGGAGTCAGAACAACAAAATGGCAGCAAAGCAAAAGTGAAACAGGACGCGATTGGCACAAGCAGGGATATCGCTATGATGTGGGCAGAGGCACCGGCACAATCAGGCCCTAAATCAAATAATAAGTAAAGCGACCCTTGAGCTACAGCGCCACGATTACAAACAAAGCGCTACGATAACCAATAGTCACAAATGGAGCAGTGAGAGCAGAGCACAATCAGGCACAAAATCAATTAGCAAGCAAAGCGACCTTTGAGCTAAAGCGCTACGATTACAAACAAAGCGCTACAATAACCAATAGATACAAATGGAGCAGTGAGAGCAGAGCACAATCAGGCACAAAATCAATTAGCAAGCAAAGCGACCTTTGAGCTAAAGCGCTACGATTACAAACAAAGCGCTACGAGTACAAACAGAGCAGTGAGAGCAGAGCAAAATAGCAGAGCAGGTATTGTCAGCAGTGACTGGTAAAGTGCTACGATACCAAGTCAGGAGGGAGCGTGGGGAGCGACCGCTTCTGCACGAGTCAGGACGGTCTTGGATGCAAGGTGAATGCAACTGGGTTGTGATGTATGGCATTGTGTGTGTTTTTTTGAAATTATGCGGTAGGATGTGGAGTGGAAGTATGTTGTGGTGTAGTTTGTATATATGTAGTGTGCATTTATATGGTGTTTAGTGAGAATTTATGTGGTACATTGAAAGTATGTGTTGTTTAATGTATGTGGTATGGAATTGTGTGGGAAAGTCTGATAGTAACTGAAATAGTAGTGATTGGAGTTAAAAGTAATATTGACGTCTCTTATAAGTAACATTGACGCCTCTTTTTTACAGTGTTTAGAAACAGCACATATAAGCTATTAATTATATATATGGAGAGAGATATATGTAGCTAATATGTATATATTGCATTCGTTGAACTACTTAACAGTTACCTTAAGGGGTGGACTGATCCTTTCCTCTTGAGGTCTCTTTCTAGACAAATAATAAAAATATAGTCCATAAGGAGGTTGTGCTCCGGCACACACAATTTGACTCTGTCTCACCAGAATGCCATGAGGATGACCAACATATCCTGGTTAACTTAAATGGCGGTACTGTCACAGTCTTTGCACAGAGAAATCGCAGATAAAAGCACTTAGGCCTAGATGTATCAAGATTCCATTTTGCGAATCTTAAATAGCGATTTTTAGCGAATCGCTATTTAGAATTCGCAAAATGGAATGTATGTAAAAAATCACTTTTATTTAGCGATTCCTTTTTATTCCTTATTTGCGAATTCGCATTTTGCGAATTCGCAATTAAGGAATAATTTCCAATGCATTCCTATGGGCCAGGAGGCCCATAGGAATGATTGTGAAGGAATTCTCAAATTGCGAATTCGCAATTTGCTAATCGCAATTTGAGAATTATTTCAAGAATGCAGGGGTGTCTCAAAGACACCCTGCTGCACCCCTGAAATGTACATGTGTGTGCATTTGGCGCACATACATGCCCTAAGGGCATGTGTGTGCGTCACATGCCACCCTAAAAAATGTCAATTTGTGCATTTTTAAATGAATTCGTAAATTAACATCAACTACAATTTGGTGTTAATTTGCGAATTCTTAAACATAATTCGCAATGTAAAAATGCTACATACATTGCATTTAAGGAATCGCAAAAATAGCGATTCCTTAAATGCTATAGCAAAATAAGGAATCGCAAATATTTGCGATTCCTTATTTTGCTAATTTCTCATACATCCCAAAAGATGCAAAATGTCCGTTTACGATTCGTAAAGGCCGAAATTCTGCGAATTTCGGCCTTAACGAATCGCAAAAGGCTTGATACATCTAGGCCTTAGAGATTTGTTTATATTACATGGTCTAGTTAGCAAAGCCTTTAGCAAAACACAAAAAATTACATCTGTTGATGTAATGATTTAATCAATTTCACAGCTATATGATTTATCTTTATACCCTACACGACAAATATAATTTTCTGTTGACTCATTCAACTTTGTTAGAATTTGTAAAATATCACTTTTCTCAATGACCAAATGATGATTGTAAGGTTGAGGTAGACCTGCCAGAATTGGAGGCTGAGCCTGGAAGTTTTCTCTCAAAGCTTCACAGCAGATACTTAACCTGTCTCATAAATTTAGGGCTCATTTTTTAAATACTATGTTGCTTTCAAGCATCAATGCTCCTGCAGAGCTTAAGCCCACACCCTGGAAGGATGCAGCAGGACCGAATGATACTGGGGGAGGAGGAGGAAGAGGCTGGTAGGGTTGGTGTGGAAACAAGACAGACCTCAAGTTGGGTGAAAGTCACTGCAGTTTGGCTCCTGCTCCTAAGGGATTGCAGTTTGAGTGCAGCAGTGAGATAAATGAGAGGGTGAGTTAGGTATGGGATAAAAGGTATAGACAGAAAATAGAGAGAAAGGAGTGAGAGAGAGAACGAAAGTGAGATGTAGAGTTGCTTGGGTATATTAGTGAAAGCAAATAAATATTTTGTGAGACAAATAAGGCGTGTATAGTGTGAATGAACGATAAAAAGAGAAAAAGAGAGATGGGCTAGTTAGAGGGATGTGGTGAGAAATGAGTGGGTTAGTGAAGCGAGGGAGCAAGTATAGAGAGCACGTTAGAGAAAGAGTTAGAGAGATTTTTGTGGAGAAATGGTGGAAGTTAGATACCAGGTGCACAAAAAAGGAATCCAAAAGTTGGTTTCCAAGACCTAGCTCGTGTCAAGGTAAATGACCAGATTGGTCAGTGGTACCTTACAAGAAAGAAAAATTTCTTTCTAGTGTCCCCTCACTCACCAGGGTTGCCCCACGGTGACATGCTTCATCATTGGGGTCCTCCCAGTTCTCTACGAAAAGGGGCGTGCTGCGACTCACGGACTACGCAGGAGCACTTTGAAGTGAAAGACTATGTGTTGTGCAAAACAAGTGGTTTAGTGGGTGTGGGTGAGTTAAAAATACCGTGCTTAGTGGGCCTCAACAAATTTATTATGCTCCTAGGCAGGTATATTAAAAATGGGGTTAGAATCACTGTTATTCAACCTGTAATGAGGATTGATTCAGTGAAAGGTCAACATGTTTCATGCTACCCCTAGCATTTCTTCAGGACCATGCCGGGACCAGCCCTGCATTTGCCACTACTATGTCCCTAATTGCGGAAAAATAGATAGTAATAAAAGTGAATGCTTTAAGATTATGGCATGCGTTCGTTTTAGAATACATATGTTTTGTACTGATTTCAGACGTTAATGCTGTGCTCACTGGCACTTCATGGTCTCACTGGGGATCGATTCCACCTCCTGGACACACTGTTCTTAGTTGGTGAAAGCGCTCGGGATTACCTATAGTCAGCTTCCCCGGAACCGCCAAGTTAGATACAACATTTGTTTTATTAACAGTTTCACAGAGGTGCTGCCATAACTATATAAATTTAAAATGTAAAAAATGCCCATATTAAATGGCAGCATACACTTAGGGGCCCATTATGATATCGGGCGGATCGCTACTGCTGGGCCGACGGTGACGATCCACCCGCCAACAGTCCCTGGTTCACCCCTGCCATATTTGTATGGCGGGTGTACCGCGGCGGACGGAAAGACCGTCTGCCATTTTCCCGCCGGTGGGCTTGTTGGCCGGGCAGAAAAGGGACACAACATGGTGCGGTGCCTTGCAGGCACCTCCATCCATATTAATATGCCTGCGGTGTGATGCCTTTCCATGGCAGATACTGCCCCATGGAAAGGCATGCTGTTAAAACTAGACGGGCCCGTTGCGAGTGCCGGTCACGTTGTGCATACCAATGGACAACATGCATTTTTTATATTGCGGTGGGTTCTGCTTACAGCACCGCCCGCAGCAATGTAAAAAATGCAGGATGCGACCACCAGGGTGGCGGTCGCATCCGGATTGGCATGGCGGGACTGCCGCACCTATGGTAAGCAGTCCCATTTGCCGTTGCGGTGGTGGGCGGACTTTGTCTGCCCGCCATCATAACGATGCCCTTAGTGTTTCAAATATTAGAGGGCCATGAGTAGAGCAAGTATGACTAAAGCTGCAAATTATAACATTGGAAACCAAGTTAGAACCACAATCTCAGCTCAACATCCTGTTATTATATCCAAATCAGTTTTATATCTATGTACCTAACAAGGCAGACAGCTTCTAGCAGTATGTGGGAATATAGCAGCCACGGCCTGTGCAGGTAGGAGCGATGCGATTGGTGAAGCCGGGTGGGGGGATTTCGACAGACGATGACGGGGGAAAAATAAATAAATAATTTGTTTTTCCTGGTCATCGTCTCACCGCCCCACCGCTCTTAGCTGCACAGGCCACGGCTAGGATATAGAACATAATACAAATTAATCCCTGCATACTGTTAAAAAGTTGTCTGTTTAGGTGGGAAGAGTTTTTATTTTAAAGTTCAAAGTCTTTGAAGTCTAAACAGTGAGTGTGGCTTAAACTGTGTGATTTGCACAAGATCACTAAATGTTAGAATGAGGCCAAGACTGAAATGCAATTGTCAGCAAGAATGTTACATATTTTCCCACTTTTAGGTACCTGGTTAAAAAAGTGAGTTGATCATAGAACCGTATATTAAGCTGAGGTTGGGATTATAACCTGGTTTCCAATGTTATCATTTGCAGCTTTAGTCGTACTTGCTCTACAAAAGACCCTTTAATGTTTTAAACATAAAGTGTGTGCTGCTATATGACAAGGGCATTTTCAAACACCATATACAATGAAAATAACAGTGGGTAGGGGAAGCTGGGTTACTGGTTGTTTGGCCCCGTGCCAGTTAGGGTCCTAATAATAATGCTTGCTGTATTGTTGGTAAATGTTTATATCTTCACTGATTTATGTACCTGTGAACTTGGCAGGAAGGAATGGTAGCATTTTATGTAAACACAAAGTACATGAACCACGAACACAATTATGATGCATAAAATCCTTTTTACTGAAAATATGCTTAGGCAACACTGATTACACAGGGGAATCCAACCACACTGTAGGAGCAATGTTTTACCTTCCATGTCTTCCTTTTATATGTGTGGATCTCTCCACTTCTTTTAAATAAATAACTTGCCACAACATGAACAATGTAGCACCCGTCCCAAAATCCTGCTTTTTAATGGTTTTCTATTAATTAATATTGAAGCATTTGTTGTACACAATCTAAGAAAATCAAATGTTAAGCACAATTCAGCCGGTCCTTTCCAGCGTTGAACAAAATGCCTTTCAAAAGCCCTCTACGGCGCACACACAGACACAATCAACGGCAATGTCTTTTATCCACGTGTTCTTGTTTGGTTTGCTATGTTTTTCTTTAACTTTTTTCGAAATGGATTTGTAATATTCTATAATGCTGTTTATTTCTTACTCAGACACCCTGTGTAAGGCAATACAGATGCAACATTTACAATTTCTAGCCCAGGAGAGTCTTGACCCTTCTGTGCCTGCGAGGGGAATCCCCACTACGATTCAGGGTCAGGCTGAAGACAGGTTTCTAGAAAACAACCATTTATATTAGGTAATATTAAAGTAATTGGACTGCAGTAAAAGAGCTGCCACTTTTCATGAGCCCCTCTGCTTGCAGTCAGCATATATGTCCTTTTCCCTGTCTATGCCTGACCCAGCCGAGGGAGCCACATAAAACAGGAGAGAAGGGCAGGAGAGTGGCCAGGAGCTGGGGTGAAAGGGGCGGAGAGGGAAGCATAACCACACCCCCTCTGCTGCTGCCTCAGCCAGATGCAAATGCAGACAACTTGGTCAATTACAGTAGAAAATAAGTTTCAGGCATCCCGAAACACAGCTGCTTCTCTGCCTGAGCTCCACCAGGGACAATGGGCAGCAGCATTTTATCAATCAAACCTATTCTGCCAGAAAGATACAAGTGCAATAATTAGGGGATAGGGACGGATTACAGGGGGCTCCCTTACAGTCAGAAGGCTATCACTGGCTGTACTGCTCAGCCAGTAGGAGATGAGGAAAGTGAGGGGCACAAATGAGCGAGAGGCTTGTACAGTGCTCCATACCTCGGCCAACATGGCGGTTTATGGAAGGAGAACCCTGCTGCTTGTTAAGGCCCCAATGATGAATTAAGAGGCTTAAAACAAGCCCAATCCCACTTAAAAGGAAGCACCAACCAAACCAAAATCCTACTAAAAGGAAGCCCAACTGACTCTTGACATCCAAAATTACTAAGGGGCAGATTTATGTTAACTGGCGCATCCCCAGGGATGCGCCAGTTAACATGCGCCACAGTGCGCCACAGCTCCGCCACCCATGGTGCGCCGCATTTATGATGCGGCGCACCATGGGGCAAAAACGGCACAGATGCATGACGCATCTGTGCCGTAAAGGTGACGCATTGCTGGAGTTGCGTCGCAAGCGCGACGCAGCTCCAGCAAGGCTCGGGTGTGCCCCATCTCCACAATGCTGCGTCAAGACCTACGCCTGCTTCAAGCAGGCGCAGGCTTTTGACGCAGCATTGGCCTGAAAGTGACTGAGTGAAATCTTATAGATTTCACTCAGCCACTTTTGCGAGGCGCACCTGCCCCGGAACGCCCACCCTGCGCCGGAACGCCCACAAGCGGCGCAGGGCTTTACAACGTGACGCATCTGCCTAGATGCGTCACATTGTAAATCGTTCGTAGGGATGCGCCACGTTTACGCCGCCTTGCGTGACGCAACAGCGGCGTAAACGTGGCGCAAGTGCCTCATAAATCTGCCCCAAAAAGTTTAAAACAAATATAAGCAATGAGCGGGAAGCACAGCGCAGGAGGCAGCACTGATGGAGCAAGGATGAAAACAAACATTTTTGTATACCCCTCGTGAAATTATAACCCAATATTGATAATGTCAACTAATTGATTGAGTGCATGAATCTTCTGACTCTGTCTGCCAGCGCCGATAGCGGCGAACTAAGGGCTTTGCTTGTCACGTGGAGGAGACCAGGGACTCGGGACTGCGAGGTCCAGCGGGCCTTGCACCATCGATATTGGCCGCAGCTGGGGCCTCTTCCTCAGCCCGCCCACTGACTACTGATCGTTTATTATGCCTCGCGGCCCCCGCTTTGCGGGGGCCGCTCGTAGGCTGGGATTCTGCGTGCTACACAGCCTGTTTCTGAGTGTTTCCAGACCATGCTTGTCATCGCAGCCCGAGGATTAATATTGGAGCATCTTCTGACTCTGTCTGCCAGCGCCGATAGCGGCGAACTAAGGGCTTTGCTTGTCACGTGGAGGAGACCAGGGACTCGGGACTGCGAGGTCCAGCGGGCCTTGCACCATCGATATTGGCCGCAGCTGGGGCCTCTTCCCGAGCCCGCCCATCAGCTGCATATATCACGCCCAGGTACGCGCACGCGGGACGCGCACCGGGACGAAGCCCGGACAAAGGGCGGACAGTCTGAGACAGTCCGAGACTGAACGTGACTGGACTGGGCCAGGTCTCTTATTTGTTGACTTCGCGGCCTCCCTGCAGCGCCTGATCGTAAGATTCATAGTTGCAAATACCCTTGAGTATTGTTTGGTACTGTGTTCCATTGCTAATTGTTATTTTTGTTTCTCCCTGAGCCTTCAGTGGCACCATCTTGTTGAGTTCAAAATGTCTAAACAAAAGTCATCTACTGTTTCTAATACTTTAGACAACTACCTAGTGCAGGTAGTGAGTGAAATAAACAGCTCAAGAAGAATATCGCTGGGCTTGAGTTCCACTCCTTTAATTCCTACACAGAACTCCCGATCAGAACTAAACCTGGACGAGGTCCCGATACAGGTACATCGTAGCGCCAATCCGGATAATGTATTCACTCAGGAAGACAACCTTGACCAAACCATCCCCACTGCTATTAACTTGGTCAATGATACCCCAGATCAATCTAACCTGTCCCCAGAAAAATCCCTCCCCCCCTCCCCTGTGTCCGTACCAGCAACTAGAGCAGTTAGGGAATGCAGAAAGGGCCCGAACAAACGTGGCGGGTTACGCTCTAGCAGGAAGAGAATCGTTTCCCCTCCTAAAACCATGTCCATAAAAGATGTAAAAGGGGAGCGTGGTGGAAAGGTAACACTGGAGGATGACCAAATTAAAACACTTGTGAGCATGATTGACTCTAAGATTAAAGGTATCGTTAAACCACTGATAGCCAAAATTGACCATTTAACAGCAGAGGTAAATAGGCTTGGGGGTATTATAAACAAGACAGTGGTAGAGGTGGGCAATATACCAACTTTAGCCCCAAGTAGAGTTGATTCCATAGCATATACACCAGGTGCCGGGATAGAGGACAGGGATAAAGCGGCCTGATTCGCCAAACGCCCCATCATATTGTACCCAATAATAACCAGGGCAGAAATACTGAAGCTCTTCCATCCATACCAACGAGTACAGGTATTGAGAAAGGCCCGGTTCAACTTATTGTAGAGGCCTCCCCCCTAGTTTTGGTCCTGGCTAATGTTCCTTCTTTAAAGCCGGGCCAAGTGGAAACTACTGCTTCCTTGATTAGTAAAGCTTTCCACTGGTTATCCAACAACATGGTGATTTCCCCTTGGGGTAAGCAGCAATTAGCTGAGGAAATCACCATAGCAGGAAGGGTGGATTGGATAGGAAATGGTGTTAAAAAATTTAAAGGTGATTGTGTAGTCTTGCATTTCTTAAACCCAGAAGTACTTCCTGAGGTCCTGAGGAACCTCTTTCCTCCACAACGTAGGAACACAGATATTATCCCGTTAACACTGGACTTTTTCTATCACCGAAGAAAAATAGGGAACCCTAGTATTCTAAAGACTAAGTGGAACCCGGTGTCTTTGAATATGAATATGTATGAATATGCAGCAGCTCGAATGGATGACCTTACACACACCACCTCTATCTGCTAGAACAACGTCTAGAACCATACGTTTCTGTAACGTCATCAGTCTATCCGCCTGAAGCTCGGCTGTCAAATTACCAAGGGCACTTGCAGTTATGTTGGCAGTTGATTCTACTACACGAGTTAACTGCCTCAGGTTTCTGCTATTGACCATAGGGCCCCAAAACGGTAGGAAACCCTTAAAGGAGTCTCCTGCTTCTTGACCGGCAGTATCTTCTTTGTTAACAACACCTCTCACAACTCTAGTCCTGTGATAATTTGAGGCAACAGTGAACGTATGAGGCAAAAGATTTGCAATATAGCAGGTACCCGAGAAGTCATGAGGTAACCACGTATAGGCTCGATCATAACATACAAAATAGGTACCCTTGGCAGTTAGGAAGACAGGGGATGAGGGCGTTGGTAAGACATACGTCTCAGTACACGCACTCTCCCCAAACTGAGCTCTCGGATTTCGACCAAGACCTTTCAGGCAGAAGTTACCAAGGTGAGGTACAATCCATATCGGTGATGAGCTTTTAAGCTGTCTATCACCCACTGATACACTATACTCAGTCTCACTTAGTTCCTTATATGCTCGCACCTCCTCCTCTGGGATAAGCGATGCGTCAAAAATATCTCTATCTAAATCAGCAATAGCTCTCGCCAGAGTTTTGTGGTACGGGCCAGGACCAAAGTTTGCTGAGCGTGGTTCTCGATGGGGGTAGGAATCCAGTGCGCTACGGAACATAGTTTGGAATGCTCGAGCTGACCCTTGGGAACTATAAGGCAGCACCAAGTACGGAATACCCTTATCCATGGTATGTGGCATTAACCCACACACCCAACAATTGGTAGTGTTTACCACTAACTGATGCTGATGCAAGAGTTGAATAAAGGAGTTGTTTCTAAATTCCGCACGTCTGGCTTGTTCGTGTTGAGGCAGAAGATGAAAGGAATGTGGAGAGACAGTTGAAACGAAATTTAGATCATGAGATGGAAGAGTAGGTATAGTAGAAGGCAGTAAGAATTTGGACCCAAAATATACTCCCCCCACCAGTAACATAGATACAGTCAGGAACAATATGAAAACCTGTAGCAAAAACCATTTTGTACGAAACATTTTATCTAATGCAAATCTTTGCGCCGACATTTTCTCTCTTTTCGACAGCTCAGACAATGACAATTCCATCCCCTAACGACCGTCCGCGACGTTCTTGACGCACTTCGTTCTGAGTAGCGATTATCAATTCCCAGGAGTTCCCAGAAATCGACAAAAGAAATCGACCTAGTGTCGATAGCTGCTAAACAGAAGGAAGTACCCGCACGGCCCTACGGCCAACCTGGATGGTAGGTTCTAGCTAAATTGAACATTCAATTTATTATAATGTTCTTGGCTGTACGAAAAGGAAAAAAATACACAATATACAATGTCCACTATGTTCAGGGCAAGTGTGAAACCTAAAAACAAAAAATATTTTATTAGTGTCTTGTGCGTGGACGAAGAAAGTATCGGCTGCTCCCAGGGCGAGTCTGATCTTCAAATAGTGGATTGGATGGCAAACGAGTGTTCGATTGTTCAGATGATTGTTCAGCACTCAAATTTTCCAGTGTTGAAAGAGAGGGAATTGTTTGAGGGGGATCAACAAGGGTGTCAGATACAAGCTGAGCTTCGCTGAATGGGACAAAACGTTGTGGAGTGTCAGTTTCAGATGAAGAAAGACCTCGTCTCATCCAGGTGTCCGACGGCAAAGGAAACGGGACTCTTTTGGTGTGGGTAGCATGTACCCAGTGCTTCCGTCCCTCCAGCCGAACTGCCGTCCTCGTTGCTAGTTGCACCTGGTATGGTCCCACGAATCTCGGCTCAAGGTTCCGTTTTCGTCCGAAATTTCGGACAAGGAGCCAGTCCCCGGGTTGAAGCCGATGACCAGGACCCTCTGTTCGTGACGGCAGAGCCTCAAAGACCTGTTGATGCATCAAACTCAATTTAGCAGTCAGATCATAAAGATAATCAATCAACATTGGATATTCGATTCTATCAAACTCTTTAGGCCTTGGGACTCCCCATATATTAGCAGGACGGCCAAACACAATCTCATATGGGCTAAGCCCTACTCGTGAGTGTACAGTTGCCCTGGTCGATAGGAGAGCTAGAGGCAAAGCGTCGGGCCATGATAAACCAGTTGTTGCCTGAATTTTAGCCAATTTTAGTTTTAGGGTGCCATTGTATCCTTCCACTAAGCCCGCTGATTGTGGATGATTGGCACTATGAAATTTCTGATTTATACCGAGGCCACGACATACACTCTTCATCACACTTCCCACAAACTCACTTCCGTTGTCCGACCATACAACCCGAGGCATTCCATATCGGGGAAAGTACTCCTTGAGCAAAATTTTTGCCGTGGATAAAGCAGTATTATCCTTAAGGGGGTAAGCCTCAATCCATCTGGAGAATGCACATACCACAACCAACACATATTTCAAGTTGTTGCATCTCTCCATGTGGATGAAGTCCAACTGGATAACTTCGAAAGGGCATGTAGGAGGGGCAAAATGGCCAGGTGGACTGGGAGTGCCCTTACCGGGATTGTGCATCAAACACACCATACAATTCTTGACCACTCTCTCTGCACACTTAGTAATCCCATCATTCTTCCATACATGAGACAACAACTTGCATATGCCTTTTGCGCTTATGTGTGCTGTACCATGGGCCATTGTAACGACAGCGAGCACATATGCATCCGGTAACATCCATCTCTGCTTCTCTGACAAATCAACCCAACATCCGTTCTCATCCAGCCTTCCCATGCTCTCTTTCCATTTAGTCCTTTCCGTCTCAGTGGCTTCATTCTGTATTCCCTTCACACTCTCAATCGTGTCTTCACACATACTAGTCTCTGTTGGCCATCTCACTGAACTCGTAACATACATTCGATTCGTCAAATCTTTAGCTGTCTCTTTAGCCGTTTCATCCGCAAACGCATTACCACGACCCACGTCATCCGTCACTTTCTGATGTGCACTACATTTGATTACGGCCACCTGTTTAGGCAATGTGAGTGCATCTAAAAGGTCATTCACAAGCTGTCCATGCTGAATCTTCGTGCCATGCGACGTAAGGAATCCTCTTTCTCTCCACAATCGCCCAAAACTATGGGCCACACCAAAAGCATACTGGCTATCTGTAAACACATTCACCCGTTTATCTTTAGACAACACACACGCTCTTGTCAATGCGATCAGCTCAGCAGCCTGAGCCGAATTCTGACTCAATCTTGCTCTTTCTACAACCGTACTCAATGTTACTACAGCATACGCGGTCGTCACATCACCATTCGGCAACTTAAAACAGGAACCATCCACATACAAAGTACCATCGGGATCTACCAATGGAGTATCTTTTAGGTCAATACGACCCTTTGTTTCCTCTTCAGTTTTTAGATAACAGTCATGTAGTGCTTCACCACTTGACTCCGTGTCGATCGGCAGCAATGTTGCTGGATTCAACACATTACATCGTTTTATCCGTATATGACTGGCCAGTAACGTCAACTCATATCCAGACAATCTTGCGCTCGTCAAATGTTGAGTCTTCGTTCGGTTCAAAAGAGTGTCAACTGCATGTGGAACCATCACCGTAAGCATATTATCCATGACCAGACCTGCGGACTGTCGAATGGACGCCGCAGCTGCCGCTGTTGCTCTTAAACAACTCGGCAAGGCTCTAGCTACTGGGTCTAAAGTCGAGGAAAAATATGCGCATGGACGTTGCTTGCCGCCAAAAGGTTGTGTCAGAACACTCAATGCACAGCCATCTCTCTCGTGAACGTATAGTGTAAACGGCTTACTGTATTCAGGAGTACCCAACACAGGAGCCGAACACAACGCATCACGCAATTCAGAAAAACCTTTCTGACACTCTTCAGTCCAAGGCAAAGGAGATGAAACATCCTTGCACGTAAGGGCTATCAATGGTTTCGCCAACAATGAAAAATTTGGAATCCATTGTCTGCAGTAGGACGTAATACCTAAAAAGGCACGTACATCTCTCTGGGTTTTTGGCACAGTCATTCGGGAAATCGCTGCGATTCTCTCTGGGGTCAACCTTCTCCCTTCTTTTGACAATAAGTGACCTAAATAGATAACTTCTTGACAACAATATTGTAGCTTAGAAGGTGACACTTTGTGATGTAAGTCATGTAGATAATGCAATAATGATACTGTAGCCGTTTTGCAAATAGCTTCTGTATCAGCTGCCACTAGCAGGTCGTCAACGTATTGAATCAAAGCCGCACCCGTCGGTAACACAAAGGCATCAAGTTGACTTTTAAGTGCTTGACTGTATATTGACGGACTCTCACAGTAGCCCTGTGGAGCGCGTTTTAGCCTAAAACTGCGACCACCTAATGCGAATCCGAATAGGTCTCTGCTTTCCTCAGCAATCGGGATACTAAAGAAAGCATTCTTTAGATCAATCAACGTGAACCAGGAGGCAGAGGCCGGAATCATTGTTAGCAAGGCCGTGATATCAGGGACCACGGGAAATTGCGGAATCACTATTTTATTGACTTCTCTCAAATCTATTACGAAACGATACACAGGAGGTTTGGATGGATCAGTTCGTTTCAAAATAGGCAATACAGGGCTATTACACACGTTTCCACGAGTTTCTTCAACAACACCTTTCTTAATTAGATCATGAACGATCGCTAACAGTGCCCGCTCACTATCAAGAGAGATACGATATTGAGGTAAACGTGGTAATCGCACATTTGGTTTCAATTGAATCACATAAGGTGGAATGTCTAACAGACCCACATCATTGGGACCTGTGGCCCATAGAGACGCAGGAAGGGAACTCAATTCCGGTGGGAATTTATCGATCGACAAGTACATGGGAGAGATCACTCTCCGACCTAATGTAAGCTCCACTCCTTCGGGAGAGCAATACAAAGTCGCATATAGTCGTTTCAACAAATCCAGACCCAAAAGATTCTCACCACAGCCGGTAGATAGAATCAGCGGAGTCTTCAGCTCACGAGGGCCAATCGTAAGGGGCAAAGGTCTAGAGACGGGGTTGCTAACAGGGGCGCCAGAGAATCCAACGAAAACGTTCATTAAGCCAGACAAAGGTGCGCCAGGGAGTTTCGAATGCATGATGGAACTTTTCGTCGCACCAGTGTCTAACAGAAAAGGCTCAACTACGCCCGATGTAGCCACTGCAACGTAAGGCCCACTCTGATCAACCGGAACTGATACTACTCCCTCTCTTTGTCGGTGGCTGTCCTAGTAATGGTCATTTGCAACAGTCTCATGTTCTACGTAATAATCGTCCACATTATATTGTGCAGATCGAACTGACCCCGCATTTCGCTGGTCAAAACAATTATTCGTATCTGATTGATTTTGATGGCGATCAATCTGATTTTGGGGTGCACCGCGACCTCTACCTCGTGACGCCTGTTGAGGACCACCACCACGGTTTCCTCGTATCGACACGCCATTTAGACGGTCCCGTAAAGCAGGACAATCATATTTTATGTGTCCCTCTCTTCTACAATATGCGCACTGATTGTACCCAAGTGAAGATCTATAGTCAAAGTTGTCAGAGCGCGGCTGCATCCTATCGGGCTGTGCTCGCGGTCGATACTGCTGTTGTGAATCATTTTGATTTGATCGTGGAGGATATGCTTGCTGCAACAAAACCTTCGTTTTGAGCTCCTTCGTTTTCTTATCTGCACGATCACTTTCTTCCTTTTCCCTATTCTCATAGTATTGAGCCGTTGCCAATATCTGTGCAGTGGTTGAAACCGCCCATGCACTTTCTGAATTCTTCAATTTGTTGCTTAGCTCAGGCAACAAATTTGACACGAACTTGTCGACAAATAACCGCTGACCTCCCTCGGAGCCCATGTCCTGACCGCTGTGGTCGACAAACGCTTCCTCAAACCTTGTAAAGAAATCCGAGACACTCTCGTCTTTCTTTTGCTTACAAGCTGATAACTTATCCCAGTTCACCTTCATCGCTGGCATGAGAGTTTTCATGAGCGTAATGATTTTCTGAGGTAAATCTAAGATCAACTGCTCAGGCTTAGCCCCACCAACTTGTAATGCATCAGCCGCTAGTAGTGCAGCCCAATCACCACCTAACTCATTTGCGTGGTTTGCTTGGCGAATTTTCGCCCAAACTGGTTGTGGTACGACATTACCAAACAACATGTCGATATCAGCAAGGTTCATAACAGAAGCTTCCACCAATTGGGATAGCTCCTTATAATAACCAGCCGGATTCTTACGCGGATCAGGCAAGGATTGCTTCACTTGCAAAACTTCCGATCGTTTCCATGGGAGGTGTATCCACACTCTTCGGAAGTGCGGTAAAACCGCAGGGTTAGCTTGCGGATCACCAGGCACCCAAAGTGGCGGAACCTCTCGCATAGGATACTGACCAGGAGCCGCTTTCCAAGTCTCAGTGGCACCATTAAACGATACTTGAGAATGCACGGTGGATCTAAATGCTAACAAACGCTTTAAGGCACGTCGTACATCACCCCCTACAATCATACCGTTCGAAAAGTGACTCTGGAGTTCAGTTATATCGGGCGGTACAATGTCTACATCATCATTATACCATTCTTCCCTCAAAAAGTTACACATTTCTTCGAACACGAATCTCTGCGTAGGCTCATTAAACTGAGAAAACGTGTCGAAGACCACACGTGGAGTGTAGTTAGCAGGGTGTCTTATCCATCTATGTGCCATAGTCACTAATGTCTCTTTTTCCTTTCCACTAGGGATCTGGCTCCGTCTCTGGGGAGTTTCGGAAAGACCAGATGGAAATAACTGACCAATAAGCGGTGAATAAAGGGTAGCAACAGTGTTAGGGATACGATTACGAACAGAAGGAGAAGAAGAAAGAAGAGCAGGAGCAACAACATTAGAAACGAAGGAAGGCATAGTAGTAGAAACAGACAAGGTAGTCCGGGTAACAGGGATAACAGATTGAGGAGGTACTGGTACAGGGGCAGATGGTGGGACAAACGTAGGATTAACAACGGGCTGACCCGCAGCCGCTGGAACGACAGGAGGAACTACAGGAGGAACTATAGGAGGAGCTACAGGAGCCGTAGCACCCTGTGCATAAGGAGGTGGCGATTTCATCAAATACGCTAACAAGGAATCCTCCTTCGAATCTTCTTCTTTCTTATCTTGACCAGTCGGTAAAACCGGATAACATTTATCTACACTCATGTGATGTAGTCGAGTGGAAACTTCCATTTCTTTTTCTTCTTTTTCTCGTTTACTTTGTTGTACAACTTGCATTATCGGAACAAACCCTTCTCTTCGATCTTTTTTAAGCTGTTTGATTTCTTTCTGCTTGGCCTCTTTACGCCACAGCCGAAAAGAATCAAACATAGCTGGCCTAGCTTTCTTTTGGAATAATTTAGCTTCAAGATTATCTAAAATCGTAAGATCAAAACTTCCATGTGGTGGCCAACTAAGGACACCGTCTTTTTTCGTGTAGCGGACCCAGTATTCATTATATATAATAGGGCCCACACCATGTCGACTGTAGAGCTCATATATCGGAGTTCCAACTGGAGGTATCGGACACGAGTCCTCCAACCGGGAATCCATTGCGCAACATTTGAAGATACCAAACAAACCACTATGGCTAGGCATCTTGCACACTAACCTAGTATCAAACTTCAAGGGTCACCGAAGTGCTAAATCTTCGTGTAAGACAAAACCCTCGGTTTTTGGCAATTGCAACTGTCAAATAAATACTAAGAACCACAACTAAGAACCACAAATGCAATGGAACCATGCAATACAACAAAACCTTAAAAGGCTACAACAAAGCTTTAAAAAGCTACAACAAAGCTTCAAGAAGCTAGAACAACCACTAAGGACTGGGAGCGACCCACAAATACTTAACTCAGAACTTCAATGGCGTTACCAGGAAGGCCCGTCTATCGTCTCGCTTGTACGTAAGGTCTGCGCCGGGCGTCGAAGACAGGTCGACAGTCAGGGCATCGGTCCGTCGTAGCCGTCAGGAGGCGGGAATCTTCGCAGGGAAAATCTTCGGGCCACTTATTTCGACAACAGGATCGATGAAGCGGGGTGCACCTTCCCTCGGAGATTTCACACGAAGTTCCTCACGATCGTCAGGCTTTGGACCGGTACCGTTGATGTCGCCCCACGTTGGGCGCCAACTGAAGGACTGGACTTTTAACAGTACCAGCGGTGCCAGGGAACAACACCTATAACCTTCATGGGATACCTGTTTCGGCGCACAATGACAGAGACACGGGACACTTCCTTGGGCGTCAAAGATCAGCGTTTATTTACTGCAGGGAAACAAGAGTCATTAGAAGTACATCGGCATGTAGGTTCTGCGAGTCTGCTTCAAATTGCATATGTGGGTCGCTCTCTTTTATACAAAATGTTGCCATTGCACAACATGCGAACAAAAGATTACAATCCAGTTCCCACAGTAAGCTTCAAAAGGGTCGCTTTCATGTGTTCAGAATCCCGGAACATAATTACAGTAGCAATGCCGGTTCCCAACTGTAAAAGCATATCTTCCCACCATTAGGCACACCCATTAGAGTTGTAAATGACCAAGAAGAAGAGACAAGAGCAGCTGCAAGGAAGTCAGACACGTGTAGAGAAAAGAGTGTGAGGGTAATATCGGAAGCATGATCGTAGGATCAAAGAGTTGAATCCTATCGCCTGCACGGCTGTCACAATAGACCGGCACGACCAGATTACCCTCAAGCTGAGCCATCTGCCTTCGCTGTGTCATTCCTCCGGCCATAAAGACGCATGAAAGGAATATGCGTCTTCCGCAAGGCTTGGGAACTGAAGGTCAGGGAGCGAACAGTTACCTGCTCGCTGACTACGTGAGGGCAAGAAACAAAATGGATGCCGTATCTAAAATAGAACCCGAGGGTTCAGATGAAGAACACGTAATATTAGGCGAACCCTATCAGGTAGTGTAGCGAAAATGCGTACACTTACCGAACTTGCCATTTACGGTTCGTAGATACCAAACTCGTCCATATTCGGTAATGCCCAGAACGTCGTAATAATTTTTACGGAACCTCAATTCCGACATTGCTGAGGCGTTGTATAAGGGTGCTGTGACAGACTGTGTCGAAGGCTGCGGAGAGGTCAAATAGGATGAGGGCAGCTGTTTCTCCGTTGTCCAGTAGAGTTCGAATGTCGTCTGTTGCTGCGATGAGGGCGGTCTCGGTGCTGTGTTTGGCTCGGAAGCCGGACTGTGAAGGGTCGAGGGATTTGTTGCATTCGAGGAAGGCGGCGAGCTGACTGTTGACAGCTTTCTCAATGACTTTGGTAGGGAATGGGAGGAGCGAAATGGGGCGGTAGTTCTTGAGTTCAGTGGGGTCTGCTGTGGGTTTCTTCAGGAGGGCGCTGAGTTTGGCATGCTTCCAGCTTTCCGGGAAGGTAGCGGAGTTGAGGGAGCAGTTGATGACGTCTCAGAGATGGGGTGCGATAATGGAGTCTGCTTTGTTGAAAATGTGGTGGGGACATCAGGCGGATGGTGTCTTCAGTGGTGAGTGGGTTCCAGGCGCAAAGTTTGTTGGAGGGGGGTTTAAGTTCGGAGGTGGGTGGGGTGGACTGGTCTCCGGACTGGTCTCCAAAGCTGTTATGTATGTCAGCGATTTTGTTGTGGAAGAACGAAGCTCGAGAGTCGCAGAGGTCTTGGGAGGGAGTGATGTCGTTGGTGCCGGCGGTGGGGTTAGTAAACTCTTTGACGATGTTGAATAGTTCCTTGCTGTTGTGGGCGTTGTTGTCGAGTCGATCCTTGAATGCTGATTTCTTGGTGGATCGGATCAGTTGGTGGTGTTTGCGGGTGGCGTTCTTGAAGGTAGCTAGGTTGTCAGTGGTTGGGTTTTTTCGCCAGGCTTTCTCGAGGGTGCGACAGATCTTCTTGGATTTCTTTAGGTCATCATTGAACCAGGGGGCTTTTTTGCTACTTTGCTTGATTTGATGGTTTTTCAAGGGTGCTAATTCGTCAGCGCTGTGGGTGATCCATTGTGTGAGGTTGGTGGCTGCTTGGTTTGGGTCCGATGATTTGGTAGGAGGGTTTTGGTGAAGCGATGTGAAGAGCTGGTTGGTGGTGATTTTGTTCCAGTTTCTGCGGGGAATTGGTTGTGGGTGGTTGTGGGTCGTAGTCTTTTTGTAGTAGAAGTGAACGCAGCTGTGGTACGTCCAATGGAGAGCTGTGGTGTGATTGAAGGAGATGTGCTTGCTGGAGGTGAAGACTGGGTCGAGCGTGTGCCCGGCATAGTGGGTGGGGGTGTCAACAAGTTGTTTGAGTCCGAGATTGACGAGGTTGTCCAGAAGGGTGGTGGTGTTGCTGTCGTTGTTCTTTTCCAGGTGGAAGTTGAGGTCTCCCAGTAGAATGTAGTCCTCGGAGGGGAGGGCGTGTGGGCTGATGAAGTCAGTGATGTCTTCGCTGAATTGTGTGCGGGGTCCTGGTGGTCTGTAGATTAGGGTGCCTCTGAGTGTGGTCTTTGGGTCGGTGTGGATCTGGAAGTGAAGCTGTTCGGCGGCTGCGAGGTTATCGTCGGAACTGGTCGTGATGCGGATGGTGTTCTTATGGACGATGGCGATGCCTCCTCCTGTTTGGTTGATGCGGTCCTTTCGGATGATCTTGTAGCCATCCGGGATGGCTATGGCGATGTCGGGTGCTGATGAGGCGTTCATCCAGGTTTCTGTAAGAAAGGCGACGTCCGGCGATGTGGTGTCGAGTAGGTTCCAAAGTTCAATGGCGTGTCTGTAGACCGAGCGTGTGTTGAGCAGGATGCACTTCAGGTGGTTAGTGTCGGAGCTCTGTTTGGAGTTTGTGGATTTGATGTGGGTCCTGATGCAGTTGAACTTGCAGGAGTGGCAGGTGAAGGGTCCATGGGTGTGTCCTGGGGCGGCTTGGTAGCAGTCTGGGCGACGGCCGGTGTTGAGTGATGAGAGGGTTGCGGCGTCGTACGTTATGCGGGTGGAGTGGATTTTGCGGGGGCCAGGGGGTTTGGCGCTGGGCGCGGTCTAGGCGCGGACGGGCGTAGATGGGCTTACCTTTGGCACGCCTTCGGCGCGCATAGGGCGCGTCCGCTGCGCGTGAACGCTGCGCGCAAGAGCATCTTTCATAAGTGGATAGTGGAAGGGGGCAAAGCGAGGGAGGGGCAGCTGGGAGGCGGGAGCGGGGTGGAGAGCCTGGCTGGGAGTCACAACAACAAAATGGCAGCAAAGCAAAAGTGAAACAGGACGCGATTGGCACAAGCAGGAATATCGCAATGATGTGGGCAGAGGCACCGGCACAATCAGGCCCTAAATCAAATAATAAGCAAAGCGACCTTTGAGCTAAAGCGCTACGATTACAAACAAAGCGCTACGATAACCAATAGTCACAAATGGAGCAGTGAGAGCAGAGCACAATCAGGCACAAAATCAATTAGCAAGCAAAGCGACCTTTGAGCTTAAGCGCTACGATTACAAACAAAGCGCTACGATAACCAAAAGTCACAAATGGAGCAGTGAGAGCAGAGCACAATCAGGCACAAAATCAATTAGCAAGCAAAGCGACCTTTGAGCTAAAGCGCTACGATTACAAACAAAGCCCTACGATTACAAACAGAGCAGTGAGAGCAGAGCAAAATAGCAGAGCAGGTATTGTCAGCAGTGACTGGTAAAGCGCTACGATACCAAGTCAGGAGGGAGCGTGGGGAGCGACCGCTTTTGCACGAGTCAGGACGGTCACAGCGCAGGAACACACGGGTCAGTCCTAATCTTACAGTGGGAGGGAGGGGCAGCTGGGAGGCGGGAGCGGGGTGGAGAGCCTGGCTGGGAGTCACAACAACAAAATGGCAGCAAAGCAAAAGTGAAACAGGACGCGATTGGCACAAGCAGGGATATCGCTATGATGTGGGCAGAGGCACCGGCACAATCAGGCCCTAAATCAAATAATAAGTAAAGCGACCCTTGAGCTACAGCGCCACGATTACAAACAAAGCGCTACGATAACCAATAGTCACAAATGGAGCAGTGAGAGCAGAGCACAATCAGGCACAAAATCAATTAGCAAGCAAAGCGACCTTTGAGCTAAAGCGCTACGATTACAAACAAAGCGCTACAATAACCAATAGATACAAATGGAGCAGTGAGAGCAGAGCACAATCAGGCACAAAATCAATTAGCAAGCAAAGCGACCTTTGAGCTAAAGCGCTACGATTACAAACAAAGCGCTACGAGTACAAACAGAGCAGTGAGAGCAGAGCAAAATAGCAGAGCAGGTATTGTCAGCAGTGACTGGTAAAGTGCTACGATACCAAGTCAGGAGGGAGCGTGGGGAGCGACCGCTTCTGCACGAGTCAGGACGGTCTTGGATGCAAGGTGAATGCAACTGGGTTGTGATGTATGGCATTGTGTGTGTTTTTTTGAAATTATGCGGTAGGATGTGGAGTGGAAGTATGTTGTGGTGTAGTTTGTATATATGTAGTGTGCATTTATATGGTGTTTAGTGAGAATTTATGTGGTACATTGAAAGTATGTGTTGTTTAATGTATGTGGTATGGAATTGTGTGGGAAAGTCTGATAGTAACTGAAATAGTAGTGATTGGAGTTAAAAGTAATATTGACGTCTCTTATAAGTAACATTGACGCCTCTTTTTTACAGTGTTTAGAAACAGCACATATAAGCTATTAATTATATATATGGAGAGAGATATATGTAGCTAATATGTATATATTGCATTCGTTGAACTACTTAACAGTTACCTTAAGGGGTGGAGTGATCCTTTCCTCTTGAGGTCTCTTTCTAGACAAATAATAAAAATATAGTCCATAAGGAGGTTGTGCTCCGGCACACACAATTTGACTCTGTCTCACCAGAATGCCATGAGGATGACCAACATATCCTGGTTAACTTAAATGGCGGTACTGTCACAGTCTTTGCACAGAGAAATCGCAGATAAAAGCACTTAGGCCTAGATGTATCAAGATTCCATTTTGCGAATCTTAAATAGCGATTTTTAGCGAATCGCTATTTAGAATTCGCAAAATGGAATGTATGTAAAAAATCACTTTTATTTAGCGATTCCTTTTTATTCCTTATTTGCGAATTCGCATTTTGCGAATTCGCAATTAAGGAATAATTTCCAATGCATTCCTATGGGCCAGGAGGCCCATAGGAATGATTGTGAAGGAATTCTCAAATTGCGAATTCGCAATTTGCTAATCGCAATTTGAGAATTATTTCAAGAATGCAGGGGTGTCTCAAAGACACCCTGCTGCACCCCTGAAATGTACATGTGTGTGCATTTGGCGCACATACATGCCCTAAGGGCATGTGTGTGCGTCACATGCCACCCTAAAAAATGTCAATTTGTGCATTTTTAAATGAATTCGTAAATTAACATCAACTACAATTTGGTGTTAATTTGCGAATTCTTAAACATAATTCGCAATGTAAAAATGCTACATACATTGCATTTAAGGAATCGCAAAAATAGCGATTCCTTAAATGCTATAGCAAAATAAGGAATCGCAAATATTTGCGATTCCTTATTTTGCTAATTTCTCATACATCCCAAAAGATGCAAAATGTCCGTTTACGATTCGTAAAGGCCGAAATTCTGCGAATTTCGGCCTTAACGAATCGCAAAAGGCTTGATACATCTAGGCCTTAGAGATTTGTTTATATTACATGGTCTAGTTAGCAAAGCCTTTAGCAAAACACAAAAAATTACATCTGTTGATGTAATGATTTAATCAATTTCACAGCTATATGATTTATCTTTATACCCTACACGACAAATATAATTTTCTGTTGACTCATTCAACTTTGTTAGAATTTGTAAAATATCACTTTTCTCAATGACCAAATGATGATTGTAAGGTTGAGGTAGACCTGCCAGAATTGGAGGCTGAGCCTGGAAGTTTTCTCTCAAAGCTTCACAGCAGATACTTAACCTGTCTCATAAATTTAGGGCTCATTTTTTAAATACTATGTTGCTTTCAAGCATCAATGCTCCTGCAGAGCTTAAGCCCACACCCTGGAAGGATGCAGCAGGACCGAATGATACTGGGGGAGGAGGAGGAAGAGGCTGGTAGGGTTGGTGTGGAAACAAGACAGACCTCAAGTTGGGTGAAAGTCACTGCAGTTTGGCTCCTGCTCCTAAGGGATTGCAGTTTGAGTGCAGCAGTGAGATAAATGAGAGGGTGAGTTAGGTATGGGATAAAAGGTATAGACAGAAAATAGAGAGAAAGGAGTGAGAGAGAGAACGAAAGTGAGATGTAGAGTTGCTTGGGTATATTAGTGAAAGCAAATAAATATTTTGTGAGACAAATAAGGCGTGTATAGTGTGAATGAACGATAAAAAGAGAAAAAGAGAGATGGGCTAGTTAGAGGGATGTGGTGAGAAATGAGTGGGTTAGTGAAGCGAGGGAGCAAGTATAGAGAGCACGTTAGAGAAAGAGTTAGAGAGATTTTTGTGGAGAAATGGTGGAAGTTAGATACCAGGTGCACAAAAACGGAATCCAAAAGTTGGTTTCCAAGACCTAGCTCGTGTCAAGGTAAATGACCAGATTGGTCAGTGGTACCTTACAAGAAAGAAAAATTTCTTTCTAGTGTCCCCTCACTCACCAGGGTTGCCCCACGGTGACATGCTTCATCATTGGGGTCCTCCCAGTTCTCTACGAAAAGGGGCGTGCTGCGACTCACGGACTACGCAGGAGCACTTTGAAGTGAAAGACTATGTGTTGTGCAAAACAAGTGGTTTAGTGGGTGTGGGTGAGTTAAAAATACCGTGCTTAGTGGGCCTCAACAAATTTATTATGCTCCTAGGCAGGTATATTAAAAATGGGGTTAGAATCACTGTTATTCAACCTGTAATGAGGATTGATTCAGTGAAAGGTCAACATGTTTCATGCTACCCCTAGCATTTCTTCAGGACCATGCCGGGACCAGCCCTGCATTTGCCACTACTATGTCCCTAATTGCGGAAAAATAGATAGTAATAAAAGTGAATGCTTTAAGATTATGGCATGCGTTCGTTTTAGAATACATATGTTTTGTACTGATTTCAGACGTTAATGCTGTGCTCACTGGCACTTCATGGTCTCACTGGGGATGGATTCCACCTCCTGGACACACTGTTCTTAGTTGGTGAAAGCGCTCGGGATTACCTATAGTCAGCTTCCCCGGAACCGCCAAGTTAGATACAACATTTGTTTTATTAACAGTTTCACAGAGGTGCTGCCATAACTATATAAATTTAAAATGTAAAAAATGCCCATATTAAATGGCAGCATACACTTAGGGGCCCATTATGATATCGGGCGGATCGCTACTGCTGGGCCGACGGTGACGATCCACCCGCCAACAGTCCCTGGTTCACCCCTGCCATATTTGTATGGGGGTGTACCGCGGCGGACGGAAAGACCGTCTGCCATTTTCCCGCCGGTGGGCTTGTTGGCCGGGCAGAAAAGGGACACAACATGGTGCGGTGCCTTGCAGGCACCTCCATCCATATTAATATGCCTGCGGTGTGATGCCTTTCCATGGCAGATACTGCCCCATGGAAAGGCATGCTGTTAAAACTAGATGGGCCCGTTGCGAGTGCCGGTCACGTTGTGCATACCAATGGACAACATGCATTTTTTATATTGCGGTGGGTTCTGCTTACAGCACCGCCCGCAGCAATGTAAAAAATGCAGGATGCGACCACCAGGGTGGCGGTCGCATCCGGATTGGCATGGCGGGACTGCCGCACCTATGGTAAGCAGTCCCATTTGTCGTTGCGGTGGTGGGCAGACTTTGTCTGCCCGCCATCATAACGATGCCCTTAGTGTTTCAAATATTAGAGGGCCATGAGTAGAGCAAGTATGACTAAAGCTGCAAATTATAACATTGGAAACCAAGTTAGAACCACAATCTCAGCTCAACATCCTGTTATTATATCCAAATCAGTTTTATATCTATGTACCTAACAAGGCAGACAGCTTCTAGCAGTATGTGAGAATATAGCAGCCACGGCCTGTGCAGGTAGGAGCGATGCGATTGGTGAAGCCGGGTGGGGGGATTTCGACAGACGATGATGGGGGAAAAATAAATAAATAATTTGTATTTCCTGGTCATCGTCTCACCGCCCCACCTCTCTTAGCTGCACAGGCCACGGCTAGGATATAGAACATAATACAAATTAATCCCTGCATGCTGTTAAAAAGTTGTCTGTTTATGTGGGAAGAGATTTTATATTAAAGTTCAACGTCTTTGAAGTCTTAACAGTGAATGTGGCTTAAACTGTGTGATTTGCACAAGATCACTAAATGTTAGAATGAGGCCAAGACTGAAATGCAATTGTCAGCAACAATGTTACATATTTTCCCACTTTTAGGTACCTGGTTAAAAAAGTGAGTTGATCATAGAACCGTATATTAAGCTGAGGTTGGGATTATAACCTGGTTTCCAATGTTATCATTTGCAGCTTTAGTCGTACTTGCTCTACAAAAGACCCTTTAATGTTTTAAACATAAAGTGTGTGCTGCTATATGACAAGGGCATTTTCAAACACCATATACAATGAAAATAATAGTGGGTAGGGGAAGCTGGGTTACTGGTTGTTTGGCCCCGTGCCAGTTAGGGTCCTAATAATAATGCTTGCTGTATTGTTGGTAAATGTTTATTTCTTCACTGATTTATGTACCTGTGAACTTGGCAGGAAGGAATTTTAGCATTTTATGTAAACACAAAGTACATGAACCACGAACACAATTATGATGCATAAAATCCTTTTTACTGAAAATATGCTTAGGCAACACTGATTACACAGGGGAATCCAACCACACTGTAGGAGCAATGTTTTACCTTCCATGTCTTCCTTTTATATGTGTGGATCTCTCCACTTCTTTTAAATAAATAACTTGCCACAACATGAACAATGTAGCACCCGTCCCAAAATCCTGCTTTTTAATGGTTTTCTATTAATTAATATTGAAGCATTTGTTGTACACAATCTAAGAAAATCAAATGTTAAGCACAATTCAGCCGGTCCTTTCCAGCGTTGAACAAAATGCCTTTCAAAAGCCCTCTACGGCGCACACACAGACACAATCAACGGCAATGTCTTTTATCCACGTGTTCTTGTTTGGTTTGCTATGTTTTTCTTTAACTTTTTTCGAAATGGATTTGTAATATTCTATAATGCTGTTTATTTCTTACTCAGACACCCTGTGTAAGGCAATACAGATGCAACATTTACAATTTCTAGCCCAGGAGAGTCTTGACCCTTCTGTGCCTGCGAGGGGAATCCCCACTACGATTCAGGGTCAGGCTGAAGACAGGTTTCTAGAAAACAACCTTTTATATTAGGTAATATTAAAGTAATTGGACTGCAGTAAAAGAGCTGCCACTTTTCATGAGCCCCTCTGCTTGCAGTCAGCATATATGTCCTTTTCCCTGTCTATGCCTGACCCAGCCGAGGGAGCCACATAAAACAGGAGAGAAGGGCAGGAGAGTGGCCAGGAGCTGGGGTGAAAGGGGCGGAGAGGGAAGCATAACCACACCCCCTCTGCTGCTGCCTCAGCCAGATGCAAATGCAGACAACTTGGTCAATTACAGTAGAAAATAAGTTTCAGGCATCCCGAAACACAGCTGCTTCTCTGCCTGAGCTCCACCAGGGACAATGGGCAGCAGCATTTTATCAATCAAACCTATTCTGCCAGAAAGATACAAGTGCAATAATTAGGGGATAGGGACGGATTACAGGGGGCTCCCTTACAGTCAGAAGGCTATCACTGGCTGTACTGCTCAGCCAGTAGGAGATGAGGAAAGTGAGGGGCACAAATGAGCGAGAGGCTTGTACAGTGCTCCATACCTCGGCCAACATGGCGGTTTATGGAAGGAGAACCCTGCTGCTTGTTAAGGCCCCAATGATGAATTAAGAGGCTTAAAACAAGCCCAATCCCACTTAAAAGGAAGCACCAACCAAACCAAAATCCTACTAAAAGGAAGCCCAACTGACTCTTGACATCCAAAATTACTAAGGGGCAGATTTATGTTAACTGGCGCATCCCCAGGGATGCGCCAGTTAACATGCGCCACAGTGCGCCACAGCTCCGCCACCCATGGTGCGCCGCATTTATGATGCGGCGCACCATGGGGCAAAAACGGCACAGATGCATGACGCATCTGTGCCGTAAAGGTGACGCATTGCTGGAGTTGCGTCGCAAGCGCGACGCAGCTCCAGCAAGGCTCGGGTGTGCCCCATCTCCACAATGCTGCGTCAAGACCTACGCCTGCTTCAAGCAGGCGCAGGCTTTTGACGCAGCATTGGCCTGAAAGTGACTGAGTGAAATCTTATAGATTTCACTCAGCCACTTTTGCGAGGCGCACCTGCCCCGGAACGCCCACCCTGCGCCGGAACGCCCACAAGCGGCGCAGGGCTTTACAACGTGACGCATCTGCCTAGATGCGTCACATTGTAAATCGTTCGTAGGGATGCGCCACGTTTACGCCGCCTTGCGTGACGCAACAGCGGCGTAAACGTGGCGCAAGTGCCTCATAAATCTGCCCCAAAAAGTTTAAAACAAATATAAGCAATGAGCGGGAAGCACAGCGCAGGAGGCAGCACTGATGGAGCAAGGATGAAAACAAACATTTTTGTATACCCCTCGTGAAATTATAACCCAATATTGATAATGTCAACTAATTGAGTGAGTGCATGAATCTTCTGACTCTGTCTGCCAGCGTCGATAGCGGCGAACTAAGGGCTTTGCTTGTCACGTGGAGGAGACCAGGGACTCGGGACTGCGAGGTCCAGCGGGCCTTGCACCATCGATATTGGCCGCAGCTGGGGCCTCTTCCCGAGCCCGCCCATCAGCTGCATATATCACGCCCAGGTACGCGCACGCGGGACGCGCACCGGGACGAAGCCCGGACAAAGGGCGGACAGTCTGAGACAGTCCGAGACTGAACGTGACTGGACTGGGCCAGGTCTCTTATTTGTTGACTTCGCGGCCTCCCTGCAGCGCCTGATCGTAAGATTCATAGTTGCAAATACCCTTGAGTATTGTTTGGTACTGTGTTCCATTGCTTATTGTTATTTTTGTTTCTCCCTGAGCCTTCAGTGGCACCATCTTGTTGAGTTCAAAATGTCTAAACAAAAGTCATCTACTGTTTCTAATACTTTTAGACAACTACCTAGTGCAGGTAGTGAGTGAAATAAACAGCTCAAGAAGAATATCGCTGGGCTTGAGTTCCACTCCTTTAATTCCTACACAGAACTCCCGATCAGAACTAAACCTGGACGAGGTCCCGATACAGGTACATCGTAGTGCCACTCCGGATAATGTATTCACTCAGGAAGACAACCTTGACCAAACCATCCCCACTGCTATTAACTTGGTCAATGATACCCTAGATCAATCTAACCTGTCCCCAGAAAAATCCCTCCCCCCTTCCCCTGTGTCCGTACCAGCAACTAGAGCAGTTAGGGAATGCAGAAAGGGCCCGAACAAACGTGGCGGGTTACGCTCTAGCAGGAAGAGAATCGTTTCCCCTCCTAAAACCATGTCCATAAAAGATGTAATAGGGGAGCGTGGTGGAAAGGTAACACTGGAGGATGACCAAATTAAAACACTTGTGAGCATGATTGACTCTAAGATTAAAGGTATCGTTAAACCACTGATAGCCAAAATTGACCATTTAACAGCAGAGGTAAATAGGCTTGGGGTATTATAAACAAGACAGTGGTAGAGGTGGGCAATATACCAACTTTAGCCCCAAGTAGAGTTGATTCCATAGCATATACACCAGGCGCCCGGATAGAGGGCAGGGATAAAGCGGCCCGATTCGCCAAACGCCCCATCATATTGTACCCAATAATAACCAGGGCATAAATACTGAAGCTCTTCCATCCATACCAACGAGTACAGGTATTGAGAAAGGCCCGGTTCAACTTATTGTAGAGGCCTCCCCCCTAGTTTTGGTCCTGGCTAATGTTCCTTCTTTAAAGCCGGGCCAAGTGGAAACTACTGCTTCCTTGATTAGTAAAGCTTTCCACTGGTTATCCAACAACATGGTGATTTCCCCTTGGGGTAAGCAGCAATTATCTGAGGAAATCACCATGGCAAGAAGGGTGGATTGGATAGGAAATGGTGTTAAAAAATTTAAAGGTGGTTGTGTAGTCTTGCATTTCTTAAACCCAGAAGTACTTCCAGAGGTCCTGAGGAACCTCTTTCCTCCACAACGTAGGAACACAGATATTATCCCGTTAACACTGGACTTTTTCTATCACCGAAGAAAAATAGGGAACCCTAGTATTCTAAAGACTAAGTGGAACCCGGTGTCACATAAATGGGGCAAGGTCCCCCAATCTAGCGAATGGGAAATTAATTTAGAGAATCGATTTGGGGCACTGTCAAACCTGAATGAATGTGATTGACTTAAACGGATTGACAGAGTAGTGCCTATTGAACCATTGGAGCTAAAAAACATAGACACTCCCTTAGAGAAGGAATCTTGTCTGACATATGCCATCTCCTCGCTTTCGAGGAAAGGGGTAGAGGAAGCATTTACCCCAAGCAGTAGAAGTAAGAATAGACACCCGGAGCTACAGTCAGACCCCTCTATGGCAGATCTAAGTTTAGTTCCCGATCCAGTCGCATCTTTGCTCGATCCCTCACGCCGCTATCATGTCAATGAGGATTTAGAAACAAGGGTGGGGGATGATTTACAAGGCTTTCCACTACCCCAGGTCCCTCTAGACGTAGTGGTGGGGGACGATTTACAAGGTTTTCCACTACCCCAGGTCCCTCTAGACGTAGTGGTAGATGAAACGGTAGAGACAGGGTTGTCCTTTCTCTCCTGGAACATTGCTGGAATCACCAACAAGTTGTCATCACCTGTATGGTGTACGTTTATAGATCAATTTGATATTCTACTGTTCCAGGAAACATGGTCAGTGATTCCGATACACCACGTAGGGTACCTCAATTTCTATATTCCAGCTACAAAAAACCCTAAGGGTCGTCCAGTAGGGGGTTTGGTAATCTGGGTTCGCCAAAATGTATGCTGCAGAATTCAACAAAGGAGCTCTCCACTTAACGACATATTGTCAATCACTCTCACCTGGGCCAATGGTTATGGGATGGCCATATTTAATATCTATGCTAGAGGAGTAGTGGGAGGTAAAACATCAGAAGTGATAACTGCTCTGGATCATGAGCTTGAAGCTCTCCCAACACATATGTTCTTTATTGTGGGGGGCGATGTTAACACCACTTTCGAACCGCTAGGTCAAGAAGATCAAATCCTAACCGAAGAAGAGGATAGCAAGTGGGGTATCCCACAGTTAGAACTCCCCGTAGTTACTAAATTGACAGCGGTGGCCATTCAACTGAAGGCCCTATGCCTAGCAAGAGGACTCAGAGCAGCAAATGGACGAACCCCTTCAGATCGACAGGGGATCAAAACATTCGATAATGGTAGATTCCCCAGTCGAATAGATTATATCCTAGTGGACAACAGAATATGGCATAGGCTGATCGATATGGCAGTCAAAACCCGAACAGAGAGTGATCATAACCCTCTTTGCATGGTTTTTAAAGTAAACGCTGGGTCAAGAATATTAAACCAGGAGTGTGGCAAAACCACCCTAGATGTTGTAAATTCGAACAACCAGCGCCACATAAAATGGGGCAGACTTACCGAGAACATGGAGAGGTTAGAGGAGCTCAAAAAAGTTGTGTTAGAAGCAGTGGCTGTGATTAACTCGCACGTTAACGAGCAAAACTTCCCTGAAATTATGCTTGATGCACACACAACTTTTTTTTCCAAACTCCAGGAGTTCTTTAAAAAGGAGAAGAAATCAGGAAATGCCCAGAGTAAATTGCCCAAAATAGGATGGTACGATAAGACTTGTAGGGTAGCCCGCCAGAATCCTAGTGTAGAGCTTAGAAATAAGAACATCCTAGGCGTGAGAAAGGCGAGGGACACCTATAGGAAGGTACAAAAAGAGGCTAAGAAAAAGTGGGACGAGGCCCACTGGCGTGATTTGAAATCCGCCTGTGACGCAAGGAATCAGTGTCAATTTTGGGCTCTGGTTAAATGGGATAGAGGAGGGGTGGCACAACCCCCTCAAAATCACATAGCTCAAAACCAATGGGTTGACTTTTTTAGACCACAATGTGCGCATGTGCCTACTGAGGAGGAATATACCTTACCCCCTACAGTTTTCTACCAACGCCAGCGATTTACTTTAAAAGACGTCAGTATAGCACTGGACTGTGTGACAGGGGGTCGTGCCCCAGGAATGGATGCCATCGGGAGGCTTCCCAGAAAGGCGTTCACCTGTAAATGGTCGATCAACCAGGACGATAAATGTCCGCATTGTAAAGATTTGACGGAGAATACGGCCCATACACTGTTTGTTTGCCCCTTATATGTTAACCCACGACGTATATGGATAAAACCAGCGTGCCTAAATTTAGGAACACGTAGGTGTATAGAGGCACTAAGAATATTGGAATCGGACTGCACACCTTTCTTGGCGATTGCTGTGGCAAAATGTTTAGGTTGGTCATGGATCATACGCACCCGCACCTTACAACAGCTAGACACTGTCTAATGAGTTTATTGATAAGGTTGAATGTTTTTATTTTATGTAGTTAATTTTGCAAATGACAGCACTATGTTTAATGAGTTTCTTAAAAGACGTTGATTTTAATATTGTTGTAGTATTTATTGTGTAGGGAAGATTGTAAAATTGCTTTTATGACTGCTGTCGAATAAAGTTTTGAAAATGAAATGCTAATCAACGTACAATAAAATTTGCACCAACACAAATACAAGTGGGAGATAAATCTGCATATGCTGTAACCATAATTAACTAGCTTTCGTAATATTGTCACGTATCTGAATAATCAAGCAGCTATTAAACTAACTGAGTGCGGCTTTAATGTGCTTTTGTCTATGTATTTGTGGCAAAATTAATCAATTTATGTAAGTATAAACTCATAAATCTGCTTATATAGCTAGGTAACCACGAATGGGGACACATTAGTAAAGGGGAGGTAAACATAATGGGCTTTTAGTCTAGAATGAATAGTTCCTTGTGTTTGTTTCTATAATAGTTCCCGAGTGGGCCTCTGAGGCCTAGTAAAAGATGGCTGCAGCCTAAGGCCTGGTAGCTGAGATGAAGTACGCAGGCGCCAGTTTCAAAAGCGCCAGCAGCTGAAATGAATGGCCTGTGGGTGTACTGCCCGGTTACTGGACAAAAAGTAGCACGAGAAGCTGAACAACTGCCAAAAGGAATGTGGATCCGAAGGAGATCGTGTGAAAATGTTGTAAAATAGCAAGTTAAAAGACAAAGGAGAGACTATTATTCCGATAATGCTGCGGAAATAAAGTTCTGAGTGACATATTTTGCGCTTCCACCCATTGAGTGAGCCAATAACATCGTGAAGGCACCTTAGAATGATATAAAATGTATACGTTTATTTAGTGAAAAAGGGTATAAAAGTATAGGGTCCAATGACAGCAAAAACTTTCTTTCCGGGTATCCTGAAATGCTGTCGGACTGCTGATTGAACTTTGGACACGTAAGAGACTTTGAATTTCTTTATGAGTCAGGACTTGATTGAGCATGGAGTCTTTAGGTCTGGGGATTATTTAGGGAATTAGGGAAATGTGGTTTGGGAACTTATTATGTCTTTCCTAATAATTCTGTCCTTTTGAACTAAAAACTAATGTTATAATTTTCTGAACTTTGACTAAAATAAATGCTTTGATATTCAAATTAAAAAAAATTCTTAATGTCGTTTTATTCAGATGCACCATAAAATAAAGTCATAACAAATGAAATCTTGCGAAATAAAAATTGGAAAATTGAGGAACTAAGCTGGTCTTGTTCATCCTTAGTCTAATTTCTTACTAGCACAGATTCATCGCAATAAATGGTGGCGTGTCTGAATGCATTGTTTAAAAGTAAACCATGGTAAACGAGTTTTAACTGCAGATGTATATAATATAAATAGTTAGTTTAAGTTAGACACTCCGCCATGATACAGTTGCTCTCCATTGAACCTCATCCATCCGTGAAGTAGAGAGAAAGCGCGTAACTGATTTCGGTGTTATGGGCCCCACTGATGAATAAATGTGTAGATTGTGACTTCAGGGAAAAGTGATGAGGGTTTTAGTCATTATTTCAGGAGAAGCGCTGCACCAAGCAACTGTGGCATTAAAATGAGGTGGGAGGGAGAAATGATATAGTTAAATCTAAGCAGCTATGGCACCAATGCTGAACACAGGTAAACAGTAATAGAGCAGAAAACCAAGAAACAAATAGTCACCCAGAGAATAGATAAAGGACCAGAGTGAAATGAGACAGTACTAAGCCCCAGCTTTGTGGGAGGAAGAGAAGAGAGAAAGGAGGGACAAAGAGGCAGGACTGACCCCTAGCAAGCAGGTATTTTTAAAGGACACTGAAATGGACAAATGAAAAGCATTGCAAAGAAAGGGGATGGACTAGAGGTACACAGACAAATTACAGGAGGTCTGAAAGAGACAGTGCATGCTGTGTCTAGCTCGACCGAAAAAGAATGTCAATGTTCAACATTTCAACCTATCCTATATACATTAGTGGTCACGCTGAACAGGAAAAAGTTTCTTAAAGAAAGTTCTGACAAGTTATCTACACAGGACTACAGAATCAAATGTATCTTTTGTTGTAACAGCACCAATCAGATTAGCAGCACATAACATTAAAGGCAGTACTCCACATTAATTACTTATGCTACCTGTTGAACATTGTCAGGAGTGTCAGAAGTACAAGGATATATGAAACGCCACTAACCTTTCTCTTGTGGCCAGCAGAGACGATGACAGATGTAAATCCCCAAAATTCCCATTAACGCAACCCCCAGCAGAGGAACAAATCCTGCTCCGTGAGATTGTGCCCAGGGGAAAAGAGAAGTGGATAAAATAACAAACTAGCTGTAACTACTTGGATCCCTTCAAGGTCTGGTCTAAGAGACTGCACAGCACCAGTACGGATGTGATAAGGCAGAACAGGAAGACAAGACAACAAGAATGAGGTGTTCACTCTCCTGTCTAAAACATGTGCTCTCTAGTGAATACCTCTCTACACCTACTCACCAGTAATCCTGCAGCCATGGTACAAAAATAGAAGAAAATGCAACAATATTCAAAAGTAGAAAGATCCCCAACTGTTAGGCTTCCAAGAGCAGGGGAATATGGACGTATCAAATCATGAGGAGTAAAGAAAACAAAATGTACTGTTAAAGTCACAATAACTTCATGAAGTGTAGAACTCAATTCTAGCATTGTTTTCTTTTTGTCACAACACTACTAGTGAGAAACGCTGGAGAAGAATCTTTTAACTGGAAGAAAGGTTTTTAATGTATGGATTGACAATTGCAAGGCAAGGCATGGCTCAGGCACAGACCTCTGGAAAACTGAATGCCTGAACCGGAAAGTGAACAGACAAAAAGCAACCTTTCCGCTATCTCCTGAGAACGTCCTTTCAAAATGCGAGGCAAAAAGAAAACAAACGAGTAAGGGCGTACATCATTATTAAGCAAACAGACAGTCTACTGTTTGATTTCAAAAGGAAAGCGCTCCGGAGTATCTTTGTAGCCACAAGTGTTTGGAAACACGCTGCTATGCAAAACGAGTCGCGTTAAAATGTAAACGCGCACCAGAGCTTCCTGTGTTACCGCGGCTCTCACTGGAAGTATAACAGAGAAATGGGTGTACGGAGGAGGCAAGTCTGAACAGGATACAGAGAACAGGAAAACAAGGCTGCAGGTCTTCACGCTGGAATCCCGCGGGGACACACCATCTGCCATTCCCAATCTTCAGAAGGATTTTCAAGCACCTTCCCATTGCGGAGGAGGTGCTTATATTCGGCCCGCCCTTTGCCTCACTTTCACTTGCCCCACTGCCTGCTGGGAGCAGTAGTTCAGGAGGCCTTTTTGCGCTCTAAGCCTGGGAATGTTATGGTGATTAGCCTGTTTGGTGGTACTCAGGCAGGAAATCGCTACAGTAACCCCTCTCAAGGACCAGCGACTCGGCGGTCGTCCAGGTTTACCGGGGTGTTCAGCATGAAATTGCTCGACCAGCTCAGGGCAATGGAGATTATTCTCAGGTTCCCAAGTTCTATCTTTCACCCCAAACCCTTTCCAGTCCACTACGTATTGAATTCTACCCCTTACCAGCCGGGAATCAAGGATTGTCTGTACCTCATACTCTTCCTGACCATCTATATCTATGGGGAGAGGCTTCTCTGGTAGTCTCATGCTTGGAGGACAAGGTTGGAGCAGGGACACATGGAATACAGGATGGATCTGCCATGAACTAGGTAGTGATAACTTCATGGCTACGGGGTTGATAACCTCCTCAACACTGTAGGGACCTATGTATTTTGGTTTCAGCTTATTCGTACCTCTCAGATGTAGATTTTTTGTGGAAAGCCATACCTTATCCCCCACTTGGTAATCCGGTTCTTTTGTTCTTTTCTTATCTGCAAAATGTTTCTGTGTGGCCTGAGCAGTGGCAAGACTAAGCTTTGCTTCTATCAATACAGCTCTGAGATGGGCATGATGTTCGTGTATGTTAGGTACTGGGGAGCAGACAGGACATTTGAATGGAAGCATGTTAGGATGATGACCATGGATGCAAAAGAAAGGTGAACATCCTAAAGTGGCATGCTTAGCGTTGTTGTAGGCGAACTCTGGATCCATAACAACGTAGTCCAGTTCAGAGTGTTCTGCAGGGTGAAACAGCGGAGATACTGTTCCAATGTCTGGTGTAGACGTTCCCTTTTACCATCCGTTTGCAGATGGTACCTAGAGGAGAGCCGAGCCTCTCTGTTCAGGGTTTTACAGAGGGCCTTCCAAAAATGAGAAGTGAACTGAGTGCCCCGGTCGGTGATTAAAACACAAGGGATCCCATGAGCTCGGACTACGTGCTGGAGAAAGACCAAGGCTAACTCCGAAGACGTAGGCAGGCCTACTAATGGAATAAAATGTCCCATCTTTGTTAGATGATCAACTATCACCAATATGATGGTCTTTCCTTCACAGGGGGGCATCTCCACGATGAAGTCCATCGATATGTTATGCCAAGGATGTGTAGGTGTAGGCAATGGTCGCAGTAGCCCCGTAGGATTTGCATGACTGGCCTTCCCCTGTGCACAGATTGCACAGTTCTTGATATATTCCTGGATGTCTTTTCGTAAGCTGGGCCACCAGAAGGAGCGTTCCACACCAGCAATAGCCTTGTATATCCCCATGTGCCCTCCTAACACTGAATCATGGGCCCAAAACAGTATTTGTTGTTGCAGTGTATTTTGCGGAATATACAACGCGTGGTAATGGTATGCTAGGTCCTCTGTTTCAGAGCGGTGTTCTGGTTCTTCTTGTATCCAGGCTTGTATATTCATATCCGCTAGAGCTACTCGCACATCCTCCAGAAAATCCTGCAAAGTGAGCAAATCTAGGTTTGCTTTGGAAGTCCTGCTTCGGTTAGGATAAAAGGAGGTTCGGGTGAAATTACCGCGATCTCCTCTTCCGTTTCTTCCAAACGTGAAAGGGCATCTGCTTTCCTGTTTTGGGGTCCTGGTCGATACTTTATTACAAAGTCAAAATCGGAAAAGAACAGAGTCCAAAGTAACTGATGAGGAGTCAAGGCTTTTGCGGTTTTTAAGAAGAACAAGTTTCTGTGGTCCGTATAGATCTCCACAGTGTGCAATGCTCCCAAAAGATAGTGCCGCCACTCTTCACATTCCCTCTTTATTGCTAGTTACTCCTTGTCTGAGATGGTGTAGTTAACTTCACAGGGGGTGAGTTTTCATGAGTAGTATGCTACTGGGTGTAGTTCTCAATTGACGGGATGACGTTGGGATAATACTCCTCCCATGGCATATTGTGAGGCATCTGTTTCTAGAACAAAGGGGATTTGGGGATCAGAATGGCGCAGGATGGGAGCCTAAGTGAACTTTTCTTTTAAAAGCTGAAAAGACCAAGAAGCCTCTTTTCCCCACACGAAAGGGACTTTCTTTTGTAGGAGACTGGATATGGGTTGAATTATCTTTGAGAAATCCTTGATAAATCGCCGATAGTAATTGGCAAAGCCTAGGAAGCTTTGTACTGATTTGATGTTCTGGGGTGTGTTCCATGTGGTGATCGCCTCAACCTTACTCCTGTCCATCTGGAAACCCTGGGCATTGATGATATAACCTAAAAAGGCAACCTCCTGGACATGGAAAGGGTATTTCTCGAGCTTGGCGTATAACGAATGCCGTTGGAGCTTATCAAGAAAGGTTTTTACATTAGTTATGTGTTCCAGGAGTGTAGCGGAATAGATTCAAATATCATCAATATAGACGACGCAGAACGTTTCCAGGCATCCACGCAATACTTCGTCCATAAAGAACAGAAAGGCCGCAGAGGCGTTGCAAAACCCAAAAGACTTCACCCTGTAGTCGAAGAGACCGAACTTTGTTCGGAAGACCGTCTTCCACTCATCGCCCTTCTGTACTCGGACTAAAGGATAGGCTCCTCGGAGGTCGAGTTTGGTGAAATAATGAGCACCCTTCAATTGGCCCAGAAGCACTGGTATCAATGGTAGCGGGAAAAGTTTTTTTATTTTCACCCAGTTTATGGCCCTATAATCAATACATGTCCTCAATTCTTCACAGTCCTTTTTCGGAATGAAGAAAAGAGGACAGGATGCGGGCAAAGTGGACTGTCTAATGAATCCGAATGCAAGGTTTTCATCGAGGTATGTTTTCAGGTATTGCGTCTCTTTCTCCGACGGGGTGTAGAAATAAAAAAAACCTTCTCAGGGGTCCCACTGATACTTGGTCCTTTTAAACCAACAAACAAGAAATAGGCACAGAAGCTGAAATATAAAAGAGCATCTTTATTAACCTCAAATGAGGTGAGACTACGTCACACGGAAGCCTTAGCAACTGAATGAAGCAGTCTGAGGAGTACAGAAAACAGAGGCCTTATATATGCTTAGGGTTACATTCTCAGCATAAGACCATAAACACAACTCCATGATGAGAAAGGGAAATCTTTGGGAAGTTTTGGAAATGTAAATGGAGGAGTGAGTGGGTGTGTGAGTACTCGTATAGGTCTGATAATGTGTATCTCAGTTGGTGTACAGGTGTGTGAGTGGGCGTTCCAGAGGTTGTATGGGGTGTGAGTTGGTATGTGAGGGGTTCTTTGAACAATATTATCAGTGATGTCATTGGTGATGTCATCAGTGATGTCACTGACCATGTCATGAGTGCTGTAATATGTGAGGTCATAAGTTGTGCATTGCGGGGCATACATTATAGATAGCTCAGGTAACTATAACTGCTGAATTTCACTGGTTTTCCACTCTTGGAAAAAGCATTCAAGCAACTAAATGGCAAACAATGCCATACTAGGTGTTCTATACAGCAAATAAAAGATACTATCCCAAGTATCTAAACCAGATGATAACATGGAAAAAAAAATGAAGGATTGCTGACTCAAGAAGAATGATTATTTTTACGAAATGATTTACTATGTACTTGATACCCAAGGTACACAAGAATATATTGCCACCTCGAGACAGGCCAAAAATATCAGCAAGGGACAGTACATATGAAAATACATCCACATTTTGTTCTATAGGAATATGTTCATGCTTTACCATCTTTTGTATGTGACACTAGAGACTTTCTCAAAAGAATTTATGATATCTTGTGGCAATATAAATATATGCTAATGACACTTAATGTAACTTCCTTCTATATTAGCATCAATCATCATGATGGCCTATGAGCTGTAGAATACTATTTGAGAGTAAGACTGGTGAGACTATACATATTATCAAATGATTAATTGGTGCCTTGAGAATATTTCTTTCATTTGAACAAATAAATATTTCAGCAGATGCATGGTGTGGTGATAGGTGCCCACTTCTCCCCCAGCTCAGCGTGTTTACACATGGGCTGGTGGGAGGAGTGGGTACTCATCCCTGACCATAGCAAAATATGGGATGAACATGTAGTCTGCTGGCTGCATTACATTGACAATTTATATGTCACCTTAGACAGCTGAAGGATTTGTTGAGAGCATTAACAACAGTTTATTAATCTACACTTCACAGCATGCATGAACATACAACAAGTATTTATAAATAACAAAACTGAGACATGGATATTCAGGAAGGGAATAGCAGGTAACTCTGTGTTGCATGCAAGCAGTTTTCATCTGAAGCACCTTGAGACTAGCATCCCATATGAGGAAATACTGAGAAGAAATTGCAGTGACACTGATTATTTAGAAAAATGTCAAGCAGAAGCAAGAAAAATAGCTTAGGTCAATTTTAAGAAAACATTGATCACTGGTTCAAGAGGATCTGGTATTAGGTCCTACCATTGCTAAGTCACCACCTGTCACTAATATTTTTAACTGCAAAACTGCATATGCAGTATACGTATTGAAATGTGACTGTACTCTGAGATCTGTTTGGAGCACTAAATTGCAGGTTCACAAAAGAATACTTCAAACTGTAAGAGCCATCACCAACATACACAACACATACCCAGTAGCAAAACATTTTAATGAACGTCATGGGAATAATCCCAAGTGTTTCAAGTATTATGTCATTGATGTAGTCCACAAGCAGATGGGGGAGGCAACCGGGGTTCAGTTGCTGAGGCAAGTGGATACACGCTACATTTTAAAATTAGATGCTACATTTCTGGATGGTCTGAATGTGGGAGAAGAGTTGTACACTCATTTTTGTAATATAATCAATTGATTGGTAATTTCACAAATCAAGCAAATATATACATAATGCATTCGCCTAGGTTAGTTTTCCTTTATCATAATTTATGATGTATGGTAGCACTTAAGTAATGGTCAGGAAAGATTCTGCTAGACATGAGTTGATGGGTTAAGGATTTGAAATTGAATATTGTCATGTTTCGACAAAGGATAGTACAATCATTGATCAGGGTCAAAATCAGAAGTATGTAAATGTATGATATACAGCACTGTGAAATGTGACTTGGACCATAAAGTGGAGTCTGCTCATTGGGACCTCAACTTGAACACCCGCAATGAACTGCTAATGATCTCATATATTACATCACTCATGACATGGTCAGTGACATCACTCATGACTTCTCAAATTGAATCACTCATGACATCATCCAGTGACAGAGATTGTTAAACATATATTCTAAGGTATATTGGTGAACCCATGCATGTATGAGTGCCTGGATTAATGATTCAGTGACTGTGTGACTGACTGCATAAGTATGTGATTAGGTGTCTCATGGAATGTATGGGTGAGTGGCTAGTTGTATGAATGTCTGTATAAGTCAGTCAGGTGTTGTCAAAGTAGATGTATAGATGTTTGAGTGAGTGGGTGAGTGCCTGTATGGGTGCCCATAGTCTCTCTGTGGGGGAGTGAGGGTACTGAGACTGCCTGTATGGCTGAATGAGTGGTTGAGGCAGTGACTGTATGGGTTAGTGATTGTGTGTGGGATGGGCTTTATGGGTGAGTTAGTGGTATATGGGTGAGGAACTGGGTATGTAAAAGGTAGTATAGGTGAGTAATGGGGAAAATAAGTGACTGTATATGTGAGTGAGGGAATGTGAGAGTGGTTGTATGGGTGAGTGCATGCTTGTGTCAGTGAATGTATAGGTGAGTGAGTACATGTTAGTATCTAAGTGAGCGGCTATGTGTGTAACTGTATGGGTGAGTAAGTTGCTGTGTTATTGACTGTATGGGTGAACGAGTAGGTGTTTGAAGAGCTCTATGGGTGACTGACAGTGTGTGGGTGGCTGTGTGGCTGTATGAGTGGATATGCCAGTGGCTGTATTAGTAAGTGAGTGTGTGTTTAATGGGGTGGATTACTGAGTGAGTGGATATGTGTGTAGGTCTATGAGTTACTGAGTGGGTTTGAAAGTACTGGTATTGGTGTGCAGTCTGTGAATGGTTGTGTGCAAGTGGGTGTATGAATGGTTCTATGGGGGTGTGAGTGGGTGTGTTAGTCATTTTTTGGATGATGTCATCAGTGTTGTCACTGACCATGTCATGAGTGATGTAATATATGAGGTCATAAGCACATCTTTATTTGTCAATTTAGCACAGATTTGTGGATCCAGTGCGAATTTGCAGCAAAATTGACAAACAAATGCTTTTAAAACTCATCAGCATTCCTAGGTGGTCAGGGTATTCCTACCCTGCTCCCTTTCTTTAAAAAAAATATTCTGAGACTCTGCTTCAAGCTGAGCAAAAGATGGCTGCCAACACTTCCGGGTTCGAAGTGTTGGTATCCAATCAGATCTCAGCACGAGATCGGGTGGGGTTCGCTGATCCTCTGCGTCCCTTTATATACAACTGGAAATTTCGTTAAATAACTCCAAAACTACTGAACGGATTTACACTAAATCACATAAAGGCACATCCCTGAACTAACATCTACTTTCCTGCCAAATTTGGGGAAATTTGAGGAAATTCCGTTCAGCAGTTCGGTTTGCAGCCGTGTCTGAAGGTACTATGGGAATTAACATAGTCAAAACAAGATTTTAAGCACCCCATGGGTCTCGGCCCCTGGTTGACGGATCACCCTGAAACTTTCAAGATAGCAGTTGAAATAAGCAGTGGAACAAGTTTTAAAATGTTGTGATCATCATCAAACAGTGCCAAAGTTAATGACACAAGAAAATACGGTCGTCCTATGTTAAGTACATCCTTACTATAACTACCTACTGGTGATTGCCAGTAGGTGATCTATATATAGAGAGAGATATATACAAACATTTATATATGGAAATATATATACAATTAGATATATATTACACAGTTACAAATGTATGTATAACTATATAATGTATATATGTATAAATAAAACACAGGTTTCAGGGATATTATAGATAGTAATTAGCATTTAAAAAACTTCAGATATTCACTGAAAAAAACACAGGTTTCAGGAACGTTATAATTAGGCTGACATTTCACTCATACAAAAGCAGAGAAATTTAGCCGTTATAGTTAGCTGAGCTAACTTATACACGTGCCCCCACAATGCACTTCTGATGACGTCACATATTTAATTACTCATCACATCTCAAATAACATCACTGACTACATCATCCTGTGAGTGTGAGTGTTTCTAAAAAGTTTAAGAATGTTATATATGCCAAGGTGTATTCAAAGAATGAGTGGGTGTATGAGTGTCCAATGTGGATGATTTAGTGGGTGCGTGAGTGACTGTATATGTGAGTGATTAAACTTGTGTTAGTAAATGCATGGGTAAATTACTAATCTGTGTGAATGTCTGTATCAGTCTGTCAGTTGGTGTTTAAGTGGCTGCATGGGTTGGTGAGTAGCTATATGGTTTAATGATTGATTGTCTGCGTACCTGTAGGGGTGCCTGAGTATCTGTGTGGGTGGGTGGGAGTGTGACTCTCTGCATGGATGTGTGAGTGAGTGATTCATTGGGTGTATGGGTTCATGAGTGCATCTGCAAAGGGCTGAATGTGAGTGAGTGTGTGTGTGGCTGTGTTGATGAGTGAATGGATGTCTCAAGTGGTATATGTGTGAGTAACTATATATGTGAAAGGCAGTGAGTGTTGGAGTATATAAGTGACTATTTGTGAGAATGAGTGATTGTGAGAGTGGCTGTAGGGATAATTATGTGCTTGTGTCAGTGATTATATAAGAGAGTATGTATATGTTAGCATCTTTTTAAATACGTGAAGTGGTTTGTGAATACTTGTTTAGGTAAGTAAATGGCAGTGCGCTTGTTTCTTTGGGTGACTGACTAGGTGCATGAGCAACTCTAGGAGTGAGTGATTGTGTGAATAAGTGACAGTATGAGTGAGTGAGGGGATGAGTGTGTAGACCTATGGATCAGTGAGGGTGTGTATAATAACTGGTATTGGTGTGTCTATGGTTTTGAGAATGGTAGTCTGTATTTTAGAGTGGGTGCTGGAAAGGTTATATTAGGGTGTGAGGAGGTGCATCAGATCCTAAGTAGATGATGTCATCAGTGATGTAATTTGAGATGACATCAGTTATGTAATTAGTGATGTCACTGACCAAGTTATGAGTGATGTATTATGTGACATCATCAGCAGGGCATTGTGGGGGCGCAAGTTATAGTTAGCTTAGCTAACTATAACAGCTGAATTCCTCTGCTTTGGTACGAGTGAAATGTCAGCCTTACTATAACATCCCTGAATCGTGTGTTTTTTTCAGTGAATATCTAAGGTTTTTTATTTGCAAATTCATAACTATACTGTCACTGAAACCTGTTTTTTTCTGTGAATTTCTATGTTTTATTTAAATGCTAATATTAACAAAAACATCCCTGTTTTGTTCAGTGAATTTTTAAGGTTTTTTAAATGCTAATTTCTAACTATGCCTACATAGGTAGGACATGTACAGAAAGAGGAAGAAAGGTGCAGAAAGCAAGTGAAGTGCAGAAAGAAGCAACAGAGGTGAGAAAGAAGCAACAGAGGTGCAGAAAGATGCCTACTTCGATTGTACCATTCCACAGAATCATACAAAGTAGCCTAATCACTAATCCTTCTCCCAAGATGTCTTGAACCTCACTTTTCCCATGAAGGTTCACTATTCATCTATTGCTCAGAATGTTAGGCCTACCAAATGTAAAACAGCAACCCTAACCATATCACTGTTGTAAGTCTAACCAAGTCTGTGAAGGTATGCATGTGTGTGTCACTGCATTTACCTATTGTCACGTTACATAAGATGGGTACAGGGGGTATACAACCTTTACCACGCATTTTTTACCACGCACTACCATTACAACGCGGTTTTTACCACGCATACCATTACAACGCATTGCGCTGGGGGGCGCTCTAGGATAGGGAATAGGTTAATTTACTATCCAATAACCTTCCCTAGTGTCCACGGGGACTGGAGTTGGAATAGTAAATTAAATTATTCACTATCCAGCACCCCAAAGCGCTATGCGTTGTAATGGTATGCATGGTAAAAACCGCGTTGTAATGGTATGCGTGGTAAAAGTATGCGTTGTAACGTCATACATCCGTACAGGGGCAAATGAGATTTTGAAAAAGCAAGAGAAGTGAAGAAAGAACCAACAGAGGTGCTGGAAGAGGCAAGAGGGCTGCAGAAAGAAGCAAGACAAGTGCAGAAAAAAGCAACAGAGGTGCATAAAGAATTGCAGAAAGAAGCACGAGAGTTGCAGAAACAGGCAAAAGAGGTGCAGAAAGAGAGAACAGGAGTGCAGACAGCGGCAAGAGAGGTGCATAAAGAGAGACGAGGGATGCATAAAGAGGCAAGAGGGGTACAGAAATGTGCAAGAGAGGTGTAGAAAGAAGCAAGTGCAGTGCAGAAAGAACCAACAGAGGTGCACAAAGAGGCAACAGAAGTGCAGAAAGAAGCAAAGAGGTATAGAAAGAGGCAAGAGAGGTGCAGAAAGAGGCAAGAGAGATGCAGTAAGAGGCAAGTGATGTGCAGAAACAGGCAAGAGGGGTGAAGAAAGAGGCAAGAGAAATGCAGAAAGAAACAACAGAGTTACAGTAGGAGGCAAGAGACATAAAGAGACAGGAAATAGAAGTGAAGAAAGAGGAAAGAGGAGTGCAGAAAGAGGCAAGGGGTGTGCAGAAAAAAGCAAGAGAGATGTGGAAAAAAGCAAGAGAAGTGTAGAAAGAACCAACGGAGGTACAGAAAGAGGCAAGATGGGTGCAGAAAGAGGCATGAGAAGTGCAGAAAGAAGCAACAGATGTGCAGATGGAGCCAGAGAACTACAGAAAGAGGCAAGAGAATTGCAGAAACAGGCAACACAGGTATAGAAAAAGAGAACAAGGGTGCAGACAGAGGCAAGAGAGGTACAAAATGAGGGAAAAGTGGTACAGAAAGAAGCATGAGAGTTGCAGAAGAAGCAAGAGAGGAGGAGAAAGAAGCAAGAGAAGTATAGAAAGAAGCAACAGTGGTGCAGAAAGAGGCAAAAGGGGTACAGAAATAATCCAGATAGGTGCAGAAAGAAGAAAGGGAAGTGCTGAAAGAAGCAAGAGAAGTATCAATCAGGGTGCAGAAAAAAGAAAGTGAGGTATATAAAGAGGCAAGATGGAGTCAGAAAGAAGCAAGAGAAGTGCAGAAAGAACAAAGGGAGGAGCAGAAAGAGGAAAGAGATGTGCAGAAAGAGGTAAGAGAAATGCCAAAAGAAACAACAGAGTTGCAGAAAGAGGCAAGAGAACTAAAGAAAGAGGCACGCATGTTGCAGAAACAGGCAAACCAGGTGCAGATAGAGAGAACAGAGGTGCAGAAACAGGCAAGACGGGTACAGAAAGGCAACAAAAGTACAGAAAGAGGCACATGATGTTCAGTAAGAGGTAAGTAAGGTGCAGAAACAGGCAAGAGGGGTACAGAAAGAGGCCGGGGAAGTGCTGAAAGAAGCAACTGAGGTGTAGAAGGAGGCAAGAGAACTGCAGAAAGACTCAAGAGATTTGCAGAAACAGGCAAGAGAGGCACAGAAGAGGAAAGAGGGGAACAGAAAGAGGCAAGAGGGGTGCAGAACGATGCAAGGGAATATAGAAAAAAGCAAGAGAAGTATAGAAAGAACCAACAGAGGTGCAGAAAGAGGCAAGAGGGGTGCAGAAAGAGGCAAGCAAAGTACAGAAAGAAGCCAAAGAGGTACATAAAGAGGCAAGAGAACTGTAGAAAGAGACAAGAGAGTTGCAGAAACAGGCAAAGCAGGTGCAGAAAGAGAGAACAGGGGTGCAGACAGAGGCATGAGAGGTACAGAAAGGGCAAGAGTGGTGAAGAAACAACCAACAGACGTACAGAAAGACACAAGAGGGGTGCAGAAAGAGGCAACAGAAGTGCAGACAGAAGAAATAGAGGTGCAGAAAGAGGCTAGAGAACTGCAGGAAGAGGAAACAGAGGTACAGAAAGAGGCAAGAGAACTGCTGTAAGTGGGAAGAAGGGTGAATAAAGAGGGAAGAGGGGTGGAGAAAGAAGCAAGAGAGGTGTGGACAGAAGCAAGAGAGGTAGAGAAAGAAGCAAGAGAAGTGTAGAAAGGAGCAACAGAGGTGCAGAAAGAGACAGAAGGGATGCAGAAAGAAGCAAGAGAGGTGCAGAAAGAAGTAAGGACAGTGCAGAAAGAAGCAAGTCAGGTGCAGAAAGTGGCAAGAGAGGTGCAGAAAGAGGCAGGAGAGGTGCAGAAAGATGGAAGAGAAATGCAGAGAGAGGCAACAGAGATCCAGAAACAGGCAGGAGAGATGCAGAAAGAGGCAAGAGAAGTGCGGAAAGAGGCAAGAGAAGTGCTGAAAGAAGTAACACAGGTGTAGAAAGAAGCAAGAGAAGTGGTGAAAGAGACAACAGAGTTGCAAATAGAAACAAGAGATGCAGAAAAAACAGGTGAAGTGCAGAAAGAGGCAAGTGAGGTACAGAAGAGTCAATGGAAGTACTGAAACAGACAAGAGAGGTGCAGAAAGAGGCAAGTGAGGCACAGAAATAGGCAAGTGAGATATAGAAAGAGGCAGGAGAAGTACAGAAACAGACAAGAGAGGTGCAGAAACAGGCAAGTGGGGTGCTGAAACAGACCTGAGGGGTGCAGAAAGAGGCAAGAGAATTGCAGATAGAGGCAAGAGAGTTGCAGAAACAGGCAAGAGAGGTACAGAAAGGGGAAAGAGTAGTACAGAAAGAGCCACAGGGGGTGCAGAAAGAAGCAAGAGAGATGCGGAAAAAAGCAAGAGAAGTGCAGAAAGAGCCAACAAAGGGGCAGAAAGAGGCAATAGGAGTGCAGAAAGAGGCAAGAGAAGTGCAGAAAGAAGCAAGTGAAGTGCAGGAAGAGGCAATAGTGGTACAGAAAGAGGCAAGAAAAGTCCAGAAACAGGCAAGAGAAGTGCGGAAAGAGGCAAGAGAAGTCCTGAAAGAAGCAACAGAGGTATAGAAAGAAGCAAGAGAAGTGCTGAAATAGACAACAGAGTTGCAAAAAGAAACAAGAGATGCAGAAAAAACAGGTGACGTGCAGAAAGAGGCATGTGAGGTGCAGCATGAGTCAATGGAAGTACAGAAACAGACAACAGAGATGCAGAAAGAGGCAAGTGAGGTGCAGATAGAGGCAAGGGAGTTACAGAAACAGGCATGAGAGGTACAGAAAGAGGAAAGAGGGATACAAAAAAGAAGCAAGAGGGGGGCAGAAAGAATCAAGAGCGATGCAGCAAAAAAACAAGAGAAGTGCAGAAAGAGCCAACAAAGGTGCTGAAAGGGACAATAGGAGTGCAGAAAGAGGCAAGAGAAGTGCAGAAAGAAGCATTGGAGGTGCAGAAAGAGGCATGAGAACTAGAGAAAGAAGGCAAGAGAGTTGCAGAAACAGTCAAAACAGATGCAGAAATAGAGAACAGAGATGCCGACTGATGCAAGAGAAGATGGGTGCAGAAAGAGGCAAGAGGGGTACAGAAAGGTTCAAGAGAGGTGCAGATAGAAGCACTAGAGGTACAGAAAGAGTCAAGAGAGCTGCAGAAAGTGGAAATAGAGGTGCAGATAGAGGCAAGAGAGGTCCACAAAGAGGGAAGACAGATGCAGAAAGAGGGATGAGGGGTGCAGAAAGAAGCAAGAGAGGTGCAGATAGAAGCAAGAGAGATGGCGAAAGAATCAAGAGAAGTACAGTAAGAAACCCCTCTTCCCTCTTTATTCACCCTTCTTCCCACTTACAGCACTTCTCTTGCCTCTTTCTGTACCTCTGTTTCCTCTTTCTGCAGTTCTCTAGCCTCTTTCTGCACCTCTATTTCTTCTGTCTGCACTTCTGTTGCCTCTTTCTGCACCCCTCTTGTGTCTTTCTGTACGTCTGTTGGTTGTTTCTTCACCACTCTTGCCCTTTCTGTACCTCTCATGCCTCTGTCTGCACCCATGTTCTCTCTTTCTGCACCTGCTTTGCCTGTTTCCGCAACTCTCTTGTCTCTTTCTACAGTTCTCTTGCCTCTTTATGTACCTCTTTGGCATACTAAATTATTTTTTTAACAAGTATGCTTGCTCTCTAGAAGTGGGAAGGTCTCTAGAAGTGGGGAGGCAAGATGGCCGCTGTTGGGTTGTGGTGAGCAGTCGCACTCACCCTGGCTCCCAACTAGACCTAAGACCTAAGAATGCAGTAACGGAAATGGCGATGCTGCGTATCCCCTGATGGCTCTACAGCGATGGATTCTCAAAGGGCTGAGCAGGCATGTTATAATCCTGGAGTATATTGCCCTATATACCAAGAAACTTCTCGGAGATTACGCTTGGGTAAAAGGGAAAACCTGCAGCCTGATGAGCGCCTATGGATACAGAAAGAGACAGCAGCAAGTGATTAAAATGCCCCTCCAGAACGAAAAGCAGGAGAAGGGTCAGGAAAATGCGAAGGAACCAGCCCCAGTAAAAGGTGTAGGCGCAGGTCACGGAGCGCCGGAGACTGGTACCAGCATGGGCGGAGCTGCGCGATCCCTGGGTGCAATACCGAAAACAGGGCCCCCACTTGGAAAGAAAAAGACAGAGCCGCGAGGAAAGGCAGGCGCTCTCAACGGGGCAGGGCATGAAGCCCCAGTAGACAATCGTGCACCCAGAACGGGAAAAACGAGTGAGAAGACAAAAAACAGAGAAAATACAAGCTCACTCCGCCAACCCACCTTAACTGAGGCTTTCATTACACCCAAACCCCCAGGATTGTCCGCCAGAAGCGCCGGCACCACCGTAGGAACAGAAGCTGAGAAGAGCGTCCTCGAGGACGCTGTGAACGGCGTAGACGCAGAGCCTCTGGTTGCTAAGCAACCACCCGCCCGGATCTCTGTCAGTAATCCAGCCGCGCCAGCAGGAACCCTCGCGGCAGAAGGCATCAAACAACAGATAGATGTCACGGAAGGCACGGTAAGAGATGCCGGGGCAGAAAATACTGAAATAGGCGAGATAGGTGAAGCGGACATGATGGGGGCCATTATGCTGGTGGAGGCAGAACTAAAAAACACTCCGTGCTCCAAAAGCACATGGGGCAGTAATGTAAGCTTGGCCAGCGCAACAGAAGCAGGAGACAGTACAAAGCAGCAAACGCTGGGACGGACGGAGGGTGCATCTGGTGAGGGGGACTGTTTCTACTCGCTAACGGAGGCCACTGGGGACACAGGCTCAGAAGCAACCAGCGGAGTGTCTTCTGCAGATGACTCAGATTCAGGGCTAGCTTCCCAGGAAAGGGCACAGCCCAAAGGAGGAAATCGCCCAAAACAAGGAAAAAGTTTGCTGAATCCCCCGGGGGCACAGATAGGCGTCTGCTCTGGGACTATTCCGCCACCTCACAGACATACCAGGAGGAGGGCAACACTCCGGATCCATTGACAGGGGCTGCCGCGCAACATGCTCCCTTTGACTTGATCTTTAACACACTCAGGCAAATACAGGCAGAAGCTAGATTGGAGAGTCGCAGAGCAAGACAGGCCTAAAAAAAAATTCAGAACACTATGAGGAAAGTCAATAAGCTATATGACGAAATGGCGGACAGAGTAACGGAAGTGGAGGTGCGAACTGGCAAGCTGGAGGATGAAGTTGGCAACCAGGAAAAAGCGACCGAAGATCTCCAGTGGAAACTTGAAGATTTCGAAAACCGCCAGAGGCGCAATAACATTAGACTTTTGGGCGTAGCAGAAGGACAGGAGGGGCAAGACGCCAGGCGGTTAGTGGTGGAACTGTTTAAGGGGGCCTTCCCGGAGTCGGAGTGGCATTGGGAGAAAGAGATACAACGGGCTCATAGGTTTCCATTCACGCAGAAGAAGAGCCAAGGAGCAGGCGCAGGAGGAAATACTCAAGGGGTCCTGCCCAGAGCTATCTTAGTAAATGTGGGAAACTTTCTCCTAAGAGAAGAAATTATTTAAAAGGCGAGGCCAGATAGCAGGCGGTCATATGAGGGTGTAACATTTTTTGCTAGGCCGGACTTCTGCCACGTCACAGTGGAGAGAAGGTGGAGGCTTAGACAGTTAATTGCTCCATTCCAGGACTTGGGCTCAGAAGCGTATTTACTTTTCCCTGCAAGACTGAAAGTGATCACTAAGGGGAATGTAAGAGTGTACCTCTCAGAGATTAAAGCACAACAATTCTTGGAAGAGTTAAAAAATCAGAAAGGAGGTTAACAAAGTAGCCAGGAGATTACAATCCTGCTGGGCAAAGCAGTAAGGGGAACGTAGGGTCCATAGAGGACGCAGCAGTATGGTAGAGGGTTCAGTTGGGGGTGAGGGCGCGACAGGCGCAACACTGACAGCGGTCACGCATAGGTCATGCTTGACCTATTTGCCAGTAGAGGGGGGGGGGTAGGAGATGGGGGGAGCGTAGAAGGGTTCAGGGGGGAGGGGAGGGAGGGGGGTGAAACGGGCACAAAGTTTTGGTTGGTTTTGTACGATTCAGCACATTGGTACACAGTATAGAGCACATGGGGTGAGGTATATGAAATGGGCACCCAGATTTGGTAATGTGTATAAGGTCCTAATAAGCAGGGGGTTCTCTCCGCTTTCTCCTTTAGGATCTTTCTATTTATTACAATGGCATGTAGGATAGCTTCAATTAATATATGTGGTCTCAATGAAGCAAATAAAAGATTGAGGGTGGCAGCATACCATAGGACCCTGCGATTAGATCTGATTTGTTTGCAAGAGACACATATTGAAGGAAATAAGAAGTATCTCTTAGAGCAACTTGGGGTTGATGCATTGGCCAATACTAGGCAAGGGACCAAAACTAGGGGAGTAGCAGTTTTAGGGAGAAGAAATGAGGTGGTAGTAAAAAGGAAGAAGGAGGATCAATAGGGGAGGTGGGTTATTCTGGAAGTAGAGGTTAAGGCGCAGAAATTTACATTGGTTACAATTTATGGGTCCACGGAGGATGATCCAGAGATCTTCCAGTTTCTTGATGTAGAACTAGCCCTATGGTCTGAGCCGATTGTTTGCTGTGGGGATTTTAACATTCATGATCCAGAGAGCTCGTTTGTGCAGGCAGGGGCGAAATATCGGGGAAGGAAAAAGAAAGTGTTTGGGGCATTAGCCGCCATGGTGGCACATAACTCCCTGGAGGATCCGTGGGTTAAGCTACATCCTCACATGGATGGGAACACCTTTTACTCCGCCCCACATAAAATTATGGTTAGGCTAGATTATTTCTTAATCTCCAACTCCTTGCTCGCTTAATCACTAATTGAGAAACACCCTCGTATCCTGTCGGATCATAGTCCATTAGTTCTCACGCTAAGAAAGGGACAGGCTCTAAGAACAGTTCTGCAGTGGTCTTTCGAGAGAGCCTTGTTAAAGGATTCCGCATACAGGGAACATATAGTAGGATGGATTAAATACTTCTGGGACTTTAATAGAGGGACAGCACCCCCGGGGGTGGTTTGGGATGCCTTTAAGGCCGGGGTGAGGGGAGAGACAGTGAGTTTTGTATTGGCAAGGCAAAAAAAGGAGAGGGTTAATAGGGAAATAGTACAACAAAAACTGCTGAAAGAAGAAGAACACCTAGCTTTAGCCATGCTACGGAACTCCCCTTTTGAAGCACATCTACTTAAAATAATAGCATTAAAGGCCGAAGCTATAGAAGGCTTCGCTAGGAAGGCAGCTGATAATTATTTAACAAAGAAGGAGAGAACGTATGAGTTTAGCGAAAGGGTGGGGCACTTTCTGGCCATAAGAACTAGACAGAGAACAGCTATGGCTAACATCAAAGAAATAAGGGAGGCGCAGGGTAATCTGGTTATGGACTCTGAATCAATAAGGGAAGTTTTTAGAAAATTCTATACAGAGTTATATGCAGCTGATGATCCAGGGGGATTGGAAGATATAGAATCCTATCTTAGGGATATCCCTGCCCCAGGCATGCTTGAGGAAGATAGGGAAAGGTTGGAGGCACCCTTGCAATTAGAAGAATTTTTTGGCAGCCTTAGGCAGTTTGCCCACCGGAAAGGCAGCAGGCCCGGACCAAATACCGGTTGAATTTTATAAAGTATTTAAGGACGTATTGTCGGTGGATATGTTTAATATAATGCAATAGGCACAACTGGGGGAATCCAGCCCGGAATCCTGGGGGGGGGCAGATATTGTTGTAATTTAAAAAAAGGGAAAGTCACCAGAAGCTCCCGGTTCATACAGGCCAATCACTTTAATGAACGCGGACGTTAAAGTTTATTCTAAAATACTGGCAAGGTTAATTGAACAATTAGTGAGTCCCACACAACACAAGTTTATACCTGGGAAAGGCACAACACAGCACGTTAGGAGGGTAATCACCATGTTTGACGCAGTAGGTGTCCTAGGGGACCCAATGGCAGCGCTCTTTTTAGACGCAGAGAAAGCCTTCGACAGGGTCTCCTGGGACTACCTATGGCGAGTTATGAGGTGGTGCGGGATTCCTGAAGGGTTTATAAAAGCTATACAGGTGCTGTATAAGGTACCCACTGCCAGGATCAAAGTTAATGGAGGCTTTGCTGCTGCAGTAAAGATTGCTAGGGGGACTAGGCAAGGCTGCCCCTCTTCACCTTTACTGTTCGCACTGTATCTGGACCCACTGCTGCGGAAATTAAAAAGTAATCCTGCGATCCCACCGGTGAGGGCAAATGGTTGTATTGTGAAGACCCTGGCTTACGCAGACGATGTGGCCATTTTGACCTCAAATCCATCCTTAGCTATCCAAGAGGTGGAGGCTGAGGCTCAGGTGTTTGGGCAGATATAAGGATACAGTCTGAATAGATTCAAGACTCAGATAATAGAAAATGTATATTAATGTTGTAATGACACAAGAGTGATCAGTGCTGCGGTATACCTTGAAGTGTCAATAACTGCGGATCTGGATTCAGTGATTGAGAATAATATGGCTCCATTAATCTCAAGGGTTAGGACAGATCTGGAGAGGATGAATAATCTACACCTCTCTCTAATGGGCTGCACCAATGTCATCAAAATGCTCATTCTGCCTAAGTTTCTTTACTTTTTCAGATCCATCCCCTTACTCTTTGAAGTAAAATGGTTCAATATGTTAGAGGGAATATTGAATAGGTTTATTTGGGCTCACGTTAAGACCCGGCGTGCCTATAGATTTATGTCCCTCCCGAGAGAGAGAGGTGGATGGGGGGCCCCTGATTGTAGGCTTTATCATATGGCTGCAGTTCTACAGTATATGCAGGGTTAATTGGGGGAGGAGGGATGGACCGAGGGGTCACAATTATGTCCACGGAGGTGTATGCAGCAGTGTTGGTAACAGAGGCAGAGAACTGTTTTCTAAACAGCGTGGACTTTGGATATTACAAGAGGACGAGATTTAAGACGGTTTTGGCGGTACTCAAAATGTGGACTGCTTTCTTAAAAAAGGCCGGGTTAGGGAGGTACAATAGATACACCAGGTTGTACAAGAATAAATCCTTCCCGGCGGCAGTATTCGCCGATCTAACAATGGCTGGTTGGGCAGATAAAGGGATTATACAGATAGGAGATCTAAGGGATTCAGAGGGAATAGCCCAGTTCTCAGCTCTCAGCTCTAAGTATGGCTTAGATAGGAGAGATTTTTTTTAATTTCTCCAGGTAAGGAGTTTTCTGAGTAATAAGCAGGGGGGAACAGCTGGCTTTGAACGGAATCAAATACTGGAAAAAATAAAGCTGGGAGGTGATTGCAAGATCAGATCCTTTTATGCAAGCCTTGTAAAAGGGAAGTCTGACGACATTAATGAATTTAGTAACAAATGGGCAGGAAAACTAGGTGGAGAACCGGAAAAATTCCAGGAGTCGCTGGACTTGGGCCGTACCATTTTGTGTTCAGCTCCCCTGCAATTGCAGCATTATAAGACTTTGTATTCCTTGTATTATACTCCAGCTAGAATAGCAAAGTGGGGAGGTTCTACCAGTACGACGTGCCCTCGATGTAATTCACTGGAGGCAGATATTGTTCATATTTACGTGCTCTGTCCCCAGTTGTATACCCTGATTAGAGAGATAAAGGGATTTTTGAATAGGACATTAGGCTTACAAACCTCCTTAACGCCCATGTGGATATTGCTGGGGATAGGTTTAGAGGAGGAAAACGTACATAAGGAATTTATGTTTATGGCAATGGCGGTGTATAGGCTGACTATAGCAAGAGCATGGCTGGATAAAAATCCTCCTCCCATGCAAACGTGGGTGGCGAATCTATTAGCGACGTACAATCTTGAGAAATCCATATACACACGTAAGGGTAGGAGAGGAAGGCTGCAAGGACTAAAGATTTGGGACCCAATAGCAAGATGGAAGGAGACTGTGGGTGCATAGCATCATGAATCTGAAATGTATTAAAGATTGTGTATCATGAATTGTAATTGGATGTATGTATACTGTACAATGTGCTTTTGTTGGGAAAAAACAATAAATAAATATATAAAAACAAAAAAAAACAAGTATGCTTGCACTTTGGAAATTGAGACATAATGTTGGATGTGTAGCATGTCTTTTAAGATGAACAATCGAATAAAGACTTCTTTTGACCTGACTTGACTTGATAAAGAATGCACTAAAATTTGGAACTGATACTGATGAAACTGTTTTATCTTTTATCCAGTATGATACATGAGCCATTCCAAGAGATGGAGGAGTAAAGAGCTTGAGATAACAAGTTTTAGGTTTCAAAATCATCGATGTGGGAAATACTGCAGATGAATATACAATTGTAAAGGAAAATTTTATACAAAATGTTGTTTTGGATTCCCACGTCCTATATTTTCTAAAGGAGGAGTAAATTGTTTTTTGTCAGCAGTAAGGCATACAATAACTCCCAAGAATACATACAACAAGCAGATTAAATACTACATTCCAGTTATTTTGAAAATGTAGAATGCAAACATGGATATCCAGTATGTTGCAGATAATTCAATTTAATTTAATTTAATTTAATTTAATTGTGGGTTTATATAGCGCTAGGAATCGACTCCCGGAGGAGTATCTCCACGCTTCGACCGCTGGGGAACCCGTCCTGGCTCACCCTGAGAGATGGTCCCTGATGGGTATCTCTAAGGTGCGACCAAGCATCCCCGGCGGTCTGGGGGGGCCGTTGTGAAGATGAGGCAAGCTGATGCCCAGAGTTGCCGAGTGTGGTTTCTGACTAGAGTAGGCACCGAGGCGAGAATTATCGAGTCCGCTGACCCTGGTCCACGACCCTGCCGCGTCGGGAATCGAACCCTGGTCCGGGCCATTCTCTGCTTACGGGTCTGCCGCCTCTAACCAGTGAGCCACACTTCTGTGACTCGCTATGTTACATCATATATAACTAAATCTGAAAAGACAGAGATGAAAGAAATGTGGGAATAAATTTCACAAGAGAACAGTCTGAGCAAGAAATTATACAGCTTCAGCTTGAAAATGCTTTCCCATCAAGATATTGGACTCTATGAATGTTAGGATTGATTGAACTCAGCCAGTTTATATTCAAAGTCAAGAGGAATCATTTGGGTAAATCTAGGTCTTGCTGCCACACATAATAGATTATTGAAATCTCTGCAATAAATCGAATAGTTAGCAGAGAATGAACCAGAATGTACAGACATTGTTAAACTAATATGTTGGGTACATACTACCCCAAACGAGTCCACATCTTAAAAACCTATGTTTTTATGAAATATTTCAAAATTACCCCTTTAAAAGAAAAATTACAGAAAATATGAAAGAAGAAAAATATGCAGTTATTGGATGTGACGGATGTTTGGTAAAACATGCCAAAGAAAATCTTATCAATCACAGAAAACTCAGTTACGAAAGTCCAGATAAGAAGGACATTTTTCTATTTAGCACTTCTGCAACTGTTCAAGCCTTGGTGCAGTGAAACGGAATTACTTGGAGATTCCAACTGTTATGAAGATTCCTTTAGTGCAAGTGAAGATAGTATTCAGTGCACAATTTTCCTTACATATCTACGCATGTTAAATGATGAGATTGAACAAGAAAGTACTATTGCAGTGGAAATAGCTAGAGAAAGTTCTCAAGATCGTCAAAGTTCTGGTCCACAGAGTCAAGATCCACCGGTATAACCAATTATTGAAAATGAAGCAGCAATAGCCATGAATGAGGTAGAAACGACAATCCAACAAGCACAACAGGATATTATTCAGTTGGAAAAGTTAGAAGAAAAACTAAATATTGAACAGAAAGAAATATATCTACAAGTCAAAGAACATATACAACATGGTTTGCTACACAATAAAAAGACTGACAATGTTTATTTATTTTATTTATTTATGTAATCTGTTGAGTGCGCACAATTGCCCAAGGGCGTCTCGGCGCTGTGGATGAAGCAGAATGAAGGGAAGAGGGGATCGGGTTACTGGTTGAAGAGCCATGTCTTTATTTTTCTTTTGAAAATGGTCAAAGTGGGGGCAGATCTAACGTCGGGTTCAAGGGAGTTCCAGAGTTTTGCCGTTGATACGTGAAAACTGTGATAGCCCCATGCGACAGTTCTGGTGCGTGGGACTGTCATGGTGAAATTATTCATTGAACGGAGTGATCGTTTGGGGACATGGAATGCGAAAGGGTCGATGAGAAAACGCGGGCCCTGTTTGTGTGAGGCTTTGTAGGCGATGCAGAGAGCTTTAAACTTTATTCTATTTTTCACTGCTAGCCAATGATAGTTTTTTATGGTGTCGGCAATGGGTTGGAATTTGGGGTGCCGGAAAGCAATCTGGCCACGGCGTTTTGTATAGATTGTAACCTTTTAAAACCTTGTTTTGAGCATTAACCAGAAGTCTGTTGCAATAATCCACTGAGGACATGACAAATGAGGTGACCAAAGTTTTGCCAGAATTCGGGGGAAGGAGTGGGAGGATCTTTTTTATGGCTTTAAGTTTGAAGAACTATGATGAGACAATGGAGTTAACATGGGCTGAGTAAGTGAGTTTGTTGTCTATGAGTATTCCTAGGTTTTTGACCTTGGTAGCTGGGAGGGGGGGCCTAGGTTGGTGGGCCACCATGCATCTGGCCAGGTAGGCGTGAGCTTGCCGAAGGTCATAACCTCGGTTTTTTTGAAATTCAATTTGAGGCAGTTTACTGATATCCAATTGCTGATAGCCAGCATGCCCTGCTGAAAATTGGCCGCTATTTTTTCTCCGTTCTCTTTGATGGTAAGAACCAGCTGGGTGTCGTCCGCATAAGATGTTAGGCTCATCCCCCAGTCCTTAATTACCCTTGCCAGATCGGTGACATCGATATTAAATAGGGTTGGACTGAGGGATGAGCCTTGGGGAACACCACAAGGTAAGGCCAGTTGTTCAGGTAAAAAGGTGTCTAGCTGGACTGTCTGGGTGCGACTGGCTAGGAAAGATCTCAAGAGGTCTTTAGCTTTAGCGTGGATGCCTATGGCATTGACACGGTCAATCAAGATGTTGTGATCGACCGTGTCAAAGGCCGCCGTGAGATCCAGCAGGATGAGTACTGCCGCTCCTCCCTGGTCAAGTGCTTTTCTTATCTCATCGGTGGATTTGATGAGTGCGGTCTCAGTGCTATGAAGTTTGCGGAAGCCGAATTGAATGTCAACTAAGAGGGAGTGTTGTTCTATGTATTGGGAGATTTGGAGGTTCATCAGTTTTTCGGCAATTTTGGCTGGAAATGGCAGGCTTGCTATTGGTCGATAATTGTTGGAGTCATCCGCATCAAGGTGAGGCTTTTTCAGTAGGGGTTTAATGAGAGTGTCCTTCCAGATTGCAGGGTAGATTCCAGTGCTAAACATGGTGTTAAAGATGTTAGCGAGTTGGGGTGCAATAATATCTGAAATAGGACAAAGAATAGATGCGGGACAAGGATCTTTGGCTGATCCTGATTTAATGGTGTTCATGGTTTCGGCAACTTGGACAGGATTGATGTTGTGGGATTGTGAAAAAGTGGGCTGATTAATGGGAGCTACAGTAGGGCAGGAATTTGTGTGGGTTTTTTGTGAGAAATTGGTATATATGTTGTTTACCTTGTCAAAGAAGAAAGTGGCTAGGTTGTTACAGAATGCTTGGGTAGGTTTAGGGGTAGATTGGGGAGGCAAGTGTGACAGTTTGGCTACCACTTGGTAGAGTTCTTTATTAGAGTTCTTGGCTTGCTCAATTTGAGAGGAGTAGAAGGTACTTTTGGCATGTTGGATGAGAGATTTGTATTGGGTCATTTCTCTCTTATAGTTTTCCTTATCTTCAGTGGAGTAGGTCTTTCTCCAATGTCTTTCTTTATTTCGGCATAACTGTCTCTGCAGTCTTAGAGCCTCAGTGTACCAAGGTGCCGATGGGGTACTGCGATTTTTTGAGGTGGTTTTAATAGGTACTAGTTTCTTTAGGGTCAAAGTAAGCCATTCCGAGTATTCTTTTGCTGCGTTGTTAGGGTCTTGGGACAGGTTAGTTGCGGAAGCAGATAGTAGTTCACGAAGTTGTAGGTGATCAATGTTTTTCCATGATCTAAAGGTTTTTACTAGTCGAGTGTTATGTTCCTTATGTGACAGAGAGTAAGATGGAATAGTGAATATAACTGCATGGTGATCTGTACATCCCAGTGGGAGGATCTCCGTGATATGTAGGTTGTTGTCGTTTGTAAATAGGCCGTCAAGAGTATGCCCCGCTTCATGCGTACTGTTTGTGACCCGTTGAGTAAGGCCCAGGGATTCTAGGTCAGTTATGAGGGTTTTGGTGTCATTGTTCGTGCTGTTTTCTAAGGGAAAATTAAAATCTCCTAAGATGGTGGAAGAGTTTTCGATGGCAAGGGATTCCATAGTCTCAGAATAGGTGGCAAAAAAATGACTTTTGCTACCTGGGGGTCGATATAGGAGGACGCCTTTAAAGCGTTGGGAGGGGCCCAAGGCTATGGAGAATGCAGGGCCTCGCATGTGAGGAGTGGGAGGGGGTTAACCGTAGTTTTAAACTGACTACGATATATTATGGCAATCCCTCCTCCGGTTTTTAGTTGTCTATCTTGCCTGAGAATATTATAGCCTTCAGGTATGGCTATTAGGAGATCGGGTTCTGACGATGGATTAGTCCAGGTTTCTGTTAAAAACAGTATGTCCAGATTTTCGGTACAGATAAAATCAGCGATTTCCTCTTTGTGTTTGCTTAAAGATCTGGCATTTATTATTGTGGCTTTGATGAGTTTGGGACTCGTTTTTGGGGAAGGAGGGGTGTATGCTTGCGTTGGTTGAGGGGCCTCCAATTTGAATCCGCAGTGTGTGCAGGATTTGAGATGATAAAGAGGCTCATAAAGGTTGTAAATGAGATCAGGGCATTTCATCGGAGGACGTAAGTTGAACAGGGCCTGTCGGTGGTAGGTGAGGGGTGGGGCTGAGTCCGATGAACCAGGGTTTGTGGCCCTGGGCGCGGTCCAGGCGCGGATGGGCGCAGACGGGCTTGCCTGTGTCGCGCCTTCGGCGCGCCGCCGGCGCACCCGCTGCGCGCGTCCCCTGCGCTTGCGCTTGCTCTCCGCCCTTTGTAGTCTGGGGCCGTCGAGAGACTGGAGCGCTACTTCCGGCATCCGCCGGAAGTGAGGGTCTTTCTGTATCTCCCGGTATAGCCCGCCAATCAAACGGCACAAGCCGTGCTGGAACGGGGCTTCGGGGCCAGAGAACACGAATTGCAGGTGATTGACTGAATGTGCAATAAGGAAAGCTTTAGTGCAACCGAGTGAAATTTTAAAAAGTTAAAACAACAAAAAAGAGCGGCACCTCGTAAATTCAGGCTGCACTCATCCACTTGCCTGCTCCGGTATCTCTGCCCTTTGCAGTCTGGGGCCGTCGAGAGATTGGAGCGCTACTTTCGGCATCCACCGGAAGTGAGGGTCTTTCTGTATCTCTCGGTATAGCCCTCCAATCAAACGGCACAAGCCGTGTTGGAACGGGGCTTCGGGGCCAGAGAACAAGAATTGCAGGTGATAGACTGAATGTGCAATAAGTAAAGCTTTAGTGCAAGCGAGTGAAATTTAAAAAAGTTAAAACAACAAAAAAGAGCGGCACCTCGTAAATTCAGGCTGCTCGCATCCACTTGCCTGCTCCGGTCTCTCCGCCCTTTGTAGTCTGGGGCCGTCGAGAGACTGGAGCACTACTTTCGGCATCCGCCGGAAGTGAGGGTCTTTCTGAATCTCCCGGTATAGCCCTCCAATCAAACGGCACAAGCCGTGTTGGAACGGGGCTTCAGGGCCAGAGAACAAGAATTGCAGGTGATAGACTGAATGTACAATAAGTAAAGCTTTAGTGCAAGCGAGTGAAATTTTAAAAAGTTAAAATTACAAAAAAGAGCGACACCTCGTAAATTCAGGCTGCTCTCATCCACTTGCCTGCTCCGGTCTCTCTGCCCTTTGTAGTCTGGGGCCGTCGAGAGACTGGAGCGCTACTTTCGGCATCCGCCGGAAGTGAGGGTCTTTCTGTATCTCCCGGTATAGCCCTCCAATCAAACGGCACAAGCCGTGTTGGAACGGGGCTTCGGGGCCAGAGAACAAGAATTGCAGGTGATAGACTGAATGTGCAATAAGTAAAGCTTTAGTGCAAGCGAGTGAAATTTTAAAAAGTTAAAACAACAAAAAAGACCGGCACCTCGTAAAATCAGGCTGCTCTCATCCACATGCCTGCTCCGGTCTCTCCGCCCTTTGTAGTCTGGGGCCGTCGAGAGACTGGATCGCTACTTTCGGCATCCGCCGGAAGTGAGGGTTTTTCTGTATCTCCCGGTATAGCCCTCCAATCAAACGGCACAAGCCGAGTTGGAACGGGGCTTCGGGGCCAGAGAACAAGAATTGCAGGTGATAGACTGAATGTGCAATAAGTAAAGCTTTAGTGCAAGCGAGTGAAATTTTAAAATGTTAAAACAACAAATAAGAGCGGCACCTCGTAAATTCAGGCTGCTCTCATGTTTATCATTTAAACCTTTTCTAATGTACATCAGTGGTCAAGCTGGAACAGGAAAACGTTTCTTAACTAAAGTTTTGACCAGTTATCTACACAAACAGAATCACATTTATATTGTTTTGTAACAGCTCCAACTGGATTAGCAGCACACAACATTAAAAGGATAAATTTACATTGATTACTTATGCTACCATTTGAACATGATAATAAATTGGAATATCATTAACAATCTGGAGAAGCTTGGTATAAAGTTTCAAGAGTAGCGAAGAAAATGAAACTTATAATTATTGATGAGGTGAGCATGCTCTCAAACTTAATGCTTGCCTTTGTACACTTGGGAATGCAACAGATTAAAAAAAACAAAATTACGATCTTCAGTTTGGAGGAAAACATTTAATTGTTTTCGTAGATTTACTACAACTTACTCCTGTAAAAGGACAACATGTTTTTAAAACACTTGTCAATGAGGACACTAGGAAATCTTTGGGGAGTATTGCAATTGTGAAAATTTGGTTACATTTTGAGTATAAGGAACTTGTTAAGAATATGCGACAAGCAAGTGATGATGATTACGGAAATATTTTTCAAGACAAAAGATTTGGTGTCGTAACAAAACATGGAAAACAAGCTTTAGAAAGTCATCTACTAAGGAACTTGTTTACAACTTGAAACAAAGCAGCTGAAGTAATGTACAACATGCTTGAGAAAATCAGTCTATAGTTTGCCTAATGCCTGCAGTGCAAGAGTGTTCTATATTTAATCAACAACTTCTCAAACTGGAAAAACAACAAATAGTGGAAATTGAAGCTTATGATAAAATTGAACATCGGTGAGTGACTATTCTTCTTATCGAGAAACTAAAGGCTAAATTGGATTCTTTGGAACAGTCTTGATCTAAAACTGCCGGCCTAGAAAAGACTTTACATGTATGTATAAACTGTTGTGTAATTCTATGGTGTAATTTGAATGTAGAAGAAAGTTTAGTAAATGGAGCAATTGGAAAAGGGGTTGATTTTGTAAAATTTCAGGATAGAGACAAAATAGAATTATTGATTATAAAATTTGATCAGATTAAACAGGTAAGACAGATTGGGCATTGTGTTGTAAGTTTTTTGCTTGTAAAAGATTTGTATGTTTGCAGACAACAGTTTTCACTGTCTTTAGCATATGCTGTGACTATTCATAAATCTCAAGGTTTAAGTATAGACATTACTTTTGCTAATATTGGAAGTAGAGTGTTCAAAGAGGGAATGGCATACTTTGCATTGTCTCGAGTAAGAACATTGTCCAGTTTGTATTTGATAGATTTTGATGGCAAAGGCTAGTGCGGATTCAAATTGTGTACGAGAGTATAATCATTTAAGCAGACTTTATACTCCTGATTTAGGTGAATATTCCTTATATGAGAAACTTATATTATGTCCAAAACGGAAATATGTCAAAGATGCATTTGAGGTCGAAAAAAAGAACAATTGAAGAGAAACTTGAAGCCGTAAAGAAAAAGAAAATAGAAACTGTTGATGGCATTGAAGGATATCAGGAGGAAAATAGTTCAGGTATCAACTGCTATGTTAATGTGATTCTGAATGTTGTGCTTTATCTAGAACATCTTCATTGTGAAATCATGGGAAATCATGAAAAAATATTCTGTTATTTACTACATCATGATATTTACTCTTAATATACAACAAGAATGTCTAATGCTTAAGCTTGCAGCATTAGAACATGAAGGAATACAGATTGAAACCTTATTTGGACTAAGTTACAGATGGGATCATAAATGGGAAGAGTGTTCATTTACTTCTAGCACTGAAATACAAACAGAACGATTCATATACTTGACGATACTAGACTGCAAATCAGTACCTTCTAACAAATTGATAAAAACAGCCACTCAGGACATGAGATGTTCGCTGTGTAGATAGGAGATTTTGTCTACATTACATATAGAAATATTTGGAAAATATCTGATTTTAATGCTTCAACGTTGTAAAGCAAATGGAAGAAAATTGGAAACCAAACTTAATAATTTTAATGCAGGACAAAAATCTATTTCAGAAAAAACTTTTATAGCAGTGGCTATTATTTTCCATGATGGACCTACTACAGCATCTCAACAGTATACTGTGTATTTAAAGTGTAATAAAGGATGGACACATTGCAATGATGCCCATTTGGACTTCAAAGCTAAATTGCAAATGAATTACCAATTTGTTATTTTTGAATCCAAAGTATTGGGTACATCATAAGACCTATTGGGAAGCTGTGAACAGAAAGTAGACAAGAGTGCAAACTATTAGTATTTATAATTAGTGTTTGGATTATTATGTGCGCTAATTTATATTGCATATGAAAAATTGTATTTAAAAGGAAATAGTTTATGTATTTGTTGTCTATATTTTACCAGATGTAAATGAGTGTCTATATTTTGGCAAATGTATTTGAGATGAATTATAGCTTTAATGTAGATGAAGGTAGTAATTAACAAAATGTAGACAGAAAAACACATAGATACAAATGTTGAAAATGATGCTTTATGCTGTTTTTTTATATACAATCAATTTGATTGGTTTTTTTTTCCCCCGCTGTTCATGATGATACTACATTGAAATCACTGTATAGGGTTAAGTTAAGGGAAATCTGAGAACAGCAAAAATGGGAAACTTAAATGTTATATAATTTAAAATGTATGTTGTATTTTTAAAAATATATTATAATTTCTGTAATATATTATCTTTAAATAACAGTTTTTCTTCTTTATAGTAGCTATGGTTGAAGTTTGAAAATAGTTTTAATGCTGTTTAGGAAAATACTGCTCTAAAAACCTTCTATTGAATAATGTTTCTAAATTACTTGAAAGGTAAGAATATATAATATGGCATGCATGAAACTGCGAAAAAAATGTTTAAAATGTAATTATATGCTATTTGTTTCTAGTATAAATAATGTAGATCCTTTAGACTACTTGAAAATTATCATCATGTTACTCAAGCAATCAGGCAGGCAGTCATCCTTTCACATAGACTCTACTTATGCACGCATCCATTCTCTGAAGTACAACTCTTGCACTAATAGGGTAACCCAGGCATTACCCTTGCATTCTTTCTTTCACACGGGCACTACCCATGCACACATCCAATCACCCGGGCACTACTCCTACACTTATACAATCACCCAGGCACTACCCATGCACTCATACAATCACTCAGGCACTACTCTTGCACTCAATGATTCACTCAGGCGCTACCCATGAACTCATTCATTCTCTCAGTCAGCACCCATCTTTCAGGTATTACCCATGCAGTTATCCAATGACCGGGTGATTACTCTTGCACTCATCCATTCCCTCAAGGACTACCCATGCACTCACAAAATGACCCAGGCATTAGCCTTGCACTTATACCTTCACTCAGGGTCTTATTATGCACTCATACAATCACAGAGGCACTACCCCAGCACATATGCAATCACCCAGGCACTGCCCATGCACTCATGCAACCACTCAAGCACTACTCTTGAACTCAACCATTCACTCAGGCAACCCCTGCACTCATCCATTCACTCAGGCATTACCCATGCACTCATCCATTCACTCAGGCATTACCCATGCACTCATCCATTCCCTCAAGGACTACCTCTGCACTCATCCAATGGCCCAGACGTTAGCCTTGCACTCATCCAATCACCCAGGCAGTACCCCAGAACGTATGCAATCGCCCAGGCACTGCCCATGCATTTCATGCATACACTAAGGCACTACTCTTGCACTCAACCATTTACTCAGACACTGCCCATGTACTCACCCTTTCACTCAGGCACTACCTATACACTCATCCAATCACCCAGGTACTACCCCTACACTCGTGAAATCACCCACGCACTACCCATGCAGTCATGCAATCACTCAGGCACTACTCTTGACTCAACCATTCACTCAGGCACTACCTGTGCACTCAGCCATTCTCTCAAGGACTACCCATGCACTCATCCAATGACCCAGGCATTACCCATGCAGTTTTGCAATCACTCAGGCAATACTCTTGCACACAACTATTTTGTCGGTTTTTTTGGTGTTTTTTTGCATTTTACAGCTCAAAATTTAAACAAAAAAACGATCACAAATCACTGTGCCTAACTGCAGGAACAAGAAAAAAATTAACAATGATGGGTATTTATATTATCCAGGATTGTTTGCACAACCTGCTCCCCCACACTCAAAACAGGTATACACTTTGGACAAAAGAGTGCTACGTCTCCAAAATCAGGCAGAGTTGGTGGAATACTCTGGAGCTTGTCACCAGGTTTTACTTTAGCTGACTGTGCCTCGTGCCCATCCTGAGGAGTGTTCAGTCGTGCCAATTGTGCTCTCGCAGGACGGTTTTCATGCATCGTCCACAAGTGTTTGTACATTGAGGAACATGCTGCAGGAATATTTTCGCTCAAAGCCCTGAGAGAGCACCTTCTGACATACCTTGCACATCAACTTTTGTGCTTAACTTTCTTGGTCCTCTCCGAAATTGTAAAAAACTCCCAAACAATGCTTTTTTTCTTCTTCGTGGGGTCTCATCCTCTTCCTCAAACAGGGTGTGGTACTCCTCCTCTTGCAGGTCTTCTGATGCAGCCATTTTAAATCTTCAAAGTCAAAATGGAAAAAACAGCAAACCATCTACAAATAGCTGGTCCTAGAAAGAGACTGACTGTTGGTAACCACACCCTAAAGAAAAAGCAAGAGGGAGTGATCTAGCAAGTTTAATAATGGCAGGATGTTTGACCAAACAAATATCTTTATTTTGTGTCATGTAGGGTGCACGACTCATACAAGATGCCTACGCGTAATAGACGCGATTCGGTTTTAAAATTTCTTTTTGCATTTCAACAATATTAGGTTGTATATTATAATATTTCATTTACAAATAACTGTACCTCCTGATTTAAATACCAGTAAATAAATATCTATTTCTATCTAAAAAAAATTAACCGTTAGATTCGCGTCTCATAAGCAACCCCGGAAATTGCGATCTGCAAGAACATCCTGCTACTGCAGAAATTACTATCATATATATATTCACTGAAAAAAACATAGGTTTCAGGGGCGTTATAGTTAGTTGGACATTTCACTCGTACAAAACCATAGAAATTCCCCTCTTATAGTTAGTTCAGCTAACTATAACTTGCGCGCCCGCAATACACTGCTGATGACGTCACATATTACATCACTCGTGACATGGTCAGTGACATCACCCATGACATCACTGATGACATCTGAAATGACATCAGTGATGACATCACTGATGACATCATCCTTGTGATAGAATGGCAGACTTCCTCACACCCTAATATAACCTTTGATACACACACTCAAAAATACAAACTACCATTTTCCAAACAACGCAGATACCAATACCAGTTACAACACACCTATTCAGTAATTCCAAGATCTACACACACATCCACTCATTCACCAACAGTCCCTATACAGTCACTCATACATGTACTCACTCATCATAGGTACTCATACACTGATACATCCTGTTACACACTGCCACTCATCCATAGAGTTACTCACACACATAGTCACACATGCAAACAAAGTATCAAACATCCATTTATTTGCATATACAGTTACACACACACTACCACACTTACTTCTACAGAAACTTACACATAGTTACTCTCTCAAACAATTACTTATAGAAACACCTACTTATTTGTACAGGAACTCTTCCAATCTCTCACTCTCACATATACTCACTTATATACACAAATACTCACATATACTCGTTTAAAACATATGTAGTTACTCATAAAGACACTATTGAGACAGTCATTCACTCACTAACACACCTATACACACACACTCATCCACCTATGTAGTCCTGCGCACAAGCTTTCTTCAAAACATACAAACAGTGTTGCACACATTCATGCATCTATGCACTAAATACCCCCCACCGAACCATACAGACACTCAGACACTCAACATGATACTGAAAATAACCAACTAATAACCCATATAAACACTCATGTAGCTACTCACCAATCCATGCAGCCACTTACACACAAAGTGAGAGACTGATACAGATATTTACATATTTAAACATTACTCACTAACCCATGTATTCACTAAAATACACTTAATCAGTCGCATCTAAATTCTCGGACACTCTGGTAAAAACACAAAGCAGTGACCCATGCACTAAAAGTCAAAACAAACTGTGCCATGTAGAAGAAAAAGGGGGTAAATCGTTGTTCAGAGACCATAGTGATGTAATAAGCTCGGACCCTCAGAATAATCCATACACGGCGGAAGAAATAATTACAAGAATCAAAAAAGGAAAAACAAGCGGGGCGCCAGGCCCAAATGGCATCCCACAAGCGGCGTACAAATATGCTCAGGACTTCTGGGGACCTTGCCTGGCGGAACTGTTCTCAGACGTACAAAACATGAACCAAGTACCAGAGAGCTGGAAAGGATCAATATTCACGCCGATTTACAAAGGTGGGGAAATATCTTTAGCAAACAACTATCGTTTGATAGCTTTGCAGGACATCGAGGCAAAATATTTTGCTTCTCTACTCTTGGATGATTTGGTCGCATGGTCAAGTGAGAAAGAACTGATCCCCATAAATCAAACGGGGGTCAGGAAGGGGATCGGAACGACAGCAAATATCCTATCCATAACTATGATCGCGGAGAAGTGCACAAGTAGAAAACAGGATCTGAATATGTGTTTTATTGATCTTCAGGCGGCCTTCGACAGTGTGGATTGTAATCTCCTGGGGGCGAAATTGAGATCATGGGCAATTCCTGAGTGTATCCTAAGGGGTTTGCTGCTATTTTATTCTGATACTTGGTCGCAAGTAAAAATTGGTGATGGAACACGACTGTCGAGAAAAGTTCCCACAACGATCGGCCTCAAACAGGGGTGTGTTCTTGCGCCACACTTATTTAACCTTTTCATCTCAGATCTCTCTGCGAAATTGAACCACTGCAATGCCCACCCACCAAAACTTGGTGATTTACAGCTCACTCATTTGGCTATGCAGACAACATTGTCCTCTTGAGCCTAACAAAGGTGGGGCTAACCAGATTAGTAACGGAGCTGTCGGATTTCTTGTTGGCAAACAAGTTGGCATTAAACGTCTCAAAAACTAAAACCATGTTGATTGCTAACCGCCGTGGATTGCATCATGATATACGGTTAAAAAGAAAACCACTAGAGAAAGTTTCGGCTTACAAATATTTGTTTTTTTTATAGATGACAAACTTAACCTAAAAGATCAGAAGAATTATCTGACCCAAAGAGCGGGTGCTCTGATATTTGGACTAAGTACCTTGGCAAAAAAATTGGAAGGGCCATCACTCAAACCCCTTCTAACCGTGATGGCAAATAAAATCCTCCCAACCCTGACCTATGCAGGTGTGGCAATGCACGGAAAGGACGCCGACCTACTAAACACCTTGACAACTAAAATATACAAAAAAGTATTACGACTCCCACGCACGACATCACAAGCTCAATTGCAACTTGAATTCGGACTAAAAAACGAAATACCGGGGAGACTATATTCTCATATTAAGGTGTGGTATCAGATCAAGCAAAAAGCAAGTAATAACAATCTGAATACCTACCTATGGCAAGAGTTTAAATCCCCCAAAAAATCCAAAGCAAATCAATTTCTCATGCAAGCTTTGGAGACAACCTGCTCAAAAACCTTATGGGATAATAATCTGTCATTTGTTGTACTAAAACAGACCCTAAATAAAGTGGCCAAACTCCACTCGTTAATTTTGGACAAAGAAATTTTCTCCCATCGTTCGCACTCATGGGCTGTGAAAAATGGCTATAAGACATTGACAGCTGCACAATACCTGGAAACAACTTACTCTATTTTTATTAAGAAAAAGCTGATTGCTTTGAGACTTGGTGACTTTCCGACACGAGCCAATGAACCTGCCTGGAAACTGCTTGATGATGTTTCTTGTCGACTGTGTGGTAGCCCTAAAGAGGATCTAATACACACAATTTGTCACTGTAAGATGCTATCCAAGGAACGGTCACACCTAAAGGAAAGTTATCGGTCCATGAAACTACGAACATGTGGATCAGCCATTATTGGAAGCCTGGACACTACCGCTCCAAGAATATACTGCAAGCTGGTGAAGTTCTTTCAGGCAGTTGAGAAACGTATAAAAACAACATGAACAATTAATGCTTTGAATTTTTTAACATTAAGTCTTTTTATCAATCATTTTAGCGATAAATTTATAAATGTTATATCTGTTGTGTGACATTCATCAAATTGTTATGGTTTTAATTAACTAAACAAAGTTTAAATAAAAAAAAATTCACTTAATCAGTCAGTTATACAATCAATTTTATATTATGTTATGTTAAATAAGCTTAATACCGCGCGCATACACCAATTGGTTTCTTGGCGCTCAAAGACCAGTGGAAGGAGACAGGGAGATGAGAACAGCTAGCCGTGAACAAGGCGGAACAGATGAGTTTTCAAGAATTTACGGAAAGTAGGGTAGTCAGATGAGAGACGGATAGAAAGAGGAAAAGAGATCCAAGTAGAAGGAGCAAAAAAAGAAAAACCGGCACTGCCGTGCTTCTTACGGTTGAACCTGGGAGTGATCAGAAGATTGTGAGCAGAGGATCTGAGGTGTCGAGAGGGAACGTAGGAGTGCAAACAAAATGAAATAAAGACAGGAGCAGAGACGAAAAGAGATTTAAAAATGGTGCAACCCATTTTAAAGATACAACGTTGCGCAACCGGGAGCCAGTGTAGAGTTTTTAGCATCGGGGTGACATGTTGGTGTTTGGGCTGCTGAAAAATTAATCTGGCTGCCTGGTTTTGTACCAGTTGAAGTCGGGAGAGATGGCATGCAGGGATCCCCACGTATAGACAGTTGGCATAGTCTAAACGTGAGGTAACCAGGGCCAGAATAACAAGAGTGAGGGCCTCTTGTGATAGAAACCTTCCGATCTTCCCGATTCTGCGAAGATGATAAAAGCAGGCCGAGGTGACAGCATTAATGTGCGGCCGCATCGAAAGGTCACTAGAGATGGTAACACCTAGGCTCTTCACAGTGTTGACTGGACAGGGAGGGGAACCGAGGGCAGAGGGCCAGAAGTTGGAAGTCCAGGGATGTTGGAGCCCGCCAAACAGAACCAGCTCAGTCTTGCTAGGATTGAGCTTCAGCTGGCTGAAGTTCATCCACTCATAGATGGTAAGCATTGTATTTTGAAAGTTGGAACAGGAAAGAGGGGAGGGGTCGATGGGGAAAATGAGCTGCAGATCGTCTGCATAGTTGAAAGTAGTAACAGAAAAGTGGCGGAGAGAGACAAGAAGGGGTTGCATATAGAGATTAAACAAAAGAGGGGACAAAGCAGAACCCTGAAGAACACCACAAGAGAGTGAAATTAGAGGAGCAGAAAAGGAAGACAAGTGAACCGATTGGGAGCGAAGTTGGAGAAAGGATACAACCCACGACAGGGCCAGGCCCGAGATGCCAGCATTTCTGACACGGTCGACCAAAATATCATGGTCGACCGTGTCAAATGCGGCCGAAAGGTCTAATAGTACTAGGGCCTGGGCCAGGTTCTTATCAGCCCCCCGTCTCAGCGTATCCATGACCGCCACCACCACTGCCTCTGTGGAATGAGCTGGTCTAAAACCTGCCTGTCGATCATCGAGGAAATGAGTTTCCTCCATAAAAGTGCTGAGGCAGCGGGTGACATAGGTCTCCAGAACCTTCCCCAAATAGGGGAGAAGGGAGATAGGTCGATAGTTACCCAAAATCGCAGGATCAGAACCAGTTTTTTTTAGAATGGGTACCACCACAGCGCTTTTGAAAGCATTAGGAACAGAGCCTGTAGAGAGTGAGCGATTTAGAAGGTCAAGAGGAGGGTCGGGGCAGGCCATAAAAACATCTCTTAGAATTGAGGGAGGGCAACAGTCATTAGGAGAGCCAGAGCCAACAGCTTGGAGTAATGATAGAAAGGTGTCCAAGGAAATAGGAGGAAATTCAGACAGGGAGTTAGGATTCGGAGAAGGAAGGACGCTGTCCTGAAGCATAATGGTAGGGGGAATATTATTTTTAATTATGGAGATTTTGTCGGAAAAAAAAGAATTAAGGGAATCACACCAAACTTGTGAGGGTAGAGGCTGAGGTGTGACTCGATCAGGTAAGGAAAGTTCGGCCACAATGGAGAATATTTCTTTTGTTTTGGATGCAGAATTGATGACTTTCTGGGAGAAATAGGAGGATTTAGCCGAAATAATCGACTTTTTGTAAGATTTTAATAGGTCGATATAGGTGGACTTTAATAAAGGATCATAGTTGTGCCTCCAACGGCGCTCAGCCTGTCTAAGAAGGAGTTTGTCAGCCTTCAGTTGGGCAGTAAACCAGCGCTGAGCGTCGTGAGGGCGTTTGGATTTAATAATTTTGATGGGGGCAACTACATCACTGGCCTGGGACAGCCATTGATCAAGAGAGGCAGCCTGTGAGTTCAGGTCAAGGTGGTCAGGGGGAAGTGTGGAAGCAAGAATCGAATGGAGACAGGAAATGTCAGCATGCTTCCAGTTACGTGCCATAAAATTGTGGAGTACAGGGGAACAGGTGGGGACTGACAAGTGTAGGGAAAAAGAAATAAAAAAAATGATCAGACCAGGAGCAAGGGTAAACCAAAGGAAGGGAGATATCGAAATTGGTGGTCCATACCTGGTCCAAGGTATGACCCTTATTGTGTGTAGCAACAGAAATATGTTGTGAAAAATTTAGACCAAGTAACAGACCAGAGAATTCAAGTGAAAGAGAGGATTCGAGGGGGTCAAGTGGCCAATAATTAAAATCGCCAATGATCAAGACCCTGGCGGAATTGATGGCTATCTGCGAAATCAAATTACTAAACAGGGATGGGAAAAAGGGCATATTGACAGGGGGACGGTAAACTAAAACACAGATGAAGGAAAATCTGGGGGATGTAAATTTCAACGTGAGGATATCAGAGTTAGTTATAGGTGTGGTTGTAAGGGAAGTGAATTGTAGGTTGGAGCGGATAATGGCTGCGACTCCACAGCCAGATCTACCGGGAGTCCTATTAGAGTGGAAAATATAATAACCCAAAGGTATGGCGGCCAGGATGTCAGGATAGGAGTCAGCGTGGAGCCAGGTTTCGGTGAGAAGCAAGATGTCAATAGTGCCACCTTCCAAAAGTTGGAATACTTCGAGTTGATGTTTAGGGAGGGAACGGGTATTAAGATAGACTAATGAGATAGGACGATTGCCGAGAGAGCTAGGCTTAATCAGCATAGGGACAACAGAATTGGAGAAGCAGGTGGAAGGGGAAGGGACCAGGGGAATAGTGGGAGGAGGGGAAGTGAATATGGTATATTTCTGAGCAATAGCGATAATATGAGGAGCAAGAGGGACACAGAGGGACAGAGAACGAAGATCATGTGAAGAATAAGTGATGCGTCGGGCAGCACGCATGGCCCCGGGCCTCTGTCGGCCGCGGACGGGCGCAGACGTAAAATGGATGATTTTACTAAAAAAATCATCCATTTAGACACTTATATACCCATTTATTCTTCGATCAAACTTAAGATATACATATATAAAATATATGTATATATAAAATATATTTAATTTTCAGAAAAACACATTCACTGGATGATGTCATCAGTGTTGTCTTTTGAGATGTCATCCACATTTGTAAAGCACATAATCACCCGTATGGGTCTCTAGGCGCTGGGGGCGGTTGGGAAGATTAAGCAAGCTATTGCCCAGAGTCACATGGTGCTGGGCTAATCTGCCGCTGGTGCCGGGGATCGAACCGTGATCTCCAGATTCCAGAGTCAGTTGCCCTAGCTGCGGCGCCACACCTCTTCCACATCAGTGATGTCATGAGTGATATCACTGACTATGTCATGAGTGACGTTTCATACCATGTCCAACTAACTATAACGCCCCTGAAACCATTGGTTATTTCAGTGAATTTCTAAGGTGTTTTAAATGCTAATTTCTAACTATACCGTGCATGAAACCTTTGGTTTTTTCAGTAAATAGATATATATATATTTATTATACTATGTATACATGTGAAAATGTCGCGGTCTGCCTGTTTGCCTCGGTGGCACAGTAAAAAAGGATGGAACTGACGTCAGCACACCGACGAGGTCCTCTTACGGCTCCGATGATGTCATACGTTGTCGCGAGTGGAGCCGTGCTATTATGACGTCCTGGTCGACGTGGAAGAGCTAGGAAAGAATTTCCATGGAATGCTGGTGCAGGGGATATTCACCTAAGTGTTCAGGCTACTCCTTTGGGAGGAACTGTTTATGTTGCCACTCCAGAAACCGAAACCAGTGATCCAAGGGAAGAGGCCCTGCAGATGGCCCACAAGGTGGGGTGCCCAGGTGTGTGCACCGGCGGAGCAGCGAAGTGACAAGCACCCCAACCCACAAAAAAGGTAACAGGGGGAATGAAGAACACAGGATCTTCGCACTTTGTATCTAGTAGGAACAACAAAGTTAAAATGCCCTAGTACCAAAATGTAGAATTAGTGCTACAACGGTCTTCAAAAAGACCTGCAATGCCACTTCTGCCTCCCGTACTCTGGAGGCGGCACATGGATCAAGCGGTACGGTCATACTGCGATGGTACGCACACTCATTGACCTCTCATGGCACTACTCCACACTTCAGGGAGGACTCGTTCCATTAGCTATGTTTTCTGATGACGTGTTCAGCCGGCTCCGTCTGACCACAGAACTTCTTTAGATCCAAACAGACTCTTCCACTTTCTCACCGGAAGTGAAACCAGGCCACGCGGACACTTTCACAATACAACAGCTGGGAATGCACTTTTCAGTAAAACAAACACATTCCTTCCTCCTAATTAATCAAATAAACATCTCACTGAAGAACAGGGGCCAGCTTTGATCGGTAAACAGACGTTACAATTACTTTTTTACTTTGCGATACCAGTACAACGCGTACATTGCCACGCATGCGTTGCACATCGCGGAGTCATTACTACAGATTTTTTTAGAATGCAAAGTCATTTACCACGCATGCCTTTAAGCGGTGATTTCCCCACATGGCCACGTTAGTGACCAGTGCCACCTGATTGCGGTAATTGGTATTGTGCCTCAGTCTATTCTTATATAAGCTTTGGGGAAAGCCCAACTGTTGGAGCACCGGCGACGGGGCTGCCTTTAGGATGTTAAGGGTATTTGTTCTATGCTCAAACCCTCTGCTATCATGTCTTCTCCAGAAGACCATTTTTACTCTTCCTACCAGGAAGTGGAGGAGGAAAGGCACCCAACTTCTCCCTCCAGAAGTAGACCAAGCCCTCTCGCTGGCTATTTCTAGGGCACTGTCTCCTCTTAGGGATCAGGTTGATAAGCTGGCGAAAAGCATCCCTGGGTGTTCAGTGACCCAGATCTAGTGGTGGCGGGTCCCAGTTGCTCCCAGATGGGGAATAAAAGGGCCATTAAGCATAATGCGGGGCACTTGGAAGGATTTGATAAACTTATGGAGACCTTCCTCAAGCGTGCGCGAATGCTAAAACATGCACCCTGCCGGGTGGAGGATGAGTCCGGAGAAAATTGCGACGCTGTCCCCACTATTGTAGACCCCGATAGCGGGTTTCCCTTAGAGGGAGAGGGTGTATTCGAGGACGATTTCTCCTCCGATGAGGATAAGGACTCGGGGCATCTAGAGTCCCACTCCTCTCAGTCCCAGGTGGGGGATGGGGTCCACTCCGACATGTTCGAGCCTACCCAAATTTACCATCCTAGTTCGACGGAGTGGACCCCTGACACCAAAGTGGCAGAGTATGTGGTGGGGAAAATATATCAACCCCTTGAAAGGGAGTTCAGGAATAGGATGAGGGGAGAATGCCGTAGGCCCTCACTGAAGGGGAAGGTGGCACACACGCCTGAAATTGATAAGAAACTATGTACTTTTTTCCCCAAGTACATGATGGATCCCAAGAAAGGAATTTACCACCTACTTCAAGTAGGTGGGGAGCCATTCGTAAAAGGGAAGGGGTCCTAGGGGACCTCTTTCCCCATTCTGAATGGGTCCAAAAACATTTTTTAAGGGCAGGCAGTGGTCCTTAGGACCACTGCCTGCCCTTGAAAAAATTAAACAAAAACGTTCCATTTTTATTTTTTTAAATGCATCCGATTTTCCTTTAAGGAAAAATGGGCTGCTTTTTTATTAAAAAGCAGTCCCAGACATGGAGGTCTGCTGAGCCCAGCAGGCCACCTTCCCTGGAAGGGCCAGCCATTCCCATTGGGGTCGCAAATTGAGATAGCCTCATTAATATGCATGAGGCATGCAATTTGTGACCCGCATTGGGAATCGCAAACAGTGTCTCAGACACGGTTGTGCATCCCAATTAGTGAGTCGCAAATTGCGAGTCGCAACTGCAACACAATTTGCGGCTCGCTAATTGGTGGGTCGCACATCTGGTCCTAAATTATTTTCTTAATTAATTGATGGAAAAAATAGTTGTTACGCAGGGCCCTGGTTGTTTGCACCCACATGTGAGTGTGTTTGTGTCTTAGCTTGAAAGTGTATCAGATCATGTGTTCCTAACAAGTAACCACGTCATATGGTCCAAAATACCAATCATGGTGTTCTGGTGAAGTCAAAAACCAGGAAGCCAAAGGCTCAATGGTTTGCAATTGTCCCCAGCAAGCCAAGGCGGTGTAATTGACTCATATTACATGTTCGCTCTACTGTAATTTTTATATTACATAATCATTTGGGGGAGTTACCTTGAAAAAGCTACTTTCTTCTAAACGCAGCTAACAATGAAATATTGAAAACATTGTAAACAAATCAACAGGCATTGGTAAGGGTCATTTAATTTATGTTGTTCCTAGGTTACAGGTGTACTCTATATCTTTGTATATTGTATTTGCCACCTAATTTATTAAATGTGCAGATTTTATCAAACAATTTTCCAACTTAAGTGGACTAAAATGATATTACCAGAGAAAATGAAATAATAGCATATAGGTAATTGTTTATAACAGATAAATGTGTTGGCATAGAACACATTAAATATATCCAAAGAGAGGGTGACACAGAATGCAAAGTGTGGTTAACAGAAATTAATAAATTGTATACTGTACGAGGCGTGCTCTACAGTGATAGCAATTTATATTCCCTGGCACAGTATGGCCACTTTTTGTCAGGGGCCTGGTGTCAGGGGTTATGCTGCTCCCTGTATTCCTTGCCGCTTGCTCCGCGGCTCCATACTGCATCACACCTTTCCCTCAGAGCTCCCTGAGCCTTGCACTGGCTGGACCTCAGCATTGGTGCATGGTGGGGGATACAGGTACCCGCCCCCTGGGTACATTAAGTGCCCTTGTATTCATGTGCATTGTATGCCCTTATAATTATGTACATTATTGTGGCAAGCCCTCATGCTATTGTAAAAGAAGGGTGTGCACCCCCACTATAGTTCATTATTGTTTTTGGGCATTGCTCATGGTGTCTTTATTATGTGTGAACCTCTGAACTGTGTTAGAAAAGGTCTCACTTCCTGAAATGCGTCTAAAACCATCTGCGAGCCCCTGTATCCTGTTTCACTGAGGGCTCATGTGCTCAGGCGGAGTCACGTGACCTGGCGGCCATATTGGGTGGTGGCGGGTATATGAACCATGCCCCAGGCACTGCCTGCTGCTTGGATTTGCTTTTCCTGATTGGAGCTGACCGGTGTATGTTACCTCTTACCTGAATCCCCTTCTCCTGACCTTTGCCTGCATCCTCGCCTTCCTACTTCACTCCTTGGCTCCTTTCCACAATGTCAGACCAGACCCCGGATCTCCCTGCAAGAAAACAAAACACAGAAAACCACAGATAAGTCATATGTACCTTGGTCTTCTACCTCACGCCATCACCTCTAATGGACAAGGTAAGTTCTCATTTGTGTTATTATTAGTGATTGCTCAGGTCTGTATTGTTTAATTTCTCATACTACAATTCTAATCATTGTTTGGAGATACTACAACTCATAATAACCATAAACAGAGACTTGAGAATTTTCTCTGAGGACTGTGACATGAACAGATCCTGGCACATGAGCAATTGGGACAATTGGTTTAGCACTAAGCTTAGATGGTTGCGACTAGAACAACTGCTCATCTCTTTTAAAGGTGAATCTATGTAAAATTAATTGGGCACAACACATGTATGTACTTGTTATTGTTGATCAAAGATCATCTCTTCTTCTAGGGTTATCCAGTAATAAGTGTCCAGCCCTTGACACACTACATCACCAGAGGGTCCCTCACATATACCCATCAGATCCAGAAGACTCAGAGCTGCAGTTTTGTTTTATCTCTCTTCCCATAACCCCCTTCCCTCTTGGGACACCTGCCAGGACTCCCTGAGCCAATGGTGGGAGTGCTGAGAGGTGTTTCAGGAAGTATGGGGACCTGACATTGCCCATACAGAATACCTGACATTCAGATGAGTGGGTGCAACTCTTTTATGAGTCATTTGTTACATAATTGCATATAATGAATCCCTATCAGCCCAAAAGAGCCCTAAGATCAGAGGGTAAATACCTACGGACAGTCCAAAAAATAAAACGAACGAGAAGTGGAGGTCGCTTGTTTTCATATAGTGCTGCCAAAATTTGTGATCTCATTCCCCTTCACATCCGCTCTCAACCTAACCTCCTGCACTTCCGCAAACAGTTAAGAACCTTCCTCTTCCCATGATATTTTGTGAATCTGGTTTAGCGCATTCCTTGGCGCTGGGATGCCCTCGGGTAGCAAGGCGCTTTACAGGTGCTTCCTCGTTCATTCATTCATTCATTCATTCATATGTAGTACATGGAATCCACTATTCATTTGAGAAATACAGTCCCGTAAATAATGAAGTTAGCATTAAGATATTGAGAAAAATGTGATTTACCTATTTCCCACAAATGCTTAGTTGAGTTATCTTATTAGCGCACCTCATGTAAATGTGTTTTAAGAGTAGCAGAGGTGTTAATTGGAATTGTACACATTGCATCCATGTCAGGTGAAATGAAAGCAATTGGAAAGTAACATCAACTTTTATTGACAGATAAATGGCTAACCCACCTTTTCCCAGAACATTACATAAAGAATGTGTAGCGCAAACAGGGATCTCCTAATTGCCAATAATCAGAGAACTCTGTTCCCTCCATGTTTCTTGAAACATCAAAATGTGACATCCTCACAGGAATGAAATGGCAAATCCTCATTGGCTGTTGTTGCTGATCAATCATGGCCGCATATCAATTTTCTCTGTTGATTCCTGAACCAATTAGGAAAGATGGGAGCCAAGACAAATCTTCAATTTGGATATTCTTTAGAGACTTTGTTTACTGGCCCAGGGCGTAAAAGTTCAGTTTATCATTTTAATGTTCGGCCCTTTGGCTGGTTTGTGGAGAGACCCAATAGCACCTTGTAATAGAGTAGAGGGCTGCTGGAATTATTTCAGAGTGAGAATAGCCTGACCTTCTCTCATAGAGAGAGATGAACGGTATTAATATTAATGGATAATTTGAAGGGGCATCCTATCTACTTATGATACTGCACTCTGCAAACTGTGCTCTACAATAAAACACTCTATTTGCTATTACCATGGTTGACCATGTAACCAAGGTAATTACCAATGTGGAGTGGGAGGGATTTTGGTTAACTTGAATTGCCTCAATGTGTACAGAGGTAAGACCAGATACAAAGTGTATTGAAACCATATCTCATAAGGGACCTCCCTTATTATTTCAATAAACAACTGCTTCTTTTAACCAGTCACTGTATAAATACGTCACTGTTGGTTATGGTCACAACACTGGGGCACATCAGTCACTTGAGTCCCTTCTTTATCTTTTATATTGTATATAGTGTGAATACACAGTAAAGTTCGTACTCCTTTTTCTAACGATTGTCTTTTGCAAATAAAAGCTATGGCCAATTTCGTCTGAAGTGGGCACGGAAGAATTTCTGTTGTATTTGGGCTTCATTTTCAAACTTTCAATTGATTACTTATCAGAACCTATGAAATAATAGTGTTAGAATGTTATAATTCTCTGATCTAACAATAACTCATATTGAGATACAAGTAACTAATACTCCTTGCATAAATTTCAATGTTTCTGGTTTAAATGAGTTCCTTGTGAACATATGTATGTTTGCTAAACATCAGAGTACTGGGCATCCCAGAACACACTGCATGACCAATTCGGAGAACTATATGGAAAATCCCCTTTGTGTCCTGTTTGGTCACACAAGACCATGATGTTTTCAGTGGAGCACATGCATCACTGCTTGAGGTCGCAACCCTCACCAGAAGCTTGGCACACCACATTATAGATCACTTACTCCATTACACTATCCTGTGCCTCACACATGAAAAGGATGAGATTCAATACCAAGTCGGCAGACTATCTATCTACCCAAACTTGTATCCTTAGTGTGTGCCTCTCCTTTTCTGTAAACAGGCAAGTAGATTTTGTCACATTTGCTGGGCATTCAAAGACAGAGGACACATATCAGGCTCTCTCTTCCAAGGGGGTTTTGATGTTTACTTTTCTTTATTCGACTTAAAAGTGAGAGGATTTATGTGAAAATCTTGCTGGATAATGAGGCTAAAGGAAAGTGAATTGTGAACTTTTTTCACAATATATCTGAATTAGCAAAGCAACAATTAAAGAAAATGTTGTGTCATTTCAGTGGTGTGTTGGAAACAAATACTTGTATATGATAAAAACAAATCAATGTACTAGGTGATGCCATTTCTGCACCTTATCATTTGTGAGCTGTACAGTTTATTGATAAAATTGTATGTCTTTGTAAATGTAAGGGTAATTTCAATTGAAAATGTGCTGTTTATAATGGCAGTGTCCTACCACACCATGCATACTGCACTCTGCTGCACTGCACTCCAGTCTGCACCACTCCACTGCTGCTTTACCATATGACACTTCACTCTGCGCCTCTCTACTCTCCACCCCTCTACTTTATGTCAGTGCACTATCCTCTACACCCTACAGTAGAGGGTACTCCACTCTGCCCTGCTCCACTTTACGTCGCTCTGTAACACTGCACTCTAGTCTACTGCACACCTCATGCCAATACTCTCTATGCCTCTGCTCTCTACTCTGTACCACTGCACTCTACGCCCTTGTATTCTAAATCAATTCTCTGAATGCCACTATAATCTACTCTGCACCACTGCACTCTATTCCACTGCAATGTACTCTACGTTATGTTATTACCCTATGCCACTGTACTCTATCCTACATCACTCCAATCAATGCCATGTCACTCTATGCCATTGCATTCTACCCCACTCTATGACAAATCATTCTATGCCAATATACTCTACACCACTACACCCTATTCTGTGCCTTTCTGGTCTACCCTGTTGCTCTCTACTCCAAAGCACTCTATACCACCCTACACTATTGCCCTCAATTCTGAAACACTGCACTGAACTCTATGCCACTCTACTCTGCAGTACTGTACTCTCTGTCACTGAAGTCTATGCCACTCTTCTCTTTGCCACTTTATTCTGCACTACTGAACTCTGTGCCATCAATCACCATGCATTGAGGCCCTTCCACCCTGCACTCACACACTTATCAATCTTCATTCATGCACCACTCACCCTGAACAGAGGAAATTCACACCATTTCCTTGAACTCATACGCTGCTCCCACACCTCTTAACTTCTCATTATTACCATAGATGAAATCTACTGCATTTACCAATGCTTGTTCTACATCTAGGGACATTAGTATATATACTTCCTCCAATGATATATCAAATATTTGTTTAAGAAAATGTCCAGTATCCCTGTATATGATGGTAGGTTTTTAATGTAATTTTGTAGGCAGTATTCTATATATTTTTAAGTATTCTCAAAAGTAACATCAATTTGCTAACATCCTTATAGGCATTTTGAAAAAAATGATAAAACAGGCATGTTTGGATAATACTTATGTAGAAACAATTACTCCTCCTGGCTCAATCATCCCATATTAAACCAATCTTTGTGCTTACAGCATATGATATTGGATCTTAGCCTCATTCACAATCTGGTTGGTTGTCTTGGCATAACACGTTAAATAATTTAACCGTTTATATATCCACTCCATATATGCTGCTGGCGGTTAGAGTGGAAGCCGCGGGTCCTGAGCGCCCGTGTCAGGGGCGGGAGGATGCTGGGGGGCATGCAGGATGCCCACCAGCAGGCCTTGAAGAAGAACCGAGTGTCCCTGGCCAAGCAGCTGGAACTGGATGAACTCCTGGAGCTCCTGGTGGAAGAAGACGTCATCACCATGGTCATGAGGGAAGCCATTGAGGCCAAGAGTGGGAGTTTTAAGCAGAACATTGAGCTTCTGAACCTCCTGCCGAAGCGCGGGCCCCGGGCCTTTGAAGTCTTCTGTGAAGCTCTACACGAGACCAAGCAGGGGCACCTGAAGCAGCTCCTGCAGAATGCCATCTGTGAGAAGTTGGCCTGGTATATGATGCTCACTAGTTCTAGTGATCACCTTGTACCATGCCAAGCAACCCTTATGGTGCAGGTTGTAAAGTCAACCTTATAGACAAGCTATCCTAGGGGTAGCATGGACTAAGCAGTCTAAGGCTAAACTCTGTACAGGCATGTGAAGCAAGCTGTTTTACCATATACAATCCCTTGAATACCAAATGAAAGGACACCACACAGATATATATTGAAAATATATATAGATTTATTTCTCAAAAGATACCCTATACTCTTTATGTGCACAGAAGCACAAGCGTTAAAACAAAACACAGTTTAAATACACAAAAGTTGCACGAATATGGATGAGCCCTAGGGGCTACCTAAACCATATACTAAAATAGTGGTATAAGAACCACTATGAGGAAAGTGAAGAGGCCTAGGGCCTGGGGAATCGCTGGAGCTGTTCAGGACTAACAGTGATGAAGTCGGGAAAGGCCCGCAGGACTCGGGTGCAGTGCGGAAAGTGCACGGAATACCAATGCAGTGTCAATGGTGCGTAAAAAGTACAAAGTTAGTTAAAGAGGAACCTTCCGAGTGACCTAGAAGGATGAAACTTAAGACACAGGCCCTAGTGGTGTGTACCAGTGTGGGAACACCGGCGGAGCTGAGTTACCTCACCCACAGGAAGCGGGGGCACAGGGTCGAAGTAGTGTCGGGTTTCGTCACGCTGGTCGATGGTGCTTGGAGCTGAAGATGCTGCAGGCGACTCGAGGTGAAGAGTTCCGGTGGATCCAAGGGTGGATCTGAAGTCGTGAAGACCTGAAAGCAGAGGGGACAATGTTCAAAGTCACTAGCCAGTGACTACCGTGGAACCAGAGTGGAACCAGGCGATGTCGGGTGCAAACAGGCGTCGAGGTGTAGCTTCTCTCTGCAGCCACATGGACACAAGGGGTCGAAGACGTCCAGGAGTCGGTCACGAGCTGTCCCACGCAGGCTTCTCGCTGTTGGCGGTGTCGGCAACCGGATGGAAGCAAACAGGCCTTGGCTAATGCAAGCCACGCAGGAATCAAGAAAGGCTTGTCACTCCGACCAGCAAGGTCAGAGCGGGTGCTCCTTTTTACAGGAGCAAGGGCAAGTCTGGAGCAACCAGACCTGCAGTGAAAGTTGTAGATTTCGTCGCCAAGATGGCCACTAGCTGCGTGGCAAGTGGACGGGATGGCGCGTCGAGTGGCACAGTGCAAAAGGGCCCCACGCAGATCGTGGAAATACTGGGGGGCTGATCTTCGGTGCAGGGGCTGCTCGAGGTTGGGGCTTCTCAAACCCCAAAGCACAGCGTCGAGGGTGCCTCTGATGCTGCGCAGTCAGCTTTTCGGGGGTCTTCCAAGATGTCCGGTCCCACGTCTCTCGGTGCCTCCACGGGTCCCTTCTTTGCAGGGACTGTGGATCGGGCGGTGAGAAGTCTGGGAGTCTGGGTCTTGTCAGGCTCTGGGCTCGGGCTCCGGCGGGAGGCGGCGGCAAAGCAGACGTCGAGTTGCTGGTTGGTGCCTGTGTTCACAGGGTGGTCACTCCTTGGCCACAAGGGAGATTCTCTTCCGTCTTCTGAGCAGCAGAATGTCGAAGTCCAGTCTTCTTCTTTATTTCAAGTTGATTCAGGATGATCTGAAGTCTCGGGACACAGCTCCCACTCTTATTAGAATCTGGGGGGCCGGATCACCTACTAGGTCCCTCCTCTGGGTGGAACCAGGAAGGGGGGTGGTTACATCCCCTTTCCTTTGTCCAGTTTCGCGCCAGGACTGGGGCAGGAAAGCCCCAGCACCGGTTTGAACTGGCCTATGCACAGGGACACCTTGTGTGCCCCAGGCATGTCTGATTCTATTCAGCCCTGTCCTACCCAATACACAAAATCCTGTCTGGGGTGGTGCTAGCACCTCCCAAGGCAGGAAACCCTTTGTCCAAGCTGCCCTCGCTGGAAGGACTCCCAGCAGCAGGAGGTCAGACTTGTGTCTGTGGTGGCAGCATCCATTTTGTGATGCTAAGGCTCTGTTTAACTTTAACCGGGGTTCAGGTTAGGTACATGTCGTGTCCCTCTAGAAGGGTGGAATGCTACCCCCGTCGCCAGAACTGGCGAGGGGGTAGTATTCCAATTCGTATGACACCTTACTCGACATGTTTTGATAAAGCCAAACCTAAGATAGCATTTAACCGCGAGGATTATAATGCACTTAAGAGTATATGGTATGGCAGTATCATGAAACAGCTAAAGGACATGGTTCCGAAAGCTGCAGACGGGCTCAGCTCATGCCAGAGCACCATCTCACATATTTCCAAGCACTCTGCCTCCAGGATTGATGAGGCCTTCCATAGGAGTGACTGATAGGAACATTTGGGTCCATTTTAGGTTAGGTATAGGCATACTGCACCTAAGTAAGGGGTGGTTACACCGACTTACCCCAGCTGAGTGATCAGCCAGTTGTGTCAAATATGGAGGCCAGGCCAGGGGTGGCACAATACGTGCTACTGTCCCTGGTAGGCCTCGGAAGCACCTATGCCCTGTGTACCTGGGTACACTGTTACAGGGGCCAATAAGGTGAACCAGTTCCAATTGTGTATGTACCTAAGGTACATGGAGTCCATTTTAAGGAGAGAGCAATTAGCCTGGGGCCCTGAATAGCAGGATCCCAGGCCAAGTATGTCAAAAACCAGCTAAACACCAGGCAAAAAGTTTGGGGGTAACCATAGACAGATATCCACCTTCCTACATAACCCCCCCCCCCCCAAACGAAAGGAGATAAGGCTATCCTTGACCAGGTAAGCCTATATTGCCTAAGTGGCCATATAAGGAAGTACCAGCTCTGGCTTGGTTACCCCCTGTCTCATGGTCCACTAAGCAATCCCTCACCCTAAGGGTATCTGAGGGTCTCCACCATAGGGAATCTCTACCTGTGGTGTGTCTTTGCAAAGTTAAAGGCTGGGGTTGGGATGGAGTACTGAAGTGAGATTCCTCTGTAGGACTCAGCTTCCTCCAATCACTCTCCACCATGTGTGCCTTTCTTTCTTTGACTGAGTTGCACTGTGCTCTCAGGGTCAACCTCTGGCTACCTAAAGCTGGAGGCTGGGTCCCTCTTGTTGGCTTACTGGAGGGGCAGCTCAGGTTTGGGCCCTTGGGGTCCCAGGTTTGGCTGTGCCCAACAGAATCCATCTGTGGGAGGTCCCTAACTACTTTTAAGGGGGCTCCCTCAGGAGTTTTTAAAGTTTTCACCTCACTAGGGCTACTAGTTACGGTGCCCCTAATCTGTTGATGGGGGTGCTTTATTTGACAGGGGCCCCTTTGGGGCTCACTGTCCTTCTTGTCCTCTGCAGCCCTGGGCTGAGTAAGGCAAGGTAGAGAGGGGCAGGATACCTGCTCCAGACTGGGTCCCACCTGAGAAGGGTCCACTGCCATCAGAGGCTCTGTCAGGCCAGGCCTAACAACCTCTGGGACAGTTCCTTCATCAGGGGTAGGATCAGTTCCCTGAGGAGGCTGATCCTTTCCTAAAGTCTGGTGGGAGGGAGATTTCTCTTTCTCCTCAATGCTCTCAGTTTGGGTGGAGTGATCCATCATTTCAGGCTTCACTACCCAGGTATCAGTTTGAGTTTGGGCTGTGGCCATCACAGCCCCACCAACCTTTTCAGGAGGAGTCTCAGTTTGGGTATGAGCTGTTATCATAACTGCTCTGCTAATCTTTTCAGGAGGGAAGTTAGCTAAAGATGGGGCTGAGATTTGCTCAGCCCTACCAACCTTTTCAGGAAGGACATCTTGGATTGGGGCTGTAACCATCACAGCCCCACTAACCTTTCCATGGAGATTTACCATTTTAGAATGGGTTTGTTGTTCAACCTCAGCCCAGGCTGAGATTTCCAAATCATTCCCCAGTAGACAATCTACAGGCAAGTTTGATGACACTGCCACTCTCTTTGGGCCAGTGACACCTCCCCAGCTAAGATTTACTACTGCCATGGGGTGATTGGTTTCTATTCCATCAATGTTGGTTACCTGATATGTGGCATCAGGTAAAAGTTGCCTTGAGGGGACTAGACATTCAGCCATCATGGTGATGCTAGCCCCTGTGTCTCTAAAGGCCTCAACTTTCAAGCCATTGATGAGGGGCTCCTGCCTATACTTGCTCAAAGTGTTTGGGCAAGCAGTGAAATTGGCAAACCCCATGCCAGTCTTATAGACAAGAGTATCTGAGGTAGGGGACCTGGTTAGGCCAGAATCCACCTGTCCTCCAAAAGTAAACCCACCCAGATTCCTGGGTGTGCTCCCACTTCCTGGGGGATTACTGCTGACAGTAACATGAGGTGTTGGAGCTGGCTTTGGAGGTATATTCTCTTTATTGCCATTCTTGGGACAACAGCTGTCTGTTTTGTAATGCCCAACCTGTTTACAGACATGACAATAAGGCTTTTTCTGGGTTGGAGAAGTGTCTTGGGACCCACCCCCATCCTTGGAGTTTTGGGGCCCTGGGGAAGTTTTTTCCTTACTTTTATCCCCACCCTTCTCTTGAGGCTTGGTAGTCTCTTTCTTTTGGTCACCACCCTGGTTCTTAGGCCTGATCCTGGTTCTGACCCATTTGTCTGCCCTCCTACCCAATTCTTGTGGGGAGGTCAGATCAGAGTCAACCAGGTGCTGATGTAGAAGCTGATTTTGACAATTACTTAAGATTTGCTCTCTCATAATTAAATTATACAATCCTGTATAGTCAGTAGCCTTACTTCCCAGCAACCAGCCCTCCAGAGCCTTAGTGGCACATTCAACAAATTCAGACCAGTCCTGAGTCTGTGTCTTCTGGGTATCTCTGAACATTAACCTGTACTGTTCAGTGGTTAAGCCTAACCCATCAATCAGAGCACTCTTCAGGACTAGGTAGTTTCTAGAATCCCCATCACTAACTGTGAGGAGTCTGTCTCGGCCTCTACCTTCAAAGGAGGACCACAAGATTGCTGCCCACTGCTCCTGAGGAACCTGCTGTACTTTGCAAGCTCTCTCAAGTGCAGTCATCCACTTGTGGATATCATCCCCAACTTTGTAGGTGTGCACAATCTTACTCAGGTTTCTATTGTCATAGGACCTGTCTTTATCCTTAAGGATATTGCTGCCACCAGTGGGTTCTAACCCACTCTCTCTAGGCTGCCTTGCTCTAGCAAGTTTCTCTTTGGCCAGGGCAACTTCTAATTCTTGTCTCTGGATCCTAAGTTCAGCCTCTCTCATTTTGGCCTCATGTTCCCTTCTCTGAGGACTAGTCAACTCCCTTCTGGAGTTGCCATGAGAACCTCTAGAAACATGGGAGGTATTGGATTCACCTGAGTGATTCCTCCTCCTCCTATGCTCCTGGTTAAGTCCATTTGGGGGTCTGAATGGGTTGGACCCACCTTCAGTCCCAAATAAGCTTAAGTTAGCCTGGTTAAGCCTGCTGACTAACACCTGGCTATTTCTACCATCATCAGAATCACTGTCTTCCTCCTCCTCCTCCTCCTCTTCTTCCTCTGGCGGAGTATTCCCAGGGGTCTGGTCTTCCTCAACTATCTGGACGACAGGGGCAGGGGTATCAGAAGTATCATCTTCAGAGGGAGAAGCCTCCTCACCAGTCCCTGAGGGGCCTGGTTTGGGGTTCTTTAGAGCTTCAGACTGGTCTAATAGCTCTCTGAGGTGTCCTGCTGTAGGAGTAGGACCTGTTTTGATTCCTCTCATGGAACACAGTTGCCTCAGTTCCTTAAATGGAAAGATAGCAAATTTGGATGGTGCCTTTGGAGGGTCACTCTCAACAGAGATGGGTCCAGTGGATCCCTCTGCTCCAGACATTGCTCTAGTGTGGTGGATGTGTTGCAATCTACCTACACGTGTGTTTTCCTACTAAACCTATCTAGTAGTTGTAGTCAGGGTGTGCTTCTCCCTATCCTCTACAACAACTAAGTTCAGTAGAACTTAAGTATATCTAGTCTTGTTTTAGTGTACCTATCAGGTACCTGTATGATCTTTCAAATGATATTTTCAAAGATTGTAATGGTAAGACAACAGCAAGCTCAAATCCCAATCCGCTGCCCACCAATGTGAGAAGTTGGCCTGGTATATGATGCTCACTAGTTCTAGTGATCACCTTGTACCATGCCAAGCAACCCTTATGGTGCAGGTTGTAAAGTCAACCTTATAGACAAGCTATCCTAGGGGTAGCATGGACTAAGCAGTCTTAGGCTAAACTCTGTACAGGCATGTGAAGCAAGCTGTTTTACCATATACAATCCCTTGAATACCAAATGAAAGGACACCACACAGATATATATTGAAAATATATATAGATTTATTTCTCAAAAGATACCCTATACTCTTTATGAGCACAGAAGCACAAGCGTTAAAACAAAACACAGTTTAAATACACAAAAGTTGCACGAATATGGATGAGCCCTGGGGCCACCTAAACCATATACTAAAATAGTGGTATAAGAACCACTATGAGGAAAGTGAAGAGGCCTAGGGCCTGGGGAATCGCTGGAGCTGTTCAGGACTAACAGTGATGAAGTCGGGAAAGGCCCGCAGGACTCGGGTGCAGTGCGGAAAATGCACGCAATACCAATGCAGTGTCAATGGTGCGTAAAAAGTACAAAGTTAGTTAAAGAGGAACCTTCCGAGTGACCTAGAAGGATGAAACTTAAGACACAGGCCCTAGTGGTGTGTACCAGTGTGGGAACAACGGCGGAGCTGAGTTACCTCACCCACAGGAAGCGGGTGCACAGGGTCGAAGTAGTGTCGGGTTTCGTCACGCTGGTCGATGGTGCTTGGAGCTGAAGATGCTGCAGGCGACTCGAGGTGAAGAGTTCCGGTGGATCCAAGGGTGGATCTGAAGTCGTGAAGACCTGAAAGCAGAGGGGACAATGTTCAAAGTCACTAGCCAGTGACTACCGTGGAACCAGAGTGGAACCAGGCGATGTCGGGTGCAAACAGGCGTCGAGGTATAGCTTCTCTCTGCAGCCACATGGACACAAGGGGTCGAAGACGTCCAGGAGTCGGTCACGAGCTGTCCCACGCAGGCTTCTCGCTGTTGGCGGTGTCGGCAACCGGATGGAAGCAAACAGGCCTTGGCTAATGCAAGCCACACAGGAATAAAGAAAGGCTTGTCACTCCGATCAGCAAGGTCAGAGCGGGTGCTCCTTTTTACAGGAGCAAGGGCAAGTCTGGAGCAACCAGACCTGCAGTGAAAGTTGTAGATTTCGTCGCCAAGATGGCCACTAGCCGCGTGGCAAGTGGACGGGATGGCGCGTCAAGTGGCACAGTGCAAAAGGGCCCCACGCAGATCGTGGAGATACTGGAGGGCTGATCTTTGGTGCAGGGGCTGCTCGAGGTTGGGGCTTCTCAAACCCCAAAGCACAGCGTCGAGGGTGCCTCTGATGCTGCGCAGTCAGCTTTTCGGGGGTCTTCCAAGATGTCCGGTCCCACGTCTCTCGGTGCCTCCACGGGTCCCTTCTTTGCAGGGACTGTGGATCGGGCGGTGAGAAGTCTGGGAGTCTGGGTCTTGTCAGGCTCTGGGCTCGGGCTCCGGCGGAAAGCGGCGGCAAAGCAGACGTCGAGTTGCTGGTTGGTGCCTGTGTTCACAGGGTGGTCACTCCTTGGCCACAAGGGAGATTCTCTTCCGTCTTCTGAGCAGCAGAATGTCGAAGTCCAGTCTTCTTCTTTATTTCAAGTTGATTCAGGATGATCTGAAGTCTCAGGACACAGCTCCCACTCTTATTCGAATCTGGGGGGCCGGATCACCTACTAGGTCCCTCCTCTGGGTGGAACCAGGAAGGGGGGTGGTTACACCCCCTTTCCTTTGTCCAGTTTCGCGCCAGGACTGGGGCAGGAAAGCCCCAGCACCGGTTTGAACTGGCCTATGCACAGGGACACCTTGTGTGCCCCAGGCATGTCTGATTCTATTCAGCCCTGTCCTACCCAATACACAAAATCCTGTCTGGGGTGGTGCTAGCACCTCCCAAGGCAGGAAACCCTTTGTCCAAGCTGCCCTCGCTGGAAGGACTCCCAGCAGCAGGAGGTTAGACTTGTGTCTGTGGTGACAGCATCCATTTTGTGATGCTAAGGCTCTGTTTAACTTTAACCGGGGTTCAGGTTAGGTACATGTCGTGTCCCTCTAGAAGGGTGGAATGCTACCCCCGTCGCCAGAACTGGCGAGGGGGTAGTATTCCAATTCGTATGACACCTTACTCGACATGTTTTGATAAAGCCAAACCTAAGATAGCATTTAACCGCGAGGATTATAATGCACTTAAGAGTATATGGTATGGAAGTATCATGAAACAGCTAAAGGACATGGTTCCGAAAGCTGCAGACGGGCTCAGCTCATGCCAGAGCACCATCTCACATATTTCCAAGCACTCTGCCTCCAGGATTGATGAGGCCTTCCATAGGAGTGACTGATAGGAGCATATGGGTCCATTTTAGGTTAGGTATAGGCATACTTCACCTAAGTAAGGGGTGGTTACACTGACTTACCCCAGCTGAGTGATCAGCCAGTTGTGTCAAATATGGAGGCCAGGCCAGGGGTGGCACAATACGTGCTACTGCCCCTGGTAGGCCTCGGAAGCACCTATGCCCTGGGTACCTGGGTACACTGTTACAGGGGCCAATAAGGTGAACCAGTTCCAATTGTGTATGTACCTACGGTACATGGAGTCCATTTTAAGGAGAGAGCAATTAGCCTGGGGCCCTGAATAGCAGGATCCCAGGCCAACTATGTCAAAAACCAGCTAAACACCAGGCAAAAAGTTTGGGGGTAACCATAGACAGATATCCACCTTCCTACATAACCCCCCCAAACGAAAGGAGATAAGGCTATCTTTGACCAGGTAAGCCTTTATTGCCTAAGTGGCCATATAAGGAAGTACCAGCTCTGGCTTGGTTACCCCCTGTCTCATGGTCCACTAAGCAATCCCTCACCCTAAGGGTATCTGAGGGTCTCCACCATAGGGAATCTCTACCTGTGGTGTGTCTTTGCAAAGTTAAAGGCTGGGGTTGGGATGGAGTACTGAAGTGAGATTCCTCTGTAGGACTCAGCTTCCTCCAATCACTCTCCACCATGTGTGCCTTTCTTTCTTTGACTGAGTTGCACTGTGCTCTCAGGGTCAACCTCTGGCTACCTAAAGCTGGAGGCTGGGTCCCTCTTGTTGGCTTACTGGAGGGACAGCTCAGGTTTGGGCCCTTGGGGTCCCAGGTTTGGCTGTGCCCAACAGAATCCATCTGTGGGAGGTCCCTAACTACTTTTAAGGGGGCTCCCTCAGGAGTTTTTAAAGGTTTCACCTCACTAGGGCTACTAGTTACGGTGCCCCTAATCTGTTGATGGGGGTGCTTTATTTGACAGGGGCCCCTTTGGGGCTCACTGTCCTTCTTGTCCTCTGCAGCCCTGGGCTGAGTAAGGCAAGGTAGAGAGGGGCAGGATACCTGCTCCAGACTGGGTCCCACCTGAGAAGGGTCCACTGCCATCAGAGGCTCTGTCAGGCCAGGCCTAACAACCTCTGGGACAGTTCCTTTATCAGGGGTAGGATCAGTTCCCTGAGGAGGCTGATCCTTTCCTAAAGTCTGGTGGGAGGGAGATTTCTCTTCCTCCTCAATGCTCTCAGTTTGGGTGGAGTGATCCATCATTTCAGGCTTCACTACCCAGGTATCAGTTTGAGTTTGGGCTGTGGCCATCACAGCCCCACCAACCTTTTCAGGAGGAGTCTCAGTTTGGGTATGAGCTGTTATCATAACTGCTCTGCTAATCTTTTCAGGAGGGAAGTTAGCTAAAGATGGGGCTGAGATTTGCTCAGCCCTACCAACCTTTTCAGGAAGGACATCTTGGATTGGGGCTGTAACCATCACAGCCCCACTAACCTTTCCATGGAGATTTACCATTTTAGAATGTGTTTGTTGTTCAACCTCAGCCCAGGCTGAGATTTCCAAATCATTCCCCAGTAGACAATCTACAGGCAAGTTTGATGACACTGCCACTCTCTTTGGGCCAGTGACACCTCCCCAGCTAAGATTTACTACTGCCATGGGGTGATTGGTTTCTATTCCATCAATGTTGGTTACCTGATATGTGGCATCAGGTAAAAGTTGCCTTGAGGGGACTAGACATTCAGCCACCATGGTGATGCTAGCCCCTGTGTCTCTAAAGGCCTCAACTTTCAAGCCATTGATGAGGGGCTCCTGCCTATACTTGCTCAAAGTGTTTGGGCAAGCAGTGAAATTGGCAAACCCCATGCCAGTCTTATAGACAAGAGTATCTGAGGTAGGGGACCTGGTTAGGCCAGAATCCACCTGTCCTCCAAAAGTAAACCCACCCAGATTCCTGGGTGTGCTCCCACTTCCTGGGGGATTACTGCTGACAGTAACAGGAGGTGTTGGAGCTGGCTTTGGAGGTATATTCTCTTTATTGCCATTCTTGGGACAACAGCTGTCTGTTTTGTAATGCCCAACCTGTTTACAGACATGACAATAAGGCTTTTTCTGGGTTGGAGAAGTGTCTTGGGACCCACCCCCATCCTTGGAGTTTTGGGGCCCTGGGGAAGTATTTTCCTTACTTTTATCCCCACCCTTCTCTTGAGGCTTGGTAGTCTCTTTCTTTTGGTCACCACCCTGGTTCTTAGGCCTGATCCTGGATCTGACCCATTTGTCTGCCCTCCTACCCAATTCTTGTGGGGAGGTCAGATCAGAGTCAACCAGGTGCTGATGTAGAAGCTGATTTTGACAATTACTTAAGATTTGCTCTCTCATAATTAAATTATACAATCCTGTATAGTCAGTAACCTTACTTCCCAGCAACCAGCCCTCCAGAGCCTTAGTGGCACATTCAACAAATTCAGACCAGTCCTGAGTCTGTGTCTTCTGGGTATCTCTGAACATTAACCTGTACTGTTCAGTGGTTAAGCCTAACCCATCAATCAGAGCACTCTTCAGGACTAGGTAGTTTCTAGAATCCCCATCACTAACTGTGAGGAGTCTGTCTCGGCCTCTACCTTCAAAGGAGAGCCACAAGATTGCTGCCCACTGCTCCTGAGGAACCTGCTGTACTTTGCAAGCTCTCTCAAGTGCAGTCATCCACTTGTGGATATCATCCCCAACTTTGTAGTGGGGCACAATCTTACTCAGGTTTCTATTGTCATAGGACCTGTCTTTATCCTTAAGGATATTGCTGCCACCAGTGGGTTCTAACCCACTCTCTTTAGGCTGCCTTGCTCTAGCAAGTTTCTCTTTGGCCAGGGCAACTTCTAATTCTTGTCTCTGGATCCTAAGTTCAGCCTCTCTCATTTTGGCCTCATGTTCCCTTCTCTGAGGGCTAGTCAACTCCCTTCTGGAGTTGCCATGAGAACCTCTAGAAACATGGGAGGTATTGGATTCACCTGAGTGATTCCTCCTCCTCCTATGCTCCTGGTTAAGTCCATTTGGGGGTCTGAATGGGTTGGACCCACCTTCAGTCCCAAATAAGCTTAAGTTAGCCTGGTTAAGCCTGCTGACTAACACCTGGCTATTTCTACCATCATCAGAATCACTGTCTTCCTCCTCCTCCTCCTCCTCTTCTTCCTCAGGCGGAGTATTCCCAGGGGTCTGGTCTTCCTCAACTATCTGGATGACAAGGGCAGGGGCATCAGAAGTATCATCTTCAGAGGGAGAAGCCTCCTCACCAGTCCCTGAGGGGCCTGGTTTGGGGTTCTTTAGAGCTTCAGACTGGTCTAATAGCTCTCTGAGGTGTCCTTCTGTAGGAGTAGGACCTGTTTCCTCTCATGGAACACAGTTGCCTCAGTTCCTTAAATTGAAAGATAGCAAATTTGGATGGTGCCTTTGGAGGGTCACTCTCAACAGAGATGGGTCCAGTGGATCCCTCTGCTCCAGACATTGCTCTAGTGTGGTGGATGTGTTGCAATCTACCTACACTTGTGTTTTCCTACTAAACCTATCTAGTAGTTGTAGTCAGGGTGTGCTACTCCCTATCCTCTACAACAACTAAGTTCAGTAGAACTTAAGTATATCTAGTCTTGTTTTAGTGTACCTATCAGGTACCTGTATGATCTTTCAAATGATATTTTCAAAGATTGTAATGGTAAAACAACAGCAAGCTCAAATCCCAATCCGCTGCCCACCAATGTGAGAAGTTGGCCTGGTATATGATGCTCACTAGTTCTAGTGATCACCTTGTACCATGCCAAGCAACCCTTATGGTGCAGGTTGTAAAGTCAACCTTATAGACAAGCTATCCTAGGGGTAGCATGGACTAAGCAGTCTTAGGCTAAACTCTGTACAGGCATGTGAAGCAAGCTGTTTTACCATATACAATCCCTTGAATACCAAATGAAAGGACACCACACAGATATATATTGAAAATATATATAGATTTATTTCTCAAAAGATACCCTATACTCTTTATGAGCACAGAAGCACAAGCGTTAAAACAAAACACAGTTTAAATACACAAAAGTTGCACGAATATGGATGAGCCCTAGGGGCCACCTAAACAATATACTAAAATAGTGATATAAGAACCACTATGAGGAAAGTGAAGAGGCCTAGGGCCTGGGGAATCGCTGGAGCTGTTCAGGACTAACAGTGATGAAGTCGGGAAAGGCCCGCAGGACTCGGGTGCAGTGCGGAAAGTGCACGCAATACCAATGCAGTGTCAATGGTGCGTAAAAAGTACAAAGTTAGTTAAAGAGGAACCTTCCGAGTGACCTAGAAGGATGAAACTTAAGACACAGGCCCTAGTGGTGTGTACCAGTGTGGGAACACCGGCGGAGCTGAGTTACCTCACCCACAGGAAGCGGGTGCACAGGGTCGAAGTTGTGTCGGGTTTCGTCACGCTGGTCGATGGTGCTTGGAGCTGAAGATGCTGCAGGCGACTCGAGGTGAAGAGTTCCGGTGGATCCAAGGGTGGATCTGAAGTCGTGAAGACCTGAAAGCAGAGGGGACAATGTTCAAAGTCACTAGCCAGTGACTACCGTGGAACCAGAGTGGAACCAGGCGATGTCGGGTGCAAACAGGCGTCGAGGTGTAGCTTCTCTCTGCAGCCACATGGACACAAGGGGTCGAAGACGTCCAGGAGTCGGTCACGAGCTGTCCCACACAGGCTTCTCGCTGTTGGCGGTGTCGGCAACCGGATGGAAGCAAACAGGCCTTGGCTAATGCAAGCCACGCAGGAATCAAGAAAGGCTTGTCACTCTGACCAGCAAGGTCAGAGCGGGTGCTCCTTTTTACAGGAGCAAGGGCAAGTCTGGAGCAACCAGACCTGCAGTGAAAGTTGTAGATTTCGTCGCCAAGATGGCCACTAGCCGCGTGGCAAGTGGACGGGATGGCGCGTCGAGTGGCACAGTGCAAAAGGGCCCCACGCAGATCGTGGAGACACTGGGGGGCTGATCTTCGGTGCAGGTGCTGCTCGAGGTTGGGGCTTCTCAAACCCCAAAGCACAGCATCGAGGGTGCCTCTGATGCTGCTCAGTCAGCTTTTCGGGGGTCTTCCAAGATGTCCGGTCCCACGTCTCTCGGTGCCTCCACGGGTCCCTTCTTTGCAGGGACTGTGGATCGGGCGGTGAGAAGTCTGGGAGTCTGGGTCTTGTCAGGCTCTGGGCTCGGGCTCCGGCGGGAGGCGGCGGCAAAGCAGACGTCGAGTTGCTGGTTGGTGCCTGTGTTCACTGGGTGGTCACTCCTTGGCCACAAGGGAGATTCTCTTCCGTCTTCTGAGCAGCAGAATGTCGAAGTCCAGTCTTCTTCTTTATTTCAAGTTGATTCAGGATGATCTGAAGTCTCAGGACACAGCTCCCACTCTTATTCGAATCTGGGGGGCCGGATCACCTACTAGGTCCCTCCTCTGGGTGGAACCAGGAAGGGGGGTGGTTACACCCCCTTTCCTTTGTCCAGTTTCGTGCCAGGACTGGGGCAGGAAAGCCCCAGCACCGGTTTGAACTGGCCTATGCACAGGGACACCTTGTGTGCCCCAGGCATGTCTGATTCTATTCAGCCCTGTCCTACCCAATACACAAAATCCTGTCTGGGGTGGTGCTAGTACCTCCCAAGGCAGGAAACCCTTTGTCCAAGCTGCCCTCGCTGGAAGGACTCCCAGCAGCAGGAGGTCAGACTTGTGTCTGTGGTGGCAGCATCCATTTTGTGATGCTAAGGCTCTGTTTAACTTTAACCGGTGTTCAGGTTAGGTACATGTCGTGTCCCTCTAGAAGGGTGGAATGCTACCCCCGTCGCCAGAACTGGCGAGGGGGTAGTATTCCAATTCGTATGACACCTTACTCGACATGTTTTGATAAAGCCAAACCTAAGATAGCATTTAACCGCGAGGATTATAATGCACTTAAGAGTATATGGTATGGCAGTATCATGAAACAGCTAAAGGACATGGTTCCGAAAGCTGCAGACGGGCTCAGCTCATGCCAGAGCACCATCTCACATATTTCCAAGCACTCTGCCTCCAGGATTGATGAGGCCTTCCATAGGAGTGACTGATAGAAACATATGGGTCCATTTTAGGTTAGGTATAGGCATACTACACCTAAGTAAGGGGTGGTTACACCGACTTACCCCAGCTGAGTGATCAGCCAGTTGTGTCAAATATGGAGGCTAGGCCAGGGGTGGCACAATACGTGCTACTGCCCCTGGTAGGCCTTGGAAGCACCTATGCCCTGGGTACCTGGGTACACTGTTACAGGGGCCAATAAGGTGAACCAGTTCCAATTGTGTATGTACCTAAGGTACATGGAGTCCATTTTAAGGAGAGAGCAATTAGCCTGGGGCCCTGAATAGCAGGATCCCAGGCCAACTATGTCAAAAACCAGCTAAACACCAGGCAAAAAGTTTGGGGGTAACCATAGTCAGATATCCACCTTCCTACACCATCTGCAACCAAGAAGAGCACAGCATGAGGCGGACCAATGACGAGAGCTGCCCTCGTCTCTCCATCCAAGAGACCTACCCATCCGTCAAGAAGATGCGTTGGAGAGCACCCCCCGTAGAGACCTCCCTGGATGATGGTGATGGTCCCCCAACTGCCTTCTTGAAGCCCTGCTCCCCCTGGGGAGAGGGGTTGGCCTAACGGCTAAGGCGCTCGACCTTGGACCTGGGGAACTTGGTTCGAGTCTCGGTAACGACGCCAAAAACCCCCTGTGATTCTGGGCAAATCACTTAATCTCCCCATGCCTAAAAAAAAAATTTAAAAAATGAAAGTGTGTCCTCATGTAACGTAACTGGTGCTATGTAAAGCGCTCTGATAACTGATTCGGTTCGGTTCAAGTTCGCGCTATATAAAACTCAAAAAAAATAAACAATAAAAAAATTAAAATAAATATACATTTGTAGGGCCCTATTAGACTGTGTGGCTGCATATGTCAGAGTATCTTGTTACACGGTCAGTTTAATTGTTTAGTTTTTGCCAGATATCTTTGCATTTCTTCTGCGTACATTGAATGCCCCTCCTATTTTGACTTGTTTGAGTATGCAACTTCTTGATCTCTTGCTCCACTGTGTCTGAATAAACATCAATGGTATCTCCTTGCATTACAGGACACAATGTGGAACGTAAATTAAAATATTTGGAAGATAAATGTAGGCATCCAATTGGTCATATTTTTTAACCTGTTGCATCGCATTTGTGCCACGCAATGGGGAGCAAGAGCGATGCAACTCTCAAGTAAGATTCATCAAGCACTGCGTGGCTCGATACATCAAGAGTAACACAACGCAGTACAGATCATTGTGTTGTGTTACTCTGCCCACGGGAGGTGTTCCATAGGGGCATAATAGCTTTTAAATGCATCCACCCATGGATTTTGGTGCATTCCCAGATTTGGCATTACCATTGCTGGCAGACCTGGCAATGCACCAAATGCTGCGCCTTCCCTGGTGAGGCGTAACAAGGAGGAATATCTCTATTTCTCCTTGTTACCTTCTCTTTCTTTGTGTGCTGCATTCTGAGGAAAATGCCTCAAAGGATTGTTTTTGTGCAAGAAGGTGTATCAGCTGTATGCTTACAACATAGGCACCCTTGCACCATTTTGGTAAATAACATCAAGGATGACATCTGACAGGTCACCGATGACATCATATAATAATTGTGACACTGTATATGGTTTGTGGGACTATTTGCAAACAAGACTTTGCCTTATTTAGCAAGGAGTACCTCTTCAACCCCAAACTTCGTAAGCTGTGCTCCATCTAACAGCTAAACTGCACAGGTCTACTTTTACTTTAAGCAGAGCAATACCCCACCAAAGTATTGTTATGCCAAAAATGTAGTTTGGCTTGAATAAAGTGCAAATATTCATAATGGGTTCTGTCCCACTCAATCTCTTTTAATTCGTACAAAAACAGTTAATATGAGCTCTAAAAAATGTGAAATATCAATGTGAAACTCCCACCCACATCAAATATATTTTATCTTATTTTTAGGTAAATGAATTCCTTCAGAAGATTCATTTCAAGACACCGGCAGGAGCTGAATTTGATTTTAATGACAATGGGGAGTTGCCAGCTCTCTATGATGTTTTGTCTTGGGATTTCTTTCCTAATGGAACCATCTCAAGCATCCACGTTGGAACTTTTGATTCCTCAGCTCCACCAGGACATCAGCTTTCCATCAATGAGAGCACCCTCATCTGGCATTTCAATGGGTCACTAAATGGATCTGTCATTGCAAGTCTGCCTCAGGTATCCCTTCTCATCTATGCCCTGCGTACACTTAAATACAGTGAGTATGCTGACTTGCTCTATCATCAGTTGTTGTAATTACAAAGGAACTTATGAAGATTTTCTTTTTATTACTTAATTATTTAAAGTATAAATCTATGCATAATCTATGAAGTCCATGAATTCATTTGCATCCACAGACTTTTAGGGCACAGGAATATATGGAAATAATAGATGACCATGTTTGTGTATGTTCCTTGCTCACTGATGTACTACAATGCATTATTTCTATAGATGTCACATTGCTGTAGTATTCATGTGAAATTGACAAAGACTATATAGTTTTCCCTTATTTATTTTCTCCTCAGGCAAAATATATCCCCTTTTCCCTATACACCAATTATTGCTTTTGTTTTGTTGTGGGAAAACACCAGCTAAAGGGTTGTGAAAACCCATTAGAGATGGCAAACGTATAAGTCTGGGGCATGTGACCTTTTTGAGACTTTTTGTTGATTTCCCCTGACTTGCTTATTTTACTTCTTTCCTTTCTTTCTTTTGTTCCTGATCCGACCCAGTGCCATGTCAGAGGCAGGGCGGCTACATGTGAAACCCTGTGCGAAACCCTGTGCGGTCTTTGTGGAGGAGATGCTGGCAGCACTGTTTTGTTTGTGCAGCACCACCTCACCTCCATGCTAGCAGCTGGCCCGGTATTCAATTGTTTTTCAATTCAATAAGACTTTATTTCGGATGTCTTTCAATCCATAAAAGCTCAAGAATTCACGATACAATTCATTTTTAAAATCACAGTTATAAAAAAACATATAATACAAATCACATTAATGAGTGAGTAAGCAAGATCAGGACTAAAGTGCGAACAATACAGAGTTTTCAACATAGTAAATAGAATCAGCATCCTACCGAGATATATAATTACTCATCTAGGCACTTTCTCATTTTTACAGTCAATTTTAAAAATTCTATCACCTGAAGAACACTGTCGCTGTGCAAAAGTTGCAAATACATAAGTGCAGGTCTTATTTGATTAAAATTTAATTTCTTTAAAAGGGTGACAAGATAACGTTTGCGGGGGTATTCATAAAACTTACATAAAAATATAAAATGCAGCATATCCTGTGGAGACTTCCCGTCGCAGCCACAGGGCGCTGCAGTTTTGTTAAAAATGTCCAACTTAGGTCTAATTAAAAGATGATGAAATATATTGAACCTGAACCTTGTCAGCAGGAATTTTTCATGAGAAGTAAAGGAGCATGTTAGGTAAGGTTCCATAGTGTCACAAGATTTTAACATGACATATTTCCTAACGTTAGGTTTTAAAAGCTCAACCTCTTCTCTTTGGGCAATTCTGTCCATATAAAAAGCCCGCTTGATTCCTGCCACATCACCCTTTAATATCTCATTCGGGTTGTCAAATAAGTTCAGAAATCCCAGCTTCAAAAAATGAGTCCTCAGATATTTTAACCAGGGCACACGCATTGAATATTCATGAGATACAAGGTCTTTTACTATCAAGTGGGTTAACGGAATTTCTTCATTTAGCCATAATTTTACCCAACATTTCAGTGGTCTCAACCCAACAATATCGGATAGGTACTGACTGCCCAGCTCTTCATGTACCGCCAGGTTTGATGTACTGGCTGGGACGCATAGCAAACGCTTTTAAAAATTATTTTCAGTAACTTGTAGCTGTTCACCACTTACATAGCCCCATATCTCACTGCCATAAGCTGCAGTAGCTATCGATTTAGCATTATACAGTTTCATCATAGAAGAAGTTGGCTTTTTTTCCTAGTTTAGTGGCAAAATTAAAGATAGAGGCATTTACCCTTGTCATTTCCCCTTTTTTTTTTGTTACATGTGGGGCCCAGCTGAGCTTTGAATCAAACAAGACACCAAGGTATGAGAATGTATGAGTGGTGGGTATCAGGACATCATCTAATATAAAAATAAAGTTCTTTTTAGATTGACGGCCAACATGCATTATGTAGGATTTGGAATTGTTGACCAAAAGGTCTCTATTAGTCATAAAGTTATTAAAAGCATTCAAAAGTGCCTGGAGACCTTTTTCCGTTCTCGAAATTAAAACCGCATTATCTGCATATAAAAGTACAGGAATACCCCGCCTGCCTACTCTGGGACAATCTGAGTTTACCTCCTGTAGTGCAGCGTCTAAATCATTAATATAAAAAATAAAAAGAAATGGGGCCAGGATACAACCCTGCCGCACACCCTTTTTAATATTAAAATTATCCGTAGTTTCCCCACTGGTTGAGAACCTAACATTAGCTCTGGTATCACTGAGCAAATCCGCCAAAAAGTCCACAACCCCTCTCTCTACACCTTTCTCCCTCATTGTCTGCCACAGCCTTCCCCTGTTAACACAGTCGAAGACCGATGACAGATCCATGAAGGCAAGGTGGACAGCTCCCTTCTGTACAACAGTATATTTACTCAATATGAGAAACAGGTTGAGACACTGCGTTATAGTGGAACGACCCTCACAGAAACCATATTGCGAAATTGACAGGATGTTATTATCAGCTGTCCAATTTGTTAAACGCTGTAGTAAGATTCTCCCGAGGATCTTGACCATAGAGTCTATTAATGATATTGGGCGATAGCAAAGAGGACTGCCCTTGGCACCTTTCTTAAAGACAGGGACAATTGTTGACAGCCCCCAGGGCACAGGACATCCCAGTAATGCAGCTGCAGCAGCTACCAGAATGGGTGCCCAAAAGCCTGGATCTGATTTATAGAGATCTGGTGGTAATCGCCTGCATGACACACAAGGCTGTACACCTGAGCTCTCCCGCATACCTCACTCAGAAGCTGTCAATCTCTGGCGGCTCTAGAAACACTAGAGGCACTAAAAATCTTCTGCTAAAACCTCCAAGATTCCAGAAGGAAAAAACTTATAAACGCCCTTTCTCAGGAATGGCACCCAGGATCTGGAACTCACTCCCTCCTGAAACCAGGCTCATCTCCTCCATCACACTTTTTAAGAAAGAAGTAAAAGCTATTCTCATGGCCAAATACACTTGACCTATTAATGTGGATCTGTCAAGACTCTGCACCGATCTGTATTATTCTGCTCGATCCCTACGACTATGTGTTTTACCTGTATTATTGACTTACCTGACTATCTATGCACACATTTATCTGTAATACTTGCATTATTGATGTACCTGTTCTACTTTATTCCCTAATGACCTGCTTTTCACTCTCTTGTTGGTATTCCCTGCTTCGTAAAGCGCTCTGATATCTGCAAAGATCTTGTTCGCGCTATATAAAACCTTCAAAATAAATAAATAAATAAATAAATAATTCCGTCCGGTCCGGGGGCTTTCTTTGCTGTAAGACCCTCTATGGCGTCCAATACCTCACGTTTATCGAAAGTGATTTTTCCGCCCCTAACATGGACAACATCCTCAGCTATCACCAGGTCAGCTGAGTAATACAGTTTTTTAAAATGAAGTTCCCAATCCTCCTTGGTTATACAACAGTCTAGTCCATCGCCCGGTTCTTCTGCCAGGAATGGTTGTTTAACTAGGGCCCAGAATTTGGAACTACAGTTTAAAGTGGAGGGATCAAGTAATTCATCCCAGGCCTCTCTTCTCAGAGACTCCTTACGCAATGCAATGACAGCCTTATATTCCTTTCTACACAATTTTACCTCCTCCCGAACCCTCGGGGTGGTTGACAAAGCAACCCTAAGTTTGCGTGCAGCTTTAGTGCAATCATGGCTGAACCATCTAGGGCCCACTTTCCCCACGTTCTTATTGGGGACTAACAGTAAATTTAACACCTTCTCCGATAGGTTTTGATAAGCGACTAGGACCTGCCTAGGATCAGCCCCCTCAAAAGTACAATTATTGATATCCTCTGCACAGCTTTCAATAATACTTTTATAGAGAATATCCGGGGTGACCATAGAACATTTGAGTCGCCTCCTCCCATCTGTTGTTCCCAGCCTACCTATGCTGTTACTCTGGGGTGCCGTTTTCACCCAGGATCCTTTTAAGCCGATTATTAGGGGATTATGGTCACTAAACTCACTTAGAGCAATACTAAACGAGTCTAGGAAACTCTGCATCGTTAAAGCAACCAGCATATGATCTATGAAGGTGCCCCTACCGTGCCCTTTGAAAGTAGGAATATCAAACATTTTAACGGGTCCCTAAGTGACATAGCCAATGAGAGGTCAAAGTTATTCAGCAGTTCATTGCATAATTCACCCTCCACAGTATGTTCCATGTGTAGGCCTCCCATACGCTCACAATGCAGCTCAGTTAGACATTTATTCAATGGTTCGCCACAAAGGTGCACATTAAAATCTCTCGTAATCATTAAATTATGACCAAGGACTTCAGAAAAGGTGGAAACAAAACAATTTAAAACAGAAATTTGGTTAGTACCTGTACTTTCATAAATGGCATTGTAAAAATTCACTAAACCAACCCGACAGTTTTCTCCGTATAAAACTAAGCCCATAATTCCTGTATGCTGTGAATCAATTCTGCGCATCCTACATGATAATAAAATGGAAAAGATTACAAGTCCCCCCTTTGGCCTGCCCCTTACTGAAGGTTTTGCTGGCACATAGAAGGCCTTGTCCCCTTCCAAGTGAAGATCACACCCCACCAACCAATTTTCTTGTAAGCAAATGATTTTAAATTGCTTGATGTATTGGACCCAGTTTTCATCAATCATTTTGGCAGCCAGGCCTGCAATATTCCATGAAACAACACAACATCCAGGTGCTATGATCTGTGGATTCTCTGTGTGTGTAGGTTCACCTGAAGTCCCAGTGCCCTGAGCCGCAGGTACCTCCCGTCAATCACACATATCCAGTCCAGAAAGGACTTCATACCTGTTCAGTGTGCTAATGTTAGACCCATGCTGATAGTGTCCGACACTGTTAATCCTGTTATAATTTTCATTCATTCTACCAGAGCCACGGGAATTAGTGATATTATAAAAGAATTGTGCATCCATAGCTGGCGTCTGAGGTTCAAACACCCGTCCGATTTACCTATGTTGTGGTGTGGGTTTACATAAGTGTGCATAAAAGTAGCCTAATGGACGCACACAAATGCTGTTCTCATTATACACTAGTGTAGAAGCTCTCAGGAGAACAGTTGCCACATGCTGCGGATGTTTAAAATTAACCACAATACAATCCCCACTTCCCATCTTTTTAGATGGTCCTACCCAGTTCACCCTCCTTACTGCCATTATCTGTTCTGAGTAAGAAGTGGGAAAACCACAATTTTTATTAAGCCAAGCTACTGTCTTATTTTTTAGTGATGCATGAGATTCATCAAATGGTGAGGCGGGATGAGTCCCACAAGGTGGAACATTGGTCAGGACAGCTACAAACGGGGCACAGTCAGGTGGTAAATTCAAAAAACGATTATGCCTGGAAGGTCTAGGGGGAGGACCACTTCGTGGGGCTACGATGGGTTGGGTCTGCAGAGCGGTTAGCACTGGGGGGGCTGATGTACTTAATGCCTCTTTCCCAGTGGTCGCTACTGCAGCAGGGCTCCCGGTGTTCTGGTGATCCTTTACTTTTGCCACTTCCCGCCCTTTTCCACCCACCTTCGTGCTGCCTACAGTTAGTGGTGGTGCAGTCAAATGTGTAGATATCAGGCCGCCAAGCCTAGCCACTTCAGTGACCAGGTTCTCAATCTGGCTAGTTAGTGGTTTAATTAGCTCCTCTATTTTTGATGTGAGTTTTGCCTCTAGATTTTTAAAAAGAGAGGCAAGCTGATGAGAATCCAGATTGGAGCCATTGGCATTATTCCCTGTAAACACAAAAGGATTTATGGCAGGACTATGTACTTCTTTCCCGTTCTTTTTTTTGGTGTTCGTATTAGCATTATGTTTCCCCCTCCGTCTTTGATGTGCTGTCCTACAAGTACGCATTGGCCTTGTAACAGGCGAGGCTTCCCTAGAGTCTCCTAATTCCTCACTTAGTATAACATGTTGGTCTAAGTGAACCTCTGGGTGAACCTCCGCCCTAACAGTGATGGGTGTCTGTGGTTCTACTATAGTGACACCACTTGTAATACCCCCAACATCTCTAGTGCCCTTTCCCAAAGAGGCACGTCTTTCATTGTTTATTTGGCTGACCTTCTTCACTAAATAATTATCAATAGTGCCAGGTCCTTGTGCTGGTTTGTCGTTTTTTGATTTAGACATCCTGGACAACTATAGTGTAGGATAATAACCGCAGATAAAGCCACTACTTACTCATAAATTAAGTGAAATGAAGAACACAATACGAATAACAATAACAATAAGAAATAAAGTCTCACGTGAGTCTTATTCAATATAAGTCCAGATAAAATTATATAGGGTCCCTGGCCCAGTCCAGTCTCCTCAGGCCGCTGAGGGCCACAGAGGGCCCGCCCTTGTCCCGGGCGCGCCCGCGCGCGTCCCGCGGGACGAGGAGGCGAGGGGACCTTTATGCGCCTCCAGGCGCTTCCTAATTACGAGTGCGGCGTCCTTGCCGCAATGAGGCTGCTGGGAGTTGTAGTCCATGGCCCCTGGCGGAGCCAAGCCCGGCCAGGAGCACCACAGCGAAAAGCAGAGGTCGGCGGAGCCAAGCCCGGCCAGGAGCACCACAAAGAGGTCAGGGGTCGGCGGAGCCAAGCCCGGCCAGAACACCACGGCGGAGCCGAGCCCGGCCATGTACAGCAACTAGTTGGTAAAAAAAAACGTCTCCCCCCTTTTGATCAACGAGAGCACCCTCATCTGGCATTTCACTGAGTCTCCAAATGGATCTGTCATTGCAAGTCTGCCTCAGGTATCCCTTCTAAGCTATGCCCTGTGTTCACTTGAATACAGTGAGTATGCTGACTTGCTCTATCATCAGTTGTTGTAATTACAAAGGAACTTATGAAGATTTTCTTTTTATTACTTAATTATTTAAAGTATAAATCTATGCATAATCTATGAAGTCCATGAATTCATTTGCATCCACAGACTTTTAGGGCACAGGAATATATGGAAATAATAGATGACCATGTTTGTGTATGTTCCTTGCTCACTGATGTACTACAATGCATTATTTCTATAGATGTCACATTGCTGTAGTATTCATGTGAAATTGACAAAGACTATATAGTTTTCCCTTATTTATTTTCTCCTCAGGCAAAATATATCCCCTTTTCCCTATACACCAATTATTGCTTTTGTTTTGTTGTGGGAAAACACCAGCTATTGGGTTGTGAAAACCCATTAGAGATGGCAAACGTGTAACTCTGGGGCATGTGACCTTTTTGAGACTTTTTGTTGATTTCCCCTGACTTGCTTATTTTACTTCTTTCCTTTCTTTCTTTTGTTCCTGATCCGACCCAGTGCCATGTCAGAGGCAGGGCGGCTACATGTGAAACCCTGTGCGAAACCCTGTGCGGTCTTTGTGGAGGAGATGCTGGCAGCACTGTTTTGTTTGTGCAGCACCACCTCACCTCCATGCTAGCAGCTGGCCCGGTAGTAGATACACCCTATGGGAGCATCAGCGGTGCTGCGGGAGGAGGCACCGGTACGTGCAATGCATAACCCAGGTTAGGCGCACCATCCAGCAGCTGACGCACCGCTGGTGGATTTTCTGGACCTGGAACAGGACCTGCTCGACGTGCTAAGCGTCAAGATTAGGGGGCTTGTGAGTATTAATAATTATTTGTTGTTTTTGTGTTCTATAATACTATCTTTTTTCCAAATAGCATCCTGCTAACACTCAGAGGTAAGTTACTTTTAGTTAACATAAAATAATAATAACAGCTGGGAGGTGATCCCAGAGGATGAGGCATGACCTCCTTGGTGAGTGATGGGATTCCGTCCCCTAATTAGGACTTCCCAGTGTGAGATTGGGTACTATCTACTTGTGTTGGAGAGGTCTTAGGGTGCTTGGTAACACGTTAGACCCACAGATAATTTTGTTTGTTTATGGGTTCTCTAGGGAAAGTATCTGTGCTTGTGTTTAACTTTTCCCTTGGACCCTCCTACCCCTTTTTGTATCTTTATATCTAACTGCAACCCACCAAAAGCTCACATAATGAGTGTTGATGGCTTGAGGGAAACATGAAAGAATGGAAGGTTAAAAGAAAGGAAATGGTATATGAGTGAAAGGGTGGGTGGGTGAAAAGGTGTGTGAATAGGTAAAGGGATAGATGGGCAAAATAATGATTTGAAGAAAGAGTGGATAATTGAATGTATGAATAATGGATTGGAAATGTTGATGAAGGGTTGGAAGTGAGAAAGTAAAGCTCAATCATGGATGGATTAGAATGAAAGTATGAATGAATATTTGGATTATTTGAATGAATAAGCAAGAAAGCTCTTCCAATGAGGGGCACGCTGCTCATGTAATTTGCTAACTTTCTTTTGGTAGGGTTATTAAACCTATTGTTCAAAGTGTGGGGCATATTTTATTTTTGTTCTACTCCCTTGACTCGCTGTATTTGTTAAGTTTTTGTCACCTATGGCCGAAGTGCATTATAGGTCAATTTGTGACTGCGGTTTTGTCTGTGCAATATGTGTCTGCTTCTGTTATTACAGCATTTAGAAAGTTTTCATTTCACTGCAAGCTGAGCACATAAGGGGGCATATGTATTAGGAGTTAGTGCCACCAGAATGTCACTTTTTGTGATGTTCTGGTGGCGTTATGTCCTTCACTTTTTATTTACAAGGTGGTGTAACACCACTTGAAAATATTGCCCTATTCATGCAGCACTTAACGTAAAAGGGGAGGCAATGGATGTTGCAATGGGCATTCTGCCACAACACCCATTAATTTTGTACGGTGCCCCACATTTACAGGTATGGGGCGCCCCCAAAAATAAGACCAGTAAATGGATGATCTTAAACAGATGACACAAGGGCAAATGTTTTATTTCTCTTTCCAAGTGTGCTGCATTCTGCAGCACACAAGGATACAGCAAATTGTCAGCTAATATTGTTTATGTGTAGGAATGTGACCCTTCCTGCACATATATAATCGCCCCAGCAGCACCGGCAATCTAGGAAAATGACGCTAGGGTGCCTGCGCTGATGCTAGTCAGTTTCTTTAGTGCCAACGCTAGGGGTAACGCAAGGGTGTGCCGTATTTGTATAAATATGGTGCATTCTTGCATTTTGAAATGGAGAGAGCGTGGCGTTACCAATTTTGGCGTAACACTGTGCTCCTCCAGTTTCTTCTACGTATGCACCCAGCTGTGTTGTTTCCCTTCACCCAATTAAACACCTCTTAGTTCTTCACTTCTTTATTTTACTTTAAGTTCTCCCATCCCAGCCTGCCAAATATTGGAAAATATATTCTTGGCATGTACCACATTTGATTTTATAACCATGTGAAGTGAAGAAATTCCAGGATACATTTAATGAATTCCCATAACAGATTTATTTTACACCTGTTCCGATGTTTTCCTTTTGACTTCCGTCGACTAGTACAGTGACGGAACAAGCCAAAGATGACAAATCAATGATCAGCGCCTTGAGAACCTTATGGGTGAGAGCAGCGCTATACAAATCCCTGATTGTTTGATTGATTCAGTTCAGTAGCCCCTCTATTCTGTATCAAAAATGCTCAACACTACATGTCTGATTCCTTTACCCTACCCAACAGTAGAGTAAGTCAAGTTTCTATTCCTTGCTAATTGTCCAGCAACTTAATTTGTCAGAAATAATATGCGGTGGTGGATGATTGATGTCAAGTTTGGTGTATGGGATACACAGTGACAATTCTGCCAAATACAATCTATTTAGCACGTTCCATTCCCTGTAGTGCAGTCCATCATTTTCCTCAATGTCAGACAGGATATTATTAACATGTGTATTTCATATGTGAGGCGTGTGATGTAGTATCTTTTTTATTATTCATCTGCCCCTTTGGAGTTAGGGTAGAATGAAACATGTATTTGCAGAAGAGCAGGAAATTTAAAATAGATAATTGTCAACTACAGCTGCCCCAGCTGCAGACATTAGCAAACTACCCGACGCAATGGCTAGCAATGAGCATGGCTTGATTATTTTAGCAAAACACTCAACTTGTGCTCCATAGTATATAATGCCATACTCGTTAATACAAGGGCATTTATTTTTCAACCCAAAGTGTCTATTTGTAGTTACTTTAAAAGACTTCAAAAGAAAAAAATAACCAAATCACTGTTTTTTTTATCCAGTGTTTTATAATTTTCTACCATACAGTCAGTGCTTTCAAGGCATGTGTGCGTAAAACATAAAATTGGCCTTGTGACTCCCCTAATCATAATCACATCAAATTTCAAAGGCCCTAGGGGCTGACAATGTACTGCTTCTGTGCCACCCAGTGATATAAAACAATTGTTTGCACATAGCGTTATTTACAATTAGATTTCTTTTTGTTTTTCTCAATATAGCTACTCCTGCGGCAGAAGATTGAGCGTATCCAGAAATAGTACAAGTGTCTGGTGATCCTAGAAGAGGAAGAGGAGGAGTCAAACACCTCTCAGCAGGTCCCCAGTGCAGCCAGCCCTCTTCAGCCTCCAAGACACTGCTGCAAGCTTCCACCAACTTCTACCACCCCCTCCCACACTGACAACGCCATCGCTACACTGCGTATTGCAGTGTCTGGGCTCCATCAAGAGCCGGCTCACCATAATGGAGCAGAGCCTAGACCAGCTGAAGACTAACATAAAAAATGCCCTCTTTTGGCACTTTTTTAAGTTGAGATTTTTGTTTTGGTGGGAGGGACTTGTTGTTGGGACTGGGTGGAGAGGGTGGGAAGGGAGTTGGGACTGGTTTTGTCTTTCTTTGGGCTTTTCAATTTTGGGACACTGGGACTTTGGTCTGTTTGTTTAGGGAAAAGGGTGGGCATGTTGTGTGGGAGGGGAGGGTGGGGTTCTTTGTAAAAAAAATAAACTTGCTAAACAAAGCTGCACTGCTGGAAACCCGTGCTTTGATATTACAGGGATGCATGTTATTCTGGAGAGAGACCTTTCCTTGGAGAAGAGCTATGCTGTTCCTATGATGTACACCTTCCATCTAGGCTCTAAGGTATGGGGTCTGCTGACAAAGCCCAAAGATCTTCCTTTAAATAATAAACCTCAACTTACCAAGGGGAGGGTGGTTTGGCCTTATAGTCCTTTTTCCATTGTCTGTATATGATGACATCCCCCTTTTTATGCTATGGTATTGTAACAACGCTAACTGTTTTAGGTTTATGCATTTTGCTGCTGGTTTTGGCTTGTATACTGCATTATAGAGCACAATAGTTAAAATAAACATTTTGAACTATACAGTGACTCTGACAATTCTTATTGTGGACAAGTACGAGTGAGTGAGAGAAAGGGTATGTCTTGCTACCACGATTCCTGAGAGAGCTGGGAGTGTTGTGTTCTGGGTTGTCTAATCATTTGTAGCTTCATGATTATGTGGGAGAACGGATTAGATACTTTAGCTAGTCGGTTTAGGGATTTTGTGTACTAAGGTGGCAGGAAGGTACAACCTCTATACACCAGGGTCCTGTTTTCCTCTGCATAGTTCTGTGTATGTGCAGAATCCCCGCAACAGTAGTATTTGCAAAATCCTTGAGTTATAAAAAATTGACTTAAAATCTGGAGTGAACAAGCTTAGGTTAGGCATTTAAAGTTGCACAACACAAGGCCTGAATCATGACAGTAACGACTGATGTTCTTCACTCTATAGCTAAAATATGGATCACTTTTCATACACAGGTAGGTTTATGGGACCAGTGTGGGCTATTGCTTAGACGATCCTGCAGTAAGTTTGGGAGAGGTGTGGCGCCGCGGCCAGGGCGACTGACGCTGGAATCTGGGGACCACGGTTCGATCCCCGGCTCCGGCGGCAGGTTAGCCCAGCACCATGCGACTCTGGGCAATAGCTCGCTTAATCTTCCCGATGGCCCCCAGCGCCTAGAGACCCTTACGGGTGATTGTGCGCTTTACAAATGTGGACTTTACTTTACTTTAAGTTGGTATTGCTTTCACCACATCCGTCTAACCAAGTGTGTGATCCATTTATGGTGTAAATTAAGCCACAACTGCTAAATGGATGGGAAGGGGGATTCGAAGAAAGGTTTGACAAAAGACAAACAGTACAAAATAACAACGTTCACCTATGCAGTGAGCAGCACATAATGTGTTATCAATCTGCTGTGGAATGAAACAAAGAAATGAGTATGACAGACTACAGATAAATGCATTGTAAACAATCCTTCTGCCCCCGGGACCCAAGTTAGCAGATATCTAATTGTTCCATCTTCAAGGTTGGGGAGTGAGTCAACCCTCCCAGTTCCCGAAATATGATTGTTAAAAGAAAAACTATACTATATTGTAAAATTAAGTGGTGCATCTGCATTTTCCTCTGGAATGTCCACTCTTGGGTGCCTGTCTAGACTGATCCGGTAGGTAAGCAGAAATGATGAGCTCAGCTTTCACCTTTCACCTTTCATTCATGCAGGAGACTAGCAGAAGGCCTGTGGATTGTGAAAGAGAAACAGTATTTTAGAAACAAGGAGAAGGACCAAAGGAAGGTACGTTTTATGAGGAGTGTATCAATAAGATTCAGAGGTAGCGCTAAAAAATGCAAGAGGGGGTTAGAGTTTCCCTTTTTTCACAAGTCCAATACACACACACAGCAGCATTTCACAAAAATAAACATACCTCTCTCCATTCCACATAGCTGAGTGTGAGGGCTCAGTCTTTTGGTTTACCTTTGAACTGAAGTGAATACATTCTTGCCTCTAGCTATTGATGAGGTAATCCTGCAGCTCCTGCCCTAATTTCTCCAATCCTCCTCCCGCCTCTGAGTAACTACATTTCAGAGCAGTCATCAGGACCCGAGCAACATAGACTAATGGTGCACTGCTGTTAAAGAACAAGTAGAGAAGAAAAATTGCAGTATTTTGCATAGGTTTTTGTTGGTTAACTAAAGTGACTGCTCTGGACTCAGAAGAACCAGAAAAAGGGAGCGGTCCCTGCAATTAGATCTAACTAAGTGTGAAAGGGCGATCACTTCCAGGGGAAAAATGATCGCCCATCACGCAGGCCCAAAACATTGGAAAATCATCATCTCAGGCAAATTTATTTTCCACATTACAGTTCAACAACCTGCTCAACACTCACAATCAATCCATACTCAGACCACTTATTGGTGCAATGGTTTCCTGCTAGGATCCAAGCACGGTGGTAGGTACACTACCTCCCCTTTAATGCAAGCAACAGATTGGAGTTTGGCATTCATGTAAATCAAACGATTGCCTGGGGCAGCCCTCCTACGTGTTGAAAAAACAGAAGGATCATAGGAGTGAACTGTACAAGTTAATTATTTTCATCAACTAAGTTTGTAAATGCCAATTACCTCCAGGGAAAAAATTATCACTCATCACTCAGGCCCAAAACATTTAAGATTAATAATTTCAGGTAAGTTCTCTTTCCACATTATAGTTCGACAACCCCCCTCACTCTCTGCCACCACATGATTCATCTTCACGCACACAATCACTCACTCACCGTTGCAATTGTAGAACTTACCACTTCCAATCCAAGCAATGGTAGTTTAAGTATTGACCTTTGATGCAGGTGACATATTGGAATTTGGTTTTTGCACTCTTGTACATCAACAATCCTCTGGGGCACACCTGCTATTGCACTGCTAAGTGATGCAAAAAGGGATATGCATGTGAAGGCATTGTCTTTAATGTCATGAAAACAATAGGAATTGAGGAATGTGGTGGCTGCTTCAATGCACACTGGTCCAACTGCAATCTGGCAATATATATATGACTAAAAAATGGTGGGGCAACATAAAATCTGAGACAAAAAGTAATAATGTTCGCTAGCTTTTTTTTGTTGCAAACATTTTATGAGGGCACTGGCATACTTTGTCAGGGAAGTAGAGTTTGTCCTCAAAATCAGGTGGTTCACCCAGAAGTTAGTCAGCTAACACACAGGAATCAATTTCTGACCAATCATCCTCTTCCTCCTGTGCTCTGTCAGGAACGGTGTAATTGTGTCTAATGAAATGCTAGTTCATTTTGATCATGGTCAATCTCTCCATATTTTGAGGTAAGAGACTGGTCCTTCTCACTGTAACAATCAAACCAGCAGCACTGAACACATACTCAGCATACACCATGGCTACAGGACTAGCAAGGTATTTTATTGGCAGCTTGCTGAGCTCTGGTCATGGGCACACCTTTCCATACTAATACATCAATGCGTTTTGACACAGATAGACCAATTTTGGATTATCCAGATGCTCCTGGACCATCCTGTGGATGGTCATTGGTGTTGCTACTTGCTGAATCTCTTTTTCTGTCCCTTCTGCACTGAACTTAAACCCTGATATTGCAGAGGATGGGGCTGGTCCTTCTGTTGCTGTTGCTGTTGCTGTTGTTTCAATTCTTCTGGTTGATGGTATTGTTGGCTACTGTGAGACAAGACTGCCCTCTCTGGGAGTTGAAGGTGACACCCAAGAACTGAGGGGTGAGATTCTAAGCTGCTCTGCTTCCAGGTCTCTGACTTGCTCAACTATACACCTCTTGAATTGTGAAACATCCTATTCAGAAAAAAGCATTGCAAGTTGGCAGAGGTTTTTTGTAATGTTGATCAAGTAGTGTGGGACAGATGTACTGTTTGGATGAGACAATGTCATTTTGCAGCCTTTTATTACAAACCAAGCAAAGTATTAGGCTCTCAACCAAGGCATGTGCTTCTGTGTTTACGTTCACACCTGCAGGGGCAAACCTTTCAGACTCCTTCTTTACCTGGTCTTGTAGCAGATGCAACAATGGGATAGCTTGGCCATTTGTTTTGTTCTTATTGCTAACTTCCCAGGTTAAAACCTCAAAAGGTAGTAGCATAAGTCAGGCATTTGACTAGGCCCTATTTGTCAGCATCCATTGTCAAAGATTTCCCAACTGCATTCCGTCCTCTTGGAATTACATAGTCATTGATCTGTTTGTACTGCTCAAACAGACATTGCAACATGTAATAAGTTGAGTTCCAATGTGTAGGCACCTCCTGTATCAGGGCTTTAACTGGTGCTCTATTATTACGCTGAATAATCTGCAACTGATTCCAGGATTTAAAAGAATGGCTGAAATGATTGAAATTCTTCTTAATCAATCAATCAATCAATCAATCAATTAATTCATGGCTTGTAAAGTATGATTACTCACCTGTGAGGGTCTCAAGGTGCTGGGTGGAGTGGCAAGGGGAGAGCTGCTGGTCAGTTGAAGGTGCTTTGGTTCAGTTGAAAAGCCAGGTCTTAAAGCCCATCCTGAGTTGAGGCAGTGATGGCGATTGCCTGAGGTGGAGAATCAGGGTGTTCCAGGTCTTCGCTGTGAGGTAAGAGAAGTATCTTCCTCCAGCTGTGATCTTGCGGATAACTGGGACAGTAGCCAGGGTCATTTGTGTGGAGTGGAGGTCTTTGGTGGGTACTTGGAATGTGAGTCAGTGTTTGAGATACGCAGGTCCTACATCATGTGGGGGTTTGTAGGTGTGTGTGAGGAGCTTGAAGGTGAGTCTTGTCATTCTTTGTTGACTGGGACCTTGGAGTGGAGATCTCTGAGGTGGCTGGTGATGTTGGGATGTTAAGTCTGAGTCTGGCAGAGACTTTCTCGATGTTCTGCATTTTCTTGAGGAGTTTCTGGGTGAAGCCTGTGGAAAATTAGTACGGTTTGGTAAACATTATCTGCGCCATCTTGCCTCTTGCCCTGATGCCACACTTATTGTCGTGCGCACCCTCCATTTTAGGTGCCTCAATCAGAACAAACCCTTTTTTTGCATGCCACTGACCCCCGGCATAGCCCTCCTCCCTCACAAAGCCCGCACTCTGACAAACCCCCCGCTCGCACATGCCTTGGGTCATAAACCCCTCTTCAGCGCAGCGTTGCCTCAGAACCCCATCCTGTTCCCAGCGCGACACCTGCCTTCATTCCTTTCATGGTCCCAGGCCCTTTTGATGCAAACCCCCTTTTCCTGTGTGCCCGTTTGTCCTCCTCGTTCCCAGGCCGACACCTAGCCCTGCCGATACTGTTAATTGCCCCTCCGTGTACAGTAGAAAGCTTCCCTCATCAAAGGACCCCCGAATCGATCAAAGCCCCCACCCTATGAGATCCGATCAAACCCCCACATTCCATGAATCGGCGGAATGTCCAGCTGCGCGATAATCATCACCTGTTGTGACCGGGGTGGGACTTCTGCTGTATACGTGTGTGGGAACGGGCTTGAAGCGGGGGTTCCGAGAATGTCTTTCAGTACATCAAAGCATTGCCATGAATATGTAATATGTAATAAAGTAATAAACCTGTGTATAAGAGGCCAGGCCTCAGAGATGCGGGTAGAGCACCTCATGACGATACCTGCTGTCTGAATTGTTGTGTTCTCCTCCGGAGAGAATAAACCTTGTTTCCTGCCTTCCCGTCTCCAGCGCCTGCCTCTTCATTGATTAATAATTCGTGGGTTAAAGAGGCGATACCGCCGGGCAAATATCGATTGTCCCCGACCTAGATTCGACAATTGGCGTCCCAAGCGTGGGGCCCATCAGCGACTCGTGGATCCAGTGGGAGAGGTCCTGACGACAGAGTGAACGACTGCAACGATCGGGAGAGCTCTTGCCCAATAGACCCTCGTCTGGCAGCCGATCATCCGAACTTCACTGGTTCCGAACAGACCTCTCTCGAGTGATCTACGGTCCTGACTAGGAACCATCAGGAGTGCTGCGAGGAATACAAAGACAAGAGGACGATCGGGCGCTGGATTCGGAAGACAAGAAACTGTCCATACGGTCCGGGTAAGGTCGTGTAGACACGACGAATCACGAAATAATTGTTGATTGTTCAGAAAATACTAGTATTACTCTTTGTTGACCTATTTGGAGATTCACTGTCTGCACACGAAGAAACAGTAGGCTCTTTTCTCTTTGCAAACAGTGAAGGATAGGTAACGCAGCCGTCGTGCCTATCTTCCTCCCCCACTGCATTAATTATTTATTAACGGCCACTGATTAACTGTTTTTGACCCCGAACTACTGTTCGCGGATCGTTTTCTGGAGATTCTCTGTCTACAAACAGGAAAGAACAGGTTCCCCTTTGCAGATAGTGAAAGGGTAGAGGAAGCAGACCTTTTGCGAATCTACTTATTCTTCCCATTGAATTGTTTTTTTATTTTTATTGGTTCATGAGGTATTCACTGCCTGCAAACAACGTAGAATAGAAATATTCTGTCTAGTCTTTGCGCGCAGTGATAAGATAGGCAGTGTTGACTTTTTGTCCCTCGTCGTGAGCTGTCATGTCTGTCTTCTCCCCACTGGTCGATAGCTGGTTCAGCCCGGACCGTTTATTAGAGGTGGATCATCTAGCTCCGCTGGAAGGCACCCCTAATAAAGACATGTTCGTAAACTATGGATTAGTTACCATAGCCTATAGTAAACTGTGGCACAGGTATACCAAAGAAAGCCAAGAGAAACAGTGGCCACTGATAGGATCCTTCGATCTTGATAAAATAGAAACATTAGAAATAGCCCTTCGTGATAATAAGACAACGCCTGTTATGCTCGACTGCCTCGGTATGTGGCGCAAAGAAGCAATGCAACGAAAGAATAGAGACGAGGACAGAGCAGGTAAAGGAACATATCGACAGGACGACCTCAGAACACAACGTCCCGAAAGTAATCCCCCGACACTACGCACAGGACGGCCAGACTTAGGGCAAAACCAATGTGCTTTTTGTAGATATGCCGGGCACTGGAAAGCCCAATGCCCGACTCTACTGAGCGTGAATAGGAGCAGAGGACCAACAGGAATAACAGGCCGGCAGAAAGGGAAAAGGCGCGAGACAAAAATGAATCAGACTGACTTGAACAGGCCAGATAGAACCACCACGTTCGATTATGCCCGATGGCACAGATTTCGCCAAGCCGATTTCAGCGACATGTTCGAGTCCTCATAGATCCAACAACGATAAGACGGGAAAACCCAGTGTAGCTCTAAATTGACAGACGACAAACCCCGAAGAAAACAGAAAGAATAATGTATACACACATGATCAAGCATCCTTACGTTTAGCCAAGTAGGGAAAAGTTTAGGGTATTTCGAGGTAAGGGTTACACAAGTATCCTTCGCCGATAGGACTAGGGATATTGCCTATGTCTGAAGACCTACTACCTCCTTTCTTCCGCATCCTTATAGGCATATAACTAAAGCCTGCCCCATTGCTCTAACAAAAAGTATGCGCAGCATATAGAAATAAGATAATTATGGCCAATAACTGTTTTATGTTTGTCTTGGGTCTTTTTATATAATATTTGTACTGTCTCCCCGTCTGAGTTTGTGTGTACGTAATGCATGAATCTGCGTCATCCCTCTGCCTGCGTTATCATGGTACTTAAACTTCTGTTAACAGAAGCTTTAGTATGGAACAACCTGGAAAGAAAGGAGTGGGAAAACGAAATCCGTAGGCCACTTATGAACTTGAACTTTTATTTAACATAACGAACAAGAAACAAATAACAATACGTAATAATAACACCTATTAATGCTCTAACAACAGAAAACGTTTGAAACAAGAACGGTAAACTAGAAAATGAAAGTCAGCAGAACATTCGCCCCCACACTCTGGAACCTTCCAAAGTAGGGCAGGGTTACGGCTACGCCCAGCCGGCAGCAACCCATATAAGGCGGGCCCTGCTGCCAACAATCGGTCAGGAAATCATAACATAGGGTGGAGCCGGAGGAGAGACAGGGGTCGGCAGAGTCCGGCCGCAGCGGCCCTGGGTAGCTGCAGGTAGTCCCGCCACATGTCTTCCCGGTCCGGCCACGGTGGCGCAGGGGAGTTTTAGGTAGTCCCGCCACATGTCCTCCCGGTCCGGCCACCAATGGCCAGGGACTGGGGCCAACTGGATCCGGCTGCAGCCGATAACCGAAGGAACCCGTTCATGGGGCCAGAGCAAGGGGCGTCCGGCCGGCCTCCACCGGAAGCCCGGCCCAGAGAAGGACGGGACACTTCTTTCTTTTCCCCTCCGTAATGGCCGCAGCAGCACGCCCGGCGCCACTTCTGTCATGAACAATGGCCGCGACAACTCTGGGCGGCGGGATGTCTTGTACATACCTCCACGAAAATTAGTCCAGGTCGGGCTGGGAGGGAGAGGCGACGCGGACGAGCCTCTCCCACCTCCACGGAAAGGAGGTTTCCCAGCCCCCGGCCCAACGCCGAACTCCTCCAGCCAGGCGGTGGTGCCAATACCTGCGTAGCACCGAACATACCATGGTGGCGCCCCAGTACTTGCGCAGCACCGAACATGCGCCGCAGGTGGCCATACTTCCGCAGCACTGGGCATGGGACTTGTGGAGCACAGGGTGTGGAGAGACCATCGTGCATGCCCATGAAAGAGAGCGGCATGGAGTGCACCGGGAGAGGGAGATGGCGCGAATGAGTCTCCCTCGCCCCCCAGGTGGGGGCACCACAGCTGCGCCCTAGCCGAACGTCCTGCTTCCACAACACGGAGTTCCATTCTCTATTTGTCCCCAGAAAGGTCTCTTCCACTCTTGCAGACTCGACGAGGGGGGCTGCTGCAGGCCTCAAAATGGCGTCTGGGTCCGCTGGAAGGCGGGTCTCGGCTGCTAGAGTGACTTTGAACAGCAATATAACTCGGGCACTTGCCCACCGGGGCACTAGCCCCCACCTCCGACAGCACCCCCACAGCCTTGAAGATTCTACAAACGTCCCAGGAGCCCTCGGCCCCTGCAGGCTTCCGGTAAGGGACAACTGCCTTGATCGCTAACGAAACAAGCATGACATTGCCACTCTTTCTGTTAGCATGAATTCTCGAACTGCCGAAAAGGACTCTGGTCCATCTGCCGGTTGTAGGAAACATTTTTTTCCTGATGCTACTTCCGGACTAACCCGGCCCCGCCCAAAATGGCGCCGGTAACAATAGGAACTTACGAACGCCACTTGGTGTTTTCTTTTTGCTAATAAAGAAAAACTTGATGTTCTGAGACATGTACCTGATCCTTTGTACACTTGACGAGAAAGAAAGAGAGTTCACTCGACGAACATATAAAAGGACTCCGTTAAAAATGTTGATTACAAATGTACGATGTATTATATTTTTTATAGCTGATGTATAACCTCGCTTATGACGCACGTACACGGTATGCATATAGGAAATCTGATTGCAACTAGTCTGACGATGCTTCTAAATTATGAAATAAATGCCCCCCGATCCCCCAACCAATTTATAGACGTTTTAGTTTCCTACGAGTGAATGAATAAACCTTTCTAATGTTTTTAATGCTGCAAAATAACCCCCTACTGTATGCACTTTAGCCATTGCCGTGTCCGGCCAAGTACGACTGCACCTTCATAAATCTACATGCTGAATGATTTTGCAAAATAAAGGTTTTTCAAACTATGAACGGGTATTACATGCTTTATTTAAAATATGGGATCGGTGGGAGAGTTCTTTTCTGTGCACCCTACTCTGCTCTCTCTTTAAGGTTAATAGAAGATGGTTGCCCAGCCCCGGATGGAGGATCGAATCTGAGACACGACACTCTGCCGTCAAATATGCGACTGACTCAGGGACTCGCGCATGGAGAAGGACCTCGACTTCTGGGGATGGGTAAAAGCGAAATGGTGTAAAAGATGGAATATAAAGGTTGGGTAAAGTGAAACGATGTAAATGATAAAATATTATAAAGATACGACACTCAAAGGTACTAGGGAACAGAGTTGACCGAAGAGCTGATAAACCTTAGAACATCACAGCGTTGAAAGAGGTCAAAGGACCCCAATAGCTAAATACACCTACCAACTGGAAACCTCGCACTAAGTGCTTCTGATTCTCTAACGTTTCCCTACTCACAGCCTATAAGGACACACTGCCCCCACCCCCCCTCCCCCCCCCCCTTGGCTCCAGAAACCAAAACCCCAGGGATTCTATCCCGAGGAGATAAGACGAGTATGAGGTAAGTAAAAGACTTTCGTACCCGTGCTTTTGATATGCTCGAATGTTGTCCCCCTCCCCTCCCCTCTTTTTTCCCCCTCTACAGGCCACATCGGAATCACGACCGAAGTATGGTGAAGATCTGAAGCCTCGCCATGTCTGATACACGAAGCGGACTAACACTGCCTGGTGGCACCTAAACACACCCACAAACTGCTCTTTTTACCAAAAGAGCCAATAAAGTTTATGACATGATGAAAGCGATCACCCTTGATCCGTGTTGCGTGAATGGACACCTGTCACGTATGTCTGAAACTATGAGATGATGTTTGTGTACGACTGACGCGTTGACTTAACTGATTAACGGACCGAGAATGCAAGAAATGCGACACAATGGTGCCCTTTTTTACTCGATGCATGTCCCCTGTACCCGGCCTAATGCTCGTCCATCCCAAACTGCATGCTTTCAAAATTCTAACACAGACCCGTAATGCCTTATGTTGCGTAATGCGCTGAATAGCCTGTCTTAATGCACGGCCACTCCCCATGTCGCACGTGTACTATTTAGCCTGTTGTTGCACATCTCTCTCTCTCTCTCTCTCTCTCTCTCTCTCTCTCTCTCTCTCTCTCTCTCTCTCTCTCTCTCTCTCTCTCTCTCTCTCGCTCTTCCGAACGACTAGCACCTAAATTGGCAAACCGCCACCCCTAGTGCCCCACCAATTGGCCCCAAATACCACAAGTATTTGCTCAAAATTTATCCTAAATAAAAATCACCCTGACGCCGTGTCACTACCTCTCCTTTCTGCTAAAAAATTGATGAAACCGAGATTTGGCCATTAAGGGAAAGGACAGGTAAGACGACTGAGGTTCCCTAATCTGACCCGAAAAAAGGGAACTACATGTCAGCGGCTCCTGTGTTATAAAAAGATGCCTCAGATAACGCGACCTTCCCCGTCCCGAATTGTCGCAATACCCAAACAGTAAAGGTGATCGAAACATCCCCATCTTCCCAGAACACCCCCAGTTTCGTATCAGCTGCCCCAGACGGGAGTTTAAAACTGCCCCTCACCCCCGGTTGTAAGAGATGGGTCGATTTACGCCCTTACCACAGTTTTCTATGTCCCTAGTTGTTTTCCAGAAGACCCCGGTTTTTAATTAAGTAGTCAGGTTGTAAGAGGCTATGTAGGAACTAGAACGATGTTTGTAAAATTAAGATTAGACCGAAGTGAAGAAATCGTTGCAATGAACCCTGTCGAAAGTAAAATGTTTAGCTAAAAGGCAGGATGCATTGATAGAATGAAAAATGTTTAGCCTATGTTCTTCTCTCAGAAAGATACCTATCAGACCATGGTGATAGCACATTGCGTTTTTTTGATATAAAGCCCAGGAGAACGGTATAGCTTTGTAAGGCTCGTACTAGGAAGGTGGGTCTCCGTCAGAAGAGCTGACGTAACTGTAATGCAATGAAAGGTACCAGATCTCGTACCATGACCAGGCAGAAAACACCATCGCATTCTCATTTACCTGGAGCTGGGAGAGAAATAGACTTATGTGATTACCTTCCTCTGCCAATTCTCTAAAGACTGTCTTTTCAAACTCATTTAAGGGTACGACTGTCGGAGGAAAGAAGGACCGGATGTGGGAGCACGTGGCCTGACTACAGACTATGGAACATCTGCGACATTGGCCAAGGCGAGACCGCGGCAGTAAGGAGCTGCAGGACGAGGCACTGTTTTCGACAAGATAAGAGGAAAGGGCTGACCTGATGCCCCTGCTCGATGTCTAATGTATGCCGAAAAGTCCCCGCTCTCTAAACTCGGTCATGAGCCCGCCTACCTGAAATTTTCCGTCCCCCTAGTCTGTTCCCGATCTGGCCCTGCTCCATCCCCCTTTTTCTCCGACCTACCCTAAAGGACTGCTCACACGCACATTTCTTCCATCTGAACCTTTTTGACAATCAACTCAAAGGACACAGGGCGAAAAGGACCTTTTTGACCAGAAACGCGAGGAAAAGGTCGTGCCCTGCAACGCGGGACCTAGAATAGAGCTGGACCCTTAGCTCCACCGCCGGTGCTCCACAGCGCCAACAAAAGACGACAAAGATTGCTGAGAACTCATTAACTTCGAACATTGACACCCTCAATCATCGTTTCTGCTACGTCTCATTTCTCTCCCAGCCACCATTGTATTAATTATGCTCCACCATTGTAACATGAACAGAACTCACATATGTAATTACCTATCAATTCACATTCCAAACGACTATAAGCAACTATGAAATGTACTCAATGCTCTCACTACAGAATCATTTTTTGTCTGTTATCACATTACTATGACTTTCCTGCAAACAAGTTTTTATCGATAGACCCGCCTCCTAAGATGAAATATTTCAAATTGTAATGTCTATAACTCCTTCACCTGGGTACCTACTTCTTTTCCTATGACCACCGCAGTCGACATGAATTGGAAATAGGCCAGCAAGATGTCTTGGATATGTTAAAGGGAGGACTGTGGAAAATTAGTACGGTTTGGTAAACATTATCTGCGCCATCTTGCCTCTTCCCCTGATGCCACACTTATTGTCGTGCGCACCCGCCATTTTAGGTGCCTCGATCAGAACAAACCCTTTTTTTGCATGCCACTGACCCCCGGCATAGCCCTCCTCCCTCACAAAGCCCGCACTCTGACAACCCCCCCGCTCGCACATGCCTTGGGTCATAAACCCCTCTTCAGCGCAGCGTTGCCTCAGAACCCCATCCTGTTCCCAGCGCGACACCTCCCTTCATTCCTTTCATGGTCCCAGGCCCTTTTGATGCAAACCCCCTTTTCCTGTGTGCCCGTTTGTCCTCCTCGTTCCCAGGCCGACACCTAGCCCTGCCGATACTGTTTATTGCCCCTCCCCGTACAGTAGAAAGCTTCCCTCATCAAAGGACCCCCGAATCGATCAAAGCCCCCACCCTATGAGATCCGATCAAACCCCCACATTCCATGAATCGGCGGAATGTCCAGCTGCGCGATAATCATCACCTGTTGTGACCGGGGTGGGACTTCTGCTGTATACGTGTGTGGGAACGGGCTTGAAGCGGGGGTTCCGAGAATGTCTTTCCGTACATCAAAGCATTGCCATGAATATGTAATATGTAATAAAGTAATAAACCTGTGTATAAGAGGCCAGGCCTCAGAGATGCGGGTAGAGCACCTCATGACGATACCTGCTGTCTGAATTGTTGTGTTCTCCTCCGGAGAGAATAAACCTTGTTTCCTGCCTTCCCGTCACCAGCGCCTGCCTCTTCATTGATTAATAATTCGTGGGTTAAAGAGGCGATACCGCCGGGCAAATATCGATTGTCCCCGACCTAGATTCGACAAGCCAGCCTAGAGTGCATTGCCATTGTGGATTCTGCTGCTAACGATTGTGTAGGTGACTCTCTTCCTGGACTCGGTGGGGATCCATTTGAAGCTGGATGATGAGCGGCATTGATCTGGCAGTTCATGGAGAGCGAGGAGTCCAGGATGATGCAGAGGTTCATCGGGTGGTATGTGCGTGGGGGAGGCTCTAAGTGCTGTGGGTGACCAGGAGTCATCCCAGGAGGGTGCGGTGGAGCCCATGACAAGGACTTCTGTATTTTCTGAGTTAAGCTTTAATCAATCAATCAGGGATTTATATAGTGTAGCTACCTATTTTTTTATAGTTTTAAATAGAGCAAACTAGATCCAAAGATATTGGGTATCAGAACGCTTTACATGAGCACCAGTTTTGTTACAAAAGGACACATTCATTTTTGTTAGGCAGCGGGAGATTACGTGATTTGCCCAGAATCCCAGGATGTTGAGCGTCGCTGCCGAAACTTGAACCCAGTTCCCCAGCTTCGAGGTCGACCACTCTAGCCGTAAGGCTACATCCTCTCCATGGTTACCTACCCGAAAGGGTCGGAAGGTGCTGAGGGGGGCCACTGATCATTCTGGATGCAGGGGTTCAGTCAAAAAAACAGGTCTTGAGATCCTTACTGAATTGGGTCAGTTCTGGGATTGCTTGAGGTGGAGAGGCAGGGTGTTCTAGGTCTTGGCGCAAGGTGGGAGAAGGATCTTCCCTCGGGTTCTGGTTTAGTGGATCTGTGGGACGGTGTCCAGGGCCAGCTGGGCAGAGCAAAGGTGTCTGGCGGTACGTGGAATAAGAGGCAGTGGTTCCGATAGTCTGGTTCTGCATCGTGGAGAGTTTTTAGGAATTTGTGAGGAGATTGAAGATGATTCTTTTGTTGACTGGAAGCCAGTGGAGTTGTTGAAGGTATTCAGTGATGTGACTACAGCAGGGGATGTTGAGGACCAGTCTGGCTGAGGCATTTTGAACATTTTGTAGTTTCTAAGGAGTTGCCAGGTGATGTCAGCATAGAGGGCATTGCCATAGTCAAGTATGCTGGTGATGAGAGTGTGGGTGGCCGTTTGGATTCTGTCGGGATGCATCTGAATATCTTTCAAACCAGGAGGAGCATGTGGAAGCAAGATGACGTTACAGCATTGATCTGGTGGTTCATTGTGAGCAAGGAGTCCAGCTCTTCTTAAGGTGATCAGTGGCTGACCATGTCTTCTTTTATGACAAAGTCTTGCACCATCAGGTTGATGCAATAGGCCAAACACAGGACCCTGAAATAGCCTCCTGCTGACATAGCCATGACTATGTTGTTTCCATTGTCCGTGCCAACAAATCCAAATCTGAGACCTGGGGGTCACAGCCATTCACACTTTGCTGTTAACTTTTTATAGCTGTATTTGATTTCTCCATGGCTACTGTTGCATGCCACCGAACGCTCTTAAAACTTTCCTCAGGGCGAAGACCTGCAGATGTCTTTTGCTTTACCCCCACAATAGAGATCTAGTGTGCAGTTATGCTCATGTAATCAGTCACCTGACAACTCGTCCACATGTCTGTCATCAGGTGGATAGTGTGTACAACACTTTGCTGCAAAGCTTGTTCAACCAACAGCAGCACATTGTGAAGCAGCGCAAGTACAGCAACTGTAGTTCCGACTTGGTACCTGCAATTTTGGGCAGATGGCTGCAAATATTCTAAGAATCATACACCCTCCGCAAAAGAAAAGGAAAGGCGGTCCAGCACTATCATTTTTGCCATCTTCCCATTATACAAACGTGCAGTTAGATGATTCCGTTTGTAGGCCCCTCTGGCCTAAACATGCCCGTAATAGTAGCCTGGATTTTCTTCTTTCTGGGGCCACTGACGCTGGTGTCTTTCGAGAAGTAGATGGTGGTGGTAGGCTTAATGTGTCTCCATCTCACTTGTGCAATTGTGAAGTTGCTGAGGTTGGTGATTCTGCTGGTGAATTGCTGATGACAGAGTTGCTTTGCATGAAGAAGATGTCACTCTCTTCTTACTTTTCAGCACCTTCCATAATGATTCCACCCTGATTGGACTTGTAACTGATGTTCCCCAGCTCCCCTCACCACCACAACCACGTTCTGCAATTTTTTTGAGGTGCTCCTCTCACTTGATTGTGTGATGTTTTTTCATGTGGGTCATTTGACCTCAAGTACAATAATGTGTACCAGGCTTATCTCAACAAACATTTGTGTGGCGAATGGTGCATCCTACAATGTGCTGCTCCACTTTGCTAACTGCAAAAAGGTACTTTTTTACTGTACACCTGCCAGTGCCTAAAGAAGAACTGGAGGTAGGTGGGCTTGTCATCATAGATTGCCTCTCTGCTTCTCATGAGGTTGGGGTTGGGGTTGGTGCAGATCTCAGGTGGGGCTTTACAATTGTGGGAGCTGCCAGTGCTACCTGTGCCACATTCCTTGGAGCAGGTCAAATTATGTCGGACTCCTCTGTGTCATGTTCCACAAAGGACTATCTCATCATCCTCATCCTCATCATCATCACCTTTCATAATTCTAAGTCTATAAGGAACCTTTATTTTCCCTTGTCTCTCCTGTTTTCCCTTGGACTCCACCAGGGTCCACTCCATGCCCCTATCATCATCATCAGAAGTAGTGCTTGGAGAAGATGGTGGACTAGTATCCTTCATTTTTCTTGCTGGAGATCTTGGAACAAATAATTCTAAAAAGGAGGTTCTTGGTCAGAAGGAAGCTCAACCGCCTATTCTGCTCCAAAATCAGGAAGATACACGATTGCTTGCTGCGGCTGCTGTCCACTTTGCTCTATTTACTGAAAAGATTGTGTACTACTTTGTGAAAGGGACAAATCCAATTCAACATCACTGTGCATCAACATGATTGCAGTGGCTGCCGTACTGACAGATATGGGCCTGGGCTTAAGTTGGGGTGGTGCTATTGATGCAGTAGGTCTTCTTTCATTCTTACCCGGACGCTGGTGCGGCCAGCACAGGATGTGGTTCAAAAAATGTTTGGCACAATATGCCACTGATGGAATGCTGCTTCCATTCACTGGCCACTACATTCGAAGCATGTTGATTTGGGTTCATCTTAAGAATGACAGTTGCACAAAGCTGCACAAGAGGAAAAGATTGGAAGTGTGATGACACTGCACAGGTTTTCTTTTTGGCAATACTGTTGGTGATGACAATGTCTCTTCTCTTGTGCGCCTACAAGTAAACAACCAAGAAAAGCGTTTAGGGACCAATTACTATGTGGCTCAGAAGGCTCGGAATAATGGTCAGAGCCTTCCGAGTCGCATCGTAGTTGGCTCCTTGGTTTATTTTCCGACTGCCTAATTAATATGTAGGCAGTCGGAAAGTAAACTGGCCGGTCATTTGGCTGGCTTCCAATGTCTCGGAGAGTCTGTTGGCCAGTCGGAATTCAGCCAACTCAAGGGCGGGTCTTTCTGCCATTGACATTACAATGCACGGTTTCCCTCATGGCTTACATGCCTGCAAGTCGTAATGCATGCTCCCATAGTGAAATGTAGGAATGCGACGAACATCGTTCGGTCGCATCCTAATTAGGCGGTCGGGACCTCCGACTCCGACTCAGGACTGAGTCAGTGTCAAGCGTTAGGAATTCCGCCAACATCAAAATCAGGCCCTCAGTAAACAACGTGTCAAATTTTTGAAAAAAATGACAATTAAAATAAAATGAAAATAAAAACATTAAAATTAGATTTTTTTAAATTAAAAGTAACAACATATTTTTACATTAACAAAGAAAAATTGAAATGAAAAAAATAAGTAAACAAATTACAAAATTAAAAAATTAGAAAAAATAATAATCTTAAATACACTACAATGATTCTCAACTTATTAATCTGATATCTCATCCATCCATGAAAGCCTATTGCAAAATCCCAGCCGCATGGTAAACAACAACGACCAGCAAGGAGAACACATGCGGGTCTATGGCAAAAGCACACTGGCTGCCTACACAAAATGGTCACATGGTCAAAACAATGAGCAAAAGGCCTGAGAAAACAAATGAAGGTCTATGGGCACTGACTATGCAAAATGGCCCCTGGCCACATGGCATTGGGAACAAAGACATATGGTGGCCTATCACAAGCACACTCAAACACTGGCCAGATAATGGAGGCATTGGTAACACAGGAGAAAACAGTATTAATTCAGCAATGCCAAAAACTAAAATTTACTGGGCTAAAAATGTTTACAACAACAAACATCCTCCAAAGGCATAAAATATATTACGCACCTATACACTGTTTGCACAAAATGATGTGAAATAAATACACCCAAAATAACTCACTGCAATGCCATCCATGTCCAAAATGATGTTTCAATTTTACAGACGCCCCAGAAAAAGTAGTTCCATGCAACCATGACTAGAACTGGGCCTTCTGGCTGGTAGGCCAATTGGCACACACATAGGAGCTGAACAAAGCACTAAGAGGAGCCTGTTGGACATGAATATGAAGTTGGAGTGTCTGAGGCACTTCCTTCCTGTTGGATAAAAAATGAAAGAAAAATGTCTTCTCACAGAAAAACAACAATTCCAGTGGCATGTTGGAGAAGAAAATCCACTTGAAAAGCCTGTCAATTGCTTCTCAGGCACAAAAGCTGCTCAAGAATTGTGTTTTTGATTGCCACTATAATGGTGCAGTTATAATTGAAATCCGTGCAAGCAAAAGCAGAGTATTGCATGAGCTCGCTAGCGGCCCAAGATTCTCGAAGCACTCGCATGCACCAAAACAAATATCGAGCGCACAGACAGAAAATAACTTAGTTTTGTGCCTAGAAAGGATTCAGGAACTCCACACTGCTCCGCTGAGTGCGGAGTACCTGAATTCCTCAAACTTCACAAGCTGATCAGAGGTTTATGCCCGGGCCTATTTGTTCCTAGAGTCTGTGATTTTGGTTACTTATAACTCAGCTGCTCACCCACTAACTTACCCACTCACTTACATTTGCATTTCAGACAAAGAAAACTAATAATCAACACCACTCACCAAACTCATGGATGATAAACGGTAGAGGGTTCTCACAATGTTAATATTGATAAATATGATGTTAATGTACACCATCATATACAGATGTATAACAACAAACTTGCATTGCTGTTGTCAAATTCCCTGATTTGACCTCCCCATCAACCCTGAGTCAAAAATACATGGCTAGGGATGCCCTATGGCCTAGGCCCAAAGCAACTGATTGACAGGTCACCGGTGGAATGACACGTAACTCTTAGACAAACACAGCAACAAGAAAAACCCAGATAGATCCTACAGATAGGCAGCAACACCACAGCGGTCACAGTAGATTGGCCCCTCAATATAACACATTTGGCCGGAGCGGTGGGCATTCCTAAAACATCATAAAGTCAGGTGCCACATTGTTAGGAACATGCAGTGATCATGCACTCCACATGCCAGACATATGGACAAGTACCCTCTGGCCCCTCATTGTGTCCATGCAAGGTTAAGACGCACTTGTGTTCCTTATCAAATGACCAGATTTCTGCCCTGTGACAAGGTCCAGATTGCGGTCTCCAAAGGAATGCATAAATCATTTTATGATGCATCATGTAATGTATAAATTAACAGCAGAAACCAATGTGCTTTGAGACAATCTTCAGATCCCGACTCTATTGCCTGTTCTCCCAGCCGCTGCGTTCAATTAAGCCAACTGCTTTGCCAAACGCCTCTAGTCTTTAGTTGTGTCAAGGTAAATTCCTACAACTAAATAAAATATATTGATTTCTGAATACATAACAATAAGTAGTTTGGTCTTTGGGAAAGGATGTGATGCACGGTCAGAGCTGCCAACTTAGAAGCGGAGGATCCGGGTTCAAGTCTTGGCGTCGGCTCAACATCCTGTGATTCTGGCAAAATCGATTAATCTGCCCATTGCCATGGACTTTGCCTGGATACCCTCAAGGGTGATAAGTTGCACTATATAAATCTACAAATTGCATTAATTTATTTATATATTGGTGCTGCATAAAAGTGCAAAATCTTGCATGACTTGCATGTCCGCAAGTGTTTGCATAGTTTGAACTTTTTCTAGGGAGCTGGGGAATGCTGAATAGAAAGGCAAAGCACAGGTGTATTTAAAGATCATTCATAGAGGGGCAGAGTACAGGAGGGAACACATTTTCACTGGAAACACCAAAGGCTCAAGGGGCATTATAGTTAATTGAACATATGAGTTAAATCATACTTTTTACATTACCAAAACCACTGAAATTAACCGGTTATAGTGATAACAAGAAACTATAAATTATGTTCTAAAGTAACTATAACTTGCACCCCTGCCATGCTCAGCGTTGTCATCGATTATGTCCTTTCAGAAGCAGCATTAATGTTATTAATGGTCTCATAGAACATGTAATGAGTTATGTAACAAGCATTGGCAATGCAATTTTGTTTTGCTTGTGTCTGCAGTGAATGCATGTGGTGTGTTGTGTACTTATGTGGTCAGGTGTGTTGTAGAATTATGTGGATAGTAATTATGTGGTATTTAGTATGTTTGAATTATGTGGAGTATGATTGTGTGTTATGGAGTAATCATGTGGTATGGTATTTTGTGTTGTATAGTGTTATGTAGTGGAGTTTACTTATGTTATGCGCTGTTAAACTTTTAGAGTTTGGATTGTGTGTATGTGGCATGTTATGTAATTGTTACACAATCCAGAGCATGTTCAAACACTCCAAAATCTGTTGACATGCAGGTCAGTAGATGTATACACACAGCCGACACGCATTACGTCAAAATGACGACTTTTTCAAGGCTCATAAATCTTTCAAAATGAGAAAATAGTAAGAAAGTTGCACATCAGGTGTAGGCACTAACGAAAGGGAGAAGTCACTGGAGCCCCAAGGACCAATATATTCAAGGAAAAGGTCTTAAATTCAAACAATCTCTGGATCCCAGTGATTGCTTAATAGCGTTCCCCACGTAGTTAGGTGAGAACAGCGTGCAATCAAAGGCTAAAATCAGCCCGGTATGAGGACATAACCGGTAACGGCTAGCATGGTCTCCCGATGTGTATGCATTTTTTTATATATCTATATACACTATTGAGGTGGCATAGTGTTGGTCCATTTTTGAGCACACTTTACTTTTTGTACTTTTCAAAGAGTGTAATTGGATGTGCAAGAAGGTTATTATTACCACTGCTGTCTCTTTTCTATGATGTTATGTAATTTTGTTGTTGATTTGTCTTATGTGTTTTCTTGTTGAACTATGTGGTGTGGAATTGAAACGTGCTGAGTTGGTTAGTGTGGCGTGGAACTGTTTGGTGTTGAGTGAAATTATGCTGATTGGAATTATGTGGCATTGTGTGGAGTGTATGTATGTGGATTTTTGTTATGTGGTATAGATTGGTTTTATATGGGGTGTATTTATGTGGTAGTGAGTTGAGTGTTATGTGGAGTTGAATTAGGTTGTGCTAAGATGTATTATGTGTAGTGTAATTATTCTGGGTGGTTTTGAATTGTGTGCTGGTAATTTGTGTGGTGCGGTAATGTGTGATGTTGTATGTCACAATAAACATCAAGTTAAAATGAAGGAGCCTTATGGACAGCTTGAACTACCTTAAAGCTATTTTTTTTGTAGTAACTAAGTTCAAAAATCTAAAAAAATCTCTTCCCTGCTTTGGGGCCCAATAATATCTGAAAAATATGTGGGAATTCATCCGACTTGACCTCACCTTCCCAAACTAATAGGATTCCCATTCGTTGGAGTGGGCATGCCAAGTAATAGAACTGGAAGTTGGGAACTGCCCAGTCCCCTTGTGATCATTGAATGGTCATATATTTCATAGCTCAGCCGGGTTTTCCCTGGGCCCACAAAAACAGCTACATATAGATTGTAACTTGTGGATGTGTTTCCCTGCAAGTTCTAGTGGGACTGCTCTAAAAAAGTATAGAACCCTTGGCAGAATATTCATTTTTAGGACATCTTCACAGCATTGACAAGTGTAGTCCTTCCTTTCTGTCTAATTCTTTTTTGATCTTACGCAACATGGGATCCCAATTGGACAAAACCATTGTGTCTAGACATGCATTAAGGCGCACCCCTCAGTACGTTGCCTCCTTCGTAACTCTAGGATCATTCATAAAGACTTGATCTGTGCAAATAACCTGTGTCTTTGCCAAGTTTAACTTGTAACCTGAACTCCTTCCAAATATTGTTGCTAGTTGTTCTGCCAAAGTCATAGCTGCATATGCTAGTATATTACTCAGTTCCTGCCCAGGCCTCACCGGCTGTGTGTTTAGACTGTGTTCCAGCAGGTTCAGGAACAGATTAATTAACAAAGGAAATAAGAGAGGGGAGCAGGGACAACCCTCTCGGGTACCCCTTTATATAGGTACGAGGTTAGATTCAAGCCCCAGTGCACAAACCCATGCCATTGGGGATCTATACATTGTTCTAACTGTCTGGATGAAGCCAGGTCTTAAGCTCTGCCACCGTATTGTTGCCCATAATAATTCCAAGGAGACACGGTCAAACGCTTTCTCTGTGTCAAGTAGTACCACTCCACATGACGCTTTCCATGTATTGGCGCAGTCTAACAGGGCAATTACTTCGCCTGTGTGGTTGACCGTGCCTCCTCCTGGGATAAATCCATGCTGCTGGACCGAGACTAAGGGAGTACTCAATCAAGAGAGTCATGTGGCCAGTATTTTTGCACAGACAAACCAATAGTTCATACCCCAGCTCCTTTAGTATAATATGTTTATTTCATGGAATATGTGTCTCTTGAAGACAAACCACGTTCGGAGACAAATTTATAATTTCACATTCCACTCTCTGCCGCTTGACCCCTTCATTAAGCCCCCGCACATTGAAGGTACATACAGATAAAACAGTCATCCTTAACCTGGTTCAAAATTGCAGCGAACACTCCCTCTCTCCCATACCATCACCTTCTTTCCTTTTGTTAGCTCTACAATAACTATTGGCTTATTTGCAATTTTCACCGTCCCTACCCCACCCCTCATGGTAGCCACCTCCCCCTCCGGGACCCCCCACCAATGCCTCCTCTACCAGCCGAGGTCCCCTGCCATCCCACTCATGGAGGCTGAGAGACCCAATGGTGTAAAGTAATGGAGAGCCTCTTATGTACACCTATCCCCCCTCCTCCCAATTCTCCAAAACCCCAAAACCGTGCAGTATAAAGTAAAGAAAGTAGAGAAAAAAATAACCATGGGAGAAAAAACAATGTCTCTAATTTCAGAACATGGTTTAAGCTTAAATCTGAAAACTAATACCCTATCTAAAAATACAGTGGTTTTCTACAAACAACAGTAGCAAAGCTACCAGCCATGTATACTATCCTTTTCCTAAGTTTTAATTTCTTGTAGAAATTCTTTTGCTTTTGTCTCAGATGTAAAAAATCTTGTCTTGTCTGTATATAATATTTTTAGTTTAGCTGGATTTAGAAGAAATGCTTGGGTACCTTTGCCCTGAAGGGTTTGATTAACTGCCTGATCTGCCACCGTTTTTCCACAGTAGCATGACGATAATCGGGGTGAACAAAAAATGTGAAGCCTGCCCCCTTTCTCTGTCTATCTGGCCTAACCAAGTCATACAGAGCCTGTCTAGATAGTAAATTTGAGAGAAATATCAATATAGCTCTAGGTCTTGAAGTAGCTTGATATGGTCCAGAATAATTATTATGCCGGAAAGGGAACCAATGGGCGTGCTGTATCTCAGTTTCCCATATCCATTGTGTCAATTCCGGGAAGGCTTCTGCAAAAAGTTCCACAGCAAACTGAGCCTGGAACACCTTCAGGCACACCAAGAATTCTTACATTATTGCGGCGGAGGTGATTTTCCATATCCTCGAACTTCCAAGTAAAATAACTCTCTCCTGCGTCATCAGTGCGTCCGTAGCGGATTTTTGTACAGTCATCTCATCTTCAAGTGTGGAGATTCTGTTCACTGCTCCAGAAATCCTTTCTGCGATCTTTGAACAAGATGTGGCCACTCGCCAGAGTGAATTTTTTAATTTTCGGCAAGCAACTTGGGTTTTTAGGCTCTCTGCCCGGCTCTCTTATCTATGCGACATCATTGTCTCATATATAACTGCTAGAGAGATTTCACCTGGACGTTCTGATGGAATGTAATGTTCTTGCCTCAAACCCCCCTCCCGGTGTGTTTCCCCAGTTGGTGGTATTCACCTGCTCTTCCTCCAGGGATCGATCAGAGTCCACAGGCCAAGTACCCTATTATGCCTTCCTGGGGTTTCCTCTTCCTGATATATACTGCTGGTTTCACTCCACAAGCACTCCCAGCTCTTTTGTTGTATTTGTGTAGTCTAATCTGAGGTTAGGACGATGCCCCAGTAGTTGGTGGAGTGTTAAATTATTGTGATTTTTAGTGTACTATCCCTAGTGCACCAGACTATACCCTACGTCGTCCAACTGCCTTTTTTGTGTATATTATTATTGAAGGGTAGGAGTAGCACAGGGACCTGTCATAACATGGATGATGACAGAGATAAATTGGTCACAAGCACTCCCAGCTCTTTTGTTGTATTGGTTTCACTCCACCGCCTGTTTGGAAAGCCGGGGGGGTCATCAGATACCTGCACTGACTCATCCCCTGATGAGTTTGAGTGATCCAAAAGAGAAAAGAAATGATCAGCAAAATCAGTCTCCGGCGGTTCTATACCATCTTTACCATCTGTGGTTTCAGCTTGCCACCAGGTGTCATTATAGCCACTAATTCTTACCTGTTGGAAACCTGCGCTATAGACACCGACCCTGACATATTCATTGAGTCTTGTGTCAATGTCTGTGATTCTAGACACCTTATCCCATCAATCCCTGAATTGTTCGGTGGGAGGTTGCCCACAAAGTTGTCCTGCTCCCCTTGACTCTCCACATTCTCCACACTCTGTCCGGGAGCCCCTGCATTCCCCTGACTCAGCTCGCCTGGACCTCCCTTCTCCATAGAGTCTCTTTCCAGACCCGCGTTCCTGCCCTTTCTAGCCGCCAGAAAGATTGCCGGGTTAGTTCTTTTCCCGGTACCGTTGGATGTTGATGGGCTGCCACTATCCGCAGCTGCTCCACGTCTTTGTCTTTTCTGGGTGGTTTCCGGGGGTTTGATAGAAGCGGTGCTGTTTCCTGTACTGCGAGTCTATCCACTTCTGGTGTTTTTCGGTGGCAGCCTTGCCTGAGCTGCTACACACTGATCCCAACTCTCAGCTGGACGCCGCAAAGCTCCTCGGGGGGGAGGGGGCGCCAGGTCAGAATGGAACATAGATACAAGAGTTAGCAGCCGCACGCCACGGAACACTGTAGCGTAAGTAGATCCCAAAGCATTTCTCGCTATCTGTTTAGTTCGCATTTTCCATATTCAGCTGTGTTCTTCTAGCGGAAGGTGCGGGGGATAGGTTACGAGAGCTCACTTGGCGAAGTACTCGGCCGCCATCTTTCCTCCCATAAGTCTTGGCTTCAGATTCGGATATATTTACAGATTGGTAGGGTCAATTTTTATACCCCCACCGATTCTTCAGCACTACTTCCATCTATCTTTTCTGATGCTATTATGGCCAGATGGAGACGCAAGGGTATTCTGACACTGGGAGACTTAGTGGTGTCTTAGTGGTGTCAGAGCATGCTCATCGTTCTGTCTGAATACGACCTTCCTAAAAATGATTTTTTGAAATACCTGCAGATTTGTGACTTTTTGCTAAAAAGAGGGGATATTTAACATTTGGCCCAGAAAAATAACCTGCTAGAACTAGTGAGGGGCTGGGGAAGGATTGGTAATTTATATCAATCACTCATCGCAATACAAATGATGATCTTGAGGTACAGAATGCCAAATGGAATACCAGACAGTCACATGGGGGAAATATCATACATGAGTCTTTCCCATTCGCTGAGAAACTTTTAATCTCTTCCAGCCTCAAAAAACAACAATACAAAACCATGTTCAACTTATATTTTACCCCCGCAAAAATTGCACGATGGGTGGCTTAAATAAAGATAAATGTACCCGGTCTGGGATGAATCAGGCGGATATGGTTCACATGTTTTTTACTTGTCCGAAGTTGAAACAATGAATGAATATTATGCAGGCCTTCTTCGATGAGGTTACAGGGGCACAGCTTGTGATACCCCACAATTATGATTTTGGGAGTTTTGGAAGATGGTATGCTCACACAGGAAATGTATGCATTTAGGTATCTATTATATATCACTGTGGCAGTGGCTAGATTCTGTATAGCATCATTGTGGTGGCAGAAAGAACCCCCTACCTTCGAAGTGTGGAGAGGAAGGCTATATGCTATATGTAAGCTGGAAACTAGTCTGTATGCCATTAAAGGGCTGCAGAAACAGAGACTGGGCATCAAGATCTAGGGGGCTCTCATAGACCATTTAACAGCAACAACTGCTTAAAAGAAGATCTCCGGGATGCTGGTGTGTGATACCATTAGCATAGCTATTCCCCCTGTACAATAATATCTATGTATATATCTTCAATATAGTTGAGAGGAAGCATCCAACTTTTATGTTTTCATTACTTTGATATTTTTATGTTTGAACTGGTCCAACTAGCATATGTACCACTTTCAATGTATTTTTATTTATGTATTTGTGTTTGGAATGGCTATTGGCCTAAATTAAAACATAATAAAATGTTTCAAAAAGTTAAAATGAAGGATGGGTAGGTTTGAAGGAAGGTTATAGAAAGGAACAGAGGAAGAGTGAGTAAAAGAAGGTAGGAGGTTAGGGTGAGCTCGAGGGAAGGAGGTAGGGTGAAGAGATAGTGTCAGAGACGAAAAGGGAGGAAAGAAAGGAGGAAGGAAGAGAGGAGGTTTGAGGAAGGAAGAAAATGAATGGGCTTTGTGTGAGAAAAGATGGAATTAGTGAGCGAGAAAGAGAGGGAACATGAGTGGAAGAGAGTGGGGTAGAGTGATGTAAATAATGAAGAGAAAGGAAAGAGGTAAGGAAAAGTTAAAGATGTGAAGGAAGGGAAGGAGAGAGGAATGAAGCTACTGGAAGCACTTAATACCCGAAGGAAGGAGGGAAATAAGGCGGTAGCACGTGGATGCAGTGGAGAAGAATGAATGAGAAAAGAAGACTAGAGGATTGAATCTAAGAAAGGTAGGAAGGGAGTGGAGGCAGCAGGAGGCGAGTAATGTTGTAAAAAGTATGTGCTTAATACCCTCCATGATTCCGTTTAGCAGTGAATGGGCTTATATCAACCCGCTTTCCCCAAGATGATGTAGGGTTGGTGTTGGGAGCTGGATATGTCCTGGGTGCAGGCCTAGACTTATGGAGACAGGAGTGAAACTAAGAAAAATACTTCCTGAAAAAGAAGCAAGTTATGGATCTTGTGGTACCTGGACCCAGAGTTGCTGCACTTCAGCCGCACTACAGGAGGCAGAGCTGCGGTCTACAGACACTTACCGCCCTCCCACCCTGATTGGAAGCAGATGGTGACCTGGCTCTCCATACTAAACTGTCCGCAGTTGGTGATTATTTTTGGCCCTGAGAAGAAATGTCAGAGGATTAGAATGACAGTAAAATTTAACACCCATCAACATCCTAAGTGGAATCTTTAGGATAGAAAAGTAACTGACATATGATTTAAAATGTTAAAGTTTTCGACTTACAAGAAAAAACAGATTTGACTCTTGTCTTGGTGCACCCAATTCTAGATGTCGGGCAAACCCCAGAGAAGGGAATTGAATGGGGGCATAGTCAGCTTTTTAAACAAATCTCACTCCACCACTTATCCCCTATGTGTTTCAGCAGGAGGGTTGCACTGTGAAACAGCAGGACAATGTTATCTTTAATCATAGCACTCTTAGCCAGCTGCAGGGTAGGCAGTAGAGAGCCTCTGTTTGCATTTTGATTGGGGGAGAGCCTTTTAATCCTTCAGAACTAGTGACTGTATCTCTGGTGGCGGGCAAGCGCTCAGCTCTGAGGTTGCCTTGCCGTTCTGTTTCGATTCGTATACACTTCGCTAACAAGGTCGATTAAATCTGAATTATAACAGTGGAAGCCTGTTTCATTATCATTGCTCTGCTCATATATCCCTAAAGAATGCTCTCCCGGAAGCTGGGGTTCAGGTGCAGCATGCAACAAAAATTTGCAATGCAATAGGTTTCGCGTTTGCAAGAGTTAGAGTTAATGGTATTGTAAATGACAATGTCTTTTATCTATGCGTTTTTTAGTGGATTAGATGTATATGGTTTGGAGTGGAATTATGTGGGTTGAATTGGGTCTGTTAGTTGTGGAATACTGTGGTGTGGAATTGTGTGGGGTATAGTGTATTTGTTTTTTTAAAATTACGTGATATGGTGAATAGATAGTTGTGAGAGCAGAATAGAATAGATGGAAATAAACCTAGAGAGGGATAGGTAGTTTTGCATGGAGTGCTGAATGAACTCTAGATAGAGGAGCAGAAACAATGTGTGAGAAAAATAGAATGAAGGGGAGAGCAGGCCATGCAAGCATGAATAGGGAATGCCTGAGTATGTAGAAGAGACCCTAAGAAGAGGAGGAAATGGGGGGTTTGAGGGAAGGAAATGTTTATAAGCATTGAAAAGGAATTGTACTTGAAGACCTGAACTCAACTAATATCTGAGTGGTGGGAAGAGTGAGTGAGAGTGCGTCCGAGGTGTGAGAGTGTATGAGAGAGAAAGAGGGATGAGTATGAAGGGCATCTGGGGGGCAAGAGATAGACTTTTGCAACATACGAGGTAGTAGAGTGAGGTAGTATGTGGGACCAGCTAGTATAGAGAGGAGACACGGAGCGTGAATGAGGGACAAGAGGGGGTAGGGGAATTGCGAGATGAGAGGGGGTAGTGGCAGTGTGAGGGAGAGATGAGAGGGGCAGTGGCAGTGTGAGGGAGAGATGAGAGGGGCAGTGGCAGTGTGAGGGAGAGATGAGAGGGGCAGTGGTTGTGTGAGGGAGAGATGAGAGGGGCAGTGGCAGTGTGAGGGAGAGATGAGAGGGGCAGTGGCAGTGTGAGGGAGAGATGAGAGGGGCAGTGGCAGTGTGAGGGAGAGATGAGAGGGGCAGTGGTTGTGTGAGGGAGAGATGAGAGGGGCAGTGGCAGTGTGAGGGAGAGATGAGAGGGGCAGTGGCAGTGTGAGGGAGAGATGAGAGGGGCAGTGGCAGTGTGAGGGAGAGATGAGAGGGGCAGTGGCAGTGTGAGGGAGAGATGAGAGGGGCAGTGGCAGTGTGAGGGAGAGATGAGAGGGGCAGTGGCTGTGTGAGGGAGAGATGAGAGGGGCAGTGGCAGTGTGAGGGAGAGATGAGAGGGGCAGTGGCAGTGTGAGGGAGAGATGAGAGGGGCAGTGGTTGTGTGGTGGAGGGATGATAGGGTTGGTGGAAGTGAAAGTTTGAGATGTGTTGTTTTGAATTATTTACTGCTTAATTGTGTGATGTGGAGTTGTATAATGGAAATTTGTTGTAGGATGAGCTTTAGAATTATGTGGATAGTAATAAAATGGTATGAACTGTAGGGGAATTATGTAGAGTGTGAATTTGTATTATGGAGTTAATTATGTGGAAGTGTATTGTGTGTTGTGTAGTGGCTTGTTGTTGGCTTGAAATATGTGCTGTGCTGTTACATTTTGTGGCATAATTTGTAGTGTGTACAGCAGGTATGTGGTGTGTTGAGGAATTGTGTTGTGTAACCCACATCCACTCCCTGAATAGCAAATTCTTTGGTAAGAGAAGAGAGAGGGTTATGGTGTTAGAGGCCTGCAGAGAGAATGGCGAAAGGGGCTAAAGTGATGAGAGAGAAAATATAGGTAGGAAGAAGGTAGAGATGAATATTAGAAAAGAGGAGAAATATTTAGGAGAGCGAGTCATGGTGGAGAGAGATGAGGAATGAGGACTTCGGGAAGAAAAGTAAAAGGTTAATAAGGCTGGAGACAGCAGAGGTAGATTCCCCAACCTCCCTCAACTACGTCCTGCATCACCTGGCATGTAGGTTGAGGTGATAGAGCCCCTTTTCCCCATCCATTTTCTAGGGAGCACTCACCAGAGTTCACCGCTCTTGCCTCCGGTGAACGCCTTGTTTTCCACACTGAGGGGCCACGCCAAGAAATCCCGAAAAAGTAATGTGAACTCCGTAAGCTAGATCTTCAGCAGGAAAACATGCTTGTTGTGATTGTAGTAATTCTGTTCTGATGTTTTAGAGAAGTAAACTTCACAAAAATATGGATACCCGTGGCTGTGCAACTCCAGCCGGACAGTATGAGTAAATGACAGAGCTGCCCACCCAAGCCATTGTAGGACTCAGGAACTCAGTTTCAGGTGAAAATAACATGTAGCAGGTTAGGATAGGGTTACCCTGACCCACTAAGATTTGCCCCACTGATTTTTTATTTACATTAAGTGGGGTGAGGGCATGCGTCAGTCCCCCTCATGAAACTAAGTAAAGGTTCCAGAGGCTCAATTCCCAGTGCCCACAGGATCCCATCGCTGGTGCATGAAGAAAGTCGCTGCGCTTTAAAGTCCATCCCCAGATACTGACAATCAGGGCTTAACTGCGAGACCACTGACAGTGGGCATTGGATTGCTTCCACTGCAGGGAGAACACAAGGAAAGGTTGCTTCCACCGGTCGGGAGCACATACAAATGAAGCCAGCCTCAATGGATGCAACCTAGATATGGAGACAGTGGGGCAGGTGGACTTTGGCTTCCCCTCTGCAGCCCCAGATAATATCTTGAGGTGTGGGTGCTTGGCCGGCTCCAGGGCATTCCAGGGCATTCACAAAATATACATAACAAACAAAATGTAGCATAAAGCGGCACTGAATGAACCAGAGAGGATCGCTCCCTAATGCCCTGTGAGGCCTTTGTCTGGGCATCTTTTTTCCCTCGTGGTATCCCAAGGAGAGGCGTAGGCTCCCACAATGATTCATTTATGTATTGTGGAGGGCTGCAGGGAGCATAGGGCTCCTGGAAAGCTTTCTATCATCTCATCTGCACAGCAAACAGAGCTAGAGATGTATGTTTTTCTGCTGGAGTGTGGGGTCTCATTACAGTTAGTTCAGTGGCTGCATTTTGTGGCCTGAAGAGTGTTAAAGAAAGACTCAAACACATGTATATGACTTTTTGATTAGGAATGCTTTTTTTTAAATGCATGGGTGCTATGTTCATGCTGGATACGCACTTCACATAGCTTTTTAGGAGCTAAGGATATGTCCGCCACATCCAGGTATCCCCCAGCAGAAAAGTACGGGTGCTCTTCCCGCAAATGCCCCAGCAACATACCGCTACTTAGGGTGTTGATGCATTTTAGTAGATAAATATGAAGTTTAAAGAAGAAGTTTATTTGAGTCTCCTCTCTCCACCTTTTTCACAGAACTAATTGACATCACTAAAATTCTATAGCAAGATCTTTGTAACAAAGGAAGATACCAAGAGTGATAATAGGAGGGGCGGGGTGGGAAAGAGAAGCAGAAGAAAGTACAAGCCTGCACAGCCCAACAGGGTAACATTTAAGACTTTAATTGAATAGAATTATAACACATCTACCTACCCCCAGTAACCTATAAACAAATACATGTTGAGAACTAGGAAAAACAGAAAAAACAGTAATAATTTATGAGATTCACTTGGCAATTATTTGTTCATACTATCATTGCTGTAAACGAAAAATGATAACAATTTATGAGATTCACATGGCAATTGAATGATCATACTGCCATTGCCGTAAACAATTACCCATTCATGTGGTAGTCTCAATGCCATATGGGAGGCCTGTGGAATCTTTGATTTTTGGAGCAAATGGGTGAAGGGTTAGAGTGTGAAAAGGAAGAAGAAGGAGTCCCTTTGGTTCTTGTATTGGTAGCAGGATGAGCTTTTGACAACCTATCCATGCTCCATGATTGGCCATTGTCCATGTTGGCTATATTGTGTTTGCCGGTCACAATCTGCATGGGTTTGGAGAGTTTGGAGTCACTACTTCCTATCCTAGGATCCCTGCCACAAACTCAGTCCCCAACCCTCCACTGCAGAATGTTAGTGCCATTTTTTTATATTATAAAATGTCTTGTGTTTGGCTTGATGTGCAGCGATCTTGGGTCTGGTGTCCCTTGTGTTGACATGTATGCCGACACCACCTCCTAACCAGTTTGGAAAGAATTTTGTGTAGGATTTCCTTCCCTGAAGGGCAGAGAAGGGTGATACACATGTGACTTGGTTGGGAATGGTATAGTACACCCAAGGCATTTCTAGGTTGGCTTGTTCCACTGGAATCACGTTGGTGCAGGCTAACTGTGTACATTCCTTGATCATTCTATTCATTCTCTCTATGAGGCCTTTTGCCCTAGGACAGTAAAGGGAAGTTTTAAGATGAGTAACGACCATATTCTTGAGAAATTCCTTCATGATGGAACAGGTGAATTGTACCCCTTTATCAGTCAAAATAGCAGATGCGATACCTTCAGTTTCAAAGGTGGCCTTCAGCAACTGTATAAGAGAATCAATGGAAATTTGATTCACCATCTTCATGACAGACCAGTGGGGCTGGTAGTCTATCAAAACAAATTCAGAATGCTTTGATACACTTTTCCGGTTAACAGGACCAATAATGTCTAAAGCCAGCTTCTCCCATGGTTTGTTTGGAACTGAAACTGGTGAACGAGGAACCTTGCGAGTTATTTTGCATTTGTCACTGTTTGCGCAAATACAGCAATCTTTGATTTTGTTTTTTACCATGCAATCCATGTTAGGGAACCAGTTACGTTCTCTGAGCCTGGCTTTGGTCATGCTTCTACCTAGGTAACCTTCGTGTACTAGATCTACAATATTGTTGCGCAAGAGTTCCGCTGGTATAACTTTGTAATTTCTTAGTAAGAGATCCTGGTTTAGATTAAGTTTATGATGAAACTTCCGAAATGTTTTTTTATATCGTCACTAATAGAGCCAACAAAATTGGGCCACACTTGTAAGCTTTGAGTTGACTCAAGGTCTTATCCTTGCTCATGCATTCCATCCACTCTTGTGGCGAGAAGGTCGTGTAACTGACTTGTAGAATGGGGTACTCCATAGCATAAAATTGCTCCTCCTAGTTTATGGGCACTCTACAAAGGAAATCCGCAGCAGAATTTAAGTTACCTGGAATGTATTCCACCTTGAAACAGAAACTTTCCAACCCCAACACCCATCTGGCAATTCGGGGAGAACTGCAAGATGTACCTTTAGGGTAGAACATGAAAGTAAGAGGTTTATGATCAGTACCTATGAAGAACTATATACCCCATAGGAAAAACTTGAAGTGTTTGACAGCCAAAAAACATGCGAGGGCTTCTCTTTCGAATACAGAGTCGTTTTTTTCAGACTTAGTGGGGGTACACGCAGCAAAGGTCACAATGTTCTCTTTGCCATCAATTATTTGGGAAAAGGTGGCTCCTAATCCTTTGTTACCAGCATCAGTAGTTAGAAACGTTTTGCGACTAGGTTCAAAGTTTCACAAGTAGGGAGCGGCAAGAATGACATCTTTTATTTTTATGAATGAGGTATGATGTTCATCTGTCCATTGATAGTGTACATGGTTCTTTACTAGTTCTCTGAGACTGGAAGTCAAATCACCAAAATTCCTCACATACTTTTCTATATATTCTGCAAGTCCTAGGAAGGATTTGAGCTCATCCGTGCTCTCTGGAGCAGAAGTATCTCTAATGGCTTCTAGAAGGCAAATGTTGGTTTTAAAACCCTATTTAGAAATATTATGCCCCATATATTCTACTGCACCTACTCCTAATTGGCATTTCTCTTTCTTCAAAGTTAAACCTGCATTATTGAATCTAGAAAGGACTTCTCAGAATGTTGTCATGTTCTTCATTGCTGGCTCCATCGATGAGGACATCATCTTGAAAGCAAAAAGTTTTCGGTACTCCTTCTAATACATGCTGCATAATTTTCTGAAAGACTGCAGCTACTGAGGCGAGCCCAAAAGGCATGCATGCGGTGGAACATAAAAGTGCCCATAGGTGTGGTAAAGGATACATGTGGCTTCACCCATTGTGCTCAACATTTCATGCATACGAGGTAGGGGATGTCTCTCCACCCAGATGCAGGCATTTAAATCAAAACACAGCCTAATATCCTCACTCTGGTTTTTCTTAGCAATTACAATGGGTGCTACCCAATCTAAACAATCTATGGGTTGTATTATACCTAGATCTTTTAGCCTAGTGAGTTCTTTTTTTTAAAGGATTCCATATCAGATGAGGTATTGGTCTGGTTTTATGCACTAAAGGTTTGACATTTGATTTTAACTGGATTTTATCTTGAAACTCTTTTAACATGCCCAATTCTCTGGAGAAAAAGTCTGGACATTCACTAATTATGTGTTCACTGGCACTTGACTGATACACAGCATTATTAGGGTCAAGCTTGATACCTAATTCCCTTTGGTGGTGCCAACCAAGGATATTTGACACTTCTTCTACTATGTACACCTTGCTTACTGTTGTGCAGCCCTTGAAAGATATGAGGGTTTTAGTCATACCCTTCACAGGAATAGGAAGGATCTTTAGTGTAACCGCTGGGTGAAATATCAGCTGAAAGTAAATTAACCATGTCAACACCCACCATAGACTTATAATCAGAATAATTCAACAAAATAAATAGAAAACATTAATCAGCAAACATTTGAACCAACTGCCATCCAAGTAAACCTCACTTATAGGATATTTTTGTTGAATGGCGGTATCATCTTTAACTTGCAATATTACCATTCTAACTTGAGATTTCTTTACTGGTAAAACAGATCCATTCACAAAGCTTTTCTTGGGGAAGCTTTAACACACCCTTGCCAAATGACATCTTTTGTTACATTTCCTACAAAAAACTGTTTTTGCTTGACAATTAGGGCTTATTGGCTAAATCGTTACTACTTCCAAAGCGGAAACATTTGAGCTTAAAATTTTGAGTATCGCCAAATTGAGAAGGCCACTTGTCATTCTTTATTTTGCATACAGCAAGTACAGATTCCAAATCCATCACTTCTGAAACTTGTTCATTAGGGCCCATGGGTCAAATTTCTTTCAAACAGATAGCAGTGATGTCAATAGACTTACCAATCTCATTGGCTCCTTGAAGATTGGGTTGTTTTTGTAACAGTTTGTCTCCAATTGTATTATTTTTGGTGCATGGCACCAGTTGGTCTTTTATAAGAGAATCATTCAATTCCCAAAATTCATACAACTTGCTTGATCCTTTGAGCACCGCCACATAAGTGGATACCGTTTCTTGTTTGCCTTGAACTCTGCTGAAGAACTTGTGCCGTTCAAGTACAATGTTAACCTTATCAGCAAAGTGATTCTGTATCTTTAAAAGATTAGGCTTGTAAGCATCCTCCTCATCCTTATCACTGTCACTATCACCAGAAACAGACTCTGGCTCAGGTAATGACTTGAAGATCTTCTTGCCATGTGGAACCAAACTGTGGAGTAACATGTGTTGTTTCCTTATAGAGCTAAATTTCTCTCCTCCTATTGCGATTAAGTAAGATTCAGACATGTTTTCCCATTCTTTCCATGGAATATTAGGTTCACCAAATTCACCAAGAAATGGTGCAGGTTGAGACATACTAGCTGCTGCCATCCTTATACAAGAAAGCAAGAAAATGAATAAAATATAGCCAACAAGCACAATATAGAATGTGAAATAAGCACAATTAGCAAGGAGTATTATAAAATTAAAATTGTGGTATTGAGCACGCTGGGATGAAAGAGAGGAAAGGCGTACCCCTCACCGTATAAACAATATGCCAAAATAATGAATAAAGGTGTGCGTGTCATCGTGAAATGAGTGGAGTATGCTGGTATCGCAAAACTTAAAGGTGTGCATGTCACCGTTTGGAAATAATGCCCAATAATGAGAAACAGTGGTGTGCGTGTCACCGTGAAGGGGCAAGTTGAAGTTAAAATCCTAATGCAGAGTAGGGGTGTGTGTCTCTGAAAATGATATGCAAGAACCACTGCCTGGAAAGAACTCTGAGAGGATTCAACTGGAATAAATTGTGTGCGTGTCACCGCGAAGTGGCACACTGAAGTAAAATTCCCAAAGAAGATTTGTGGTGTGTGTGTCACCGAAAATGACACACAAGGACCGCTGCCAGGAGATAACAGCTGAGAGAATTAAACTGAAAGGAATTGGTGTGCGTGTCACGGTGAAGTGGATCGCCAACGTGAATTTCCAATGAAGAACTGTGGTGTGTGTGTCACCAAAATTGGCAGGCATGAACTGCTGCTAGGAAAATATAGCTGCAGGGATAAAGCTAGTCAGTAAGGGAGGTGGTAACGAACGTCAGGTAACCCTGCCCCTAGGGGGTTCCTTCAGAGTCTCTAAAGATGGAAAGCTGTGAGGAATCTAACCCTTCCATGCTGATGACGGCCGGGAGTCGTCATGGCACACAGTGCTCGTGTGCTGATGACGGCTCCCGCCCGTCATGACCGCACCCGCGATCGGATTGTGCCGCACAGGCGCAGAATCGCCACGCCGCACACAAGGGGTTAAGCTAGTCAGCAAATGGATGTGGAATTAAGCGTCAGCAACCCCGCTCCAAGGATGTTCCCTCCGTGTCTCTAGGGAAGCCGGGGGGAGACACTCTAATGAGCCACACCCCCTCAGACCCTGTCCTCACAGCCAGCGATACATTGTAGGAGATAAATATGAGGTTTAAAGAAGATTATTCAAGTCGCCTCTCTCCACCATCAGAGGTTTTCTCACACAAATAACTGACATCACTAACATTTTAAATCAAGCTCTGTGGACCAATGGAAGATACCAAGAGGGGTAAAAGGAGGAGCCAAAAGTACAAGCCTGCACAACCCACCAGGGTAATATTTAAGACTCAAAAAGAATATCACTATAACCGATGGCAGCGTAAATTCTTCCTCTGACGACTCCAACCCCTTTCCTGGTGAAAGTATGACATCAGGTTGTGCACAGCTGCCGGCTTCATGATACTCCCTGGTGATGCTCTGGGAGCCGTTAACTTCCAGCTCTTGGGAGAGGAGGGCTCATTTTGGCCTGTAGCACCCTGGATATTTGTATCCCCTTTTTTCAAAACAGGAACCACTATTGCCTCTTTCCATGACTCTGGGAGGGGAACCAACATTGGCAGCTCTAATTAGATTATTTATAAGAGGGGTTCACACATGAATGTTTCCTTTAAAAAGATCGATTTGTATCCCATCTGGACCTGGGGCTTTAAGATGGGAGCAAAAGAAGAGCAAAACTAGGAGAAATATAATGTTTCCCCCCCAGTGTCTCCCTCCAGTGCATTCCAGCTGAGGGATCCCTGGTGGGATCTCAATTGTGCAGCAGGAATGCACCCACTAGGCCATCACTGATGATGTGTTGCTGGGGTAATCAGCCTCTGGCAGAAGGTTCTTTCACACTGAAGTGGTTATTTGTACTTTTGTTTTCACCCTCCTTGAGATGAGATTATCTGTTTTAAGGCCTTTTACCTCCTGCTTGGGTGTAAACCCACTAGACTCTAAAGATTTGTGTTCACACTTTTTTGGGGAGTGTCCTCCTGGGCAAAGGTCACTCCTCTGAGAGGACAATTTTTCTTCTTTTGTTTCCTCTCTCCCTGGGATAAGATCAGACATTTTTTAACCGGTCTGCCCCCGTGGGGGGGAGGGAACACTCTAAGCAGCTGGGCTCTAATGTATTGATTCCACATTTATTAAGCCCTTGTGTCATGCAAGGTGACACAAGGCAACGCAAGGACGTAAGTGGGAATTACCAAGCGATGCGGGAGCCTTCTCATGTCATTTTCAGGATCTTTCCTGGTGCAAGTGCTGCAGTACATTCGGTCTGCGTGACACAGGAATGAATGAATGAAGGTACCTTTACCAACATAGCACTGCATGAGCCATTGTCACACTGCGTTGTGCAATGATGGCAATGAGTCAAAATGCTCTGCATGGCCAGTGCAGGTGCCCACAATGACACAAGGTATCAGTATTAAAAGATCTCCAAATCAAAACTCATTGACCAGCTAATCTATGCCATGGGGGTGGGTATTCTGCATTCGGGAACTGGTGCAAGACAACATCATTAACAGCAAAGAAGGAAGGAGTGAATATTAAGACACAAGATCATGCTTATTGATCTCATAGAGGAGGAGGTGATTCTGCTATACTGTTTGAAGGAGGAGAGCATCCTGGAGGGATGGGGCCCCATGGGATTTTACTTAATTGTGCAAGCTTGGGTGATGACAGTGCCCCTTAAGATGGTTATGTTTGTACATATTAATAGACTGTGGTATCTGTGCCACAATGAGAAGTTGCATAGCATGTACAAGAAGAGCTGTGAATTTCATAGAGGAGGGATGATGTGGGTGAGAAGCTGGTGGTATGTGTAATCTGAGTGTCAACAAAGGGACTAAGACAACACAGTATGCCAATTATGCACATGATCACATCAGCAGTTTAGAAAACATATTGGAGTTTTAGGTACAAACATTACACAAACAGTACAATATTTAGTTTCTAATAAACACATCCCACCACATCTGTGACTAATGTATGTGTCACATGCTTTCAGGTTCAGTCCACACTAAGAAAACAAGGATGTGCACCCTGCTACGGAACATGACTGCAAATTATTGTAAATGTCATGGTACTTACAGAGCGCACTGTCACCAGATGGTCACCTTGCGGTGTCGCCTATTCGGCTTCCTGGCGCTGATACTCATACCACCTCCTGGCTTTCCCTGTGAAGTGTCCACTCCTGGGCACCCCCAGGGTGAAACCAGGCATCCTTAGCGCTGTTGGGGCCGGTGTGGAGGCTAAGCAAGCTATAATTATATTATATATATAATATATATATATTAAAAAGTGATGCAAGGCAACAGTGCCACTCCACTTGCTGTGATGTGTATCTTCACAGGAATAGTGCAGGAATGCACCTAGGTAACAAGATATGGGCCATCCCTGACCTCTTACTGCACTGTAAGAATTAATGCACTATAGTGCCAACCAAGGCACCGTTGCGCTATGGTGCAACGGGACCTGCCTTATAGGCCAAATACATTGTGTGTCAGAAAGGACACTTTCCTGCTCTAAAAATAATCTGCAGGCAAGTTCCTAGGTGTGGTGCTGAATACAGTATCCAGACACTGTAGACATACCTTGCTGAAATAAACTTAGTTTGGATGTTGTGTTTCATCAGGAAAGGCATCTGCTTTTCTCCCATTCCCAGGATTACTTGTGAGAGTAACTATTTTATTATTCCAAAAATAAGAGTGTATATGTTAGGATACACATGTTATACCCATGTGACTCCTTCCTAGCATGTGGTAAGAGAAGGCAGTGACTTGTACAGGCTTGTGTGTTACCAATCTTCAACGCTTTGCAGGTCACTGCAAAGAGGGTTTGTGGGTCATAGTAATCGGACTTAAGGCCCCTGTATTATCTTGTGTTGCGTGGTAACAAATCGTAACAAAAGCCACCTGTCTGCTGTGCCTTGCTTAAAATGACAAAGGCGTAGGTGTGTCATCTGTGAAGCATGGTTGTTTGTACGCATGCGTAAGTATGTTGTTACTTATCCCAGGTTGGCACGTATTTGCAGTAGTGGGAAGGGGCCTGGGGCCTGGGGCCCGGGGCCCGGGCAAAGATACACCTGCTATTTTGGCTGAAGCAATTACTTTCAGTAAATCAATTACAGTTGAAAAGGTGGAGACTGCCATCACACTGGGCTCCCGTCTTAAAGCCCCAGGTCCAGATGGATACAAATTGATCTTTTTAAAGGAAACATTCATGTGCGAACCCCTCTTATAAAAAATCTAATTAGAGCTGCCAATGTTGGTTCCCCTCCCAGAGTCATGGAAAGAGGCAATAGTGGTTCCTGTTTTGAAAAAAGGGGATACAAATATCCAGGGTGCTACAGGCCAATATCTTTAATAGACTCAACGTCAAGATATGGGGGAGGGTGCCTTTAGATTGTCTCGAAGATAGGGCCGAACAGAAGCAGATATTGTCAAAAACCCAATATGGCTTCAGACGAGGGATGGGCACAGTGGAACAGTGACTCAATTTGTCACTGATTGTCAGAAAGGACACTAAGACCATGACGTGCTCAGTACGTCGACATGCCTGGACTGTATTACGTCGGCATGCCTGGACTGTATTAAATTCATATAAACAATTAAAATCACAACCTTACCTTGCGGCACATTTCCGTCTATATTTAAAAATGAAATTTTTAGCTTTTAGACTAGGCGATCACCCTTCTAAAGATCTGATCCCATCTTGGAAAAACACACAACAAAAAACAAGATGTAGATTATGCGGATATCACACGGAAACCTTAAGTCACTTATTATGTACATGCGAGTCAATAAAAGAGGAAAGAAGAACTTTGCTGAAATCAGTTCTAAATGCTCTTCAGATCCGTACCTGCAGGCAGGCAATCACCAGCTGGATGGGTGCAGGTTCGAACATTTTAATATGCCGCGGTGTGAAATTTATGAAAAAAGTAGAGACTTTGCTTTCAAAGGCCGATCAAACTTAAGAGTGTGGAAAGTAAAATAATGTTTAACTTTTAAAGAACCGAAAAAATAGAAAAATATTTTAAGAAAATGAATTTTATTTTTTATGCATTGTAAATTGTATATGTATACTTTATGGTTGTGACAAACCAAATAAAGTTAATTTTTGACTGACTGACTGACTGACGTGCTCAGTACATCTTGCCTTCATGGATTTATCCTGTGCATTTGATTCTGTCAATCAAGATAAATTGTGGACTATGCTGGGAGATATGGGTGTAGAGCCACCTCTGGTTCTTTTATTAAGTAGGCTACATCTGGAAGCCACAGTTAAGGTTTGACATGGATCTAGTGGGGAGAAGACCCAGTCCATTTTATCTACAGAAGGTGTCGGTCAAGGGTGTATTCTTATCCCATTTTGTTCTCATATACATCAATGGGTTGGAGGCTTATTTCTTGGGGAACAATTTCATTTACCCAAAATTGAGAAAAAGTTTATCGCTTCTCTGTTAAATGCGAATGATGCAATCCGTATTTCTTTTTGTTTTATATACATTTTTATTGGTATTTACAGATTACAAAATACAATATGACATTTAACAAGTATCTGGTTTCATGGACATTCGCTATGACAGCGAACAGCCTTCAAATATCTATGGATGCCTTCGTAGAGTTTATGGTCATCTTCGACTTAAAATACAATTATAAAAAGTCACATGTAATGGTCTGTGGGCCAGATGCTGGGGAGCGCAGTTTGATCCCCGGCACCCGCGGTAGATCAGCCCAGCACCATGTGACTCTGATAGAGAGCGGTAATTTCTTCTGGTAGTTTCTCAATGCAAAACCCTCATGCTACCTCTATTTTACCGCTCAAAAGGTGTTGGGCCCTTCACACCATGTATTACCATCAGGAGAATTTAAATAAAGATGAACAGTCAAAATACAATTATTATTGTGAGCCAATAAAGAGAGTTGTTGATTATTTTAAAGGGTTTTATTTTCTAGTCAAAAAGTTAATTTTTCTCTGACCCTTTATTCATTAGTAAAATATCAATCAGGTTACAGAATTTGGAAAACAGGAAAAATATCAATAATACAGAACACATTACAGTCTGCATATAAGCATTACATGTAACATGTAGTTATGAAAATGTGGCGCAAAATTTCAGTCACAATTCTTAAAGAGTTTCTAAGAAAAATAGTCTTGCAAAGCTAATCAATAATTAAATAGTTGGCAAAAAATCTCCCATTAAGAGAAATAAATGCATAAGACAAATAAATCTTTTAGACCTTATTAATTAGTCAAAACATATTAGCATCTAATCCTATCCTGATCCACTGCACTCTCTGTCTGTCTGTGTCTAAAGAGGAAAGCAGCCCGCCCTTCACAGGCCTCAAAGGAATGTGGCATAAAGTGCCAAGATATGACGTGGAAGCAAGAAACCTCCCCCTGACACTCCTCGGACGCAAGCCCGCCCTTCAGCAATCTCCCGGGACGTTTCTCGTACCTAACCCATAGAAGCCAGCTGAGCTGAGAAAAAAGAAGAAGTGGTGGCTCCCATCCAGAGAGGACAGTATTTATACCATAATTATTGGCAGAGTACACAAAGATGTAACATTTTTCAGGAGAACCTTACGTGATTGGTCAGTCATAAAGGCATGAGGTCACACTTCCCTGACTCATTCTAAAAACCTGACTTCACTAGTCCTAACAAAAGAAGCATACATGAATAAATACATTTATAAACATTTGCAACATTTACTAGGAAAAATGTTTCAATCTAATTCATCCTTCTTCCTTCTCAGCGCAGTAGATGGATACTTTTAACTAACTGGTACATTGGCAGAATGACAAGAATGTGCAGTTCACGCTGTTCTTGTCATGAGGAAAGCTGCCACAGTCTGCGCATGCTCCCTTCTCATTAAATTGAAAGTCAAAGCCTTGATGGATTCACAGGCAGCCATGTTTTGTGTAGGCCCCAAAAATAAAACAAACACAAAGATAATATTAATTTCATGTAAATCAGTCCATTATGTGTCCCAAGTGCATTATTAATTCACACACATTATAAAAGGAGGTGTTATTAACTGAAAATGTTTATCAAAATATGCAACAAGTCAAAGTCTATTAAGACAGGAATAATACATTTAGTTTACATGGATGTGCTGGGAAGAGAAAAACACATTCTATTAATCTTCAAAGCTAAAAAGGCCACTTTTCTCTACATTGCAAAAAAAACATGTTAATTCAGCAAAAGCATCTTCAGACTGAAGTGAATAGGCCTCACTTTTCATGTTTTTCATGTGCCATGTTTTTAACCTGCACCAAAATGTGCGTGGCAATTTAAATGCAGCCTGTCTGAAGCACAAAAAATAAAACAATGCATGACTGCAGATGAAATCTGCTCCATCAACCCACCCTCTTGATAATTCAAATCATAATAAAATGATTTATAATTCATCACACATATTTCATTTCATAAGTGACAAATTTTTTTTTTTTTTTAAATTGCAAAAGCTGAGCATATAAGAATGTTACTTCTATTTCTAAGGCAAACACACGTTTGGTCTGTAATCAGATCATATATAGCCAAGCTCAAATGTTTTAGTGCAGAGATCTGTAAGTAGCTTCTTGGAACAGTTAAAATAAGTAACTAAAATAATAAAAAAGGAATTCAACAGGACAGTTTCAGCATTTCTTTACTCATTGTCATCAGCTTGTCATCAGTATGGCTCATACTTTCCATGCAAATTGGACTACTTAAGTGCTGAGAAACTCTGACAGAGCACCATCAATCCTTTGCACTTTTTCAACCAAGGCCTTTCACTCTTATTTTCACTTTGATCAGATTCAGATGTTTCACCACAACATCTCTCAGATCAAAACCGTTGCACCATCCATTATGCAGATCTTGTGTAGCAGCTGCAATCTGGTGAGAAACTGCACACTGTACATCAACCAGACCTACACAGCAATGGCTAGTGTTCTCCTCAGTGTTTTCCACAAGTGCATTTGCATATGCATTTTCAAGCCACTTTGGTAATGCTGAAAAACAGTCTTTTGCAAAAGGTAACTCTGTGCTGCCATTGTTTTGCTTTATTATGCGTGACACTTCAGGCAGATAGCTACAATCCATTTCTTGTCCAATCTGTTGTTCTGCACTCATTATCTTTGAGACCACATTATGATCTGATTTCAGAGAAACTGGCAATTTATACCTGGGCATCAGTCTTTGCAATAACACATTTGTCACTTTGCAGTTGTCATTTTTCTCAAAAACAGTTCTGATACAACCCTGTTGTGCTGCTTCACAAACATTTTCTTGAGCCTCTTTAAACTTAACTGTGAAGATTCCATAGAATGTATATGCTAACAGAACACAATTTTGTGCAACTGAATTAGCATTTCTCTCTCCCATGACAACAGTGACTCCCAATTGAGCAGATATACTGCATGTTATGGTAAGGGCAATCAATTTCGAATTTTGGGCTGGGGTAATTACTAAAAGCCATGAAGCTTCGACAACATCATGTATAAGGAGCGCAGCATGTGCTGCTTTTAATGTGTCACCTTTCAAACATGGGCCATCTACAAAATGGACATTGTTGGGCTGACTCAGATGTTCATCCTTCAAGTCTGAATTTGGCTTTATGCATATTTTCATGATATTTAGACACTCATTTTCAGTTTCATCACAATCCAATCCATTTGCTGACATTTCTGTGAAGTTAGGGTCAAAGGCCATTGGGCAATACATCACAGACCCTTGAAAACATTAATCTTTTTGAATAAGCAATGAGAGAGCGCAGCCCTCCCTCTCACTGCAAATTAGTGTATTTTCTTTCAAATAAACTTTCATTCCTAGTGCTGGGGCGCGCCATTTTTTCTCTTTCAACTCTAGGAATGCTTTTGTGCAATTGTTGTCCAATGGAAGCGGATCAGACACACCTGAGTGTGTCAGCCTCAGTAAAGGCTTAGCCACTAGGGAACTGTTTATTAACCACTCTCTACAGCAGCTAACCATTCCCAAAAATGTCCTGACTTCTTTCTGAATTTGAGGTGGATTCATCTTGGAAATTATTTCCACCTTCTCTGGTGACACCTTTCTACCTCCCTTTCCAATTTTGTGTCCCAGATATTCATCTTCTTTTTGACAGTACTCCTGACTATTCTCATGCAATGGCACTGTGACATGAACTTGGCAAAAATCAATAAAAGTAAGCCATTCTTCACCACATGGAATGTGAAAAAATATATTGGCTGGATTCGGTACCACAGGACAACATGGAAAAAATATGCTTTTAATCTCCTGCACTATTCTGTTCTTTTCATTTATTTTCTGTGAACCTATGATCAGAAAGTTACACAAACTTCCAATCAGTTCCATCAAAAATCCTTTTATTGGTAAAATTCCTGCAACTGATTGTGTTCCTGAATACATGTCATCTGGTTCAAATTTTAATAAGACATGTTCAGCACATTTTATTAGCCTGGCATCCTTCTCTGTGAACTCTCTTATTTCTGTGTTTAATATTTTTTCCAAAGCAGAAGGTAATTTTTCAACTGTCTTTTCTGAAAACAATGCTACAACTGTCTCTTGATGGGCCATTTTAAAATGTACATCCTCATCAGGAATCTGAAAAATAGCATTATCTGGTGTACAGTAATCTGTGCTGCTTAATTTGCAAAATAATTGTTTTCCTGCTAGGCCTGAGTCACAGACAACAGTTTTGCAATCTTCCTCAAATGGGCCTAATTTTGGTGCACAATTTTCTAATACTTGGTTTGTAATTTCTTTCTTTAAAACTCCTGAAACTAAATCTGGACTTTCCACTGCCCTCACAATGGAATTGGTAAATTCAGAATTGTGAGTGTTAAAACTCTCATTTGGAAAAAGAGCAACCTGTTGGACTGGGTTCTGTTTTTGTCTCTGGAAACAATTCACATTTACTCTGGGCAACTCATTTAAATTAATTTTAGCATTTTCCATATTTTGTGGGACCATCTGTGCTTGAAAAATTTCTGCCATTGGTACCTGTTTCTGAACTGACATTTGCATTTGCTTAACTGGCATATTTTGCACCTGCATTTCTCCATGTTTTTGTGCATCATGTTTAAATTTAGTGTTCTTCTTCCAATGCTCAAATCTGTTATAAAGATGGCAAAAGGACACATTTTCCAGCAGTACAACATCCATACCTGAATTTGCACAAACCAAAACACCTTTACTTCCATCCTGTGTTCTTTTAATCTGTACCCAATCAACATCCTTTGCTAGCACTCTGCCCTTTAGGAAATAAATCACTGCTATATTTTCCTCCATAACAACAGAAAATGATGGTGCATTCATGCAAACCCTTTTCATTGTCTCTTCACTTGGCCTTTCCACAACTTTAGATTCAAACCACAATTCCTTTTGCATGGCAATGTAAAAGAACATTTCCAAATGAATGCAAAACTCTTTTAAAAATTCATCAAATCCATCAACTTGTGGGTACCACAGCATAAATGTGTCTCTCAATTGTGGGATTGTGTTCAGAAATGCTGCAAGTTCACTTTTATTCTGTGACATATGAACATGCACTTCTCCCACCATTTCTCTCAATGAGTAAGCAAAAGCTTCTCCCTCATTCTGCTTATTATTTTTCTCAATTATATCTGGTGGCTTCTTTTCCTTAGCCAGTTTCCTTTCTAGGTCTGGTTGTTTCTTTTTCTTCTCATGTTTTCGTGCCCACTTGTCTCCTAATTGCTCAAACCCATTGCATTTGAAAATATATTTTATTTCTGTAATGTGCAATTGCATTCCTGAAGAACACATTTTCTCATTTGCTTCATCATCCATGTGTACCCTAAAACTTTTCTGAAATGGAAAACTTCCTGAAACATCAGTTTCATATTTTTGAGCCAAATCTGTCAGTCCATTATGAGTAATTAATGAACATGTAGCTGTTTCCTTACTCAGGGAAATTAATTCTTTTTCTTGACACTGGTTCACATTTTCATTATTTAAACAGCAGGGACAGTTAATTTCTTCATGTTCACATGTTGAATTTAAAACACTAAGCTGTTTCTCTTTTTCAGGGCCTGTGTTAATATGTTCCCCCATGTTTTCTATATTTTTAATCACTGCTGCTTCCTCAGAGCAGGTTTGAAAAATCCCATTTTCAAATATATTTATTTTATCCTGGGCTGCAGATGTTGTAAATACCATTTTTCTCTCACCTTTCAGTGCTTGGTGTACTTTCTGGTCAATAATCGGTGTGTTCTTAGTTTCTGAAATAAACCCTGGCAAAATCACTGATTCTGCAGCTCTTTGAACCTTTTCAGTAGGGACCATATTAATTGGGACAGTCATAATTTTTCTAGGCATTATCTGTGCATCTGCAGTTTGCAATTCTTGGACTAAATCAGGCACATTTAAAGCAGTAACACCTGGAGGTATCACTGTCAGTACTGAATCAACAGGTAATGGTTCAATATAAAATGTCTGCACAGTTCTCTCAGTCTGTATTTCTCTCTGTTCAACAGAAGCAGTAGCCCCTGTAGTATTTACTGGTGCACTATTTTCAGTATTTTTCATGGGAACCACATAAAGTGGTGGACACTCAGTTAACAATGCATCCATTATTTCATCCCCTGAATTATTATTTATTTGAAGCTCTTTTTCAGCATTAATTCCCTTCTCCTGTATATGGTGCTTTACCTTTTCATCTTCACTTGCTTTCTCTCTTGCTGCTTTTTCCCACAGGCTTAAGGCCTCAAATTGTGCAGCTTTAGATGGTGTCTTTATTTCACATAACACTTCCCTTAATTTGTCAATAATTTGCAATTCAAAAGTACCATCTTTTGGAAACCTCAAAGCACCCTCTTTTTCAGTAATCTTGCACCATTGTTGAACCCACATACATGTGTTTTGTCCCAAACTGGTAGACATAAAATGCACAGGTGTTCCTTCAGGAGCATCACCAATAAAAAACGAATTTTTCACTTTACCTCCTAACAGCTTCTTTAAACCTTCAAACAGTTTCATTTTTGCAATAGTTCAATGCAATTTCTTTTCTCCAAAGCTGTCAATCTAAATTTCAGTCAGTTTTACTCCTACCACTGACCCTCCACAAAATCTTACTGCAATATTTCTCTTAATCAATAACTCTGTTAGTAACAACATAAATACATTCGCTACTCTGTCTGTTGTGCTAAATAAAGGATAGATTTATATTCACTGCGAGTAACACATTCCGCTTACCCTTCACAAAGTAAGACCTTCCGTTTACTCTTCAAACACTACAGGTAAATCCCTTCCGCTTACCTTTCAATCAAGCTCAGAAGAACCTGCTACTCCTTTGGACTTATCCTTCAGGATATATCTTAGTCCAAAGTTTCACCAGCGAACCCTTTTGCTGTCAATCAAGCTCAGAAGAACCTGCTACTCCTTTGGACTTATCCTTCAGGATATATCTTAGGCCAAAGTTTCACCAGCGAACCCTTTTGCTATCAATCAAGCTCAGAAGAACCTGCTACTCCTTTAGTGTGACCCTTTCTAGGTGATATCAGACCAAAGTTTCACCAGTGAACTCTTCGCTATCAATCATTCACACAGAAAATAGTCCCTAATTTAACACTGCCAGCCCTACCTAGCTTCTCAGTGTTATTCCAACAGACGAGTAACCTCAGTGCAGTGTGGCTTCCATTTACCACCCGCTATTCCTTCCCGGGATTCCACAGGTGTGCATACCTGCGTGTTCCAGGCAACATAGAACAAGACACTAACTTAACATGAAGAGTTAAAACATGTAATCAATAACCAAAAAAAAATATGTCCTATGAAATTACCAATATAATCAATAACATCATCAATTCAAAATGAGCAAAATGTCACCAACAGCAAAAATCCTTACTATTTTCAACACTTCAAAAAATACATGCTAGCATATTACCAACATTTCACAACCCTATTGATACTCACACCACTTCTTGCATCACCTGCCAGTACTGCTTTGCCAGTCTTCAGGTTCTGAGCATTGGAGTCAGGAATCAGGACTTGGACATTTATCTAACTTGGGCAATTATTTTATTTCCCTCTTAAGGTCAATGATCCATTAGTTGAGTAGTTGATGGTGAAATCAATAATTACTAATCACCAAACTAATCAATAATGACCATCCTCTGCTTACCAAAAACTGATAGAGAGCGGTAATTTCTTCTGGTAGTTTCTCAATGCAAAACCCTCATGCTACCTCTATTTTACCGCTCAAAAGGTGTTGGGCCCTTCACACCATGTATTACCATCAGGAGAATTTAAATAAAGATGAACAGTCAAAATACAATTATTATTGTGAGCCAATAAAGAGAGTTGTTGATTATTTTAAAGGGTTTTATTTTCTAGTCAAAAAGTTAATTTTTCTCTGACCCTTTATTCATTAGTAAAATATCAATCAGGTTACAGAATTTGGAAAACAGGAAAAATATCAATAATACAGAACACATTACAGTCTGCATATAAGCATTACATGTAACATGTAGTTATGAAAATGTGGCGCAAAATTTCAGTCACAATTCTTAAAGAGTTTCTAAGAAAAATAGTCTTGCAAAGCTAATCAATAATTAAATAGTTGGCAAAAAATCTCCCATTAAGAGAAATAAATGCATAAGACAAATAAATCTTTTAGACCTTATTAATTAGTCAAAACATATTAGCATCTAATCCTATCCTGATCCACTGCACTCTCTGTCTGTCTGTGTCTAAAGAGGAAAGCAGCCCGCCCTTCACAGGCCTCAAAGGAATGTGGCATAAAGTGCCAAGATATGACGTGGAAGCAAGAAACCTCCCCCTGACACTCCTCGGACGCAAGCCCGCCCTTCAGCAATCTCCCGGGACGTTTCTCGTACCTAACCCATAGAAGCCAGCTGAGCTGAGAAAAAAGAAGAAGTGGTGGCTCCCATCCAGAGAGGACAGTATTTATACCATAATTATTGGCAGAGTACACAAAGATGTAACATTTTTCAGGAGAACCTTACGTGATTGGTCAGTCATAAAGGCATGAGGTCACACTTCCCTGACTCATTCTAAAAACCTGACTTCACTAGTCCTAACAAAAGAAGCATACATGAATAAATACATTTATAAACATTTGCAACATTTACTAGGAAAAATGTTTCAATCTAATTCATCCTTCTTCCTTCTCAGCGCAGTAGATGGATACTTTTAACTAACTGGTACATTGGCAGAATGACAAGAATGTGCAGTTCACGCTGTTCTTGTCATGAGGAAAGCTGCCACAGTCTGCGCATGCTCCCTTCTCATTAAATTGAAAGTCAAAGCCTTGATGGATTCACAGGCAGCCATGTTTTGTGTAGGCCCCAAAAATAAAACAAACACAAAGATAATATTAATTTCATGTAAATCAGTCCATTATGTGTCCCAAGTGCATTATTAATTCACACACATTATAAAAGGAGGTGTTATTAACTGAAAATGTTTATCAAAATATGCAACAAGTCAAAGTCTATTAAGACAGGAATAATACATTTAGTTTACATGGATGTGCTGGGAAGAGAAAAACACATTCTATTAATCTTCAAAGCTAAAAAGGCCACTTTTCTCTACATTGCAAAAAAAACATGTTAATTCAGCAAAAGCATCTTCAGACTGAAGTGAATAGGCCTCACTTTTCATGTTTTTCATGTGCCATGTTTTTAACCTGCACCAAAATGTGCGTGGCAATTTAAATGCAGCCTGTCTGAAGCACAAAAAATAAAACAATGCATGACTGCAGATGAAATCTGCTCCATCAACCCACCCTCTTGATAATTCAAATCATAATAAAATGATTTATAATTCATCACACATATTTCATTTCATAAGTGACAATTTTTTTTTTTTTTTTAAATTGCAAAAGCTGAGCATATAAGAATGTTACTTCTATTTCTAAGGCAAACACACGTTTGGTCTGTAATCAGATCATATATAGCCAAGCTCAAATGTTTTAGTGCAGAGATCTGTATCTGTTATACACATAACATAACATATAACCATCCTCTGCTACCAAAAACTGATAGAGAGCGGTAATTTCTTCTGGTAGTTTCTCAATGCAAAACCCTCATGCTACCTCTATTTTACCGCTCAAAAGGTGTTGGGCCCTTCACACCATGTATTACCATCAGGAGAATTTAAATAAAGATGAACAGTCAAAATACAATTATTATTGTGAGCCAATAAAGAGAGTTGTTGATTATTTTAAAGGGTTTTATTTTCTAGTCAAAAAGTTATTTTTCTCTGACCCTTTATTCATTAGTAAAATATCAATCAGGTTACAGAATTTGGAAAACAGGAAAAATATCAATAATACAGAACACATTACAGTCTGCATATAAGCATTACATGTAACATGTAGTTATGAAAATGTGGCGCAAAATTTCAGTCACAATTCTTAAAGAGTTTCTAAGAAAAATAGTCTTGCAAAGCTAATCAATAATTAAATAGTTGGCAAAAAATCTCCCATTAAGAGAAATAAATGCATAAGACAAATAAATCTTTTAGACCTTATTAATTAGTCAAAACATATTAGCATCTAATCCTATCCTGATCCACTGCACTCTCTGTCTGTCTGTGTCTAAAGAGGAAAGCAGCCCGCCCTTCACAGGCCTCAAAGGAATGTGGCATAAAGTGCCAAGATATGACGTGGAAGCAAGAAACCTCCCCCTGACACTCCTCGGACGCAAGCCCGCCCTTCAGCAATCTCCCGGGACGTTTCTCGTACCTAACCCATAGAAGCCAGCTGAGCTGAGAAAAAAGAAGAAGTGGTGGCTCCCATCCAGAGAGGACAGTATTTATACCATAATTATTGGCAGAGTACACAAAGATGTAACATTTTTCAGGAGAACCTTACGTGATTGGTCAGTCATAAAGGCATGAGGTCACACTTCCCTGACTCATTCTAAAAACCTGACTTCACTAGTCTTAACAAAAGAAGCATACATGAATAACTACATTTATAAACATTGCAACATTTACTAGGAAAAATGTTTCAATCTAATTCATCTTTTCCTTCCTTCTCAGCGCAGTAGATGGACACTTTTAACTAACTGGTACATTGGCAGAATGACAAGAATTCAGGTTGTCCTTGACTTTTTGTCATGAGGAAAGCTGCCACAGTCTGCGCATGCTCCCTTCTCATTAAATTTCAAGCCATAGTCTTGATGGATTCACAGGCAGCCATGTTTTGTGTAGGCCCCAAAAATAAAACAAACACAAAGATAATATTAATTTCATGTAAATCAGTCCATTATGTGTCCCAAGTGCATTATTAATTCACACACATTATAAAAGGAGGTGTTATTAACTGAAAATGTTTATCAAAATATGCAACAAGTCAAAGTCTATTAAGACAGGAATAATACATTTAGTTTACATGGATGTGCTGGGAAGAGAAAAACACATTCTATTAATCTTCAAAGCTAAAAAGGCCACTTTTCTCTACATTGCAAAAAAAAATGTTAATTCAGCAAAAGCATCTTCAGACTGAAGTGAATAGGCCTCACTTTTCATGTTTTTCATGTGCCATGTTTTTAACCTGCACCAAAATGTGCGTGGCAATTTAAATGCAGCCTGTCTGAAGCACAAAAAATAAAACAATGCATGACTGCAGATGAAATCTGCTCCATCAACTCTACGCAATAGCTCCCTTAATCTTCCCGACGGCCCCCAGCTCCGGGATGCCTACAGGTGGCTGTGCGCTTTACAAATACTGGATTTTTATGTTGTGCCATTTGTTCTGTTACTAAAGTGTGGCGTCTGTTATTGTGATTTGTGTGTGATTTGTGACCCATAAATGTATTGTCTTTTAAAGTTGTTCTTTGTCTCTCTGTTTAGGGGGTTATATTTAGAGGAGTGTTATGGTTTTTTATTTTTTAGTTTCTATATTGTGTGTGTCTGTGACATGTCTGGTAAGGGGAGAAAGAGGAACTTTGAAGAGAGGGAGGTAGGGGGCATCAGTATGGCTCATTGTCCACTACCACCTGCAGATGTCTGGGGCAGGACAGAGAGTCAAACAAGGTTATGGCTACAAAGAGCACTGTATTCGCTGGGAGCCGGTCTGAAAATACCTGAACCAGGTTACAAGGGTAGTCCGTGCCATCTACCAAACCCATTCTTGGCTGATGTTGTCTCAAGAGAGGCCGATTTACTGGACCCTCCTGGGGCTAGAGATCGCGGTGCCAGTTGGCACATATGGAATTTCTGACATCATCACTTTATGAAGTACAGAGAATAGTAACTGAGCACATATGAGTATGTGCATTACCAATGAACAAGAAAGGATACTGATAGCTTATCAGTGACTTACATAGACAGTGTAGTATGTTGGTCATATACATCCATGTAATGTGTTAAATCACCTGTGGAAGCTGACAACATGAGTGTGTAGCAGTTACCTTTTCGTGATGAACCAAGTATAGGAATGATTTTATCAAGCAAAATTAGAAAACATAGCTGTTGTTTTCAGCAGGATCATAACAAAAATAATGATTATGTCCTTTCCAATATGAAACAAGTGGACAGCATTTTCCTTGTCTGTGGGATGCCCATATGTGTGTCCAAACCTTCCCTCGCCAGTCCCTCATCATCACTCATAGGGTAAAATATGAGGCTCTTACATAAATATATAAGTACACTGTCCTTCTCACCAACAGCATTAATCATAGCTGCCTAGGTCCTGATTTATCAAAATTTGAGGCAGCACAATGCTGCAATACAACCTGCTGTGCTGCCTCAAATAGAGGGCCATATTATCAAGAACGGCGATAACGGGCTTGATAATATGCCCTTGAGAACTCCAATAGAAGCCCAGGTTCTGGTGTGAAGGACGTCAAACAGCAGTGATAATGTTATCGACATTCTTGATAATATGGCCCAGAGAGTGTAGGAAGGTTGTATGATGGAACCACTGATGCCATTACCTCGCATGCTTTTACATTTGTCTTTACCATGTCTTTTACCATGCATATACTGTTACCATGCACACTTTTACAACATTGTAATGGACGCATGGTAAAGGTTATGCTTGGTAAAGACCATGTTGTAGATGCTGTTGCCCAGGTAGGAATGACCCGAAATTAACAAGATATGGAGCCTTTCTGGACTCTCCTTGTACCAGTGTACTTGTGGCTGACTAGCGCCTATGTAGGCACCTTTGAACGTTGGTATAGGGATGACTGTGCTGCAGACAGTTTTGCTTGTGTGTTTGCAGAGGCATTGTTCTCATTCTAAGTGTGCTGCAGAATGGAGCACAATTAGAAAGAGGAAACAACAAGTATACATTTTAATATTTCTCCTTGTTGCACCCTCCTTGCAAAGGTGTAGCATTCCTGTGTTTAACAGTTTTGGCAAATCTGTAAATGGGCCATTATCCATGTGTGGCTGTGTGGTAAAACCCATGCTACACCCATGTAACACCTTTCAATGGCAGAGTTATGCAATGCATTGACTTGCCCAGCCTGCCATTACTCCAAATATAACAAGCTACACAGGATATTGCAAGGTGTCCTTGTGTTGCTTTCTAAATCTGATATAAGTGCATCACTGATATTGCAACTCCGTGCGTAAGGGAAAGGCAATGCAATGCTGCACACATATACACTGGTTTTAGGCAACACAGTGCTACAAGGCAACTTGTGATGATGTGTTCCTTGAAAGGGAGAGTCTATAAATGCCCCATATATACAAAGTAAGGTTCACTACCACTCTTGGATAGCACTGCTGCACTTCCTTCATCCTAGTGTGCAATTACTCACCCTTCAACCATGGTGCTAGTTTGCCTGCTTGCCAGGGATTCCTGCATTTGTACAGGTAGAGGAACCTTATTGGGTCAAAGAAATATGCATTGAATTTGTATCCTTACTATAGAATGCTGCACATACATACATTGGTTATAAGGTTAAAGAGAAAAATATTTAGTAAAGTTTAGTCCATATGCTGTATGTATGTAATTTGGGACTGTGTGAAATCCATGGAGGAAAGCAGAGGAAACAACCATGCTCCAACCATGGAATTCCTCACAGACACTAAAGCAATGCAGTGTAGTACAAGGGAAACTAAGCTACACCACACAGATGAGCCCAGAACAAGGGGGAAACCAGACCTGGGTTGCATGTGTCCCGGTTAGGGGGCCTGGCTTGGCAGTTCGGGCTGGACTGTTCCCATAAGAGCAGGATCAAGACTGATTTGCATATAGCTGGGTCCAACCTGAGGTGTCATGGTGTGCAAAATAACAATGAACTGGGATGCGCCATGAGTAATTACCAATGGCTGATATTAATGCTATGATGCTGCTGAAGAAGTCCATATTGGAATCCAATCAGTTGCCTAAGGTGTCCAGTCCTCAAGGGCTGGATAAAGGAATTGTTGGCTCTGATCTGGTTGAACACATCACTCATGTTACATGTTACCTTATATAACACCTAATATATACCTTCAGATTCCTTCAAGAAGGCCCACTATGGTCTCATTCTCAAACGTGACTACTTCCAACATATGCTGCTGGACCCCCACCACTCTCCATTAAGACATGACTTGGGTGTCATTAGAGTCCACACTGGCAATATGGCAAACAGATGTTGGAATGAACAGTGATGGGCTGGTTCACTTAGAGCCCCAACAACGTCTTCTTCTATTAATAAGCTCAGAGGAGAAGTGTAAGTGATGTCCAGGAATTGATTGAAGGTATCTTCATCCAGGGTTCTGGGGGAGGAGATTGAGGATAGGCTGCTTATCATGGACAGGCTGTTGCTCAGGAGATTGGAAAAGAAGTGGGATATGTTAGACTTCTACAGAGGCTGTATTTGATGCATTTGAGCTTACATTGTTTATGTCACTCATTTATTATACTCCTTCCTACTCAGGCATTTGAAAAACATATATGCAACAAGTAAACATTGCAACATTGTATTGTAGGCAAAATTCACCAAAAAAGACATGCGGGATGGTTTAGCAACCTTATTTTGTACTATGAACATGGTTGATATGTAAGTGCAACAACATAACAAGTTGACACACACATATCAGGTATGCATACACCTCAGTTTATAGGTCAAAGTTCAGGAATGAACAACACTCTTATCCAAAATTTGTAGAGATTTATTTTTATTCAAACTGGGGTCCAGATTTACTAAAGTATTGTGCTGGACTTGTTTCATGCTAGGGGACACAAGGGCAAAGTAATTTGTGGGTCACATTTATCAAGCCACCCAAAAGCACCTTATAAGGGCCTGTACTGCTTGGTAAACCCGGAGTAACACAAGCCTGTACAAGTTGCTTGATTGTGGTACTCTGTGCCGAGGAGCCATTAGATGGGTAGAGCATGGGTGGCTCAGTCTGCCCCCTCCCAGTGCAATACGAGGTGACAGGCCTTGTTAATTGGCCAGCTACTCACCCATAGAATGAATAAAACAGAGAGGTCCTTTAAAACATTGTTACTACAAAGGGGGGGACAAAGTGTGAGCACTTCTAGCCAGTAAATTATGTCAACAGCACTGCTCATATACAAATAACTAAGATTAAGATCTTCATTAATGGCAGCTGGACCACTGCTGAACAGGTGAAACAGCAAGCATTTCATAACTTTTATCAAGCCCTCTATTCTGTGGACAATACTTCCAGCACGCTCATAGACGCCTACCTTAGCTCTTGTGCATGGAACCCTATCGACTCGATGCAGGCTGAACTTATGGAGGCACCTTTTTCTCTTGCTAAACTGCAGTGGGCCATCAGGTATTTACCCATACGTAAAACGCCCGGCCCTGATGGACCGCCAGTGTACTTCTACCAAGCCTTTCTCCCTCTCCACCTGAACCACCTGCTAGGGCTCTTTAATTCATACTCCAACGAAGCAGGCCTTAGCACAACAATGGCAGCAGCAGAGATTGCCCTCATCCCCAAACGGCAAAGATCCCCCTCTGTGTGCCTCCTATTGCCCCATTGCACTTTGAGAAACTGATGCCAAGATCTACAACAAGATCCTGGAAAATTGCCTGAAACCATATCTCCATGGTCTAATTGACCCTCAACAGGTTAGCTTCATCCGTAATTTGCAAGAGGTAGAAAACATCCGTTGGGTAGCTCATTTGGTGGAGAAGTCCTACACTCATAATATTCCTGCCTGCCTTGTCTTCCTTGATGTGGAGAAGCCATTTTACGTGGTTAGCAGACCGTTCCTCCGAGCGGAGCTTGGGAAGATTGGTATCCCTATTCATTCATTCCACCAGTTAGTGATTCTGACCTCCCACTCCTCATTAACCACATGAAAACCGGCTCTCCTAATGATCTCCTCCCTGCAAAAATGGTGCCCCCTTTGATTTCCATCCTGGGACCCTCTATTCAGTCTGTAATGAATACTTCACTGGCAAAGGGACAAGTCCCTAGGGAGTGGAAGATTGCGGTGGTAAACCCCATCAGGAAGAAAGCTGCCTCCCCCTGGACGGATCTCTCCAACCTCCGCCCCATCTCCCTCCTACCGTATATCGGCAAGATGACAGAGAAGCACGTAAACACCCACCTGTCTAACTACATCGAGGCAGCGGATGGCCTCGACCCATCACAATCTGGGTTCAGGCCAAATCACAGCACCGAATCGGCCCTACTTGCAGTGTCTAATAACATCAGGATGACACTGGATGATGGGGGGTCCATGATTCTGGTGTTGTTGGATTTATCCGCTGCCTTCGACACGGTGTCTCATGAAGTGCTTCTCGGCCGTTTGAGGGATGTGGGGCTGGGAGGAGTGGTGAAGGACTGGACTATTTAAGGCCCAGCCGTGCCAGGGGACAACACCTAAAACCTTCGTGGGATACCTGTTCTGGCGCACTAAAGACAGAGACACGGGAGACTTCCTTCGGCGTCAAAGATCAGCGTTTATTACTGCAGGGAGGCAAAAGTCACAAGAAGTACAACAGAGTGTAGGTTCTGAGAGTCTGCTTCGAATTGCATATGTGAGTCGCTCTCTTTTATACAAGATTTTGTCCTTGCACAACATGTAAACAAAAGGTTACAACTCAGTTCCCACAGTAAATTTCGAAAGGATCGCTTTCATGTATTCAGAACCCCGAAACCTAATTACAGTAACATCGCCGGTTCCCAACTGTAAAAGCACATCTTCTCACCGCTAGGCACATTCCACTCTAGTTGTAAATGAGCAAGAGACAGAGACAAGAACAGCTGCAAGGAAGACAGACATTCGTAAAGAAAAGAAGGTGAGCGTAATATCGGAAGCATGATCGTAGGATCAAAGAGCTGGATCCCAGCACGTCCTAGGCTGAAATAATAGACCGGCACGGCAAGATTACCCTCATGCGGAGCCATCTGCCTCTGCAGTGTCATTCCCCCGGTCATAAAAAGACGCATGAAAGGAATATGCATCTTCCGTAAGACTTGGGAACTAAAGGGTCACGAGGCGGACAGTTGCCTGTTCGCTGACTACGTGAGGGCAAGAAACAAAATGGATGCCGTATCTAAAATGGAACCCAAGGGTCCAGATGTAGAAACACGTAAATAAGGTGAACCCCGCCAAGTAGTGTAGCGAAAACGCGTACACTTACTGAACTCGTTATTTACGGTTCGTAGATACCAAACTTGCCCATATTTGATCATGCCCAAAACACCATAACAATTCTCACGGAACCTCAGACGCTCCTTTTGTCCTCATGTAGGCAAGCACTAGTCAAAATCAGAATCGATTTCAATATTCATCAGATCATTCAGGTGTTGCTGAAACATTATCCTATCCATCAATGCCTCTTTGGTAACAGATGGCCTTCTTATACACGTTGTAGCACAAAGGCCACATAAGGCAGGACCACACTGTACACAAAGACAACACGTGAACAGGAACGTCACAACAACCCCTATAATCATCAGAATCTTCCAACCCCAAGTCGACATCAGGCCCCAAAATCATCCTAGAAGCGTCCAATCTCCCTCGTCCACGTGTATGGACTCCGAGATTTTATGCAACTTTGAGATGGCTTGATAGACAGTTGGAGCATTATCTGGTATAAAAATGCAACAACTCGAATGGATGACCTTACACACACCACCTCTATCTGCTAGAACAATGTCTAGAACCATACGGTTCTGTAACGTCATAAGTCTATCCGCTTGAAGCTCTGCTGTCAGGTTACCAAGGGCGCTTGCAGTTATGTTAGCGGTTGACTCTACTACACGAGTTAACTGTCTCAGATTCCTGCTATTGACCATAGGGCCCCAAAACGGTAGGAAACCTTTAAAGAAGTCTCCTGATTCTTGACCGGCAGTATCTTCTTTACTAATAACGCCTCTCACAACTCTTGTCTTGTGATAGTCCGAGGCAACAGTGAAAGTCGGTGGTAAAAGATTCGCGATATAACAGGTGCCTGAGAAGTCACGAGGCAACCAAGTATAAGCACGATCATAACACACAAAATAAGTACCCTTGGCAGTCAAAAAGACAGGGGAAGAGAGCATCGGTAAGACATATGTCTCAGTACAAGCACTCTTCCCAAACTGAGCTCTCGGATTTTGACCAAGACCTTGCAGACAGAAGTGACCAAGGTGAGGCACGATCCAAATTGGAGACGAGCTCTTAAGCTGTCTATCACCCACTGATACACTATACTCAGTCTTACTCAGTTCCTTATATGCTCGCACCTCCTCCTCTGGGATAAGCGATGCATCAAAAATATCTCTATCTAAATCAGCAATGGCTATCGCCAGAGACTTGTGGTACGGGCCAGGACCAAGGTTTACTGAGCGTGGCTCTCGATGGGGGTAGGAATCTAGTGCACTACGGAACATAGTTTGGAATGCTCGAACGGACCCTTGGGAACTATAAGGAAGGACCAAATACGGAATCCCTCTATCCATGGTATGCGGCATTAGCCCGCACACCCAACAATTGGTAATATTTACCACCAACTGATGCTGATGGAGAAGTTGAACGAAGGAATTGTTTCTAAATTCCGCACGTCTGACTTGTTCATGTTGGGGCAGTAGGTGAAAAGAATGTGGAGAAGCAGTAGAGACGAAATTTAGATCATGAGAAGGAGGAGTAGGTAAAGTAGAAGGCAACAATGATTGAAAACCAAAATACACTCCACTCACCAGCAGCATAGACACAGTTAGGAACAACATGAAAACCTGTAACAAAAAACATTTTGTACGAAACACCTTATGTAACGCAGATCTTTGCGCCAACATCTTCTCCATTTTCGACAGCTTAGAGAGCTCCATCCTCTAACGACCGTCCGCAACGTTCTTGACGCACTTCGTTCTGAGTAGTGATTGTCAATTCCCAGGAGTTCCCAGAAATCGACAAAAGAAATCGACCTAGTGTCAATAACTGCTAAACAGAAAGAAGTACCCGCGCGGCCCTACGGCCAACCCGGATGATAGGTTTTAATCAGTTGAACAACCAATTTCATGTACGTCTCCTAGCTGTACTGGAAAAAGATACATATATAATAAAATGTCCACAATATTCAAGGCAAATGTGAGGGGGTAATGTGGAATCAAAAAATAATAAAGATAGTTTATTAGTCTTTATCGCGTGGACGAAGAAAGTATCGGCTTCTTCCAGGGCGAGTCTGCTCTTCAAACAGTGGATTGGATGGCAAAAGAGTGTTCGATTGTTCAGGCAATTGTTCAGTACTTGAATTCTCCAATGTTGATGGTAATGGTATGGTTTGAGAGGAATCACCAAGGGTGTCGGGAAAAACTGAAGTGTTCCCTATGGGCTGAGCTTCGCTAAACGGTGCAAAACGCTGAGGGGCGTCGGTTTCTGACGAGGCAAATCCTCTTCTCATCCATGTATCTGCTGGCAAAGGAAGCGGAACCTTCTTGATGTGGGTGGCATGCACCCAATGTTTCCTTCCTTCCAGCCGGACCGCCGTCCTCGTTGCTAGCAACACCAGGAAGGGTCCCACGAACCTCGGCTCAAGATTCCGTTTTCGTCCAAAATTCCGGGTAAGGACCCAGTCCCCTGGTTGGAGCCGATGACCAGGACCCTCTGTTTGTGACGGTAGAGCCTCAAAGACCTGTTGATGAATCAAACTCAATTTAGCAGTCAGATCGTAAAGATAGTCGATCAACATTGGATATTCAATTCTGTCAAATTCTTTAGGCCTCGGAACTCCCCAAATGTTCGCAGGACGGCCGAACACAATCTCATATGGGCTGAGCCCTACTCGAGAGTGTACAGTCGCCCTGGTCGATAAGAGAGCTAGAGGCAAAGCGTCAGGCCATGATAAACCAGTTGTTGCCTGAATTTTAGCAAGTTTTAGTTTCAGGGTGCCATTGTATCCTTCCACTAAACCCGCTGACTGAGGATGATTAGCACTATGAAATTTTTGGACTATACCTAGGCCACGACACACGCTCTTCATCACACTTCCCACAAACTCACTTCCGTTGTCTGACCATACAATCCGAGGCATGCCGTACCTGGGGAAATACTCTTTGAGCAGAATTTTAGCTGTGGATAGGGCAGTATTATCTTTAAGAGGGTAGGCCTCAATCCATCTGGAGAACGCACAAACCACAACCAAAACATACTTTAAATTATTACATCTCTCCATGTGGATGAAGTCCAATTGGATAACTTCGAAAGGACATGTAGGAGGGGCAAAATGACCAGGTGGAGTGGGGGTGCCCTTACCAGGATTGTACATCAAACACACCATACAATTCTTAACCACTCTTTCCGCACACTTAGTAATCCCATCATTCTTCCATACAGGAGACAACAACTTGCATATGCCCTTCGGGCTAATATGTGCTGTGCCATGGGCCATTGTAACAACAGCAAGCACATATGCATCCGGTAGCATCCATCTCTGTTTTTCTGACAAATCAACCCAACATCCATCCTCGTCTAACTTTCCCGTGCTTTCTTTCCACTTAGTCTTTTCCATATCAGTGGCCTCGTTCTGTATTTCCTTCACACTCTCGACTGTGTCTTCACACATACTAGTCTCTGCAGGCCATCTCACTGAACTCGTAACATACATTCGGTTTGTCAGATCTTTAGCAGTCTCCTTAGCAGTCTCATCTGCAAACGCGTTACCACGGCCAACATCATCTGTCACCTTCCGGTGTGCGCTGCACTTGATTATTGCCACCTGTTTAGGTAATGTAAGTGCATCCAAAAGGTCATTCACAAGCTGTCCATGCTGAATCTTTGTGCCGTGCGACATCAAAAATCCTCTTTCTCTCCACAATCGCCCAAAACTATGTGCCACACCAAAAGCATACTGGCTGTCTGTAAACACATTCACCCGCTTTCCTCTGGACAACACACACGCTCTCGTCAAGGCGATCAATTCAGCTGCCTGGGCCGAATTCTGATTTAATCTCGTAGATTCCACAACCGTTCTTAACGTCACTACAGCATACGCATTCGTCACATCACCATTCGGTAACTTAAAACAGGAACCATCAACATACAAAGTACCATCGGGATCTACCAATGGAGTATCTTTTAGGTCAATACGACCCTTCGTCTCTTCTTCAGTCTTCAGATAGCAGTCATGTGGTGCTACATCACTTAACTCCGTGTTGATCGGCAACAATGTTGCTGGATTCAACACATTACACCGTTTTATCCGTATGTGACTTGCCAGTAACGTCAACTCATACCCAGACAACCTTGCGCTCGTCAAATGTTGAGTTTTCGTTCGGTTCAAGAGAGTGTCGACTGCATGCGGAACCATCACCGTAAGCATATTATCCATGACCAGACCTGCGGACTGTCGAATGGACGCCGCAGCTGCCGCTGTTGCTCTTAAACAACTCGGCAAAGCTCTAGCTACTGGGTCTGAGGTCGAAGAAAAATATGCGCATGGACGCTGTTTGTCACCAAATGTTTGTGCCAGAACACTCAACGCACAACCATCCCTCTCGTGAACGTATAGTGTAAACGGCTTACTGTAATCAGGAGTACCTAACACAGGAGCCGAACACAACGCATCACGTAATTCAGAGAAACTTTTCTGACACTCTTCAGTCCATGGCAAAGGAGATGAAACGTCTTTGCATGTAAGGGCTATCAATGGTTTTGCCAATAATGAAAAATTCGGAATCCATTGTCTGCAGTATGACGTAATACCTAGAAAGGCACGTACATCTCTCTGAGTTTTTGGCACAGTCATTCGGATAATCGCTGCAATTCTCTCTGGGGTCAACCTTCTCCCTTCTTTTGACAATAAGTGACCTAAATAGATTACTTCTTGGCAACAATATTGCAGCTTGGAAGGTGACACCTTGTGATGCAAGTCACATAAATGCCGCAACAACGATACTGTAGCAGTTCTACAAATATCTTTGGTATCAGCAGCTACCAACAGGTCGTCAACATACTGAATCAAAGCTGCGCCTGCCGGTAATACAAATGAATCAAGTTGACTTTTAAGGGCTTGACTGTAGATCGACGGACTCTCACAATAGCCCTGTGGTACGCGTTTCAGTCTAAAACTGCGACTACCTAATGAGAATCCGAAAAGGTCTCTGCTTTCCTCAGCGATCGGGATACTAAAGAAAGCATTCTTTAGATCGATCACCGTGAACCAGGAGGCAGAAACTGGAATCAGGGACCACGGGAAACTGTGGGATCACGATTTTATTCACTTCTCTCAAATCGATTATGAAACGGTACACAGGAGGTTTAGATGGATCAGTTCGTTTTAAAATTGGTAGCACAGGACTATTACACACATTTCCTCGAGTTTCTTCAATGACATCCTTTTTGATCAGGTCGTGAACGATCGCTAGTAGCGCCCGTTCACCCTCAATGGAGATACGATACTGTGGTATACGTGGCAATCGCACATTTGGTTTCAGCTTGATCACATAAGGTGGGATGTCCAAGAGACCCACATCATTGGGACCTGTGGCCCATAGAGACGCAGGAAGGGAGCTCAATTCTGGCGAGAATTTATCGATCGACAAGTACATAGGAGAGATTACTCTCCGACCTAGTGTAAGCTCCACTCCTTCAGGAGAGCAATACAAAGTCGCATATAACCGTTTTAACAAATCCAAGCCCAAAAGATTCTCACCACAACCAGTAGATAGAATCAATGGAGCCTCCAGCTCATGAGGGCCAATCGTAAGTGACAAAGGGCTAGAGACAGGATTACTAACGGGGCGCCAGAGAATCCAACGGAAACATTTGTCAAGCCGGACAAAGGTGCGCCAGGGAGTTTCGAATGCATGATGGAACTTTTCGTCGCACCAGTGTCTAACAGAAAAGGCTCAACTACGCCAGATGTAGCAACTGCGACGTAAGGCCCACTCTGATCAACCGGAACTGATACTACTCCCTCTCTCTGTCGGTGGCTGTCCTAGTAACGGTCGTTTGCAACAGTCTCATGGTCAACGTAATAGTCGTCCGCATAATACTGTGCTGATTTATCGGACCTTACATTTCGCTGATCAAAACAATTATTCGCGTCCGAGGACGTATTAGGGCGCTCAGTCTGATTTTGAGAGATACCGCGGCCTCTACCTCGAGATGCTTGTTGAGGACCACCACGACCCCCTCGTGCCGATACACCGTTAAGGCGGTCACGCAAAGCCGGACAATCATATTTTATATGTCCCTCTCTTCTACAATATGAACATTGATTATACCCAAGCATAGATCTAAAGTCAGAGGAGTCAGAACGTGACTGCATTCTGGAGGATTGCGATTGTGGTCTATATTGTTGTTGCGAATCAGTGTGATTTGAACGCGGAGGATACGCTTGCTGCAACAAAACCTTCGTTTTGAGCTCCTTCGTTTTCTTATCTGCACGATCACTTTCTTCCTTTTCCCTATTCTCATAATATTGAGCCATCGCTAATATCTGTGCAGTGGTTGAAACAGCCCATGCACTTTCTGAATTTTTTAATTTGTTGCATAGTTCAGGTAACAAATTCAACACAAATTTATCAACAAACAACCGTTGGCCTCCCTCAGTGCCCATATCCTGACCACTATGATCGACAAATGCCTCTTTGAATCTAGTAAAGAAATCAGAGACACTCTCGTCCTTCTTCTGCTTACAAGCTGCTAATTTATCCCAGTTTACCCTCATCGCCGGCATAAGCGTTTTCATGAGCGTAATTATTTTCTGTGGCAGATCCGTAATTAACTGCTCAGGCTTAGCCCCACCAACTTGTCGACCATCAGCCGCTATTAATGCAGCCCAGTCACCGCCTAACTCATTCGCATGATTTTCCTGACGAATTTTCGCCCAAACCGGTTGTGGTACAACATTACCGAACAGCATGTTGATGTCGGCAAGGTTCATAATAGTAGCATCTACCAATTGAGACAACTCCTTATAGTAACCCGCCGGATTCTTGCGTGGATCAGGCAAGGACTGTTTGACCTGCAAGACTTCTGATCGCTTCCATGGGAGGTGTATCCAAACTCTTTGGAAATGTGGCAAAACTGGGGGAGCAGCACCAGGATCACCTGGCATCCACACTGGCGGAACCTCTCTCATAGGATACTGACCAGGAGCCGCTTTCCAATTCTCAGAGTCGTCATCAAACGACACTTGAGAAGGCACTGTGGATCTATGGGCTAACAATCGCTCTAAGGCACGTCGTACATCTCCACCTACGATCATACCATTCAAAAATTTACCCTGAAGTTCAATCATATCGGGCGGTACGTTATCTAAATCGTCATTATACCATTGTTCTCTCAAAGAGTTACACATTTCTTCGAACACGAATCTCTGTGTAGGCTCATTAAACTGAGAAAACGTCTCGAAAACCATGCGTGGAGGGTAGTTAGCAGGATGTCTTATCCACCTACGAGCCATATTCACTAATGTTGCACTCTCCCTTCCACCAGGGATTTGACTTCGTCTCTGGGAAGTTTCGGAAACACTGGATGATAGTATTGATCCGGATAGTGGGGAATAGAGCGTAGCAACAGTATTGGGGATACGGGTACGAACAGAAGGAAAAGAAGAAAAAAGAGCAGGAGCGACAATATTAGAAGTGAACGTAGGAACAGCGGAAACAGACAAGACAGTCGGGGTAGCAGAAACTGGAGTTTGAGGAGGCACAGGCAAAGGAGCAGTAGGAATAGAAACAGGTGGTGGGACAGACGTAGGACCAACAGCGGGCTGACCAGCAGCCGCCGGAACAACAGGAGGAACTACAGGAGGAACTACAGGAGCCGTAGCACCCTGTGCATAAGGAGGTGGTGATTTCATCAAATACGCTAACAGAGGATCCTCCTTTGAATCCTCTTCTTTCTTATCAAGACTAGTTGGTAAAACCGGATAACATTTGTCTTTCCTCATGTGATGTAGTCTAGTGGAAACGTCTATTTCTTTTTCTTCTTCCTCTCGCTGACATTGTTGTACAACTTGCATTATCGGGACAATACCTTCTCTTCGATTCTCTTTAAGCTGTTTGATTTCTTTCTGCTTGGCCTCTTTACGCCACAACCGAAAGGAATCAAACATAGCTGGCCTAGCTTTCTTTTTAAACAATTTAGCTTCAAGATTATCTAAAATCGTAAGATCAAAACTTCCATGTGGTGGCCAACTAAGGATACCATCTTTTTTCGTGTAACGGACCCAATATTCATTGTAAATAATAGGGCCCACACCATGTCGACTATAGAGCTCATATATCGGAGTTCCAACTGGAGGTATCGGACACGAGTCCTCCAACCGGGAATCCTTGTTGCAACATTTAAAGAAACCAAGAAAACCACTATGGCTAGGCATCGTGCACACTAACCTAGTATCAAACTTCAAGGGTTACCAAAGTACTAAATCTTCGTGAAAGACAAAACCCTCGGTTTTTGGCAATTGCAACTGTAAAATAACAACTAAGAACCAACAACTAAGAACCACAAATGCAATGGAACCATGCATACAACTAAGCTTCAACAACCTGCAACAACAACTAAGGACTGGGAGCGACCCACAAATACTTAACTGAGAGCTCAATGGCGTCACCAGGAAGGCCCGTCTATCGTCTCGCTTGTACGAAAGGTCTACGCCAGGCGCCGAAAACAGGTCGACAGTCAGGGCATCAGTCCGTCACAGCCGTCAGGAGGCGGGAATCTTCGCGGGAAAAATCTTCGGACCACTTATTTCGACAACAGGATCGATGAAGCGGGGTGCACCTTTTCCTCGGAGATTTCACACGAAGTTCCTCACAATCGTCAGGCTTTGGACCGGTACCGCTGATGTCGCCCCACGTTGGGCGCCATCTGAAGGACTGGACTATTTAAGGCCCAGCGGTGCCAGGGGACAATACCTAAAACCTTCGTGGGATACCTGTTCTGGGGCACTAAAGACAGAGACACGGGAGACTTCCTTCGGCGTCAAAGATCAGCGTTTATTACTGCAGGGAGGTAAAAGTCACAAGAAGTACAACAGAGTGTAGGTTCTAAGAGTCTGCTTCGAATTGCATATGTGAGTCGCTCTCTTTTATACAAGATTTTGTCCTTGCACAACATGTAAACAAAAGGTTACAACTCAGTTCCCACAGTAAATTTCGAAAGGATCGCTTTCATGTATTCAGGACCCCGAAACCTAATTACAGTAACATCGCCGGTTCCCAACTGTAAAAGCACATCTTCTCACCGCTAGGCACATTCCACTCTAGTTGTAAATGAGCAAGAGACAGAGACAAGAACAGCTGCAAGGAAGACAGACATTCGTAAAGAAAAGAAGGTGAGGGTAATATCGGAAGCATGATCGTAGGATCAAAGAGCTGGATCCCAGCACGTCCTAGGCTGAAATAATAGACCGGCACGGCAAGATTACCCTCATGCGGAGCCATCTGCCTCTGCAGTGTCATTCCCCCGGTCATAAAAAGACGCATGAAAGGAATATGCATCTTCCGTAAGACTTGGGAACTAAAGGGGCACGAGGCGGACAGTTGCCTGTTCGCTGACTACGTGAGGGCAAGAAACAAAATGGATGCCGTATCTAAAATGGAACCCAAGGGTCCAGATGTAGAAACACGTAAATAAGGTGAACCCCGCCAAGTAGTGTAGCGAAAACGCGTACACTTACTGAACTCGTTATTTACGGTTCGTAGATACCAAACTTGCCCATATTTGATCATGCCCAAAACACCGTAACAATTCTCACGGAACCTCAGAGGCGCTGTCCTGGATGGAGAGCTTTCTTTTCGGCCGTTCCCAAGAAGTCAGGTTGGGCTCCGATACATCCATCTCCAGGGAGCTCACCAGGGGTGTGCCACAGGGCTCATGCCTAAGCCCCACATTATTTAATGTGTATGTGGCCCCCCAGGCCGACTTGGTGAGGTCTTTAGGGTTTACCCCGGTGTCCTACGCTGATGACACCCAACTTCTGTTCCCTTTTAAAACCTTTACCCCTGCACTACAAAAGTCTTTCTCAGAAGGAATGAGGGCAGTATCAAAATGGATGGCGGAGAATTGCTTACAGTGCAATGTGGACAAAACAGAAGTCCTACTGTTTGGGGAGGCGGTGACATTGTGGTCTGATGAATGGTGGCCCGCAGAACTAGGACCAGTACCTATCCCAAAGCAGACTGTTAAAAATCTAGGAGTACTGTTTGATCAAGAACTGACTTTCAAACATCAGGTCGATCAAGTCGCTGGTACATGTTTCAGGATCATTGGTCTATTGAAAAGGGTGGTCCCTTACTTACCGGATAATCACAGGAAGACTCTAGTCCAGGCACTAGTGACCAGTAGATTGGACTACTGCAACGGCCTTCTTTTTTCAACTAATGAAGGCCAAATGAACAAAATGCAAGTAGTCCAAAATACGGCGGCGAGGTTAGTCCTCAATGTTCCACCCAGGACCCCCTCCCAACCTCTACTGGCTAAACTTCACTGGTTGCCTGTGCGGCAACGCACTAAATTTAAAATACTGTGTACGATTCACAAATGCTTGATAGGTAAGGGCCCCAAATATCTTGCTAAAGTTTTTCAACCCTACATCCCTGGCCGCCCCTTACGATCTAGCAGCCTTCACCTACTACAGGTCCCTAAAATAAGAAAATCTCGCCAGGGAGGCCGGGCCTTGGCACACACTGGACCAGTGCTTTGGAATTCCCTTCCCCCCACATTAAAAATCATCACTAATCACCTTCTTTTTCGTAAAACCCTCAAGACTTTTCTTTTTAGTAGTAGCTAATCTTTTCACTTGTCTCAGTTACTGTAAACGATCGTGCACAGGACAGTCTCATCCACTGGCAAAAGCGCAGAGATACCCCTTCGGGGGTTTGTTCAGGCGCTATAAAAGCACATAAAATAAATAAATAAATGGCCTCTAATGCAGCTCCTGCTGCTGGCATTCGGTTCAAAGGTCAACACTTGCAGCATAAGCACTTATCGAGAGGCACTCAACACAGGTACCCTCTCTTGCCCCTGCTGTTTGCCCTAGCGGTAGAGCTCCTAGCCATTACTATCCGGAAGACAGAATCCATTGTTGGCATTAATTTTGGCGGACATGCTCATATTATAAGTATGTTTGCAGATGACCTATTGCTCACACTCCCCTGATTTGCTAAATCTCTTCCTGCGGTGGCTCATGCTCAGGCTGACTTTGAACAGCTCTCCAGCTTTAAGGTTAACATGTACAAGTCTCCAGCCCTAATCCTCACGATACCCAAACTGGACCCTTCAACCATACGGTCTCTCTTCCCCTATCAATGGGCCCCACATCATATCCGATATTTAGGTGCCAACCTGACCTCCACCTTATCGACTTGGACGAGTGCTAATTGGGAATCTATCTAAAATCTATCTTATATGACTTTCGTTGATGGTGGCCGCTGCATGCGTCCTGGCTGGATTGGCCTAATGTTGCCGAGATTTCTATCCTCCCTAAGATCCTCTGTCTGTTACAAATGTTGCCAACCTCCATCCCACATGATGAGATTGTACATCTCGAGGCAAAAACAACAGGTGATGGACAGAATGCAGAACATTGTCATACATTCACCCCAGTACAGAGATCTGGGCAGTTCGAGCTGGACTGTTCCCATGAGGCACAGGGTCAAGGCTGATTTGCATATGGCCATGTTTGAACTGGGGTGGTGTGGAGTGCAAAAAAACGATGGATTTAGGCCCAGATCTCTGTACTGGGGTGAATGTATGACATTGTTCTGCATTCTGTCCATCAACTGTTGTTTTGCAATTGTACATCTCCAGCAAGACATCCACACCTTTGTCTGGGGTCTAAACCAAGCGATACCAATGGGGATGATGGACGGAGCGCTTGAGCAAATCAAACACTCACCCCCAGTCAACTGATCTGGGTTTAATCCATCATCATTCTTTAGCTCACTCCACCACCCCAGTTCAGACATGGCCATATGCAGATCAGTCTGACCTTGTGTCTATGTGCAGGAAACTCCGCATCTCGTGTCAGTGTGTCAGCATGGAAGCCTTCCTCCTCTCCCTCCCCCATCAAAGATATGGTGCTTATATACCCAAAAGGTACCCTCAGGGGGTCTACCTTGCTGCGTCATATCAGCGGAAGATGACGATAGTGATGAACCTTATAGACAGTTATTATGCAGAAAATGGTAATCCTGCTGTGATTCCGAGAATCCCATGCATAATAAATTAGGCTAGTTTTTGTGAAAACCCACAAAACATTTATGCAGCACCTAACTAGGTAAAAGGTCAGCACCAAAACCGTTATGTAGTACAATAGCAGTGTAAATGTAGGAGAAAGGTTAAGTGACTACCCAGGCCAATATTTGAGTGCATTGTGAATCATAACATCGGCAGTCACCTGCCGGCCCCTTTGGGACCTTGCTTTGCTCCCTTGGCATGCACAACTGCAAAGTGCCTATATTGCGATCCCTACCTAGACTGTCCTTGAGATTTGGGATACGGTTGTGCTTAAGTGTAGATTTACCTCGTTTCCCTCCATAATCACTCCTTCGGCCCATAACCCGGAGGTAACCCGGCCCTGCAACCTCAGTCGTTCCCCAGTTGGAAGGAGGGACGTTGTTTCACCTCGCAGGATCTGTTCATGGGAACCTCCATTAAGACATTTGAACAATGCAAACAGCAATTCCAAATACCTGAACCGACTTGGCTGCAATAGTGTCAACTGCGCCACTGGGCTCTGCACCCCTCAAATGTCCGTGGGGCAACAAGGCATTTTACCCATTTCTAAACACTGGTGAAAGCTCATGATGGTATGTGAGGTTTGATATCCCGTACCTAACGGGTCCTTCATTTTTCCTTCCCAGCGCGTATGCATACAAATCAATTACACTGGTCCGATGACACCACTGAGGATATCTCCCAGAAGCAGTGGGAGACCCTCTAGTGAGAGATCCCCAAGATTTGTCGCAGTATACAGCAGGGCAAGAAAGCATAAAACTTATGACACAATGGTATGATACACTGACATTCCTTCGCACCATTTACCGCACCACATCTGATCTTTGCTGGTGCTGTAAAACTGCTCCTGGTGATTTTCAATGCATATGGTGGTCAAGCACTGTCATTTCCACTTATGGGAAAGAAATCCTAGGTCAGGTGAAAGGCATGCTGGGCTTCCCACTCCCTGCCTCCTACATCACAGTTGTTTTGGGCATCCGCCACCTAAACTAGAGGCCATGACACACATAGACTGGCGTCTGACAGGCCATATGCTGGGTGCTGCCAAGCAACCTATAGCTCTCCATTGGAGGCAACCCTTTGCTCCCCCTTTGGCTTTATGTTTCACAGGGATGAATCTGATCTTCAAAGGATTTGGTGCTGGAGGCTGGAGCTTCTTGTAGCCTGAAGATCTATGAGGTGCACATCCAACAAGCCTTGGCAGTGGCAAGTCAACACGGTGAACAGGGTTTGGTCCCAGTTGCTCTGACGAGGAATACTGTCCTCCAAATTTCAGGGAAGACAGTCCAGGCCCCTGGAGAGCCACAGAACCACAACCTGTCTTTCAGAGCATCCGGGAGTAGATAAGACATTAGGAAAAACCTACTCCAAGGGAGATTTCTTTGGATGTCCTTGATGCCCACAGGTCATCTGGAGAATCTGAGTGAAGCACAGACACAGACGAGGCAGGAGACTTACAGAACATCAAGACCAGGAGTCTTCCTTGATGCAGGCTTGGTTCCATGCAAAGTCCAGATTGTCAAAGAGTGTCTTGCTTTCAGAGGTGAGTCCTACTTCACAATGAATCTGAGGACCCACCTACAGGAAAGCCCTTAAAAACCCATGGAAAGTGTTGGAACAACCCAGGGATCCCTTTCAGAGGAGGGACTGGAAAGAGGGGCTGGGACTCCCTGTCATTTGTCCAATTTTGTGCTACAGAATGAACCAAGGGCTCCTGAACCCATGCATTGAATATCTCAGTCCTGAATGCCTTGTGTGCCTCAACCATGAACACAATGCCTCTAACTGTCTGAGGCAGACCATGTTGCAACACCATTTGTGTAACTGCATGTCTGCAGTTTTCTGGTATTTTTATGGGTTGATCTTTGGTTTCTGAAATTTGAATATGTGGAATCAGAGAGGGTACCTCTATGGGGAGATCCTTTGAAAGGTTCAGACTTGAACAACCTCCAGCCAACACATAATGGTTACCTACTCAGCTGAGGAGGATATTTTCCCTCACCCCAAGAACATCTCCTGTTAGTAGGTGAGAAGGGGACTTTGGGTACACAAATGAAAACTACTGAGGCAATCCATTAAATAAGAACCCAACCTAGAACGTTGACAGCACCATGTCGTACGACTTATACTTACTCAAACAAAATTGTGCATTTGTTGGACAACATAAATGTTGGACTGGTGCAAGACTGATTCTGAGCACCACTCAGGATGTGTTGGCCTTTAGTCCTGTCATACAGTTTCCAGTTCTCCCATAGAAACTGTGCTTCTGTTGGGCAACAAAAGCGTTGGGATTGGCGCCAGACTGATTCCATGCACCCAGGATATATTGTCCTGGAGACCAGCTAGTTAAGAGTTCCACCATAAGCCCCCCTAACCTAATTGGATGGCAAATGGCTTGGACAACCTCAGAACATGACAACTCAGATCAATCACAGGAATTGTAGTAACAGATGTATAACCTTTTTCCTAAGTCACTTGTTTGCTCTCAGAGAGACATACAAGAAAGATGCAAAGGGGCATTTTCAATATTTATTGAACCATCGTATATGTGCTGAAGTACTGGGTTTTTCGGAACCGGTAACGAACCGGTAACCCAGCGGTGCCAGGGACAACACCCTAAGACTTCGGGTCCTTCCTGTTTAGACTACAGAAACTCAGAGTCTTCTAGGTGAAGTCAAAGATCAAATTTATTGGCTGCAACCAAGTAACAGGTATCCTAGAAGTACAACACGGTGTACATTCTCAGGAGACTGCTCAATCTTACAAAGCCAGCCTTCTCTTTTTATACAAAATATTATGCTTCAGGCAAACATTCTTTAGTTTACAGTTGACCATTCACATATTTTCACTATAAAGGAAAAGCAGAGTCATGATGACAATCCCACATTTCAGTTTGTTCAGCCCACAATCAATTATCCGGCAAGGCCCAGTATTTTCATCAGATATCGACGGACCCCCAATAAAAACGGGCACCTCCTCCTCGTAAAGCAAGTCATAAAGTAGGAAACAGGGACAGGTGTGTGCAAGATTAGGCGTGGTTTGTGTGCGATGAAGGGTTTATGGCATGCTGTGCCTTGATACTATCTCGTTCGGCCACTGGGAGAGGAACTGACCGAACAGGTTTGGCCTTGGGCAGTGGAGTCAGCTTGCCCAGGTCGCAGAGAAGTCAGGAAAGGTGTACGTGTCCTTCAGGATCGTGTTTGGCCTTAATCATTGGCCTATGTGAGGGCAACTCACAAAATGGCTGCCGTACACAAAATGGAACCTGATGGTTCAGGACGAAAACTGAGATTTCAAGGTGAAATCGTCACTCGAATATGACGAAAATGCTTGTGCATAGTGTACTAGCCATTCTCGGTCTTCTGATATCAAAATCGTCATGATACAATGATGTTTATAACATGGGTCCAGAATTTCAAGCACTACAGACCCTCCTTTTGCCCTTACATAGGCAATAACCTATACTCATGCTAATCTGAGTCCAGGTCTATATTCGTAAAGTCATTGAGATGTTGCTGTAGCATCATCCTGTTACTTAGCTCGTCCCTCGATACAGGCTTCCTTGCACACGATGTAGCACAGAGGCCACATATAGCAGGAGCACACTGTACGCATAGACAGAACAGGAAAAGGATGGCTAAGACCATCCCAATGACCATCAGAATTTTCCATCCCCAGCCGGATACCAGTTCCCAGAACCATCCCAATAACGACCAATCTCCTTTGTCCACATGAATAGATTCGGAAATCTTATGCAGTTTGGAGATGGCCTGGTACACTGTTGGAGCGTTATCTGGAATGAAAACACAGCAACTCGATTGGATCACTCTACATACCCCACCTCGGTCTGCAAGGATGACGTCTAACGCGACCCTGTTCTGAAGGGTCATAAGACTATCCGACTGGAGCTCAGCAGTCAAATTACTAAGGGCACCGGCAGTTTCAACTACGGTGGACTCAACCACCCTTGTCAATTGCCTTATGTTCCTGCTGTTAACCATGGGTCCCCAGAACGGCAGAAAACCCTTTACGAAGTCTCCAAATTCTTGTTCTGCAGTGTCCTCTTTACTGAAGACACCTCTAACTATCCTTGTCTTATGGTAATCTGCCGCAGCTGTGTAGGTGGGAGGGAACGGGAACGAAACAAAGCATGTGCCCGAAAAGTCAGGGGGCAACCATGTATAGGCTCTATCATGGCAGATGAAATTGGTGCCTCTAGCTGCTAGGAACGAAGGGGAAGTCTGGTACGCAAAAACATACGTCTCAGTACAGATACTCTTCCCTAACTGAGCTCTGGGATTCTTGCCAATACCTTGCAGACATAAGTGGCCCTGATGGGGTACAATCCAAATCGGGGAAGATCTTTTAGCTTGCTGTTTCTCACTCAGAGTAACTCCATATCCGGTCACGTTCCATCCTATATATACTAGTGTCTCATCTTTCGGGATAGTCTCATTGGAGATATCTTCCTTGATCATATCTACTATACCCTTGACTAGAGCACTATTCTTAGGATTGTCTGTCACAGAACGTAGGGGATAGGTCTCATGTGCGTAAATGAACATTATTCTGTATGCCCAAACAGAACCATTATGGCTGAAAGGCAGGACCAGATAAGGGATACCTTTATCCGTTGTGTGAGGCATAAGACCACACACCCAACAGTTAGTCGTGTTCATTACTAGTTGGTGTTGGTGCAAAAGCTGAACGAAGGAGTTATTAATAAACTCTAATCTCCTAGCGGATTCATGTTCAGGAAGAGGTTGAAAAGAATGTGAGGAAACAGTAGAAGGAGGAGGTATGGGCGATGAAGTGGGTGCAAATGTCACCCCAAAAGAGGATAAAACATATCCTATAAAAAACATCATTACACTGAACAACATGAAAATGCATAATATAAAAAAGCGTTTCGTGGTCATCATTCTACATATTCTGGCTTTAAAGTTCATTGTTTTGGCAGGTATCTACATCTCGAAAAACTCCATCCTCTCTAAAATGCTGCTCGCGATGGTAGGGTGTTCTATGCTAAGGAATGCTTCTGTCAGTCCAGGGCAACTCCCTTAGACCAACCAGAACTGTCGACCTAACGTCTTCAGCTGCACCCCAAAGACTTGGGCAACCGCGACCCTACAGCAGAACCCGGATGGTGGTTCGAAAAACAAAAATAAAAAAGTTTCTCAGATGAGAGAGCTGCACTTTCAAATTTTAGCAAAGAAAAGGGAAAAAAATGTATTTGTGCATAGTTCTCGGCCTCAGATTATAACGTTTCTTCCCAGGTACTGTCTGGTCTTGAAACAGGAGTTCAGGCTCTGTAGTGTCCAATCGGATTGACGGCGGCACAGCTTCTTGCAAGAGATTGTCACTTTCTTTTTCAGTAATTGTTCCTTTTACACGTGCATCACTGAAAGGCAGAAATCGAGGCACAGTTTCAGTCTCTGAGTCAGCGACACCCTCCTGGAACCACCGGTCGTACGGTAGAGGCAAAGGCACCCTATTGCAGTGTACACCGTGGATCCAGTGCTTCTTTCCTTCCACTTGAACAGCTGATCTCGTTGAGAGAAGAACTAGGTGAGGGCCGGTCCACCGGGGCTGGTCATTCTTTGTTCGCTGGAAATTCTTGACCAGCACCCAGGATCCAGGGTCGCTGTAATGACCTGGAGCTTCAGAGACTTGAGGCAGAGTATCGTGAACCTGTTGGTGTAAAACACGCAATTTAGCCGTCAATTCATACAAATAGTCAAGCAGTACAGGGTGTTCGATCTCAATGAATTTTGTCGGCCTTGGCACTCCCCATATGTTGGCCGGACGGCCGAACACTATTTCATACGGACTAAGTCCCACTCGCGAATGCACAGTCATTCTTGTTGATAGGAGTGCTAAAGGCGGAGCGTCAGGCCATTTAAGACCAGAGCTCACTTGGATCTTTGCTAATTTTAGCTTTAACGTGCCATTGTAGCATTCTACTGGTCCAGCTGTTTGGGGGTGATTTGCAGTGTGAAATTTCTGTTGGATGCCTAGCCCTTCGCATACTTTCTTCATCACCCGACCCACAAATTCACTCCCATTGTCACTCCAGACCATTCTCGGCATTCCAAATCTAGGGAAAAACTCTTTCACAAGGGCTTTAGCTGTGGATAAGGCAGTGTTGTCTTTTAGGGGATATGCTTCTTCCCATCTTGAAAAGCCACAAACAACAACGAGTATGTATTTCAAATTGTTGCACCTTTCCATGTGGATGAAATCTAGCTGCAAAACCTCGAACGGATACGTTGGAGGTGCAAAATGACCAGCTGGAGTTGGGGTTCCCCTACCAGGATTGTATTTCAGACACACCATGCAATTCTTGACCACATTCTCTGCACACTTAGGAATTCCAGCATTTTGCCATACTGGAGCCAACAACTTACAAATCCCTTTCACACTGATATGAGCCATTCCATGGGCCATCGTAACAACTGCAAGCACATACGCATCGGGTAACAACCATCTCTGATGCTCTGACAATTCAACCCAACAACCATTGGCATCCATTTTACCTGTACTTTCTCTCCACACACTCAATTCTTTCTCTGTAGCTTCAGCTTGAATAGACTTCACACTCTCTATTCCAACATCACCAATCCATCTTGCAGGGACTGCAACATACATTCGACTCATCACATTCCTTGCTGTTTTTTTTGCGACTTCGTCAGCAAATGCATTTCCACGACCAACATCATCAGTCATCTTCTTGTGTGCACTGCATTTTACAATCGCAACTTGCAACGGCAAGGTAAGTGACTCGAGAAGCTCATTCACCAACTGACCATGCTGTATCTTAGCTCCATGCGAAGTCAGAAACTCACGTTCTTTCCACAATCGTCCAAAACTGGGAGCCACACCAAATGCATACTGGCTGTCGGTATATATGTTCACTTTCATTCCTTTCGACAACGCACACGCTCTCGTAAGTGCAATCAACTCTGCTGCTTGAGCTGAATTATGTGGAATACGTGCAGCTTCAACAATCGTATGCAAAGTCGTGACAGCATATGCTGCAGTCGTATCTCCATTCGGAAGCTTGAAGCATGAACCATCCACCCATAAGGTACCATCACACTTTGAAGAGGAGTATCAATAAGATCTATTCTCCCTTTCGTTTCTTCTTCTGTTCTGAGAAAACAATCATGCTGTTCAGAAGCATCTAACTCTGATACAATCGGCAACAACGTAGCTGGATTCAACGTGTTGCATCTCTTTATATGCACATGACTCGCTAAAAGTGTCAACTCATAACCTGACAATCGAGCACTAGTTAAGTGCTGTGTCTTGGTCCTGTTTAACAACGTGTCCACTGCATGTGGAACCATCACAATCAATGTATTATTCATCACTAGATTGTGCACGAATTTATCGACGAACAATCGCTGACCACCTTCTGTGCTCATATCTTGACCACTGTGGTCAACAAACGTTTCTTCAAACCTGGTGAAGAAATCTGACACCGTTTCATCTTTCTTCTGCTTGCACGCAGACAATTTATCCCAATTCACACGCATCGCAGGCATTATAGTTTTCATATAATCAATGATTTTACCAGGAAGTTCTGCTACTAAAGGCTCAGGTTTAGCACCACCAACTTGTCGGGCATCTGCAGCAGTAATATTAGCCCATGAGTCACCTAACTCTTGATCATGATCTGCATGACGAATCTTTCCCCATAAAGGCTGTGGAACAACGTTCCCAAACAACATATCGATATCGGCTAAATTCATAATGCATGAACCTGCAGTCTGCGACAATTCCTTGTAATACCCTGCAGGATTCTTACGGGGATCAGGCAATGTCTGTTTAAGGGCCAAAACTTCAGCTCGCTTCCATGGCACATGTACCCACACACGCTGAAAATGTGCTGGTACAGCATCAATGTGAAGAGCGGCATCGGCCTGCACGGCTTCCTTCCATACCGGAGGAACTTCTCTCATGGGATATTGTCTTCCCTTCTTCTTAACAGAAGAATCAGACTCAAACAACGACTTAGAAACACCTTCAGTCCTAAGCGACAACAACGTCGCAACTGCTTTCTTAACATCTGAACCCACAATTGCGCCTTTTGAAAACTCGAACCGTACATGGCTCAACTCGGGAGGATTAGAGTCCAAATCATTTTCCTCTAAAACTTCACACAGGAAAACACAAATTTTCTCAAAAACGTATCTCTGCTTCGATGTTTCCCACTGGGTGAAAACATCCATAACACATTCTAAATCATATTTTTCTGGATCAGTAACCCATTTATGTGCCAAACAATTCAACGTTTCCTTCTCCCTAGAATCAGGCAGTTGACTACGCAACTGCTTGCGCTCTGTGTCAGGAGTTACACTCGTTGCACCAAAGAGAGGATGCAAAATACTAGCGAAGGTACTAGCCACTCTTTGACGAACAGAAGGAGAAGTCGATGAAAAGACAAGAGGGAAAGCAGGGTGAGACGAGGCAGATGCAGAGGCAGTGTCAGGAGAAGTACCAGGAGTGGTAGTCGATATAATAGTAAAAGTTGTAGGAGGTAAAGGCAGAGCAGATGTCAAAGTCGGTGGCCCTTGAGGAGGCTGCACCGGAGGAGCAGGAGCCAGCTGAAGAGTAGCTGGTGGGTGCTGTGGAGGAACAGGAGGCAATGCAACCACGGGTTGCGCAGCTAAAGGCTGAGGAGGTGCCGTAGCATTTTGCGCATAGGGGGTGGCGAACTTAACAAATGCGCCATTAACGGATCTGTTTCAAGTTCTTTTGCTGCATCTTTCTGAAGAGGCGGCAAAACTGGATAGCATTTATCTATCACCATTTTACGTTGCCTGTGCAACTGCTCACTCATCTGTTCTTCTTCATTGTCTTTATACTGCATAGCAGCTTGCATTATCGAAATACCCCTTTCTCTCTTATTTTTCTTCGCTAATTTAATTTCCTTCTGTTTGGCTTCCTTTCGCCATAGGCGGAAAGAGTCAAACATCGCCGGCCGGGCTTTCTTCTTAAAAAGTTTAACTTCAAGATTATCTAAGATTTCCGTGTCAAAACTACCGTATTGGGGCCATTTTAAAACACCATCTTTTCTGGTGTATTTGATCCACACTTCATTGTATGTGATGGGGCCTACTCCATGTTTCACATACAGTTCATAAGTTGGAGTTCCAACCAGAGGAACCGGACACGAGTCCTCCAATCGGGAATCCCTATTATTACAACCAAGACAAAACAAATTTCCAAATCTGCTAAGACCAGGTATCTGCGCTCTCTAGTCTAGCTCCAAACTTCAAAGGATTATCGATTACGATATTTCTCGTGAAAACACGAGTCCTTCGGTTTTGGCACTTGCAAGTTCCAAACAAAGCGATCCCGAGGGATACCCAAAACTAAAAACCAACTAAAGACTGGGAGACGCTCCACTTATACTTAACTGAGATATCAATGACGTCACCAGAAGACTCGTCTTAGCGTTTCGCTCTACCAAACTTCAAGGGTCCAAATCAGGGCGATAGCCAGGGCAGCAGTCCTTCATAGCCGTCGGGAAGCGGGGAACCTTGCAGCAAAGACTTTCGGACCACGTCGACATGCAGGGGTCGTTGAAGTGGTTGGCCTTCCTCCAGAATTTTCACACGAAGCTCCTCACAAATCTCTGGCTGGACCGGTACTGCTGGTATCACCCCACGAAGGGCGCCAACTGAGGTACTGGGTTTTTCAGAACCGGTACCGAACCGGTAACCCAGCGGTGTCAGGGTACACCCAAAGACCTCGAGTACTTTCCTGATTCAGACCACAGAAACTCAGAGTCTTCTAGGTGAAGTCAAGGATCGATTTTATTGGCTGCAACCAAGTAACAGGCGTCCTAGAAGTACAACAACACGGGATGTATATTCTCAGGAGACTGCTCAATCTTACAAAGTCAGGCTTCTCTTTTTATACGAAATATAGTGCTTTAGGCAAACATTCTTGGATTTACAGTTGACCATCCAAATATTTTCACTACAAAGGAAAAGCAGAGTCATGATGACAAGCTCACATTTCAGTTCGTTCAGCCCACAACAAATTACCCGGCAAGGCCCAACATTTCCATCAGATACCGGTGGACCCCCAATAAAAACGGGCACCTCCCCATCATAAAGCAAGTGAGAGAGAAAAGAGCAGGGACAGGTGTGAGCAAGATTCGGCAGGGTGTGTGTGTGATGAAAAGGGTTTATGGCCTGTTGTGCCTTGATGCTATCTCGTTCGGCCACTGGGAGAGGAACTGACCAAACAGGTTTGGCCTGGGGCAATGGTTCCAGCTTGCCCAGGTCACAGGAAAGTCAATTAAGGTGTACGTGTCCTTGGGAATCGAATTTGGCTTAATTCGCCTGCCTATGTGAGGGCAACTCACAAAATGGCTGCCGTACACAAAATGGAAGCCAAGGGTTCAGAACGAAAATGACGATTTTGAGGTGAAATCGTCACTCGAATATGACGAAAATGCTTGTACATAGTGTACTAGCCATTCTCGGTCTTTTGATATAAAAGTCGTCATGCTATGATGAAGTTTAATTCTCGAGTCCAGAATTTTCAGAACTACACGCGGGGAATCTGAGGTGAAAGAAATCTCTGTGTTGTCTGGAGCTGGCGATGCGTGAAATAAGAAGCGTAAGGAAATCCATTGAGGAATGGTACCGCCGTGATTTGGAGTAAGGCAGCAGTGTGAAAGTCGGTGAGGCGGAATTTTGTGCGACAGCGGAGGAGGTATCCTGTGAGAGAAAGAGCCTCGGTGTGGTAGAAGGAAGCTGGGGCCAGGGTGAGACGACGGAGTAGGCTTCTCGTGTTGAAGAAGGATCCTGTGAGGAGCTGTGCCGTCGTGAGTTGGAGCAAGGCATCAGGGTGATAGACGGCGAGGTAGTATTTTGTGTGACAGCGGAGGCCTGCGGGAAGTAAGTGCAGAAGAAATCTCCAGAGAGAGACTGAACCGCCGTGTGAAAGGAGGCTGCTGTAGCCGTTTAAAACGAAGGAGGGAAGCATTCTGTGGTGAAAGAAGTGAGGCAGTTCTCGTGCACAAAGAGAGTCTTACTGAGTTGGGAGTGTTCCTGAGGAGTAGTGGTGACCGGCTGCAACTGCGTGAGGCGAGTGACAGACGCAGTGAGCATAAAGATTTCCGTTGGGACAGATTCGTCAAATACCCCGCGAACATCATCAGCAGATTCTTCACAGAACTGACATAAGGAGCTGAGCTAATTTGCGGAGGAACTTATTGGCAGAACTGAAGTAGTCCCTTTTTGGATATTCGTAAGGGGTGGGAGCACAGTAATTCTAGTGAGGAGTGGGTTAATATTGCTGAAGTAGAGACCCTCGGAAACTGCTGGAGAGTCTGATTGGCAGATTCCAAAGGAAAAAGTGTGAGGAGAGGGGAACTGTTATATGGTGAATGGTCACAAGAGTGGGTGAACACTATTTAAGTTGTGACAGGAAATAATTGTTAATGAGCAGATTATTCAAATGTGTTGGTAAAGACGTATATTAAAATTAATAATTTGCAGCATCTGTGGTGGAGGGGTAAAGGTGTGAAAGAAAAGTGTAGGAGTTAGGGGAGTGACTAGCTTTAGGTAGATTAGGGTGCAATAAACTGTACCATACTCTACCAGTAGGCAGTGCATTATAGGTGCAGACCTACAGAGAGCTATAACCCATTTTTTCCGCAAGCCACCCTGAAAATGGCGGCAGCAAGCATGAATCAACCGCCACCTTTCCTAACAGAGGAAGGGGAGCCAGTGCTGCCATGGAAAGATTGGAGAAAGGGTTTTGAGTCATATGTGGTCGCAATAGGAGCAAGTGGGTTTTCTGCTGTCAGGAAGCAGAACATACTCCTGATAAATCTAGGAACGGAAGGAAGGAAAGTTTTTGACAGCCTACCAGATTTGGAAGGAGGGGTAGGTGAAGGTGAGGACATGGATATCTACGATAAAAGATTAAAGAAATTAGAATTACAATATGCAGACAAGATAAATGTAGTGTTGGAAAGACACAAGTTTTATGGAAGAGTGCAAGGGAAGAACGAGAAAGTAGGAAACTATATAGCATGCTTGAGAGGATTAGCGAATACGTGTGAATTCAATGATCTGACCGAATCACTTATAAGAGATCAACTGGTGAGGTGCACCAACAACAAGAAAATTCAGGAGAAGTTGTTGGTGGGAAATCCTGATTTGAGAAATTCCATAGATTTAGCCAAGAGTGTAGAACACACCGCAGAATGCGTGAAGGAAATGAATATAGTCGAGGGAGGTAAGGTGAATGAATTTGGTGGTAGCTGGGAGGTCAACCGAGAAGTGCATGCTGTAAAGAACATAAAGAGCAAAGACTCCTATAGGGAACAAAAGGAAGAGAAGTATAAGGAAGAAGATAGACTTAAATGTTTTAGATGCGGGAGTTCCAGACATTTAGCGAATAGTACCAGATGTATGGCAAGATCAGCAACGTGCAGGAATTGCAACAGGAAAGGGCATTATGAAAGAGCATGCAAAGATAATCCAAAAGTTAAATCTGTGGATCTGGTGAGCAACAGTGATGAGTGTGAAGAAGGGTATGTGTTATCCATTTGCAATAAGGATGTAGACTCTGTGAAGAGAAAAGACTTACCTAAATGTGTAATTGATCTCAATGGTGATATGATAGAAATATTTACAGATTCTTGTTCTCAATTTACTATCATCAATTTAAAGACGTACAAGGAAAAATCAGGAAAAAGGGGCTTAAGGTTGATGGAACCTGATGTGTCCCCTATTGGCTACAACAAGCAGAGAATACCACTAGAAGGAATGTTCATAGGGAAAATATCCTTTAAGGGAAGAAGCACGTTAGGAAAAGTCCTAGTGGTGATAAATGGTCTAAATTTGCAGGGATGGGCTCAACAAAAAGAATTAAGGATGATCCTAGATTCTACTAGTGAAGAACCAGTCATGATATCAAGTAAAATGGAGTGTGGTGAAGAGATGATAGAAGGGAAAGGTAAGATGTGCAATGAGAATTCTATTGTGGAAATGGGAAGCTCTGAAGGAGTTGAGAGAGAGTATGTAAGGCAGGAAGAGATAGAACTTGTAGGGAACTTAAGTGGAGTCGTGCCCATAGTAATAAGAGCTGAAGAGGGCACCAATAGAAAGGTGCTAACCAGTGAGGAAGGAAAGCATAAAACAATGAGGGTCCTTCCTCGAGGCCAGTGGGACATTGAGGAGGACATGGCTATGGATATTAGCACCAGGTGGGGAGGGACCACCCCTAGTCAAGAGGTAGAGGATGAAGAAGAGGAAATGAGTGTTGATCCTAAGTTCTTAATTGATCTAGGAGAGCAGGAGGAAGATATTGAGGAGGAAAGAAAGGAACTAATTATCCAGGGAAGGAACTTGGATAGAGATTGTGAAACAGTACCCCAAGAGATCAAGAGAGGAAGGGTTGTGACTAAAGCCCAGATGGGACAATTGGATTGGAATTCTACGATGAACGTAAAGTATTCTAGACTGTGCAGGTGTACTGAGAGTGAGATGACTGCAGTAGGCAAGGAAGTCTGCATGTTGACAGTTGAGGCATCCACCTCTGTTTATGAGAAATTCGTAAAGGGCAGAGTAGGACCTTGGGAGGCTAAAGAAGCGGAAGCAAGATGCAACGAGCCCCAAGGGAGGGGGTTTGATGTTTCTGTGGAGAAAAAATGTGTAGAAAAGGAGACTATCGACTTAGTAACAGTGGGTTGTCAAGGAAGGTTAAGGAATGAAGGAGCACCTCTAACATTGGTGTTGGAACAGGAGATTCGGATTTGTCCAGCCACACATGAGGGAGGGACATTGTAAGGGAGTTGCATCTGACCAAGTCCTACATTATATTGTACAAAAATAATAGAACATTTAGAAAGTGATCTGATGTTCAAGGAGACTTCACATATGGTTAGTAACATATGGTCAACTGGAGGAAAGCACTTAAGGAAACTAATTGTGTGTTTCTAACCTTATCAGCTGAAGAGCTTAGGCCATCCACGAGGAAATTACGGAAAAAATAGACCAGGCACTAGCATAGGAATCCTAACCCCAAGTATAAGGAGGAGGACAAGGTGGACACGGGAAGGTACCAGGAAGATTTAGGAATGTTAGTTGGGGCATCTTTATGCCATCCCTTCTATGTTGAGGAAAATAATTTGGGAGCATGCCTTCAAGCAAAAGTTGGTTACTTATATCTGTGTCACTAAAATGTTCAAATGTTGTCTGCAGACCAAAATTTCATCTCGTGATGTAACCCTGGTAAGCCGTGTATTATGGGGTAGGAGATGTGTTGTATTTAACTATAAAAGTATAGTTGGTTCAGTCCGACCCCTCTGTTTTGCCCCAGTTGGGCTGACCCTTTCCCTACATGTCAACGTTCTAAGTCGCACTCCTGTCAGTACTTGACTGGCAGGGTTATGGATGTCGTGTATGTGTTCTTTCTGAATAAAGGACTTCAAGATGCAGAGCATGGTTCTTGATTACAATACTTGCCTAACCATTTTAGCCCGCCTCTGCTCTGATGTGTATCTGCTGTCTGGTTTCTGTGTGTGACAGGGCTGGGGAATTCCAGGAGACAGGCTGGGGCTGACAGGTGGTGAATAGAGAGATTACACCAAGATAGGTGGGGGAGTGCCCCGAATGGGGCTGTGCTCTGCCACTTCAATGCTGGCTCCACCTCCTACGGAGCGTCTGATGTCCCTGCCCTGCTCACTGAAGGGAGAAGCCAGAGTCTGTAAAACAAAGTGCTCAGGGACTGGACTGGATTAGGCAAAGGCCCCCCTGGCCTGCACGAACAAAAGATTTTCAGTATAAATGTAGGAGCCCTGCTCCTAAGAAACTAGATCCTGCTTTTGAACCAAGAAGAACGCTCTGCCTGAGGAGGAGGAACTGGTAAAGCTGAAGGAGGAAGACTGTCCCTATCCTGGGGGACTGGCCTACAGTGGTTGCCTTGCTGCCAAAGGAGAGGAAGAAACCCATTTCTAAAGACTTGCTTTACTTATCTCTAAAGAACTTGTGCTTCAAAACCAATCTCCAAGGGCCTGGAAGAGAGCTGCCCCCCTGAACTGAGCCCCAGGACCATTGGGCTCTTTTCCCCCTTTCAACAACGAGCTGCTGGGCTGCCTACGCTCGTGCCGCTAAGACGACATCGCTGTGTGCCTCACAAATCTTGATTTTGGCCCTGAAGTGTCCCCGAGTCCGTGCCGTTGCCGCCCGACCCCCTGTGCCCCCGCTGACCACAGCCGTAGTCACACTGTGTCAATCCAGGGCCGCCCCGCACCTGCCTTACCTTTGGCCTCTTCCCGGCCGGAGCCGCACCGCAGACAGCCACCGCGACCTTCGCAAGCGCCCAGCAAGGTACGCCACGTACGCTTGAAGTGTACTCAATTGCACTGTGTCTCAACGCCACATACGCTTGAAGCGTACTCAACCGCACTGTGCCTCTAAGCCACATACGCTTGAAGCGTACTCAATCACACTGTGCCTCTACGCCACATACGCTTGAAGCGTACTCAATCGCACTGTGCCACTACGCCGCGTACGCTTGAAGCCCAGGGAATTCTGCCCCCAAGAGAAGATACGGCTCGTACGCCGCCTAAGTAAAATCCAGCCTTGGTGGTGACTCTGCTTAAAGTGCACCACCCCGTACCGTGTGACACCCCCCCCAGGCCGCGCCGCACGTTAAGTGGCGCATTGCCGCCTCCGAGGACCTTGGATTGTTACAGAGGATCGCCTACGACTCGAACCCTCCGCAGCGCCTCCCGAAGTCCCGCTGGGACGCCCCGCACCACGGAGCCTCCCTACAGCCGGATCTCCCTACAGAAGCTGCCGAGGAACGTCTCCTTTTGCCCGCACTCCCCCCCAAGAAGTCAGGTACTTTCTATGCACATCGCACCATCGGGTGCCCCCAGTGGACCAGAGGGTCCGCTTTATTGATAACAATTCTTTCGCCTTGTCACCAGCAGAGGGCCATCCCCGGGATTAAGAACTGCGCAAACCTGAGCCCAAAGCTATTTACAAGAAAACTCTTTTTAATATAACAGTATTGTGTGCATCAGAGATAACACGTTATTTATGGTCTTGTAATATGTCTGCATAGGAGTTACCTATATTTATATAAAACATACATATTTTTATAAAGCACAGCCTAGTGTCCATTTGTGGTGGGTCATTGTTATTACTGTATGTGGTCATAAATGCTTAACTCAACTAACGCCCTGAAGATTAGCCTTGTCTGCTCGTGCCACACTACCTAGAGGGTGAGCAGGGGTTATTTTTAAGGAGTAAGTCCCTTGCCCTGACTAGAGGAGAGGGTTCCTGTTTGTCACAAGTGCAAACCTGTGCCAACCAGAGACCCCCAAATCTAACACCCCCTTTCTGTGGTATGCAGCCTACCGCCTCACAATTTAACACCTCTTCCTTTGGCTTGGTTTGAGAGTTTGCAATGTAAACATATATTTGTAATGAGTTATAACACTAAAGTCTCTTATTGGATTTTATTGGACACCAGTTCTGCTTCAATACTGTCATGAGTATTGGACCCATTTACCAGGCAGGCTAACATAACTGGTGCCCACTCAAATGTGCATAATGGAGGTTATCAACAGAGTGGCTATCATATTAACTGCTGTGAGATAAGCTTCTTGAGTTGGATCACAAAGTAAGTAGATGATGGGAGATAATTAGATGTCGACATTCTTTGGGAGATACGAGCTACTAGTGAGCACAGAGCCCATCACATGAATTGAATTGAATACTTGTAAAGAGCACAGCCAGTCCCAGAGGAGCAGCCTGGCACATATCTTTGGGGGTTTGCTACATAATTCTACTAGTCTCTGATTATTTGCAGGTAGTGGCGTACAACAGATTGGTAGGCCATACCCCCGTACTCACGCGGTAAAGCTGAGAGCTTAGGCAGATGTTCAAAGGTAATGTTGAAATGGCAGAAGGCAATCGTTCACACGAGTGCGGCTTGGGGAATACTTGGGACAGCAAAAGGGGTGTGAGAGGGATAGGTATGGGTAACAAATATGGCACCAGGCTAGACCGAAAGGAAATATTCCCAGCAATGCACAGTATGCCGAGGGAAAGGGCCCAGGACACTGACGGACCACCTGCAGAGCTTCACCACAAACACCCAGGGGTTGATGAACCCAGGAGCTCCATGCAGAGGCAAATGAGTGTGAGCGGCTTCTGCAGGAATAAAACAGGCTTATGCATGGATGAGACAGATGTACTGAGCTTTGGAAATACCACATGAACATATACATATATATATACATACATACACACATGCATACATACATTAGCCTGTCATGCAGTGGGGAGGAGTTGGCAGTAGTTTCACTAGATATTTAGATACACTTAATGGGCACTTTATGCACTTCAGACCGAACTTGAGCCCAGCTTAAACCAGACAAAGGGAGCATGAACTGATCAGTGGTATCCTCTGCCTGGTGGGCAGACTTGAGAACACGCAAGGGAACCCAAGCATACATAAGACAACACAGGTCCCGCTGACTTGTATGTCCGCCCCTGACACAAGGATGGAGGTTATTATACTGGCTGTAGTCATAAGGATGGGGTTATTATGCTGGCTGTAGCCATTAGGGTGGGGTTATTATGCCGCTGTAGCCATAAGGATGGGGTTATTATGCTGGCTGTAGCCATAAGGATGGGGTTATTATGCTGGCTGTAGCCATAAGGATGGGGTTATTATGCGGGCTGTAGCCAGAAGGGTGGGGTTATTATGCGGGCTGTAGCCATAAGGATGGGGTTATTATGCGGGCTGTAGCCATAAGCGTGTGGTTATTATGCTGGCTGTAGCCATAAGGATGGGGTTATTATGCGGGCTGTAGCCAGAAGGGTGTGGTTATTATGCTGGCTGTAGCCATAAGGATGGGGTTATTATGCTGGCTGTAGCCATAAGGGTGTGGTTATTATGCTGGCTGTAGCCATAAGGGTGGGGTTATTATGCCGGCTGTAGCCATAAGGATGGGGTTATTATGCTGGCTGTAGTCATAAGGATTGGGGTTATTATACTGGTTGTAGCCAAAAGGGTGTGGTTATTATGCCGGCTGTAGCCAAAAGGATGGGGTTATTATGCTGGCTGTAGCCATAAGGGTGTGGTTATTATACTGGCTGTAGCCATAAGGGTGTGGTTATTATGCTGGCTGTAGCCATAAGGGTGTGGTTATTATGCCGGCTGTAGCCATAAGGATGGGGTTATTATGCTGGCTGTAGTCATAAGGATTGGGGTTATTATACTGGCTGTAGCCAAAAGGGTGGGGTTATTATGCTGGCTGTAGCCATAAGGGTGTGGTTATTATGCTGGCTGTAGTCATAAGGATTGGAGTTATTATACTGGCTGTAGCCATAAGGGTGGGGTTATTATACTGGCTGTAGCAAGAAGGGTGGGTTATTATGCTGGCTGTAGCCATAAGGGTGTGGTTATTATGCTGGCTGTAGTCATAAGGATTGGGGTTATTATACTGGCTGTAGCCATAAGGGTGTGGTTATTATGCTGGCTGTAGCCATAAGGGTGTGGTTATTATGCTGGCTGTAGCCATAAAGATGGGGTTATTATGCTGGCTGTAGCCATAAGGGTGTGGTTATTATGCTGGCTGTAGTCATAAGGATTGGGGTTATTATACTGGCTGTAGCCATTAGGGTGTGGTTATTATGCTGGCTGTAGCCATAAGGGTGTGGTTATTATGCTGGCTGTAGCCATAAGGGTGTGGTTATTATGCTGGTTGTAGTCATAAGGATTGGGGTTATTATACTGGCTGTAGCCATAAGGGTGTGGTTATTATGCTGGCTGTAGCCATAAGGGTGTGGTTATTATGCTAGCTGTAGTCATAAGGATTGGGGTTATTATACTGGCTGTAGCCATTAGGGTGTGGTTATTGTGCTGGCTGTAGCCATAAGGGTGTGGTTATTATGCTGGCTGTAGCCATAAGGGTGTGGTTATTATGCTGGTTGTAGTCATAAGGATTGGGGTATTATACTGGCTGTAGCCATAAGGGTGTGGTTATTATGCTGGCTGTAGCCATGAGGGTGTGGTTATTATGCTGGCTGTAGTCATAAGGATTGGGGTTATTATACTGGTTGTAGCCAAAAGGGTGTGGTTATTATGCCGGCTGTAGCCAAAAGGATGGGGTTATTATGCTGGCTGTAGCCATAAGGGTGTGGTTATTATACTGGCTGTAGCCATAAGGGTGTGGTTATTATGCTGGCTGTAGCCATAAGGGTGTGGTTATTATGCCGGCTGTAGCCATAAGGATGGGGTTATTATGCTGGCTGTAGTCATAAGGATTGGGGTTATTATACTGGCTGTAGCCAAAAGGGTGGGGTTATTATGCTGGCTGTAGCCATAAGGGTGTGGTTATTATGCTGGCTGTAGTCATAAGGATTGGAGTTATTATACTGGCTGTAGCCATAAGGGTGGGGTTATTATACTGGCTGTAGCAAGAAGGGTGGGTTATTATGCTGGCTGTAGCCATAAGGGTGTGGTTATTATGCTGGCTGTAGTCATAAGGATTGGGGTTATTATACTGGCTGTAGCCATAAGGGTGTGGTTATTATGCTGGCTGTAGCCATAAGGGTGTGGTTATTATGCTGGCTGTAGCCATAAAGATGGGGTTATTATGCTGGCTGTAGCCATAAGGGTGTGGTTATTATGCTGGCTGTAGTCATAAGGATTGGGGTTATTATACTGGCTGTAGCCATTAGGGTGTGGTTATTATGCTGGCTGTAGCCATAAGGGTGTGGTTATTATGCTGGCTGTAGCCATAAGGGTGTGGTTATTATGCTGGTTGTAGTCATAAGGATTGGGGTTATTATACTGGCTGTAGCCATAAGGGTGTGGTTATTATGCTGGCTGTAGCCATAAGGGTGTGGTTATTATGCTAGCTGTAGTCATAAGGATTGGGGTTATTATACTGGCTGTAGCCATTAGGGTGTGGTTATTGTGCTGGCTGTAGCCATAAGGGTGTGGTTATTATGCTGGCTGTAGCCATAAGGGTGTGGTTATTATGCTGGTTGTAGTCATAAGGATTGGGGTATTATACTGGCTGTAGCCATAAGGGTGTGGTTATTATGCTGGCTGTAGCCATGAGGGTGTGGTTATTATGCTGGCTGTAGTCATAAGGATTGGGGTTATTATACTGGCTGTAGCCATTAGGGTGTGGTTATTATGCTGGCTGTAGCCATAAGGGTGTGGTTATTATGCTGGCTGTAGCCATAAGGGTGTGGTTATTATGCTGGTTGTAGTCATAAGGATTGGGGTTATTATACTGGCTGTAGCCATAAGGGTGTGGTTATTATGCCGGCTGTAGCCATAAGGATGGGGTTATTATGCGGGCTGTAGCCATAAGGATGGGGTCATTATGCGGGCTGTAGCCATAAGGGTGAGGTTATTATGATGGCTGTAGCCATAAGGATGGGGTTATTATGCTGGCTGTAGCCATAAGGATGGGGTATTATGCTGGCTGTAGCCAGAAGGGTGGGGTTATTATGCTGGCTGTAGCCAGAAGGGTGGGGTTATTATGCTGGCTGTAGCCATAAGGGTGTGGTTATTATGCTGGCTGTAGCCATAAGGATGGGGTTATTATGCTGGCTGTAGCCATTAGGGTGTGGTTATTATGCTGGCTGTAGCCATAAGAGTGGGGTTAATATGCTGGCTGTAGCCATTAGGGTGTGGTTATTATGCTGGCTGTAGCCATAAGGATGGGGTCATTATGCTGGCTGTAGCCATTAGGGTGTGGTTATTATGCTGGCTGTAGCCATAAGGATGGGGTTATTATGCTGGCTGTAGCCATTAGGGTGTGGTTATTATGCTGGCTGTAGCCATTAGGGTGTGGTTATTATGCTGGCTGTAGCCATAAGGATGGGGTCATTATGCTGGCTGTAGCCATAAGGATGGGGTTATTATGCTGGCTGTAGCCATTAGGGTGTGGTTATTATGCTGGCTGTAGCCATAAGGATGGGGTCATTATGCTGGCTGTAGCCATTAGGGTGTGGTTATTATGCTGGCTGTAGCCATAAGGATGGGGTTATTATGCTGGCTGTAGCCATAAGGATGGGGTTATTATGCTGGCTGTAGCCATTAGGGTGTGGTTATTATGCTGGCTGTAGCCATAAGGATGGGGTTATTATGCTGGCTGTAGCCATTAGGGTGTGGTTATTATGCTGGCTGTAGCCATAAGGATGGGGTTATTATGCGGGCTGTAGCCAGAAGGATGGGGTTATTATGCGGGCTGTAGCCAGAAGGGTGGGGTTATTATGCTGGCTGTAGTCATAAGGATAGGGTTATTATGCTGGCTGTAGCCATTAGGGTGTGGTTATTATGCTGGCTGTAGCCATAAGGATGGGGTTATTATGCGGGCTGTAGCCAGAAGGGTGGGGTTATTATGCGGGCTGTAGCCATAAGGATGGGGTTATTATGCGGGCTGTAGCCATAAGCGTGTGGTTATTATGCTGGCTGTAGCCATAAGGATGGGGTTATTATGCGGGCTGTAGCCAGAAGGGTGTGGTTATTATGCTGGCTGTAGCCATAAGGATGGGGTTATTATGCTGGCTGTAGCCATAAGGGTGTGGTTATTATGCTGGCTGTAGCCATAAGGGTGGGGTTATTATGCCGGCTGTAGCCATAAGGATGGGGTTATTATGCTGGCTGTAGTCATAAGGATTGGGGTTATTATACTGGTTGTAGCCAAAAGGGTGTGGTTATTATGCCGGCTGTAGCCAAAAGGATGGGGTTATTATGCTGGCTGTAGCCAAAAGGGTGTGGTTATTATGCCGGCTGTAGCCATAAGGATAGGGTTATTATGCTGGCTGTAGCCATAAGGGTGGGGTTATTATGCCGGCTGTAGCCATAAGGATGGGGTTATTATGCTGGCTGTAGTCATAAGGATTGGGGTTATTATACTGGCTGTAGCCAAAAGGGTGGGGTTATTATACTGGCTGTAGCCAAAAGGGTGGGGTTATTATGCTGGCTGTAGCCATAAGGGTGTGGTTATTATGCTGGCTGTAGCCATAAGGATGGGGTCATTATGCTGGCTGTAGCCATTAGGGTGTGGTTATTATGCTGGCTGTAGCCATAAGGATGGGGTCATTATGCTGGCTGTAGCCATTAGGGTGTGGTTATTATGCTGGCTGTAGCCATAAGGATGGGGTTATTATGCTGGCTGTAGCCATAAGGATGGGGTTATTATGCGGGCTGTAGCCAGAAGGATGGGGTTATTATGCGGGCTGTAGCCAGAAGGGTGGGGTTATTATGCTGGCTGTAGTCATAAGGATGGGGTTATTATGCTGGCTGTAGCCATTAGGGTGTGGTTATTATGCTGGCTGTAGCCATAAGGATGGGGTTATTATGCGGGCTGTAGCCAGAAGGGTGGGGTTATTATGCGGGCTGTAGCCATAAGGATGGGGTTATTATGCAGGCTGTAGCCATAAGCGTGTGGTTATTATGCTGGCTGTAGCCATAAGGATGGGGTTATTATGCGGGCTGTAGCCAGAAGGGTGTGGTTATTATGCTGGCTGTAGCCATAAGGATGGGGTTATTATGCTGGCTGTAGCCATAAGGGTGTGGTTATTATGCTGGCTGTAGCCATACGGGTGGGGTTATTATGCCGGCTGTAGCCATAAGGATGGGGTTATTATGCTGGCTGTAGTCATAAGGATTGGGGTTATTATACTGGTTGTAGCCAAAAGGGTGTGGTTATTATGCCGGCTGTAGCCAAAAGGATGGGGTTATTATGCTGGCTGTAGCCAAAAGGGTGTGGTTATTATGCCGGCTGTAGCCATAAGGATAGGGTTATTATGCTGGCTGTAGCCATAAGGGTGGGGTTATTATGCCGGCTGTAGCCATAAGGATGGGGTTATTATGCTGGCTGTAGTCATAAGGATTGGGGTTATTATACTGGCTGTAGCCAAAAGGGTGGGGTTATTATGCTGGCTGTAGCCATAAGGGTGTGGTTATTATGCTGGCTGTAGTCATAAGGATTGGAGTTATTATACTGGCTGTAGCCATAAGGGTGGGGTTATTATGCTGGCTGTAGCCAGAAGGGTGGGTTATTATGCTGGCTGTAGCCATACGGGTGTGGTTATTATGCTGGCTGTAGTCATAAGGATTGGGGTTATTATACTGGCTGTAGCCATAAGGGTGTGGTTATTATGCTGGCTGTAGCCATAAGGGTGTGGTTATTATGCTGGCTGTAGCCATAAAGATGGGGTTATTATGCTGGCTGTAGCCATAAGGGTGTGGTTATTATGCTGGCTGTAGTCATAAGGATTGGGGTTATTATACTGGCTGTAGCCATTAGGGTGTGGTTATTATGCTGGCTGTAGCCATAAGGGTGTGGTTATTATGCTGGCTGTAGCCATAAGGGTGTGGTTATTATGCTGGTTGTAGTCATAAGGATTGGGGTTATTATACTGGCTGTAGCCATAAGGGTGTGGTTATTATACTGGCTGTAGCCATAAGGGTGTGGTTATTATGCTGGTTGTAGTCATAAGGATTGGGGTTATTATACTGGCTGTAACCATAAGGGTGTGGTTATTATGCTGGCTGTAGCCATAAGGGTGTGGTTATTATGCTGGCTGTAGTCATAAGGATTGGGGTTATTATACTGGCTGTAGCCATTAGGGTGTGGTTATTATGCTGGCTGTAGCCATAAGGGTGTGGTTATTATGCTGGCTGTAGCCATAAGGGTGTGGTTATTATGCTGGTTGTAGTCATAAGGATTGGGGTTATTATACTGGCTGTAGCCATAAGGGTGTGGTTATTATGCTGGCTGTAGCCATAAGGGTGTGGGTATTATGCTGGCTGTAGCCATAAAGATGGGGTTATTATGCTGGCTGTAGCCATAAGGGTGTGGTTATTATGCTGGCTGTAGTCATAAGGATTGGGGTTATTATACTGGCTGTAGCCATTAGGGTGTGGTTATTATGCTGGCTGTAGCCATAAGGGTGTGGTTATTATGCTGGCTGTAGCCATAAGGGTGTGGTTATTATGCTGGTTGTAGTCATAAGGATTGGGGTTATTATACTGGCTGTAGCCATAAGGGTGTGGTTATTATGCTGGCTGTAGCCATAAGGGTGTGGTTATTATGCTGGCTGTAGCCATAAGGGTGTGGTTATTATGCTGGTTGTAGTCATAAGGATTGGGGTTATTATACTGGCTGTAGCCATATGGGTGGGGTTAATATGATGGCTGTAGCCAGAAGGATTGGAGTTATTATGCTGGCTGTAGCCAGAAGGATTGGGGTTATTATGCTGTAGTCATAAGGATTGGGGTTATTGTGCTGGCTGTAGCACTTAACCACTGTGATGTTGAACTGAAAAGTCTACAAAACAGCTTCTGTGCCGATGTTGAACCACTAATGGGTAATTTTACTCAGCAAATCTATGACACGTTTGCCCTGATGAAGCAAAACATTAGTTTGCATTGTCATGAAACACCTAATGGCTAAAGTAATTTCTAATGGAGTTATCTTTATATAGAAACCAACCTACTGAATGAATTAAAATATCATTAAAGGTTTAATTTTTTTATTTGAGCATATCCAAAATATTACAATCAAGAATAGGAATTCATATGAATAGGAAAAATATAAACATGCATAAATAATAGCTATTAAGAATCTTGATAAGATATTTCATTTAATTTTTTATGTTTTTCAAAAAAAATCAAATTAATACTAGAGTATAAAGTTAAAATACTACCCTGACCAACAACCTAATAAAATGCAAAAGAAATAATAAGATACATTTCTAATAATCCTTACAATACAAAGAATACTAGAACATAAAGTTATAATGTTATACTAACCAGGCATTATTATAAAGTGCTCAAATTAGATTAAAAAAACAATAGTGATCAAAGAGCTTCAATAGTGGCCGCACCCTTTAAATTACTAATCGAACAGCGCCATCTCGGTCCAAGGATTATGATGCTTAATGAGATCCAAAGCTATACTAAGCATGTTAGAGCTCCGAGTCCTACTTAATAATGAACCCCTTCCGTGCTCCCGTCGGCCAATGGCCGTCGCGAGCACTACCTGGCTAGTGCCTGGCACGTCCGTTGGCCGACGCGGCCCCGCCTACTCGTTAAAACCGCCACACCATGGCAGAATTTGGACCCTGGTTAAATCTGAGTATTGTTAAGAGGCCTTGAATCGCTTCGGACCTCCAACCCTTTTGGCATATGCTCCTCAAATTGCTTTGTTCTAGTCATTTTACTAAACCATTCCTGATAATGTGAAACCCTAGAGGTTTGCCACCTATGCAGAATCAGAGAGCGAGCCACTGTGAAAGCTATTGCCAAGAACTTCTGACCTGATTTAGATATATTACAGGATTGCCCATTGTTGGAAATGGCACTTTTTGCAGGGTTATCCCCAAACATTTTGCTTCTTCCTCCTACTTTTTCCTGACCTGTGTTTGTTGGCTATAGGACTCTGGCCACCTTACCACTCATCAGTTCTAAAGGACATATGCTCTCTGTGTAAATTGTTATTGTGATTGGGTATCCATGATTGGCGTACTTGATTCACTGGTAGGTCCCGAGTAAAGTGCACTGAGTAAATCAAATGCTACTAGTGGGCCTGCAGCACTGATTGTGCCACCCACATGAGTTTCCCTGAAAAGATGTCTAAGTCTTTCCACTGCTGCGGCTGTGCACAGTTTCTTAACTGCCATGTCGACTTGGCAAGTGCACCCACTTGCCAGTCCCTACCCTTCCCTGCTCTTACACATTGGACACCACTATGGTAGGCCTAAGGTACCCGCCTGGGCAGGGTGCAGTGTATGTGAAAGGTAGGACATGTACTGGTGTGTGTAATATGTCCTGATAGTGAAATACTCCACATTTTGTTTTTCACTATTGAAAGGCTATCTTGCCCCATAGGAGAGAATCAGGAATGCTTTATAATATTTTACAAGTATATATTTCAAAAAGGGATAAGATAGAAAAATCAATTTTGGTATCCCTGAACTCAGGACTTAATAACATATCTTTTAAAGATGGTTTATAAATTGAGTTTTCAAAAATACCACATTTAGAAAGTGGCTATATTCGTATTCAACCTTCCTGTGTGCCTCTGCCTGTTTGTGGATTGACTGTCTGGCTTTGGAGTGACAGGGGCTGGGGAGGTACAGTGGCTCCAGGAGTCTGCATGAGTCAGCACTACGCTGAATAGACCTAATCTGCATTTGGAGTGGTGGGAGGAGTAGCAACTGTACCTGAGTAGGGCTGTGCTTGCCTTCCATAATGCTGAATCTGCCCCCTGTGGTGTGTCTGGAGCCAAGGCTTACACTGATAATAGATGTTGGTGTGCACTTGCAGAGTGCCACCCAAAACTGGTTAGAACTGGGCTCAGAGACCCTAGCACAAATAGAACAAAGACATTTTGGGGTATAAGATTCAGACCCAAAACCCCATACTTTTAGATCATTCCTGGAATTCAAGAGGAACCCTTGCCAAGGAGAAGAGCTGGAAAGACTGAGGAGAAGTGCTTCCCTGCTGTGTGTCTGGGGATGGCCTGCAATTGCTATTCCTGCCAAGGAAAGGAGATGGACTTTCCTGTGTGCTGTGTCCCCTGCTTGAAGGAGTTCCCGATGGCCTGAAGTGAGCTGGCCTCCTGTTCAGAAGACTCAGGGACACAAAGACTTCACCCTCAGCTCCCCTGCACTCTGCTGTTGTGAGTTCTGACCTGCCTTAGTGTTGCAAGGATTCTGCTCATACACAGAACGGTGCACAGAGACCCAGGACATCAGTGAATTGTGGTGTACCAAAAACTCACCTCAGTACCTAGAAAAACCCTAACCAGCTAGTATCAGTGTCTCATTAGCTCTTCTTCCTATAGCAAAGAAACCAATGATTAGACAACCTAGAACATGCGCCTTAGGACCATCTCAGGAATGGTGGGAAGTGAGAACACTCTTTTGTTATACTCTCATACCAGCCCACAACAGGAGTAAGGAAGAGATACAGTAAGGTTAAAATATGTATTTTAATGAAGTGATCTCAAGTGCAGTATCTTAGCCAACATAAGCAGATATATGATTACAAATAATATGGTCAGCATGGTTACAATTCCATAAAACACAAAAGGAGAAAGCATTTTATAATGCTGGTGAAAAAACGATTAGTATAACACCGGCCCTATACAGGAACTATGTATTATAAACTAAAGAAGGTCTCTTAGGCTTGTTTTGGGGGACCCCATTTACCTTTCCACTCAGTAAGAGTAAATTACATCGGGATCAGCACAGGCTCTCGCTGCACCCCTGGAAAGGGAATCTTCCAAGTGTGTGAAATCATAGCAAGCGTAGCATAATAAAAGCACCAGAATCTCACTTGGCTCACAGCTGCCAAAACGCTGTGTCTAGAAAAGGTTACACGGACATGCCGATAAACAGCTAACAGGTTTTGATAACCTTGACGACTTCAGCACTCACTGTTCAGACTAAGGGCACAATGTAAGTCTAGAGAAGTTGAAAACAAACCTTTTCTCATGTGTAGACCTTCGTGAAGGCTAACGTACAAAAACAGCTATGCAGTGTTGTGTGCAAAAGCAGCAAAAGGAAAAATAGCGTTTAAACTTCTAATAAGCTGTGCTAACATAACATGCGTGCAAAAGCAGGCCCTATGCCAGACTACACCCTCCCTTGTTCGGGGAACGCACACTAAAGGGGGCAATATCCATAGAACGCAGAGTTCAAGTTCGAATGAAACAGAACCAAGTTCAGGAATTTTGCCAAACTTGAGAATTGGGAGTAAAAATCTGAATCAAAAAGCAACCAAGTCAGTGAAAACAATCACGGATGGCCATGGTGTGAAAAAAGACCTCAAAAATTTTTGAAAAACCATAAAGCATCAGAGGAAAAAGTATTCACGAGTTCAGTACGCGTTTATGAAGCAGAGAAAAATTCACACTTAAATCCAACGGCATATAAGCACCATACGTTGCAACTGCCGCCAATAGAAAGTCGTTTTCATCATCCATGAACATTTCAGCCATCCAATTAAGTAATGGAAATGGACATACATGTTCTTCGATTGCCGGATCCTCTAGCATCATCAGAGGACAACTCGGGCTTACTTCAAGATAACTGCGCACCAGAAAGTCATTGGCCGCAGTCCAAATGTTCCAATTGCCCGGGACCCCATGGGCCGCTGCGCAGGCCATAATCCCGAAACCAGAACAATCTATTTCATGAACAACTAAGGGACTCATTAATAGATTAAAATCCAGGTCAGGAGACACCGTGTTGCAGAGACACAAATCCAGGGCCCATTCAAATCCACAATCTAGGCAATGGAAAACAGGCTGCACGCAAGTAAAGAAAGAAAACCGGAAGGATAAGCCATAAGCTACACTCAGAGTCGCCAGAGGTAGCGATCCATAGTATTCAAGCATCCGGTTACGCAGCTGAAGCAGCGGGGGCAGATCGTCGTGGGGCACAGATGTGTATCCATTTTGGAGTAAACAAACTAATAGCAATATGCCCGCTGCCAAAGTGAGAATTAACGGGAGACCGCCGAAGACACTCGAAAAAATAGAATGAAAAAATGCAGGGATCACACCAAATATAGTTTGGAATAAGGTCACAAGGCCAGAACTTACTACTTTAAAAAAGTGGGCCAGGCCCGTGGTTGACGAGGCATTAAAGATTGTGTGAATCAAAGTACCGAAATGCAGGGGCAGGTCAGTATTTAATAAGGCATGTACCTCGGTACGAGTGTTTGCAACGTGAAGGACGAATGTTTCACGCGCAGATGTAAGGGCAACTTCTTTCTGGGACAAAAGAGCTCCTATTCGACTCATCTTGTTGAACTCTTCTTTCAAGGTTGGAATAGAAGGCCAGATGGAAACATCAAGCCTCCCATGTGGAGGAGGAAACAGGACATTCTACACGTTGGGAAACCGTAACAATATAAGGAATTCCCGCTAGCATTCCACAGCAATCTTCATTATTTAATAACAAATAACTACCGTTTTCTAGTAACGTGAAAGTCGGTGTAATAGCCGGGACTGGGGTGACTTTTAAGACACACGCAAGATTTGGTGCAAGTACATTACAAGAGCCGTGCAATTGCAGATTTCTACAGACTCAGGAATGATCTGGTGTGGATGTGCAATCTTCACCTTTTAAATAAACTCCCTTTCCTTCTCTCAAGCACCTATATGTAAATGGAAGATTCCAAACTTCATGAAGATAAGCATCACCCAACAGTTCAAATCTACCAATGGCATAATGTTTCATACAGGATTCAAATTTGAACAGGGTAAAAGGTAAAGTTATTAATCCATGGATGAGCCAAACTGCCGAATTGGACTCTGCCAACGAGAATGGTAACGGCTCCAGATTCTCAATATGCAGCAGTGAAAACGAGGCATCCTTAATGGACATGAATTGTTGCATAGCAGTCAAATTAACGGCAAAAATAATGAGGACGTGTTCATGTAATCCCAAGGCACTCGACCAGATTTTAACGTTTGAAGAGTCCATGGAAATTGCATAACAGAACGCAAGTGATTTTGCCCATGGTACAGAACTGAAACATCTTCTTGCACAATATCAGCAACAGATGAAACAATATTATTTAATGTGTAAATGCGGGAAGAAAGCGTGTTAATGCTATTTTTTTACAACAGCAAGCACTTTTCTAAATTAGCTTGATCCATAGCTCTAAGCCGAGAAGCAGCCTCAATTTGGGAAAGATTCCAAACCTCGTTGTAGGCAGCATATATCCATCTTTTTGATCTGCCTGCTGCAGGACCTTTCACAAAATCATTTAAATCAACAGCGTCAGTTAGTTTAGCCAAATGTGATTTAACTGACGCTATGGTAGAATGTTTGAGCCAACTCTGACACAACTTGCAGACAGAATAGATGGTGACGCTTGAACCAGGGATCTACTCTAACCTCTGTGTAACCAGGGGTCAGACCCAGAAAACGATGTTGGCAGGAATCTGCACTCTTTTGCCAAAGCAGCCAGCCTTCAGGATTCATGCTGGAAACATTAAAAGAGGAGTTTCTCAAAAGGGCCTGTAAGTCACTAAGGGAAGAACTGGTGTAATTGTTCCAATCAAGGTATTCGCCCAAATCTGGAAAAGAGGGAGCATTACATTTTTTAGAAGTAGCCAATCCAAAGCAGGTGGTTTGTGAAATAGTAGCATTCAGAAACAACATATGGTTTGGGATGAGACATGCATGATGCAAAGCCTCTGTGCCTTGCACTTGCCAACTTTTAGAACCCCAAACAGATTTAAAATCAATTGTATCTTTCCACAGCTCATAGCCCCCAACAGCCAACTGGTCAATAAAGGACTTTGAATATAGTAATTTTGTCTGGGTAAGTCTAACCTTGGAAGAGGACTTCTCAGTCATCTTAAAATTAAATGCATTAGGGTTTGATCGATTAAAATCAGTAAAATAAGAAAACTTTTTCAAAAGAGTTTTTGAGCTGCCTTCAACAGGGAGAGGGACAGTGTTCCCACTGTGTGTAGTTAACCACATTTCTAAACCTGTTAGCTTTATGCAGAGAGTGATTTCCAAAATGCTGGTAACAGTATAAATCACCATAGTTAGCAGACTCTAGATACAAATCTTCAGCATCAAGAGCAGCATAATATTTCAAATCAGAAAATAAAGCCTCTACGGTCTGGACGTCCCAATCATCAGAGCAAATGTTTTGTTTAACCACATCCCCCATAGAAACACGGAGTACATTGGGAACATTAATAACTCTGTGGGCCCATGAATCTGGAACTTAACAGCATCCCATACAATCCCATCTAAAACGGGCCTTGGAAGTTATATTCACAAATTTCTGGTCCCTCTACATGATGTGCGAAGAGGAGTGGGGAGCCAAAGTTCCATCAATGAGTCTAATTGAAGTTCTCTCTTGAACATAGTGTCCATTCACAAAACAAAAAATTACACCACAAATCCAATGGACATGAATAAAAAAATTGAAAAAAGCACCAGCCAAATGTAAGTCCAAGGAGGAATCTAAAAATGTTTTTTAAACCAGGTAGCAAAAATAGAAATTTTTGAAGGTGACTTTGATGTGGTCGAGCCAGTGTCAAATGAAAAACGTGATTGATTAGCCACACGGGTCTCCAAATCAGGCATAGACACGTCAGTGGGGTAAGTATATTCAGTATCCTCAAGAGGATCACCAGCAGGGGCAGTCAATAAAGGATTCGCAATTGTCTTCATTTTAATGGCAACATCAGGCCTGATGGCAGGATCCTGGACCAAAATAGAGTGTCGCACCATTGCTGGACACAAAACGGCAGGTGTCATACTATAAAGAATCGGCCACCCTGTCTAGTTTGACATTGTCAACGGAGATGTACCTGTTCCCCTTTCGCCCAGGAAGAGTAGGTAAAATGACTGTTGTTGTATCCTGCAAGCCAAGCACAGCAACCGGAGCTCGATAGTCAGGACCAAATTATTTCCTGTTCTCGATCTTCTCTCGAACCAGTTCTCCGACTTGGGGTAGCCAGCCGACTACCGGAATCTGCAACACAGCATCAGATGTGGAGGGCAAATGTTCCTTTGCAAGACTGTCTCTGGTCTTTTGTAGGTTCTGTAAAACAGCGGAATGTTCATCTACGTCAAAGGACGCGGCTCCCGCTGCCAAGTCTAGACCCTCAAGTCCTGGAACATACATTTTGATGCCAAAGAGCATTTGGTATCGGGTCCGTCCACCCAGAGACCTTCTAGGGAGATTATTAAGTGCACGTTGAACGCTATTGAGGTGCTTAAACCAGTCTGGGCCAGTACCTAAAACCTTAGCTGTCAAGGATTGCTTTAAGTCACGGTTCATCCGCTCCACAAATGAATTACCCTCAGGCCTGTATGGAGACGAAAATTTGACTTAGACCCCCAACTAACCCATGGCATCCTTGTATGCCTTAGAGGCAAACGCTGGACCCTGGTCCGAATGGAAGGTACCACATGCAAAAATTCCCACAAAGACACGCAGATCCCTTACAACAGATCTGGAATCAGCACTCCTTTGCGGCCATAACCACACAAAGCGCGTGCAAGAGTCAACTGCAACTAAGATGTACTTATACACAGTATCAGATGAGAAAGGACCGCAGTGATCTAAATAAACACACGTCAGTGGCTTATTAGATATGTACACCTGAGTTTGGGGCGGGCGTGCAGCAGTAGAAGGTTTAATTTGCTGACAAATGCCACATTGAAGGACATATTCACGCGTTTGTTTGTACAAACCCCGCCACCAATATCATTGCTGGAGAAGAGATACAGTAGCTGACACGCCGGCATGCGATGATGCCATTCCAGCGTGGGCTGCTGTAATCAAAGTCTGTCTGCGGTCCGCGTTAGGTATTAACCTGTCACCAACGTCGTTAATTGTCACATAAGGAACTTTATCAGGACTTAAATGATAAGAGTATTTAGAAGGGAAGCCCCATGGGTAATTACCTCCCTTCTCTGTAGCAGCAATAGCTGCCAAGATGTCATCATCAATCTTACTTTTGGAACGTGTAACCACCGCTATTGCATATTTTGCAACTGCTGTCTTCGCAGCTTCATCTGCGAGACAGTTGCCAACAGTGTGAACTCCAACACGCTGGTGACCCAGAGTATGAATTACAAACACGAGTGGCAGCCATTCTTTAAGCTCAGCCACTCAAACCCAGATAATTCTATGTTCTATTGTGCGACCTTTGGAGTCACGATATTCATTTTGTGACCAAAAGTGGAGATTTTCCTTGTAGGATTGCACACAGTAGTAAGAATCCCTTACAATAAGAGTAGTCACACCGTGGTCGGGGTACTCCAACATAAGTATCAGAGCACGAAGTTCTGCCAACTGGGCGGTACAGTCCCCTAATGTCTGTGTATGCACGACATCGAACTTGAATTCACCATCCACCATAGTACCAACCACTATTGCGCAGGCCGAAGACTATGCGTGCTTTGAACCCGTAGCCGCTTGTGCGCTTCCGTCAGTGTAAATGATACAACAGAAATCCTCAATTGGGCTCATAGTCAGAGGAGCAGGATGAACAAATTCATACTGCAAGAACTCCTGAGTCTGTAAAGAGGAATCAAAAATAAACGTGACATCCGGGGATGTCAAGGATGTAGCCCATTGTATCCACCAAGATTGCAAAGCTTTGGAATTCAGTACACTGGCTTTCGTCACTGCCTTCAAGGCAGGATACGGAGTAACAACCAAAATGCGTTTTCCCTGTGACAGTGCACGTTCCTTTAGAATTGACATTTGCACTGCAGTCAAAACTTTTTCCACAGTGGAAAACCGCAACTCAGCCGAAGTGTACAAGTGTGACTTATAAGCGATAGGGACTGTGTCACCCTCATTAAAAGTGAGGTACGTGAAACCCACTGCTCCATGTACGATTCTTATCACCAGGTTAGTGTGGATATCATGAGTCGACAAGAATCTAGATTCTAGAAGATCAGCCTGCAAAGATTGCAAGATGGCTGAATGTTCAGGCAGCCAGCACGATTTGGAGAAAGTTGGTTGTATCAGAGCGTATAGCGGTTTGATACGCTGAGCATATTCTGGAATGTATGTACACCCGAAATTCAGAAAGCCCAGTAAAGATTGCAATTTCTTCAGTGTTGTGAGAGCTCTCAAAAGTGCATATTTCTCCAAGAAGTGAGGTGCTAAACCTCGACCTTCATTGTTGAGCTCATAGCCCAGGAACAACACTGTGTACTCTGTAATGTGACTTTTCGCAAAGTTGAATTTATGGCCAAAATCCGCAAAACGGCAAATTATGCGGTCAACATGGCACGGATGCGGCCATAATTTGTCGTCTGTGAGATAAATGTCATCCACATACTAACATGCATCTGCGTCGAGTCTCTTCAAGGGAGAGACAATGCGGGCGGCAAATACGCCTGGACTATTCTTGTAGCCCATCGCCAAATGAAGGAATTGGCTTTGTTTGTCACCACTGGTAAAAGCTGTCCATTGACTACTAAGAGAGGACAGATTGTGGGCAAAAAAACATTGGATTTGTCAAGTGTGGTTTTGAACCGTTTACGCACGAGACTACCCACAAGAGCAGAACTGTGAGTATTCTGTACCACACACGTACGACAATGTGAGTTTAAGTGGCTGTAATCCAATACCAAATGGTACGAACCGTCCGGCTTGGTCACAGTAAAAAGGGGGTTATTCATCGGAGACACAGACGTTTCAATTACACCCTGATATTCCAATTGTTCAAGGATTTCTGCAACGGAAGCTTTTGCTTCTCGCCGCATTGGGTATTGGGGTTGAGTCTGTGGCATTGACCACAAAGGAATCTCATGTCGAGGGGATAATATGTCCCACCCACAGTGAGAATGGTACAACGCCGGCGCAAGCGCATTAGCCCAATCTTCTGCAAAATGCAGCGCCTGCTCCTTTGGCACTGTGTTCGCGAAAGCAGGGAGGATCACCTACTCCCCTTGCAGAGCAGCTAAGACAAAAGGTGGGGGAAATTCGACCTCCGCCAACAAAATATCATAGGTAGTAGTCAGATTTTCCCCCCAAAAAACTTTTATGGTACGTTCTATGTCACCTTCAATTACAAGGACAATTTCATAAAGTCTTTCAGGGGGAGCCACTCTAGTGTCAGTTGTCTCGGTGACCGTCCTGATGCTCTCAGTAGCGGTCGCTCCCCACGCTCCCTGCTCTACTCCTGGTATCGTTTGAGCTGCGCTCTTTGCTATCATCAGAGAATTGTACATCTGCTGGCTGCTGTGTATATTCGCGCTATATTGCGATAAGCTTTGCCGAATTTGTAGAAATAATTATACCTTCAGCGCTCGCTGTGTTGCTCTGATTTATAAGTGCATTGCTTGTGTTGTGCTTTGATTATTTGTAGCGCTTTATTCAAAGATCGTCTAAGCTGCTTGATTTTGGCTTTGTGCCCCAGCCTCTCCCTAGTTTTGTTTTTGCTGCTGCTGCCATTTTGTTGTTGTTGTGCCTCGAAGACCGTCCCCTACACCTTTCCCCGGCCTCCCAGCTGATCCTCCCTCGCCCCTCCCCCCTCCACTTCTCCACTTATGACAGATGCATTCGCGCGCAGCGTTCATGCGCAGCGGAAGCCCCCCATGCGCGCCGAAGGTGCGCCAAAGGTAAGCCCATCTACGCCCGTCCACGCCTGGACCGCGCCCAGTGCTAGACCCCCTGGCCCCCGCAAACCGCACTCCTCCCGCATAATGTATGACGCCGCCACCCTCTTTGCCCCTAACCCCGGACGCACACCAAAATGCTACGAAGCTGCCCCAGGACGTACCCACGGTCCCTTAGCCTGCCACTCCTGCAAGTTCGCATGCATCTAGACCCACACCAAATCCACTAACTTCAAACACAGCTCCGACTCTAACCACCTGAAGTGCATCCTGCTGAACACCCGCTCGGTCCACAGACACGCCACTGAACTCTGGGACCTACTCTACACTGCTTCACCGGACATCGCCTTCCTTACTGAAACCTGGATGAACGCATCATCAGCACATCGCCATAGCCATCCCGGACGCTTACAAGATCATCCGGAAAGACCGCAGAGGAGGCATCGCCATCGTCCATATGAACACCATCAGAATCACGACCAGCTTCGACGACAACCTTGCAACCGCCGAACACCTCCACTTCCAGATCCACACCGACCCCAGGACCACACTTAGAGGCACCCTCATCTACAGACCACCAGGAACCCGTACACAATTCAGCAAAGACATTACTGACTTCATCAGCCCACATGCCCTCACCTCCGAGAACTACATTCTACTGGGAGACCTCAACTTCCACCTGGAAAACAAAAATGACAGCAACACCACCACCCTTCTGGACAACCTGGCCAATCTCGGACTCAAACAACTTGTTGACACCCCCACCCATGTAGCCGGACATACGCTCGACTCTATCTTCACCTCCTGCAAACACATCTCCTTCGATCACACCACAGCTCTCCATTGGACGGACCATAGCTGTGTCCACTTCAGCTACAAAAATACCACGACCCACAACCCCCCACAACCTATTCCTCGAAGAATCTGGAACAAAATCACCACTGACCAACTCCTCACATCGCTCAACCAAAACCCTCCCGCCCTCTCATCGGACCCAAACCAAGCTGCCACCAAACTCAAACAATGGATCACTCACAGCGCTGACGAATTAGCACCCTTGAAAAACCACCAAACCAACAGGGTAGAAAAAAGGCCCCCTGGTTCAACGATGACCTTAAGAAATCCAAGAAGCTATGCCGTACTCTCGAGAAAACATGGAGAAAAAACCCAACCACTTACAACCTCACCTCCTTCAAGGCAGCCACCCGCAAACACCACCAATTGATCCGATCCACCATAAAATCAGCATTCAAGGATCGACTCGACAACAACGCCCATAACAGCAAGGAACTATTCAACATCGTCAAAGAATTTACCAACCCCACCGCAGCCTCAAACGACATTACTTCCTCCCAAGACCTCTGCGATTCGTTATCCTCTTTCTTCTACAACAAAATCGCCGACATACATAACAGCTTTGAGAACATTTCTAAAGAACAGTCCACTCCACCCACCTCCGAACCTAAACCGCTCTCTAACAACCTTAGCGCCTGGAACCCAATCACCACTGAAGACACCATCTGACTAATGAACTCCATCCATTCAGGTTCACCAACCGACCCTTGTCCCCACCACATCTTCAACAAAGCAGACTCCATCATCGCACCCCATCTCCGTGATGTCATCAACTGCTCCTTCAACTCCGCTACCTTCCCAGAAAGCTGGAAACACGCCGAACTTAGCGCCCTCCTGAAGAAACCCACAGCTGACCCCTCTGAACTTAAGAACTACCGCCCCATTTCCCTCCTCCCATTCCCTGCCAAAGTCATTGAGAAAGCCGTCAATAGCCAGCTCACCGCCTTCCTTGAATCCAACAACTCCCTCGACACCTCACAGTCCGGATTTCGAGCCAAACACAGCACCGAAACCGCCCTCATTGCAGCGACAGACGCTACTGGACAACGGAAAAACAGCTGCCCTCATTCTACTTGACCTCTCCACCGCCTTCGACACAGTCTGTCATAGCACCCTCATACAACGCCTCAGCAACATCGGCATACAAGGAAAAGCCTTGGACTGGATCATCTCCTTCCTCGCCGGGAGAACCCAGAGAGTCCGACTCCCCCCATTCAAATCAGGGGCCACCGAAGTCATCTGCGGAGTACCACAAGGTTCATCACTCAGTCCCACCCTCTTCAACGTTTACATGAGTCCCCTAGCATCCATCGCGCGACAACACAACCTCAACATCATCTCCTACGCTGACGACACCCAGCTGATCCTTTCCCTCACCAAAGACCCTAACACCGCCAAAACCAATCTTCCCGAAGGCATGAAAGAAGTAGCCGAATGGATGAAAACCAGCCGCCTAAAACTTAACTCAGACAAAACGGAAGTCTTCATCCTAGGATCATCCCCCTCTGCCTGGGACGACTCATGGTGGCCACCGGCCCTGGGCACAGCACCCATACCTACAGACCACGCACGTAACCTAGGCTTCATCCTAGACTCCTCCCTCTCAATGTCCAGACAAGTCAACGCCGTCTCATCCTCTTGCTTCAACGTACTTCGTATGCTCAAAAAAATCTTCCTTTGGATCCCCACCGAAACAAGAGAGACTGTAACCCACGCACTGGTCACTAGCCGACTAGACTATGGAAACACCCTCTATGCCGGAACCACAGCCAAATTACAGAAAAAACTCCAACGCATCCAAAACGCATCAGCCAGACTCATATTGGACATCCCTCGCCAAGCTCACATTTCCGGTCACCTGAAAGACCTCCACTGGCTTCCCGTCAACAAGAGAATAACGTTCCGTCTCCTCACCCACGCACACAAGGCCCTCTACAAACTAGGACCCGAATGCCTCAACACACGACTGTCCTTCTACACACCCACCCGCCAACTAAGATCCTCCATCAAGCCCTCTCCGCAGTTCCGCGCATCCACAGATCCACCATGGGAGGAAGATCCTTCTCCTACTTGGCGGCCAAGACCTGGAATTCTCTCCCCATCCACCTCCGCCTTACACAGAACCACATCTCCTTCAGAAAGGAACTTAAAACCTGGCTATTCGATAAATAATGCACCCCCTCCCCAAGCGCCTTGAGACCCTCTGGGTGAGTAGTGCGCTATACAAATTCCTGAACTTGAACTTGAACTTGAACTTGAACTTCAACTCAACTACAACGAAGGTGTCAGTCGTTGTCACCTTCAGTAGTGGACGCAACACCTCTCGAATGATGGTAATCTCCGCCGCGCTGTCCAGCAGCGTCAGCACCCATGTCAGATTCCGAAGCTGCGTTCTCATAATCTGTGGCATATCTCGCTGTTACCGCAGCAACTTTTTTCTTCTGAAACTGGGACCTTTGACGCGGTGACTCATCCTGCTTGCCTTTTCCGTCAGCCTTATGATGCTGCTGACGGCTCTGTTGGGCAACTTGTCCTCTGCCGCCACCTACTCCACCGGTGGATGAGACTGATGATTCCTGCAAAGAGCGAGGAGAACGTTGTTTCAGAAACCTGAAATCTATCAGGTGACTTAATCGTATTGCGGTTGCGCAACTCATATGTACGCTCAGTAGAGACAGGTTTAGGTGACACTGGACGAGACCCCTGTTTCTGTTGCTGTTTACCCTGTTTTTTGTTCTTACTCCAATTTTGTTTCAGAACTTTAGGGCGGTCATCTTTATCAGACGTTGCCTGTTGCGTTTGCTGCTGTGTTTGTTTTTTAGCAAAAGGCTTAACACTCAAACTATTACGGCCCACGGCCTTATAAGCCTCCGTAATAATTCTCGTAACTGACAGGGTTTGTCAGCCTCAGGAATATCATGCAGAGCATTAGAGACTTGGAAACTTACCGCATCTCCCTTGACATTAGCAAGGACGAGATCGCTAACCATGTCAAACGCTCCCAAGAGTCGCATTCCCAATTCAGCGGCCGCCTACGGTCCGTGCTCATCCTGCACATGCTTAATCGCGGAGGGCATAACAGCCATTGACGGGGTGCCGAAGCACCGAGCATAGACTGCCGCAAAAATCACACCCCAAGTTGTACAGTCATTTACGTCCAGCACTAAGTCTTTCTGCTAACTAATAGTAAGGATCCTGTGTTTCTCCCATAGGATTGGTATTCAGGAACACTGCTTCTAGTTGGTCAAATTTTTCAGCAAGCCAGAAAGGCATTTCATCCTTATCTGTGGGACGCTTGCCCATAATCGTATTAACCATGACGGGACTAGGCTTCTGCCAGTTCGCACTAACTGGATGCGCCGTACCCCCTGGGGCCCCACCCGAGAGGTTGCGTGTAATATAATGAACCAGGACCCTAATCACTGACACTGCAGAGGCATAAAGAGGCCTTAATTCAGGAGCTGTCGTCGACGCTGCATTAGGATGCGGGGTATAAGCAGCCAAAACAGGCCAGGTAGCGCCTGAATCGACAACAGCCCTTGTCTGATCACTGTTATAAAGTGTGGGAGGGCGCCATTAAACCAAATCACATGCTGCCAAACAGAAATCGGAACTTCCTGTTTTCTATACGGTGCATATTCCGCAGGCGCGGCAGCTGGCGTGTAAGTGTGAAAAACACCAGAAACTGCATCAACCGCAAGGAATGTAACCCAAGAGTAAAACAAGTCAAACAGGTGCGCTGCGTCAGCAGAGACAACAAAAACCACTGCCTGCCCTTCCATAGAGACTAGGAAATCCTGCAAATGATTGCGGACCGCCACTCTACTATGTTGCGGGATATCAACAGCCATAATGACACAGAAAGGTAGAAGTACAATGCAAATCAATGTAGCAAAACTGGGTAGTAATTCAATAGAAAATCGTTTTATATTATCAAGCTTGAAAAAACCTATACAACCATATGTAGATTTTATCTGTCACCACCGTCAACCGGAAACAATGGTGAGCGGGTCATGGACTGATATAAGCACTACTCAAGAGTGTCACAATAAGACCACACTCGTTGGCGGCGCCATGTTGAGAGGATTCTGCTCATACACAGAACGGTGCACAGAGACCCAGGACATCAGTGAATTGTGGTGTACCAAAAACTCACCTCAGTACCTAGAAAAACCCTAACCAGCTAGTATCAGTGTCTCATTAGCTCTTCGTCCTATAGCAAAGAAACCAATGATTAGACAACCTAGAACATGCGACTTAGGACCATCTCAGGAATGGTGGGAAGTGAGAACACTCTTTTGTTATACTCTCATACCAGTCCACAACAGGAGTAAATAAGAGACACAGTAAAATTAAAATATTTATTTTAATGAAGTGATCTCAAGTGCAGTATCTTAGCCAACATAAGCAGATATATGATTAAAAATAATATGGTCAGCATGGTTACAATTCCATAAAACACCAAAGAAGAAAGCATTTTATAATGCTGGTGAAAAACAATTAGTATAACACCGGCCCTATATAGGAACTATGTATTATAAACTAAAGAAAGTCTCTTAGGCTTGTTTTGGGGGAACCCATTTACCTTTCCGCTCAGTAAGAGTAAATTACATCGGGATCAGCATAGGCTCTCTCTGCGTCCCTGGAAAAGGAATCTTCCAAGTGAAATCATGGCAAGCGTGGCATAATAAAAGCACCAGAATCTCACTTGGCTCACAGCTGCTAAAATGCTGTGTCTAGAAAACGTTACACGGACATGCCGAAAAACAGCTAACATGTTTTGATAACCTTGACAACTTCAGCACTCACTGTTCAGACTAAGGGCACGATGTAAGTCTAGAGAAGTTGAAAACAAACCTTTTCTCGTGTGTAGACCTTCGTGAAGGCTAACGTACAAAAACAGCTATGCAGTGTCGTGTGCAAAAGCAGCAAAAGGTAAAATCGTGTTTAAACTTCTAATAAGCCATGCTGACATAACATGCGCAAAAAAGCAGGCCTTAGGCCATACTACATTAGGTGCCTGTGCCAGTTGCCAGCCTCTGGAGGCTGTTGCTGCTGTTTGGGAGCTGGAAGAAAGAAGAACCGTGAAGAACTGTTAAAATCAATGCATCGCTCTTCTTGCGGCTGTTTTCTTGATACATCTCCACAGCGTGAGAAGAATTTCCACACATTGCTGCACCGCTGGGAAAATCATCACAGCACCTGTCTCTGCTGTAAGAATTGACGCCTTGAGAGATAGCGGCTGAAGAAGACCAACGCAGCACAGCCCGATGACCCCACATCGATTACCGACACATCCCAAAGATTCATGCATCGTACCTGTGTGGCATGCTTTCCTAATGCATCACCTGCAAACCGGAACAGGCACGAAGAATCAACGCATCATTCCCCATACAGACCGGAACCGACGCAGCTCGTCCTCTGTGGCCCTCAGAACTGTCAAATTGCCTTCCTCGGGTCTCAAAAGTGATGTATCTCTTTGTTTTCCAAATTAGCAGCTATTTGGATTGGGAACTTTTTTACGATTCTACAGGTACTTTGGTGAAAACTCACACATCCATAGTTTTCTATGATACAAGTTCTTGAAACCTTTTGAATGTCATATTTTTAACTGTGTATGTTGGATTTTTGTCATTTTGGTCTTGTTTAGTTTAGATAAAGATAATTTATTTTTCTAAGCTGGTGTGGTGTCCTTTTGTGGTATTTTCACTGTGTTACCGTGAGTGTTGGTACAAATACTTCACCCATTGCCTTCGGGATAAGCCTGTCTGCTTGTGCCAACCTACCAATGGGGTGAGCAGGGGTTATCTAAACTGTGTATCCACCTTACCCCGACTAGAAGCAAGGGTCCCTATTTGGACAAAGGTACCTACCTCTGCAAATTAGAGACCCTATTTCTAACACCCATTTTGTAAAAAAAAAAAGAGTCCTTCTGGCTGTGACAGGAGACAGAGCAGAAAAGATTCAACACAGGGGTACTTCTGGTGAAGAAAACTGTTCTGCTGTATTGCCTTTGACAGTACCCGCTCTTTAACTTGATAATCCCCAAAATAGACACAAATTGTACATAGGTATTTGGAGGTAGTTGAGCATTGCAATGGGAGTCGATGGGCTCTCGTTAAGGTTAAATCCCTGGAGAATCCTGGCAAAACGTGGACTTAATAAATGAATCAGCCCACAGAAGCGTTTGCTGGCCCTCATATTCCTCTGAACTCCAACAATATGCAGATTGGAGTGGCGTGAATGATTTTCTAGTTCTTCAATCTTGCTTTCCAACAGGGATTGCTGATTATGAAATATGCCAATTTTCTTCTGGGTCTTAGTGCACTGGTGTTCTGAGAATCTGAAGTCAGCCTTCTTTAGCTTCTCTGGAATGTGTGCTATTGATTACTTGATTTTATTACACCTGGCGTTTGCGGCAGCAGTTTCTAGTGCTTGAGAGGCCTTCAAATCCCTAATCCCCTTAAGGATAATATTGAGCATATTTTTAACTTCCAGTTCAGAGTAGGGGTTTCAATACACAATACACCAAATTACCCCCCTCCGCTCCAGCTAATTGCTCTTCCAGACCTTTTGGTTGCAAAAAGCTAAAGGCAGCCGCCTAAGGACCCAAGGATATAATTGCAGGATTTCCTTTTCACTTGCTAAAGCCGAAGCAGGTGGCACCAGGGGAGATGGCATGAGCATTTTCTGGGAGCCTTCTAGTACATCCGCAGAGACGGCAGACTTCAATTTCTGAAACAAGGGATATTCTTTGACTATAGCTGTTCCAGGTCTGATTCCAGACGGCTCGACTATGTCACCACCAGTCCCCCTGCTGAGAAGTGGACACCCCTGTGTCCAGCAGATGTTTCCAATCTGGCTGGAAAATAGATCCTGGAGGCTTAGAATCAGTGCTCGTAAGCGTCTGGGGATGTCAAACAATCCTCCATGTCTTCTGGGCCTGGGCCCGTGCTTGAAGCCACCATCAACTCCTTACATAGGGGGGAGGTTCGGTTGGCCCGCACTGCTGCCTGACCACCACGTGTGTTTGCCATTTGTGCCAAAGATACAGCACCAAGGTTGGCAGAGGCACCTGACCCCTTAGAATAGATTCGCATAACAGTGACTTCTTGAACCCAACCAGCGACCCCAGCCGGGCGGTAAACCCAATGCTTCTCAGAAACCAAAAGTTGAACAGAGAGCACTTACCGTCCCGGCTGAAAGCTGGCAGTCGGGTGCTTCTTCCAATCTGGTCACAGCGAGACTCTGTCCAGACCAGTCCTGAGTCTTCCCAGTGTCAAGCAGGTGTAAAGAGACCCCTGTGCGGGGTCTGGCAGGGGTCAGAGTGCCGCTGACCTCGTCCCCTTTTCTCTCTGTTTCTTATGTTATGGTGGGAGGTCACCAGCAGCAGTGCATATGGAGGGCGGGGTCCCCCTTCCAGTCATCCTTCTGCCCTTCAATGCATTGCATGTAGGAGGGCTGCAGGGGTGGAGCGCCCAGCTGCGCCCTGGGCCGCCTCGAGGAGCTGCTTCATCGCTGCGCCTGGGTCCCCCCTGACCCCCATCCATGCAGCGGCCACGGGGCCTGGGGCCCTTTTCAAGCCAGGAAGAGACGTTCACGAGTTGCAGACTTTGTGCAACCCCGTTAGCCGTGCTGCCAGGGTGTTCTCCAGAAGAACCAACCGTGCTGCTGTGTTGTAAATAGGATGGTGATAGATGACAGGATACTTCTAGTTGATTACATGTAGATTGATTGTAGGACACAGCAGAGTACAAAACCTCGCCAGCTGACCAGACCTTCAACTGACACAGGTAGAACACTCTGGTACTTCGTGGAGAAGCGTGGCTCAGTGGTTAGAGGCGGCAGACCCGGAAGCTGAGATCAGCCGTGGACCAGGGTTCGATTCCCCGCCTCGGCGGGTCTCGGGCTCAAAAATTCCACCGACTCGACAATTCTCGCTCCGGTGCCTACTTGACTCACAGGGTCACACTCTGCGACTCTGGGCAATAGCTTGCCTTATCTCCACTACGGCCCCTCGCGGCGGAATGCCTGGCTTTCACCTTGTGAATACCCTGCCGGGGTATCTCACAGGGGAATACCAGGACGGGTTCCCTAAGCAAGCGCCTTGAGACCCCTGGGTGATTCGTGCGCTATATAAATCGAAATACATTTACATTTACAAGGTAGAACACTCACAAGTATTCTGGGAGACTGAGAAGGTGAAAACACTAAGGAAGGGCTAATGACTACTGTCAGCCATATTGCAAGAAGAATCAATATACAACACATCTTCCTCCTTACAGAAAAGAAATGAAACAAACATAAAAAATAAAGCTTAATGCATGGGAGACAGCAACAAAATATTAAAGACAGATAGGAGGACTAAGACGACTTGAACTAATTTTAGTTCATGAAGGGAAAAGAGCATTTTGGGGCAAAGAGTGTAAAAGTGAATTGTGAGGTGAGGCACAACACTCAAAACAACTAATAGGCATCACCACTACCTACTCCCCTTAGACTGACAAAACAGGAAAAATAGTGCACTCTCTCCAATCCGTCTTTGACCAGCAAAACAGGAAGAGAAAGTCAACTCCCTCAAATCTGTTTCCGTCCATCAATACTTTACGCTCTGAGTTGAAGATAGACAGTTCAACATACGCCTTTGTGCTTTACAAATACCAGGTAGATACAATTTGAGAATTCCATACATAGGTACTTTTCAAGATCACTAAGTGTAGTATCACATGTGATGTAAAGAAATTCAAAATTTGTTTTGAAATTTTCGCTTCAAAGGGTAGAAACATAGCCCTAGATGTGACTAGCTTTGTCCCTGTCTTGACAACTGTCCACCCTTGGTGTTGTTCCTGGGACCTTTGTCCCTGTTTTAGACTTTCCGTCACGCTCTGTCCTGGGACATTTGTCCCCATCGTGGACTTTCTGTCCAGACTGCGACCTGGGACCTTTGTCCATGTTGTGGACATTCTGTCCAGAATCTGACCTGGGACCTTTGTCCCCGTTGTGGACTTTCTGTCCAGACTTCATCCTAGGACCTTTGCCCCGCGTTTTGGACTTTCCGTCCAGACTTGGTCATGAGACAATTGTCCCCGTTGTAGAACTTTCTGTCCATATTGATACTAAGACGTTCCACTCCTCATTCCAGGCTGACCATGTCACCTCTTGCATAACCATAGTCCATACTTTGCCTTTTCCAACGACCTTTGTCCAGTCCTGTATCTTTTACCTCTGACCTCTCTCTTCTTTGAGGCACTTATGGACTAGTTTTGCCCTGCACTTTGGCTTACTGACAATGGCAAGTGCTAGTTGTGGAACCCTGTACTGAGTCAACAGACACGCTTGTGATTCATGGTTCAGACAAGGATTTATTTCTTGAAGTCTGTACACCGTTATTTATTGGACACTTTTCCGTAGGTTCTCTGTGTAAATTATAGGTTCTAAGGTACATTTCTGGGCAGAAATGACCTTCACTCGAAACTGCAGTGTATAAGAATTACATGCTCTGTTCCTAAACTGTTTGTCAGACCCTCCAGGATATCGCGATTTCGCGATTTGCAAAAAAATCGCGAAATCTTTACTTTTGTAAAAATGCCGCGATTTTTACTAAAGTGCCCGCGAAATCGGCACTTTTGTAGAAATCGCTGCATTTTTACAAAAGCTAATGATCCTGTGAGGGTCTGTATTGTGAGTCCGGTAGCCATGAACAGCCTGGTATTGTGAGTCCAGACGGGGTGTTAATGTCCCAGCGGATGGCCGGGCGGTGCTGCTACACAGGAGGATAACCCTAAAGAGCGAGTAATTAAGCAGGCCATCCGCCTTCCCATTTGCCTCTGTTTGTGTGGGTGACACGGCGCGGTGCAGCTGCAGTCACGATGGGACACAGTTAGGCCATAATCATTTAATTAGAAACTCAATCACCGGGGACCGCGGGTGCATTTGTCTCATCTAAATAGGTCTTTGCATATTGCTCCTAGGAGCCCCCTTCTGATGGAAAGTCCGACATCACGTCCTGTGGTTTTGAAAACAGCCCACACTTAATAAATGCATACACGGGGCTCAGTGTTAGGCGCTATGAACACTACTGAATAGTTACATTGTGATTTTGCCAGTGTGGTTCAGATGACCCTTTCAGAATGGATTTCCCTTCCTTCTGTGTTTCGTTCCTTGGATTTTATAGTTTTCTATTGCATTAATAAGGCTATGGGCGTGGGGAGTAAATATGCATCCCGTTGGGCAGGCTGTGGATACAAATCATTGCAGATTTCAGCGTCATATTCGCACAAAGGGGCGGGCGGGCGGGCGAGGCAACACACATTTACAACCAAATTAATTGCAAGAGCCGAGCCGACTCTCTGTCTGGGTTTTAAGTGCTCCTGCACTTCAACATTCCAAAGAGTGCATTTCTTTAGCAGATAGAAATGTTTCAACGTAGTACATCAGATGATATCACTGCATTGCGAGGGATTTATTAAACATGAACTTCAAAATGGTCATGCCCCCTGGCCCCAGCCATGACTGCTTTGCCATTAGTGAATTAAAAGGCAAGTCAGTTGCCATGTGTACCATGTAGGTGGCCTTGATTCTTTCATGGAGCAACGTTATAGTCTTTCAATCCGACACAAGATAGTACACACCTTGAACTCATGTATTTTAAAGCACTCTTAAATGCAATAAAGAAAATAGGAGGCACAGTGAAATAAAATATTTGTCTAGGATCACATCACAGTTTGGTCAGGCAGGGAAGGCAGGAAAAGTTCTAGGTTTCCTGATTCCACATTGTGCCATTCAGACATTGAGTAAGTATTTCCTTTTCCTATTTTACATCAAAGGATAATGTTCTCATCTTAGAGTATTCAGTTAGAGCGTGGGTGGTAGGCAGAAAACATTTTAAAGTTCGGATCGTTTAGGGCTCCAGAACCCAAGAGGACCTCGAGCTCAGCCAGAGTGAGGCATCGGGCTCGAGCCTGACTCCCCCTTTCAGTGGCTCGTCCACCTCTGGGTGGAGTGCAGCAAGAAGAAATGCTATCAAAGAAATAGGGGTCTGCAGATGTCAGGATAATCCCAATTACAGATGTCTGGATACTACAATTTGGAATTACAATGTACCCAGAGGTAGAAGTGGGCGGAATCTATGAGGAACAACAAAGCAGTTCCCCTACCTCTTTTTTTTGTTGTTAAAACCAACCATTTCTGAACGGTTACTGCCGACCTTGTGGTGCCTCTGGTTGAAAGGGAAGGGGGAAGGGGCAAGGGGTCCTCTGTATTGTGAAGCCTAAAGAGAGACACACAGTGAAAGAAGAATCAAGATTTGTTGTCAGAGTGCCTGCTACCTGAAAGAAATGTAAATGTGCGCAACTGGTTAATAAGCAAATGTATCATCTGCTAAGGCGCCAATCAGACCCTCCAGGATATCGCGATTTCGCGATTTGCAATAAAAATCGCGAAATCTGCACTTTTATTATATTATATATCTTGTGATTCTCTCCAATTTAACATATTCTATGGTCTATGGTCATTGGTGGCACCCTAGATTGGAAGAAGCAATCACGGTGCCTGCTGACTGTCACAGCTCCCACTCCATAACACAGCATTCTTGAGGCCCTACGTGTTCCAAAACGAGCCAGATTTGCACCAAAAAACTAATTTCTCTGTCTTTACAACTTCATTTTAAATGCAGCAGCTGAACTTAAGTGTTTGGTTGGAGTGTGAATTCCAGTATAGAGTGAGTTGCTGTAGTGCACCGCCGCTGGTCTTGAGGAAGAGCTGAGGGCGCAAATGATTGTTGAGTGATGAACCTCCAAACTCCAGCATCTCCCCCCGAAGAAACTCCATGCCATTCTATCACTGGGCAAACCTTCCAACGTCATAAGCCGGACCAGTTTCTGCCGTCCTCCCATGAATGATGCTGGTAGCTCCTGGTGGGACGACGGTTCTAGCCCCCCCCATGCAACGCGGGACGCTTGTAACGCTGTTGTGCTGCCCTGCGCTGCTGACGGGCAGTTTTTTGCTTTTCGAGGGAAACAAAGTGTCTACATTGTAAATAAACCAAATATACATAGCTTCAAGTTGTTAAATAACTAAAGAAAACTAAGATATCTGTGTTTGTTGTAGGAAAAATGGCCAAATATAATGCCGCAAAATTGCCGCTAAATTTCCATATTTGTGCCGCTAAATTTCCATTTTTGTGCCGCTAAATTTGCTAATCCATGCCGCTATATCCTGGGGGGTCTGGTTTGTGTTGATAGTAGTATGGAAAACAATCCAAACGACAATACTAAATAATTCCACAAGATGGCAGTGTCGTGAAAAAAATACACCCAAAACTGTCTTCAAATACGGAACCGAGTGCAAAGTACTGCCGAGTAGAATGCTGTTAAGTGAATTTCATGCACTTAAACCAAACAGCACACGGAACCCTTCCCACAATAAATGTGATGAAGAATGCCAAATTGTACATTGATAAACAAACCGTGGATATGCTCGCTCACCTATGCTTTTGGTATGAAGCCAGTAGCACAGCACATTGTTGCCAAAAACCTTGGTCTCCGCTCAGGTAAACCTTCAGCAAGGAGCTTGGAGCGCAGCAATGTTTATTTATTTTATTTATTTATTTATGCGTTTTCCTCTCGCGCGGAATTTTCCCGAAGGCATCAGAGGCTTCACAATAGGAACAAAACTGAAACAGACGCTACATTACATGAGGCAAAAGTGACAATCGTGAGCAAACAAAATACAAGAGGAGCAAACGGTGCAAAACAGGAGGAAAAGTGACGTGTGCAGGTTACAAAAGCGTACAAAGTAAACATAGAGGTGTAATACTGCAATCAATGGAGGACACTCGGACACAAGAACAAGCGTTACGTAGGCAATGGAGGCACTTGTGCAAGTGACGAAAGCAAACAAATGTCAGAGGTAGCAAACAGTGTGTTACAAGAGAAAAGTGACGTGTGCAGGTAACAAGAGCGGACAAAGTAAACATAGAGGTATAATACTGCAATATATGGAGGGCCCTCAAGCACAAGAACAAGCGTTACGTAGGCAATGGTGACACTTGTGCAAGTGACGAAAGCAAACAAAATGTAAGAGGAGCAAACAGTGTGATACCAGAGAAAAGTGACGTGTGCAGGTTACACACGAGTACCAAACACAGGTAGAAGGGTAATACTGCAATAAATGTCAGACTCTCAAACCACAAGAACACACTGGGAAGACACTTCCATAGTCATGGAGAATAGACATTTTCTATACTAAAAGGTCTTCCTTCAGATAATAGAGAGGGCGTGAATTAACTTTCGAAGTGTCTTTGAAGGAGGAGAACTTTGAGGTCAGTTTTGAAGGCCTGGGATGTGATCTAGCAACGTGCACTGTCCCATGAAAGTGACCAAAAAAATGAGATTGAGCTCGAAGAGAAATGCTTGATCCACCGCGCCACACACACACACCAGGTTATTACATTTCATAATGCTCTCGTAACTCCGTTGCCATGGGATCAAAAGTACACAGAGCAAACAAAATGGATGCTGAATCTCACGCAGTGACGTTTCACGCTGCGCAACATTGCGAGATGACTCACTCAGGCAGCAGGGGCGGCTGGTGACATTTTACAGTGGTGAGGCGCAAACTGATTTGCGAGTTTGGGCCCCAGGCCACTCAGGCCGGCGGCGACCCCCCTCTCCCCACATACACAACACTCAAAGAAATGCATTCACACACGCATAGACACAAACACATCCATTCACAACACTCTCCACCAAACATTCATGCATACACGCACGCTCGCACCAAACACTTTAAAATAAAAGAAAAACACACACTCTTACCTTGCTGCCGATCCCGGTCCGCGCCACCTCTGGGCTCTGCTCCCCACACGTCACAGGCTCACAGCGCCCCTGGCCAATCCTGGCGCCAGGGGCACAGGTACCTTCTCGCCCACAGCACGCCCATTAGGGCTCCTAATGGGCATGCGCAACGCCGCAAAAACACAAGTGCGCATGCGTGGGCACGGGTAAAAATTCACCCTTCGTCCCCACTCATGCGCATTTGTGTTGCCGCCTGTACAATCATGTCAATCAATCAACATGACGCCCGCCCGGCGGTCTGACGTCATGTTGATTCATTGTCATGATTGTCACAAAAAACGCAGAGGGAGCTGTGGGCGGCGCTTCGGGCAGGGGGGGCTACGCCCCCACGCCCCAATGGACGAACCGCGCCTGTCAGGCAGACAGCAAGGAATGGTTACGTCTTCACACCTAAGTGACGCTGGGCACCCAACGTCGACAATGACGCTGCTCCTCCGCTGAGACCAACAGAAATGCAACTACGTCATCATTAGGAAATATGCCTTGATGAAGAGCAGGTCAGCGCGGAGGCAGTCAAACGATATTGTCAGCAAATGTCCGTTTTTCCTCATGAAACACTCGTTTACTTGTTCCCTTTTTTCAGCGTGTGAGTCCACTTTCCCTGCGATTCTCTCGCTTATAGCAGTATGTGTGTCCAATTTCCAAGTGGTCGTCTCGTTTTATGGCAGCAGCTGTGACTTGATCATTAAAATGACTTCACTCAAATACATTCCGTTTCACGTGTCTAACGCTTCATTTGAAACATTGCAGGCACTAGAGGAGGAATTCTATGGACCAAATTATTAAAGTTACTAGTTTCTTCTCATTCATAAGATGGGTTTAAACGCATTAACAGTTCTTTTTTTCCTCACTTTGAGCTGCAGCAGCTAAAAATGTAGCTTTGTTTGACTTTTGCAGCCGCTTGAGACTACTTGTCCATCTTTACAAAGCACTTCAAATACTTGCTGCTTGATTCATTATTAATGGCGTTTTAAAGGTTACTTGACAGTTTAATACCCAGGGCTCGAGTTGGGGTACCACGCGGGTGGACGGCGTCCCCCCACTTATTTTACCGGGGGAAGCCATCCCCACTGCCAAACAACTGGATTTCACTCTTTGGCCTCTCTGGGACGAGGAGCTCGGCACCTTCCGTGAAGTCACTTCCGGTCGTGACGTCACTTCCGGTGACAGCGTCCCCCCCACTTATTTTTTTACGACTTTTGCCCTGTTAATACCTCTATACCTTACTTGGTTTAGTTTCCTTTGACTTTTCCTTCATTCGTCCGGTTTCAAACTTCCTTTGATGACGTTATTGGCAGCAAATAGATGGGCTGTTGTGGGTTCTTTTGCGAGGTGTAACTCAGGCTGTGTTTGATGATTCTTCTCTGGTCTGGTCAGCAGAAGACGTCGTCGCCAACATGGGGCCCCAGGGGCCCCACCCTGACCGGAAGCTGGAGCGCAGCGTCGGACGAGGGAAGGGGGGGCTGTGGCGCTCAGCCACGGAGCCCGTGAAACCCGCCCGCCGATTTAATTTTAACAATACAAATAAACTCGGGTAATATTTAAATGACCTGTCCGAACTGTTTCTACCATTCGTCTTAATCTGGCGAGCATTGGAAGGGGCTTCACCTCACAGAGGCACCGCAGTTGGTGTATCTGGGGCTTCCTTCCAAAGTTTTGAGTTTGTTAAAATAATCTCTGATCCTGATATCAAAATAAGTGATATCACATTACTTCTGACCCAATGACATTGTAGGAAGTGATGTGTGCCAAAAAGTGATATTACAGGAAATAAGTTAATAAAACTTTCACAACATAATTCAAATTAAACATAACCTTTCAGACCCCAAAGAGTTCAATAGCAAACCTAGAGGCATATTACCAAGCAATAGCGATAATTATCGCTATTGCTTGGTTAGAGACAAAGATTTACCGCTGAGCTGCGGCGATTTTTATCGCAGATAAACCTTGGTATTACCAAGGTTTATCGCAAATGCGATAAAAAACGGCCGCAATGCATGAATATCGCTGAAAAGTCAGCGATATTCATGCATTACCGAGCTAATGCTCTTAGCCATGTTATCCACCTCCCATTGGATAACATGGCTAAGAACTGCTCAGGGCAGGTGTTAGCTTTTGGAGATATTCGCGCTTAGCGCGAATATCTCCAAAAGTTGGTAATAGGAGATAGCGATGTTTCCAGTCGCTAACATCTTGGCACGCCCACTTTGCATGTCATTAGTGATAAATATCACTGACATGCAAAGATGGGCCCAAGATGGTCGCTATCTCCTACTAGCTGTCGCTAACTGGTGTTAACGACAGCTAGGTAATAGGGAGATAATTTTATCTCCGCTTTCTTGGCTTTTAAAGCCAAAAAAGCGTAGATAAACCCCCTTGATAATATGCCCCCTAGAGTCGTCTGGGTAACGCTCTGGTCCTAATGCTGAGACAGAAACAGTAAAAATACCCATCACTCCTCCCCAGGGCTTCCAGGGGATGACAGACAGAATGGAGACAGAACCCCTGGCATTGTCAACACACACAGATGTGTGACCCGCTGCAGCAGGCTCCTTGGCCTCTACGGCCTGTTAAGAAGAAAGTTACCAGTTCACCAAGTTACACATCTGCTCTGGTAAAATCCGCAGCAATAAATAGTGTGATGACGCCGCCCTATGTACCACAAACACTTCACCTTGAACTGGGTCAATGTCTTCACAAACCATGTTCAATTCAAGTTTATCGATTTGGACCTCAACAGAGATCGACAATTGTAAAGCAATAAAATATTCCTCATTGATTTCCGTACAATGCCACCAATAACATCTAAACACGTTTTAGAAACACACTAAAGCATTTAAAACACCTTCCTTACAAGAAACCATCATTAAAGTGATCAATTCATCATTCATAAATTACATTTAAAATATAAGGGGGCTACATAACAGCTAGGGGGCGCTGTACCTGCAGGGCATAAGAAACGTGCATGTTTTACATCTTGAGGCCCCCCCTTACATGAATCGAATAGGCTAGTTGTATTTTTCAAACTAAACCAGAGGCTTTTGGATGCATTTAACAGAGGAAAGCCCAGCCTGAGTGTAAAGATATCCCTCCTAACTCAATGATCTCATAAAACAGACAGATTTTTGTGGCAGGTTATATTCTGTAACATCTAAATAGAATTTGTGTGGCTTCAGTTTCTTGACCTGGATTCTGTCTTCAGAACAACAGAGTTTTGCAATCTCATTCTAAAAAGATCCTTCTTTCTCCGGGAGACCCTAGTTTCAGATGTTTCATCATCTGTTTGTAAAGCGCGACTACTCACCCGTAAGGGTCTCAAGGCGCTGGGGGTTGCAGGTTCCAGTCCATTAAGGAGGGGCTCTGTCGAACAGCTTCTTGTGGAGATGGGGAGCGATGTTGTCTGTCTGAGGTGGAGTGGGTAGGGTGTTCCAAGCTCTAGCGGCAAGGAAGGAGAAGGAGCGGCCTCGGATCTGGTCTTTCTGGTGCGGGGGACCACGGCGTAGGAGAGCTGGGCTGATCGTAGGGTCCTTTGGGGTGCGTGGAATTTGAGTCACCTGTTCAGGTATGCTGGTCCGGTGTCGTGAAGGGCTTGTGTACGTGGGTGAGCATCTTGAAGGTGATTCTAGCCTTGATGGGGAGCCAGTGGAGTGTGCGCAGCTGCTGGGAGATGTGCCAGTGTCTTGGCAGGTTGAGGTTCAGTGTGTCTTCGGTGGTGAGGGCTGTCCAGCTGTCAATCATTGGCTTCAGGGTGTAGGGGGTGGCTGGTGAGGGTTCAGTGTGTTGGTTGTCTTCGCCCAAGTTGTCGTATATGTTCTTGATTTTGTGGTGGAAGAAGGTGCTGAGCTTGTTGCAGAGGTATTGTGATGGAGGAATGTCAATAGACTCGCTGGTGGGTTCGGCAAACTCCTTGATGATGCTGAATAGTTATTTGCTGTTGTGCACGTATGTAGAGATTCTGTCTTTGATCGATGTTTTTCTCGTATTCCTGATGAGTTGGTGGTGGACATTGGTAGCGGCTCTGAAGTTGTGGGCTTATTTGGATTTAGAATTCCTCCAGGCCTTTTCGAGGCGGCGGCATGTGCGTCTGAACTCTTGAAGTTCGGTGGTAAACCATCTGGCTTTCTTGGCATATTTGTTCTTCTTCTTGAGGGGGGCTATGTTGTTGGCGCTGTCGGAGATACATCTGTGCAGAGTTCGGGCTGCGGTGTTGGGGTTATCGTCTTCTGCGGTGGTTGGGGTGGAGTTGCTGAGTGATGAGGTTAGCTGGTCATCAGTGATTTTGGTCCAGTTTCTTCGTCGGAGCAGGTGCTGGTGTCTGTGGTGGTGGGTGCTCTGAAGGTGAAGTGGATGCATCGATGGTCCGTCCACAGGAGTTCAGTGGTGTGGCTGAAAGTGATGGAGTTTCCTGTTGTGAAGAGGGGGTCAAGGGTGTGTCCTGCTGAGTGTGTGGGTTCAGTCACGATCTGGCGGAGTCCATTGTTGTGGAGATTGTCCAGGAAGGATGTGGTGTTGGGGTCTAGTTGGTTGTCGAGGTGGAAGTTGAGGTAAACCAGGCGGGTGTAGTTGGTGGATGCGATGGTTTGCGGGGAGATGATGTCCGTGATAGAGTTGGTGAATGGTCCACGGGGTCCGGGGCGGTGGTAGACAAGAGTTCCTCGGAGGGTGGAGGAAGAGCTGGCCTGTATCTTGAAGTGTAGTTATTCCATCAGGTCTGTGTGCTCAGCAGGAGGGTGGATTTTTGGACGATGGCGATTCCTCCTCCCGGGTGGGTGGGCGGTCTTTCCGGGAGATCTTGTATCCTTGGGGAATGGCAATGGTTATGTCCAGTCCTGAGGTGGTGTTGATCCAGGTTTAGGTGAAGAACGCTACGTCCGGGGTGGTGCTGTCGAGGAGGTTGCAGATTTCGGTGGTGTTTTTGTGGAGTGATCGGACGTTGAGGAGGATGCATTGCAGGGTCTTCGGTTCAGTAGTGTGCTTGCGGGCGGGTTGCGCTGGATCCGTGTTCCTGGCGGTGCTGCAGGTGTGCAGGCAGCGGTGACAGCTGAAGGGTCCGTGGGTGTCGGCTGGTGATGCTAGCTTGCAGTTGTTGTTGTGGCCTGGGTTGAGTGTGTGGGGTGCCACTGAGTTGTGTTGTTGGCGGTGCAGAGGTCCACGGTTCCAGGCACTGCTCGTGGTCGAGTCGCAGATGGGCTTGCCTTTGGCACACAGTGGCGTGTCCGCACAGGGGCCACCATTAAGTAGGGGTCGGGGAGGGCTGGACAGCTGGGAGGCAGGAGCAGGGAGGGGAACTGGCTCAGGCTAGTTGTGCTGGAGGGGAGAAGCCGTGGGGGCAGCAGCGGCGGTAAAAACGGGGGAAGCAAGCAAAAGAAGAGGAAAAATGGGAAGAGTAATGGTGAAAAAAGAAAAGAGAAAGATACAAAGAGTAAAAGGGTGAGAGGAATAAAGGGTGAAACGGAGCAGAAAGCAGACGAAAAATGCCATCAAGAGTGAAAGGGTGAGAAAGCTAAAGGGTGAAAACGGAGCAGAAAGGAGAGGATGAAGGGGGCAGAAAGCGGAGCGAGAGAAAGGAGTCCGAGGTCCACTGGACCACCAGAGATGAGGCGCATGTGTAACCTGAGGGTGGAGGACCGCCTCAACCACCAAACAATACGAGAGTGCAGGGGCTCGGGGGAAGGCCTCACTTAATGGTGGAGCTGCGAGGGTGGGAGAGCAATTTCACTGACAATGAGTCAGTGGTCTTGTTAGATATTTAATCTTGCAGTCTAATTTTTCTAAGATCACAAAGAGATTGCCAATAAAAGTATAGTTTTTCTTCAATACTGCGAATATTTTCTGCTCTAGTGAATCTCTAAGGGCACCTACTGATGCATGAAGTTGGCAGTCAGCCCAACGTAGTATATGTGCCTCTGCGATGGCAAAAGAGCTAGTTAGTTCCAATTCTAATCGCCGCGCCTGAACTGGAACTGCTTGGCTTACTGTTGTTCATTTTCACAGAACCATCCCTTTGTATACATTCAAATATGTCTATTCACTAGATGGAATGCGCTCAAGTGCGTTTGTGAGTACTGGAGGGATTCTAACTCTGTAAATGTACAAAAATTATTAAAATATCTCCTTCCAGAAGCTGTGTACATGTTATGTTAAACCCCAGCCTGTGCGAGAGCCTTATTCCCCAGATGAGAGAGTTGTGGGTTGCTATCTAGGTTCTGGGAGGACACTCTACCTAGATATGTAAATGTATGTGTCTTGTAAAGCGCACTGCTGCCCTGAGGCGTCGTGGCGCTGTAGACCGCTGGGGAACCCGTCCTGGCTTTCCCTGTGAGATGGTCCCTTTCTGGGTATCTCCAAGGTGAAACCAGGCATCCCCGGCGTCTGTTGGGGGCCGTTGTAGAGATGAGGCAAGCTAATGCCCAGAGTTGCCGAGTGTGATCCCTGGTTAGAGTAGGCACTGAGGCGAGAATTATCGAGTCCGCTGACCCTGGTCCACGACCCTGCCGCGTCGGGAATTGAACCCTGGTCCCGAGCCGTTCTCTGCTTCCGGGTCTGCCGTCTCTAACCAGTGAGCCACACCACTCCACATATGGGGGAGTGTTTGCCATCTCTAGGGTGTTTCCAGCTAGAGTCCAGGAAAAGAGGCAACAGTATTTTCTTCCTTTGAAAGCCAATAGTTTAGTTTTAGAAATATTAATAATTAAAGAATTGTACTTTGTGTGTTCATTGAAGGCACATTTCGTTGAAGACCATTTGAGGTTAGATCGAATTGAACCGCGTCATCCGCGTATGTCACCATGTGCAAATCAAAAGATGCAATGCGTAAAGGAAAGTTTCAAATATTTGCAAATCGTGCAGTTAAATTGTGTAAAAAAAAATAGAGAAAAGAAGAGGAAGCAGCAGGCAGCCTTGTTTCAAACCATTCTTTATTTGGAGTTTAGGGGTTCGGCCTTGATTCCCGCCCATTAGAACTCTGCACTAAGTAGAAGAATTAAGAGCTATTATCAATCATAGGTGATTTATAGGACTATGTGGCGCAAGTAATTCCCCCCATAACGGTGGCCTGTCTACTTTGTCAGATGCCGTTGTAAAGTCGATAGACGCTGTATATAAAGTTTGCGACTTTTCAACAACACAAATCGTTAAAAAAACCTATAAGGCTTTTTCTCTTGAGGATACATCATCCTATGGATAACAACAGCTGCTAATTTATTGCAACTAATCAAAACATGTTTCTTTTTATGAAATTAGTTCAATATTTAACCATATACATATAGCATAGATACTCACCCTAAGGCACATATGGAGAATTCAATTAAAGCAGATTTTTATTCATCGTTATATAAATGTTGTTTCAAAAGGACAAAACAGTGCATCATACATTGTCAGTCGCTGCTGGACAGCATGGCTACAGAATAGTGCCAGTAGCTCTCATAGGCAAGCCCTATTGGCTTTGACATTGCTTGTTCATGGTGAGTTGGCCTCCCAGAAGTGTTGACGCATTTCGGGCGTGTGCGTGGTTCTGAGGCCTGTCCAGGACAATCCCACGGACCTCCATATTCCATAGGATCCTCCACTCCCAGTTCTGCACCATTATTGACTTCTACACATGTTCTCCTTCTTGAAACTCTGAGGCATCTACACTTCTTCAAAATAAGACTTTGACTCGTGTTGACTTTTACTGCATTTCACTAAACTGTCATTTACGTCTATTTTGCCGTATCATGTGTGCGGGAAACTGGGTTCTTGTTGCAGTACCCCCAATTTTTGCTTGTTTTTCAGATGCAACTTTGTCTGTAGTGTGCTGGGGCGCTGCCAACCAGGTTCCCAGTATCAGGGTTCTTTCACCAAATCTTGACCACAGTTGGCACAACTTCAGCAACCCCTATAAGAACCTACTACATTGTACTCTGGTGCAACGTTGGCGGGCTCTAGGCCCGCATATTAGAATAAGGGGCCACGCAGACACTTATAGGTATGGTGCAGAACTGGCCTCAGGCGTGTGCGCCCGGACTCTTTTGTTGACAGGGTCATCTGACCGGTGACGCCTGTGGTGGGTGGGTGTAAGGTGTGTTACACTTGCGGGCAGAACACTAGAGCATGCCTGGCTAGACACGACATCTCCCCCTCACCTTAATGAAAAGAAAGGAACAAAGGTCCAACCTGGAAGAAACATAAACAAACGTTAAATAGCAGTGATTGAGTTTCTTCAGGCCGTCAGCCAGGCGTCACCGGAGCTTTGGACTGCATGGCCATGATGTTTTAGTTGTCCTTGGCGAAGTGCTTTAGACCGGCCTGGTCTCGCAGTGTCGAAGTCTACGTACAGGTTCCAGCATCAGTGCATTGGGAGCTGTGGGGAGGTCCACTCTGGAGGATCTCTGTATGTGAGGTCTTCTGGTCTTCAACTGTGACCTCCCTGCGTCCTGGGTGGCTCGCCCACGGAACTCCGGCTATCTGGAGTGTGTGGATTTGCGTTGGTGGTGCGATGCTCCTTGGTGGTGATGATGAGCGGTGGTTGTTTCTCAGTTGGGCAGCAGGCGGCGGTGTGTTGTCTTGGGTGAGTTTGTGGAGCAAGAAAGACTGGAAGGGCTTTGCAGCTTGCGTTTATCTTGCTGAGGTTGTCTTTGCCCGTGTCATCAGCGGTGAGCCACAGGGATGTCATCTGACTTATCCTGTCGGTGTTCAGGACTGACTAGTCGCGCGGGGAAGCGTTGGAGGGATGCTCGCATTGCGCTGGCGGCTTACGCTTCATTCGCCTCGTTGGGCTGTCTCCAGGGAAGTTGATCTGGCTTCAGGATTGGACGGTCTCACTGGGACGCTTTGGAGAGAAACTTGGTTCACGCCAGCTGCGAATTCCAGTTGGGTCTTCTCCGTGGGCTGTCTCCCGGGGTGACACTCCGGCTGGTGGCTGTCTGGTGTCTCTGGGTGTGCTCCTCCAGTGGTGTTATGAGTCTTCTGCCCTGTCACTCTGCTCCTTTCCTCCTGCCCTCCTGTGGTGGTTGTTTGCCTTGTGGTGCTGTGCCACTGTTTCTTCTCTCTCCACTGAGTGGTATCATGTCACTCTCTTCTCTCTCATCTGACCAGGATCTTACTTGGGGGTGGAGTCCCGTCATGTGTCTCGTGTTGGTTTCACGTGGACTTCACTCGGCGCCCAGACGGTCTCACCCTTCTTGTGAGCCTGTCTCGAATCTGTCCTGTCAGTAGATCTTGTACTTCCTCTTGGGATTTCCATTGGCACCATCTTTTGTTCGGGATTACCGCAGTGGTTCTCCTTGATGCCTTCTGCATCTTAAAGGCTTCATCTCCTCCCATACTTGCACAGGCGATTTCCTACTACATTCCTTCTAGAGTTTTACGCTCGACGGGTCAATTTCTGGCCTGTGTTCCTCGCTTCAGGAAAGCCAGAGTTGGTGGCCGCTCCTTTGGTGTCCTGGCAGCGAGTCTCTGGAACACTTTACCCGTTGATATCCGTGCCATACCGGATCTACTGTCTTTCAGAAGAGCTGTCAAAACTTTTTTGTTCCCACTAGTCTAATCTGTTCCTTTAGCTCTGTCTGGTATCTCCATTTGGTTGTGTTATTCTGTCCAACATAGCGCCGGGACGCCACTTTGCTGTGGCAGCTGCGCGCTTTACAAATTATTATAACATAACATAACATAACACCAGATCTTTCATCACCTGATTGAGCTTCATCAGTTACACTTGATTCGGATGTGGCAGGTTCTACAGTTGGAGACGTGTTCTTCTTTTTCCTCATTGCTGCCCTAGGGGCATCGAATTTTTTAGCAAAGGTCAAGATCCTACCGAGAGCATGGTCCCGCTCATCGCGCTCGAATTTCTCTTGTTTTCTCAGTCTTATTTTGAGTTCATATTTCATTAGTCGTTTTTTCATTTCCCCTCTCAGTTGTTCCTGTCTTGTCATATCCGTATCCTTGGCCATTTGACACCAGTAAAACCCAAAGTGAGTGGGAAACTTAAAGACATGAAGGGATTCTTTCCATGTGGGAAATGCCGAGCATGTGAAAATAGTAAACGGGTATTCTCATATAGGATCCCAGGGATGTCTCAAATGAAGTACATTAAGGAATTCATTACATGCACAACTCCCTATGTTGTTTACTGTCTTACCTGCCCCTGTGGACTCCAATATATTGGAAGTACGATCAAGAATGTGAAAATGCGAATCTTAGAACATCAAAGAGCTATCACAAACAAGGATATGGCATATCCCGTAGCTCGACACTTCGCAGAAGTACACCAGAGTAATAGGGAGCTGTTACAGTACTTCGGCTTGGATCACATACCCTTAAATCCCAGAGGGGGGGATCGACTACTCAGTCTTCGAAGACTTGAGTCGCGTTACATCATAGACATGCAAACAAAAAACCCACTAGGCCTTAATAGTGGAGAAGAATTAACTGTTCATCTAGGGAGATGATTGATTTGCATGATTGTAGAAATACATGTTCAAGAAAATAGAATGATGATGAACCTCTGGTTTTTTTCTTGTAAATATGAATTTTGAAAATGTGATGTTTTTGATATTTTGATATTTCGATTGACTTTGGTATTATATTGGTGATGAGCAACAAGAACTTTATGACAAAATGGTTTATATCATTATCCCCTGAAATCAGTAACCATGTCTTGACAATTTTGAGAATGTAAATAATAATTGTGGAAACTTTGACCAATTCTTTATACCCCGAGTCCGGCAAGGAGTGGTGAATAGCCGATACACGGCCTTATCTCTTTTTCTATTTATTTTATTTTATTACCAGCCTTGATCAATGGTATTTAATATAACATGTATTTACATCTAGATAAGTAACCACCAGTGTGGTTGTGGTATGTGCATATATATGCGAATATGTTTGTGCTCTTGTACTGATGAGACGGACAGTCTAACAGCGCCCAGAAATGCCGGTTCAATGCCGATACACGGCAATATATATTTAATACACCGGCTTTAGCGGTTTATATTATATCAATGCGAAATGTGTTATTTAACCTTCTCAAAGATGGCCGCTATGTCTGAAAGACGCTGAAATAATTGTCCGTTTTCAGTTATTTGTGAAATAGTGCATATATTACGCCGCTAGATGGTCAAATATGTAAACATTGACGAAGGACTTTGTGTCCGAAACGCGTCTGTTGCACAAGTTTGTGGGCTGAAATAAAATCTTGCCACTTACCCCTGGAGTGCGTTATACATTTCGTGATGGGAAATGGTTTGCGCTTGAATATATATATATATATATATATATATGTATATATATATATATATATATATATAAAGCTCCAAAAGTCCCACAGACGAGGATGCACGCAGGCTTCAGCAAAATCTCCCAACACCACACACAAGCCGGGATGTGGCCTGACGCGTTTCGGATAACTCCTTCTTCATAGGCCGGTTCCCAGGAGTACACAGCATTTCAAACCACACTACATTTAAATAATGAGCTGCCTCGTGATAGGCCGGCTCTGCTCCAATGAACAGTCCCAAGGTGTTCTGGGAAATGTAGTGCGATTAATTCTACCTTGTTAGGTGCAGCGAACTCAGGGTCCCCAATCATAGCCCTCTGATGGGCCCCGATTAGTGCGTGATTCTTGGTGCTGTAGCCCCGTGAAGCGAGCCTGACATGATTTCAAGCTCCACAGCCCGCTCCTTACTGCGATGGTTCATCCTCCACGGCCGGGCAGCGGCGATAAATATAAAGCTCCAAAAGTCCCACAGACGAGGATGCACGCAGGCTTCAGCAAAATCTCCCAACACCACACACAAGCCGGGATGTGGCCTGACGCGTTTCGGATAACTCCTTCTTCATAGGCCGGTTCCCAGGAGTACACAGCGTTTCAAACCACACTACATTTAAATAATGAGCTGCCTCGTGATAGGCCGGCTCTGCTCCAATGAACAGTCCCAAGGTGTTCTGGGAAATGTAGTGCGATTAATTCTACCTTGTTAGGTGCAGCAAACTCAGGGTCCCCAATCATAGCCCTCTGATGGGCCCGATTAGTGCGTGATTCTTGGTGCTGTAGCCCCGTGAAGCGAGCCTGACATGATTTCAAGCTCCACAGCCCGCTCCTTACTGCGATGGTGCATCCTCCACGGCCGGGCAGCCGCGATAAATATAAAGCTCCAAAAGTCCCACAGACGAGGATGCACGCAGGCTTCAGCAAAATCTCACACACAAGCCGGGATGTGGCCTGACGCGTTTCGGATAACTCCTTCTTCATAGGCCGGTTCCCAGGAGTACACAGCGTTTCAAACCACACTACATTTAAATAATGAGCTGCCTCGTGATAGGCCGGCTCTGCTCCAATGAACAGTCCCAAGGTGTATCCTCGTCGCACTACATTTCCCAGAACACCTTGGGACTGTTCATTGGAGCAGAGCCGGCCTATCACGAGGCAGCTCATTATTTAAATGTAGTGTGGTTTGAAACGCTGTGTACTCCTGGGAACCGGCCTATGAAGAAGGAGTTATCCGAAACGCGTCAGGCCACATCCCGGCTTGTGTGTGGTGTTGGGAGATTTTGCTGAAGCCTGCGTGCATCCTCGTCTGTGGGACTTTTGGAGCTTTATATTTATCGCGGCTGCCCGGCCGTGGAGGATGCACCATAGCAGTAAGGAGCGGGCTGTGGAGCTTGAAATCATGTCAGGCTCGCTTCACGGGGCTACAGCACCAAGAATCACGCACTAATCGGGGCCCATCAGAGGGCTATGATTGGGGTCCCTGAGTTCGCTGCACCTAACAAGGTAGAATTAATCGCACTACATTTCCCAGAACACCTTGGGACTGTTCATTGGAGCAGAGCCGGCCTATCACGAGGCAGCTCATTATTTAAATGTAGTGTGGTTTGAAACGCTGTGTACTCCTGGGAACCGGCCTATGAAGAAGGAGTTATCCGAAACGCGTCAGGCCACATCCCGGCTTGTGTGTGGTGTTGGGAGATTTTGCTGAAGCCTGCGTGCATCCTCGTCTGTGGGACTTTTGGAGCTTTATATTTATCGCGGCTGCCCGGCCGTGGAGGATGCACCATCGCAGTAAGGAGCGGGCTGTGGAGCTTGAAATCATGTCAGGCTCGCTTCACGGGGCTACAGCACCAAGAATCACGCACTAATCGGGGCCCATCAGAGGGCTATGATTGGGGACCCTGAGTTCGCTGCACCTAACAAGGTAGAATTAATCGCACTACATTTCCCAGAACACCTTGGGACTGTTCATTGGAGCAGAGCCGGCCTATCACGAGGCAGCTCATTATTTAAATGTAGTGTGGTTTGAAACGCTGTGTACTCCTGGGAACCGGCCTATGAAGAAGGAGTTATCCGAAACGCGTCAGGCCACATCCCGGCTTGTGTGTGGTGTTGGGAGATTTTGCTGAAGCCTGCGTGCATCCTCGTCTGTGGGACTTTTGGAGCTTTATATATATATATATATATATATATATATATATATATATATATATATATATATATATATATGTAATTTCTATGGCAAAATGAAACCCCTCATTTTGTTCCTTTGCAAATTAAATGTTTTAAGTGTTACCACTTTATTCCAATCAAGATGACTTCAGGTGTGCCATACTTTTGTCATAAGTAAGACTGTTAGCGCTCTAGTTGTTCTTTAGAACACTCTGGGACATTCGGTCATTGGGCTATAGTTGGGCTACATCTGGCTGATATTTGGGCTACATTTTTTTTTTCTCTGGTTGTCATCTTTGGGCTACATTGGGCTACATTGGGCTACATTGGGCTACAGGGGAGGTAACAGAGAGAAGATATTAAGACAACTTGAAAGCAAATATATTCTGCTTTTAGACACTAGGATTCCTAACGGATTGAACACAGGGGAGGATTTGCACTGTTTTTTATAACTATGGCTATATATAAGGGTGGCAGACTTCTAGCACTGAGTTTTTGTTCCCCCTTTTGTTCTGTTTTGATTTCCGATGGTGTCCAGTTAAAACCAGGGTTTACTGGAAATAGGTCATTTGGTTGTTAATGTAAACTTACATTGATCTTGATCTCTGTTATACCTATATTGATTCTCATTGAAAGCATAATTTAGAGCTGGTTTTTCTACTGCGAATTGTTTCAAATGCGCTTTACATTTTCATTTTAGCTGTAACACTGTTCTAAGCAGGGTAGAGCCTAGTAATAAATCTGATGGATATATAAGGGTATTGGGCACTATGCCATGAGTTCCTTTTGTAAATAATATCCGATGATATATTGTCACCATAATGAGTTATTGTCACTCCTACAATTGAATTATGTGTGCTGTTGAATTTATTGTTTAAATCTTGATATAATACATGTAATCCCTCCTAATTAGGATTGACATGCATTTTTGTATCGCGTCTCCAATTATATTTGCAACTGGTAAATCTTTTACTTTAGGAGGCAGTAAGTTACTCTTCCTCTTATGAATTCCGGTTGTTTCATGCACTTAGCACTTTGCACTTTAAGCACTATTCTTCATGAAGATTTGAGCACTATACACTTTTGTTATTGGTCGTGTGTTACCTTTCTAATTTGCATTTATGGTTTGAAACAGACTTATCTGTAAATATGAACTATCCATCATTCATGACCTTTTGATGTTAAAATGGAATTCACATGTTGGATAATTTTGTCATGAGTAACTGTAAATAATGATGTTTATTAGTTTTTGTAAACATTGTAAATATGACACTATGGATTTATCCTGATAGAAAAAAAAATTCTAAGGTAAAAATTGTATTTATATATATATTTGCCTTAATCTTTCTTCTATGTTTATGGATCGGTAACGTCCCCCAATGTAAAGTGCACACAGTATTTAAACACCAGTATTGGTTTCACGAGTCATGTGATCAAGGCTACTGTGACGTAGCCGAAACGCGTCATGCTGGCGACAAGGGGTCAATAAACCACCTTTGAATACAATCTATGCGCTGTGGAGTGGTCTGTACCTGTCCTTCTTTGCTGAAAGTGTTGTCGGAGAGAGAAGTGAAGCAGGAGTGAGAATCGGATATATATATATATATATATATATATACACACCTTAATGGTAATCATAAACAATAATTTAGTGTGTTTTCCGCTATGCAACCAAGCATGAGAATGCCAAGAATAAAAAGAAGGAAAAGACGGTGCTGACATACCTTAAGAGAGTAACTATACAACGTTCAATACGTCTGGCATACTGTATGTAAAGATATGTATCACCCCTGTGGTGATGTGAAACTTAATGTTAGTTATAGCCTGCAATAAAGTATCAAAGCTAGAAAAGTGTATAATTGCAGATTCTTGAAGTAACTGGAAGTCCCGGGCGCTTGTTGTACCTCAAGGTATGGAGTATTTTTCAAATCACAACTTACGAGAGGCCAGAAAGCACAAACAAGAGATGAGACTCGGTGTATCATAGACTCGCCTTTGGATCAAGTGATGCAATATGTGAATAACGTGTCCCAAATGTTAGGCGTACCTCCTAAAGTGTAGTAGCCGCTTAGGAGGTCAAAACCTCCTTACTACTCCTTCCAAAATATCGCTAAGTTACTCCGTATGAACCAGTAGCCAACACCAAAAAGTCTGCCAGAATCCGTGGCTACTACTCTTTAGGAGGTGACCCTCACATTCGGGCCAGGCCTACTAGTGGTATTGTCAATGTTCGTTTTGAAAGGTTTTTGTAACCATGAGCCTGAGTTGATGCTTGGAAGGCAGGGTACACCCCCGCACATGTCACACAGTACCTTGTCCGATTTTGGAAAAGGGTGTGGTGTGGTGATGGACAGAGTTTCTGAATGATGCAGAATACTCTTACCAAGTCAAGAGATCATGGTTTTAATCCATCACCGTTTTTTAGCTCACTGCACCATCCCAGCTCAGAACCTGGCTATATGCAAATTAGTCTGTTCCTGTCCCAGTGCATGATGGGAACAGGGCAAACCAAACTACCAAGCCAATTCTTATACTGGGAAGGAAACAAGCTTCCGGGGACCGGTTTCTGGCATCACAGCCTTCTTCGGCCCGGCTTGCTTGAATCCTGATGGTGCAATGAGCAAGGGACTCATGTCTGAGTATACCCTTCCACGCATAGTGTGGATAAAACCGATTTTGGAAAAGGGGGGGTGGTGATGGACAGAGTTTCTGAATGATGCAGAATACTCTTACCAAGTCAAGACACAGTACCTTGTCCACCAAACTCTCAGTGTGCCCCGTCATTCAAAGATGTGCGGAGGGTCTTTCCATCGACGAAGCCTCCATAGGCCTCGCTGACAGGGTCTTCCTCCGGCGCCCCCTGTCGGCGGAAGGACACTGCCCGCCCTATTCAGGGTGACCGTGTGATGTCCTTTTTTCGAGTCCATCAACAGCAGGAAAAGCCTGACCTTGAGATAGAATAGATAACCCCACAGGCCCTAGAAGAGGACTCCCATGGTGTGAGTGTCACTACTTTTTTTGTTTTTCAAACTTTCACTCTGGAAGATTATTTTGGAAAAGCGAAACATTTTCCAAGTTTGGTTGAGAGCGGTAAAAAAGGAAGGCTGCATCCACCAAACGTCTGGACCTTGAAAGGCAGCGCTGTGACGTCAGTTCCTTTCAAGGTCTAACGATGACCTCTGCATGGGGGTCATCTCTAGATGTGGGGGGTGGGGTCCATCAGTGTGGCTGAGATAAAGGCCTCCACCCCCCTGAGGGATGGAGAACCGACCCCCAAAGCCTCATCAGGACCCAGGCTCTCACTCAGATGCATTCTCAACCATGTGCAGCAGAGGGCGCTGCAGACCAACCTTTGTAAGCCTGGATCCCACAGCCATGAGCAGAGAATGAGGAATAATTACAAAGTCCAGCACGACTCCCGGGGATGTATGGATTCATTGAAGATAATTCGATTGGTGCTCGCCTTGGTGCATTGTGGGTAATACAGGCTTCAAGCTTGTCTTCCGGGACGCAAACAAGACCCTCAAAGCCAGCTGGTCAGACAGGGCTCACTTGGAAACCCCCTGCAGTGAGCAGGGCTCGGCTGCTCCTGTGTTCTGGAAGGGGGGGGGGGGGAGGGGAGGGAGTGGGGGGGGTATATTCCCTCCTAGAGACTGAGAATGAGGACACGATCCATGGGTTTGTTCTGATTGTAGCGACACTGGCGGAGGGTTACTTTCATGCTGGGGCTGGTGGAGACACTAATCCTTCAAAGTCCAGGGTCTTTCAACACAGGGGAGAAATACAAGGCAGCCATGGACAGGAGCCGCTGAAGAGTCTGACAGTGGCAGGCTGTAAGTACCCGGATGTAAGACACACCTACAAATACCTAATACTGATCATATAGGAACTACTTTGTAGGACTTTTGGGGACAAATCATAAAGATATGTTTGAGTGTGTGAACTTCTATCAAATGAAATGATCTCAGGTGTGACAGACATGTCTGCCTGTCTGCCCCGGATCTTAGGTCTAAGGGCCTGATCTAACAGCCACGGAGCATCAATGCTGCCAGGATTGTGGTCCACGCGCCAAATCTAAATGTGGGTGGAGCTTCGGTCCCACTCCGGTCAGTTCTGCGAATCAACTGCGTGTTCACTGCTTCTTCCCACTTCCTTTGTATCCCCTGTAAGCTCCTTCCTTGCCTCTGGTGTCTTCTCATAGAAGTGTCCCCCAGACCCTCATCGCTTCCCGTCTTGACTACGCGAACTCACTCTACGTAGGTGACACACAACAACCCCCTCAATGCCTTCAGTTGGCACAGAACTCAGCCGCCTGCCTCACACGCGACACCCCTCAGCGTCTCACACTCAACACCCCTCAGCGTCTCACACTCAACACCCCTCAGCGTCTCACACTCAGCACCCCTCAGCGTCTCACACTCAACACCCCTCAGCGTCTCACACTCAACACCCCTCAGCATCTCACACTCAACACCCCTCAGCGTCTCTCACTCAACACCCCTCAGCGTCTCACACTCAACACCCCTCAGCGTCTCACACTCAACACCCCTCAGCGTCTCACACTCAACACCCCTCAGTGTCTCACACTCAACACCCCTCAGCGTCTCACACTCAACACCCCTCAGTGTCTCACACTCAACACCCCTCAGCGTCTCACACTCAACACCCCTCAGCGTCTCACACTCAACACCCCTCAGCGTCTCACACTCAACACCCTTCAGCGTCTCACACTCAACACCCCTCAGCGTCTCACACTCAACACCCCCCCAGCGTCTCACACTCAACATCCCTCAGCGTCTCACACTCAACACCCCTCAGCGTCTCACACTCAACACCCCTCAGAGTCTCTCACTCAACACCCCTCAGCGTCTCACACTCAACACCCCTCAGCATCTCACACTCAACACCCCTCAGCGTCTCACACTAAACACCCCTCAGCATCTCACACTCAACACCCCTCAGCGTCTCACACTCAGCACCCCTCAGCGTCTCACACTCAACACCCCTCAGCGTCTCACACTCAACACCCCTCAGCATCTCACACTCAACACCCCTCAGCGTCTCACACTCAACACCCCTCAGCGTCTCACACTCAACACCCCTCAGCGTCTCACACTCAACACCCCTCAGTGTCTCACACTCAACACCCCTCAGCGTCTCACACTCAACACCCCTCAGTGTCTCACACTCAACACCCCTCAGCGTCTCACACTCAACACCCCTCAGCGTCTCACACTCAACACCCCTCAGCGTCTCACACTCAACACCCTTCAGCGTCTCACACTCAACACCCCTCAGCGTCTCACACGCAACACCCCTCAGCGTCTCACACTCAACACCCCTCAGCGTCTCACACTAAACACCCCTCAGCGTCTCACACTCAACACCCCTCAGTGTCTCACACTCAACACCCCTCAGCGTCTCACACTCAACACCCCTCAGCATCCCATACTCAACACCCCTCAGTGTCTCACACTCAACACCCCTCAGCGTCTCACACTCAACACCCCTCAGCATCCCATACTCAACACCCCTCAGTGTCTCACACTCAACACCCCTCAGCGTCTCACACTCAACACCCCTCAGCGTCTCACACTCAAGACCCCTCAGCGTCTCACACTCAACACCCCTCAGCATACCACTCTCAGGGTGCACCTGGGACCCCTACTCTGGCTTCTAGTGCACACATGTTACATTTATAAAGGCATCTTGTTACAAATGGGCTTTTTGGCAGGCTAGGGCATGCGCCAAAGCCAGGCAGAAACCACCACTCTAGTCAGGATAAGAGAGTTACACTCCTTAAATAACCCCTGCTCACCCCCTTGGTAACTTGGCCCAAGCAGTCAGGCTTATCTTAGAGGCAGTGTGTAAAGCATTTGCACCTAACCAACAGTAATACAGTGTAAGCACTACTAAAGGACACCACACCAGTTTAGAAAAATATCCAATATTTGTATATACTTAAGACAAGACCAAAAACGATAAAAATCCACAATACAGTACGTCAAAATCTTCACTCATCCAAATATGCTTTAAAAATAGTTCCTTGATGTCGATAGCTCTGTACAGGGCTATCAGGGCGTTGTGAGCAAACAAATACAAACAGTTCTGGCTGACCGCGGCGTCGTGGGCCAGCTACGGTGTCAGGAAGACCTGCAAACAGTACCTGTTAGAGATGCAGGGCACTGAGGCCCTTAAAGTCCCTCGCGTTGCAGGTCGAGCTCCTTCCTGTTGGGAACAGGAGCGTAGATATCGGCAGGCATCGGGTGCTGCGTTCTGAAGTGCAGCGGTGCGGCGTGCGGTGCCCTCAGGTCGGGGTGCGAGCAGCGGTTCGGTGGCGGCATCAGATGGTGTCATCATTGAGACCAGGGTTGCAGTGCGAGATGAAGGCACTGCATGTCACGGTGCTGGCAGGTCACGATGCAAGCAGCGGCGCCATCATTGCTGAAGCGCTGGTCAGCTGACGACCGGGAGTCGATGGCGCCGGCATCAGTAGGCCAAAGCTGCAGTGCGGGATGAGGGCGGTGCGTCGTGTAATTTTACAAGCGTTGCCCTCGCACCACGGTGCAAGCAGCAGCGTCGATTTTGGCATGTAGCGGTGGCATCATGGAGGCCAAGGCGTCGTCGTGAAGTGAGGTGGTGTGGAGTGCAGTGCCCACAGGTCACTGTGCGAGCAGCGGCTCAGTGCTGGCGTCTAAAGGCGGCATCGGTGAGACCAGTGTCGCGTTGCGGTGGTGCTCTCTGCAGTGCCCAGGTTTCGGTGTGAAGCGAGGCGGTGTGGAGTGCGATGCCCCCAGGTCGCGGTGCGAGCAACGACTCGGTGGCAGCATCAGCAGTCATCGGAGGTGAGACCAGGGTCACGTTGCGGCGGTGCCCTCTGCAGTGCCTTCAGGACACGGAGTCGGCAGCAGCATTGTAGATGTCGTCGAGTTGCTTTTCTTCTGTTGCAGCACAAAACACACGGTCCCCAGTGCTGAGGGAAGAATAGCTTGAAATCTTTGTTGTTCCTGAGACTTCTTGAACAAGGGGGCAAACTCTACCTCAGGCCCTTGGAGAAACTCACAAAAGTAGATTGCAGAAAGTTCAGTCCAGTCCTTTCACTACCCAAGACAGAAGCAGCCACTGTAGGCCAACACAGCAAAGCCCTCAGCAACGTGGTAGTCCCTCCTCACAGCTTCTCCAGCTCTTCTTTTTGGCAGGCTTCTTGATCCAAAAGAGTTCTAAAGTTCAGAGGCCTGGGCCCCAGTATTTGTATCCAAAAATCCTTTGATCCTCTAGGCAGAGGGTGTCGGTGCCCAGCCAGAACCAGTTCTGCCTTCTCTGGTGTGATTTCCCGGTGGGGGGTGTAGACGGCATTGTCAGAGGCAGACCAGGCCCTTTCAGGTGCGAGGAAATCTCCCTCTTCCCCCATCGCAGCCCGGGTCTATTCAGCCCTTTCCTGATCTACCTAGACTATCTGGAGCCCTTCTTCTCCCCCAGCCTTCTGTCATCCAAAACCCAGACAGGCAATCCACATGATGCACATGGGATGACTGAGCAAAAAAATACTTACTTTCTAAAAGTGGTATTTTCAAACACAGAATGTAACAAGCATTTACAATGCAATAGGTCTCGCAGCATTAAAGTTTGAGTAATTGGCATTGTATATGACAATGTGTTGCATAAAAAAAAAACAACTTTGAATTAGTGTAGTGGCAGAAGTACAGACTACCTGACTCTTCGCACGCACCCATTCAGTTGTTGGCCTCTCAGTTGAGTCTGCCAACTAGACAAATAAGCTTGTATCTTCGGAAGTTAGTGAATTTAAAGTCGGCCACTTCGTCCTCGTCTGTAGTTTGACCCAGAGACAGCAGGCTCACCCGCCTCATCTTTAGGAGCTTTGGTGAACTTTCACGCATTGTGCTTCCCACATCCAAAACTACGTCTCCAGACATAACGGATGGAACCACCTTCTTAAAAAAATCCATCCCTCTTTTTCTCGAAGTACATTCCAAGCGTGGTACGACGGCAGCTGAAGACATACATGCAATGTGTACTAAAGGTAAGCACGCCTATAAAAGAATCTAGTACAAAGTGCCCTACAATGGCCGACCCAATCAAGAGACGGCCTGGAAAGCTGTAGGAGCTTATGGGTCTATATATTCTCTAATAAAACAAGTTCAGTTTGGCGATGTTGATAAAGTCCGGCTCGCACGCAGTAACAGGGTAGAGAATGGGCCTGCTTTCAAAGATAATGCATATCACACTTACTGCTCTTTGCACTATATTTGCAGCCACACTACCCAGGCTTCATTATTTCTTTCTTATGATGAATGTATTGCTGTGTTACCATCACACTCAAAACGTAAATCAGACTTTAACCAGCTTACACAATTACATCACTGTTTTACGAACCCTACTGGGTAATTACGGTGCAGATTTCCAAAATTACCGCACAAACATTGAAGAGATGGATTGTTGTGTGGGCGGGGGCTCCTCCTCCCGTGGTGTGGCAGCGCTTCTCCTGCGGGGCTCCCCTGGCCTCCTGGGAGCCCCGCGCTGCAGTCGGCAGCCTCGCCGCCAGGTGTGTTCGCCCAGGCCCCCTCCTGGGACCCGGGGCTTGCTCCCTGATGCCGGGGGTCCACGGGGCTCTCTTCTCACTAGGAGAGACCCCGTACACCGGCAGGGACACTTTCGGCGCGGGGCTTCCCTCTCCCTACGGGAGCCCCGCGCTGGCATCGGCTGTCGTCCCCCTTCCCCGGGCCCCCTCCTGGGACCCGGGGCTTCTCTGGGTATCTCCGGTCTCCCTCGGCATTCGGGAGACGGGAAAAGCGGGCAATGGCTTCCCCTAGGCAGGGGGAAGCGAAAGTGAGTCACTCCCGGCCCCGACCCCAGTCAGGCGGGCGTGGGCCGGACTCCCGGTTTTGCCGCGGCAGCGGGTTCTCGTGTCGACAAATGAGGAGTGGGCACCCTTGGTAAGTAATAAAAATGTAGAAGCGAGGTGGGCACTCGCTAAGGGTGTGTGTGCGACGGCGGGGGAAGGGGGGTGGTGTGTGTCTCTCTGTATGTGTGCGTGCGGCGGGAAGGGGGGTGTTCTCTATGTGTGTGTGTGCGTGTGTGTGTGTATGCGCGGCGGCGGGGGGGTTCTCTATGTGTGTGTGGGCGTGCGTGTGTGTATGCGCGTCAGCGGCGGGGGGGAGTGGTTCTGTATGTGTGTGTGTGTGCCTGTGTGTCTGCTTACAAGGAGCCATGGGAGACAGGAAGCGCGCGCGACCTGATCCGTTTACGCGCGTGTGCACATCACTTGTCTCCTGTCTCCCTTGGCTCCTTCAAAGCAGAAATGATTGCAATAGAGTCTTGCAGCGACAATCGTTTCGAGATCCGTTCGCAGTGCGAGACCTAAAAATCACCTTCACTAAATGATGCATTGTTAGATTCTGAGTTCAGGCATACTGAATTTTACTCTCCCACCTAGTTCCCAGGGCTTGTTATGTTTATAAGATGTTATAAACAAACTTCCCATTCTGTCCTATGGGGAACAGGTAGCCTTGCAATAGTGAAAAACGAAATGGGCTGTGATGCACTATCCAGACATGCCACACACATCCGGGCATGTCCTACCTTTCACATACACTGCACCCTGCCCACAGGGGTACTTTGGGCCTACCTTAGGGGTACCTCACATGTAAGAAAAGGGAAGGTTAGGGACTGGCCAGTGTGTGCATGGGCCAAGTCGACATGACAGTTACAAACTGCGCGCAGACTCGGCAATGGCAGGTCTGAGGAACATTTTTAGGGCCACTCACGAGGGCGGAACAATCAGTGCTACAGCCCACTAGTAGCATTTGATTTACAGGCCCTGACACACTCAGTGCACTTTACTAGGGACTGACAAGTAAATCAAATATCCAATCATGGAAACACCAATCCATATCACACTTTACACAGGGAACATATGCGCTTTAGCACTGATTAGCAGTGGTAAAGTGCCCAGAGTCCTAAAACCAACACAAACAAGTCAGGAAAAAAGAGGAGGAAGAAGCAAAAAGTTTTGGGAATGACCCTGCAAAAAGGGCCATTTCCAACACTTCGGTTTATCTATAAAACGTTGTACAATTCAGGACCCGTTCACATCAGGAAGAATTGACTCCATATCAGCCTCCTCGTGGCCTCTTCTCAGCCTCTCTTCATCAAATGTTGAACATTATGGTGAGAGGGAGAGGGATGTCCTTCTCTTACCTGCCTGTCAGACCCTGGAGAGCTTTATAAATCTGTTTTTCATCCATTCATATCACTGCATCTGAATCTGAGAACATCAGCTTGCATTGAGGACAGCTACTTAGATGCGCAAACCTGGATTGTGTTGAGCCGTAGCAAAAAGATCAACTAGTTGGTTTATTTTTCATTTAACTGTTGAATGGAGCACCTTAAATTGTTCCTTCTGAAGAGAGGAACCCAGCAGGTTGATCCAAAGATGGGCTGTGAAACACAGAAGCGGAGAGAGGACTTTTGGGTGCAAGATTTGTGAAGATGATGCACAATCCACCATGAAAGAGCTCAGGTTGTCCAACCAATATTGTAGCACACACTTGTTTGCAGGGGTAGTGCCAAGTAACAGCTCAAGGTGACCTGACGTACATTCTCTCTACTTATGAGAGTTTTCAAGGGATGGGCCTACTGTCATAGCAAAGCAAACACAAGGAGATGATGGATGGACCCCTGAAACATTGCAGACACTCACCCCTAGTCACGGGATCTGGGTTGAATCCATCATTGTTCTTTAGCTCACTTCACCACCCTAGTTCAGACATGGCTATATGCAAATAAGTCTTGACCCTGTACTTCATGGGAACAGTCCAGCCCGAACTGCCAAGCCATGTCTTCCCTGGACCGGAATCTAGCTTCCCAGGACCGGTTTCTGGCACTACAGCCGTCTTCAGCCGGGCTAGCTTGAATCCAGTGGCAAAGTGAGCAAGGGACTCACGACTGAGCATACCCTGCCACACTTAGGGCGAACAAAGCGAACACAATGGAAAAGGCCCCCTCATAACATAGGATTTACAAACTCCAGTCGGACACTTACCTCTGTAAATGGCTAGTGTTGCAGTCCTTGGAAGGTAGGTAGCCAGTCCTGTCATCCTAAAGAGAAATGAGGTAGGTCAATGCCTGACTCTCCACGACAGGAAAACAAGCAGGCCTATGTGTCCGGGTGGATCGGCAGAGGCAGAGGATGGTATTTCCTCCTTTTACAGCAGCCCATGAGTAGGCCTATGTGTCCGTGTGGACCAGCGGAGTCAGGGTTTGTCCGGTTACTTACAGGTAATTTTCATTACTACAAGTCCATGTCTTCCTTGTCACAGTCCTTATGTATGAGTTTATCTCCATTTATTCAGAACCTTATCACCACACTTGACTTTTCCTTCCCAATCCAAGATGGCCCCCTTCCAAAGGAGTATAAATACCTCACTTCCTGGGAAGGACTTCCTGAAATAATAGAGCTTAGAAAGAAATCAGTTGAACAACAGGGAGAGGGAGGTGAGTACTCAGGACTGTGACGAGGAAGACATGGACTTAGAGTAATGAAAATTACTGGTAAGTAACCAGGCGTTACCTCTTTGTCGTCTTCCTCTCACAGTCGTACCAAAGCCAAGAAACTAAGGGGCATGATATCAAGAACAGCGTTAAAAATTGTCGCCAGTTTATCGGCAGGAAACTGCCGCTAAAGCGGCGATAATGGGCTTGATAATATGCCCCGGAGAATTCCAATAGAAGGGCAGGTTCTGGTGTGAACAACGGCTTCAATGGGAATTCTCAACGGCATATTATCAAGCCCATATCGCCGCTTTAGCGTCAGTTTTCTGCCGCTAAACCGGCGACAATTTTTAACGCCGTTCTTGATAATATGCCCCCTATTTCGACCCACTACACCACAAATATAGCAAAACAAGGGACATTAATGCAATGACCCACTGAACTCAAAACAGCAGCAGGAGCCCTGTATAGAATACTGTGTCCAGTCTTAAGCCCTGTATAGAATACTGTGCACAGTCTGGAGGCCCTGTATAGAATATTGTGCCCAGTCTGGAGGCCCTGTATAGAATACTGTGCCCAGTCTGAGGCCCTGTACAGAATACTGTGCCCAGTCTGAGGCCCTGTACAGAATACTGTGCCCAGTCTGGAGGCCCTGTATAGAATACTGTGCCCAGTCTGAGGCCCTGTACAGAATACTGTGCCCAGTCTGAGGCCCTGTACAGAATACTGTGTCCAGTCTGGAGGCCCTGTACAGAATGCTGTGTCCAGTCTGGAGCCCTGTGTAGAATACTGTGTCCAGTCTGGAGGCCCTGTACAGAATACTGTGCCCAGTCTGAGGCCCTGTACAGAATGCTGTGTCCAGTCTGGAGCCCTGTGTAGAATACTGTGTCCAGTCTGGAGGCCCTGTATAGAATACTGTGCCCAGTCTGAGGCCCTGTACAGAATACTGTGTCCAGTCTGGAGGCCCTGTATAGAATACTGTTTCCAGTCTGGAGGCCCTGTATAGAATACTGTGTCCAGTCTGGAGGCCCTGTAAAGAATACTGTGTCCAGTCTTAGGCCATGTATAGAATACTGTGCCCAGTCTGAGGCCCTGTACAGAATACTGTGTCCAGTCTGGAGGCCCTGTACAGAATACTGTGTCCAGTCTGAGGCCCTGTATAGAATACTGTGTCCAGTCTGGAGCCCTGTGTAGGATACTGTGTCCAGTCTGGAGGCCCTGTATAGAATACTGTGTCCAGTCTGGAGGCCCTGTATAGAATACTGTGTCCAGTCTGGAGGCCCTGTATAGAATACTGTGTCCAGTCTGGAGGCCCTGTATAGATTACTGTGTCCAGTCTGGTGGCCCTGTGTAGAATACTGTGCCCAGATTGAGGCCCTGTACAGAATACTGTGTCCAGTCTGGAGGCCCCATATAGAATACTGTGTCCAGTCTGGTGGCCCTGTATAGAATACTGTGTCCAGTCTGGAGGCCCCATATAGAATACTGTGTCCAGTCTGGTGGCCCTGTATAGAATACTGTGTCCAGTCTGGAGGCCCCATATAGAATACTGTGTCCAGTCTGGTGGCCCTGTATAGAATACTGTGTCCAGTCTGGAGGCCCCATATAGAATACTGTGTCCAGTCTGGTGGCCCTGTATAGAATACTGTGTCCAGTCTGGAGGCCCCATATAGAATACTGTGTCCAGTCTGGTGGCCCTGTATAGAATACTGTGTCCAGTCTGGAGGCCCCATATAGAATACTGTGTCCAGTCTGGTGGCCCTGTGTAGAATACTGTGTCCAGTCTGGAGGCCCTGTATAGAATACTGTGTCCAGTCTGGAGGCCCCATATAGAATACTGTGTCCAGTCTGGTGGCCCTGTGTAGAATACTGTGTCCAGTCTGGAGGCCCTGTATAGAATACTGTGTCCAGTCTGGAGGCCCCATATAGAATACTGTGTCCAGTCTGGTGGCCCTGTATAGAATACTGTGTCCAGTCTGGAGGCCCCATATAGAATACTGTGTCCAGTCTGGTGGCCCTGTATAGAATACTGTGTCCAGTCTGGAGGCCCCATATAGAATACTGTGTCCAGTCTGGTGGCCCTGTGTAGAATACTGTGTCCAGTCTGGAGGCCCTGTATAGAATACTGTGTCCAGTCTGGAGGCCCCATATAGAATACTGTGTCCAGTCTGGTGGCCCTGTGTAGAATACTGTGTCCAGTCTGGAGGCCCTGTATAGAATACTGTCTCCAGTCTTAGGCCCTGTACAGAATACTGTGTCCAGTCTGAGGCCCTGTATAGATTACTGTGTCCAGTCTTAGGCCCTGTATAGAATACTGTGTCCAGTCTTAGGCCCTGTACAGAATACTGTGTCCAGTCTGAGGCCCTGTATAGATTACTGTGTCCAGTCTTAGGCCCTGTATAGAATACTGTGTCCAGTCTTAGGCCCTGTACAGAATACTGTGCCCAGTCTGAGGCCCTGTACAGAATACTGTGTCCAGTCTGGAGGCCCTGTACAGAATGCTGTGTCCAGTCTGGAGCCCTGTGTAGAATACTGTGTCCAGTCTGGAGGCCCTGTACAGAATACTGTGCCCAGTCTGAGGCCCTGTACAGAATGCTGTGTCCAGTCTGGAGCCCTGTGTAGAATACTGTGTCCAGTCTGGAGGCCCTGTATAGAATACTGTGCCCAGTCTGAGGCCCTGTACAGAATACTGTGTCCAGTCTGGAGGCCCTGTATAGAATACTGTTTCCAGTCTGGAGGCCCTGTATAGAATACTGTGTCCAGTCTGGAGGCCCTGTAAAGAATACTGTGTCCAGTCTTAGGCCATGTATAGAATACTGTGCCCAGTCTGAGGCCCTGTACACAATACTGTGTCCAGTCTGGAGGCCCTGTACAGAATACTGTGTCCAGTCTGAGGCCCTGTATAGAATACTGTGTCCAGTCTGGAGCCCTGTGTAGGATACTGTGTCCAGTCTGGAGGCCCTGTATAGAATACTGTGTCCAGTCTGGAGGCCCTGTATAGAATACTGTGTCCAGTCTGGAGGCCCTGTATAGAATACTGTGTCCAGTCTGGAGGCCCTGTATAGATTACTGTGTCCAGTCTGGTGGCCCTGTGTAGAATACTGTGCCCAGATTGAGGCCCTGTACAGAATACTGTGTCCAGTCTGGAGGCCCCATATAGAATACTGTGTCCAGTCTGGTGGCCCTGTATAGAATACTGTGTCCAGTCTGGAGGCCCCATATAGAATACTGTGTCCAGTCTGGTGGCCCTGTATAGAATACTGTGTCCAGTCTGGAGGCCCCATATAGAATACTGTGTCCAGTCTGGTGGCCCTGTATAGAATACTGTGTCCAGTCTGGAGGCCCCATATAGAATACTGTGTCCAGTCTGGTGGCCCTGTATAGAATACTGTGTCCAGTCTGGAGGCCCCATATAGAATACTGTGTCCAGTCTGGTGGCCCTGTATAGAATACTGTGTCCAGTCTGGAGGCCCCATATAGAATACTGTGTCCAGTCTGGTGGCCCTGTGTAGAATACTGTGTCCAGTCTGGAGGCCCTGTATAGAATACTGTGTCCAGTCTGGAGGCCCCATATAGAATACTGTGTCCAGTCTGGTGGCCCTGTATAGAATACTGTGTCCAGTCTGGAGGCCCCATATAGAATACTGTGTCCAGTCTGGAGGCCCCATATAGAATACTGTGTCCAGTCTGGTGGCCCTGTGTAGAATACTGTGTCCAGTCTGGAGGCCCTGTATAGAATACTGTGTCCAGTCTGGAGGCCCCATATAGAATACTGTGTCCAGTCTGGTGGCCCTGTGTAGAATACTGTGTCCAGTCTGGAGGCCCCATATAGAATACTGTGTCCAGTCTGGAGGCCCCATATAGAATACTGTGTCCAGTCTGGAGGCCCCATATAGAATACTGTGTCCAGTCTGGTGGCCCTGTATAGAATACTGTGTCCAGTCTTAGGCCCTGTACAGAATACTGTGTCCAGTCTGAGGCCCTGTATAGATTACTGTGTCCAGTCTTAGGCCCTGTATAGAATACTGTGTCCAGTCTTAGGCCCTGTACAGAATACTGTGTCCAGTCTGAGGCCCTGGGTAGAATACTGTGTCCAGTCTGGAGGCCCTGTAAAGAATACTGCGTCCAGTCTGGAGCCCTGTATAGAATACTGTGTCCAGTCTGGAGGCCCTGTATAGATTACTGTGTCCAGTCTTAGGCCCTGTATAGAATACTGTGTCCAGTCTTAGGCCCTGTACAGAATACTGTGTCCAGTCTGAGGCCCTGGGTAGAATACTGTGTCCAGTCTGGAGGCCCTGTAAAGAATACTGCGTCCAGTCTGGAGCCCTGTATAGAATACTGTGTCCAGTCTGGAGCCCTGTATAGAATACTGTGTCCAGTCTGGAGGCCCTGTATAGAATACTGTGTCCAGACTGGAGCCCCTGTATAGAATACCGTGTCCAGTCTGAGGCCCCGTATAGAATACTGTGTCCAGTCTGAGGCCATATCTAGACTGGCGCGTCCAGCTCCAGAGTCTTGTTAAGAGTGCTGTGCCCAGTCCTGGAGCCCAGTCTGGAAGGTCGAGCCCTTTGCCTCAGGCATACCCTGGACAGATGGGTGACGGCCTGAGGCGGTGCGGGGGTGCAGAGCCCGCACGGATGAACGATGAACCCTGGGGGCCCGTGGGTGGACCCGAAGACTGGCGACAAACCACAGTTACCAGAACCTCGGCTCAAACCTGCGACCGGAAGTCCTGCTTCTGGGATCAAGCTCGTGCAGCAGAGAGATTGTGGTATCAGACTGTGGCAATGACTGGAGCTTGCACTGGGGGGGAGGGGCGGTGCAGGAGAACAGTATCACAGATGTGTCTATACTGAATGTGCAGTGGGGCCCTGGGTCTGCGGCCGGCAGAGGGGCTGAGGAGTCCGCCATGAGGGAGCTGGGGCTCCGGACCCCTCCGTCGGGGCCTGCAGGTACCGAGGGCAGATCCATAGGGTTGTCAAGGCGCTATAACCCTCCCCCAGGGAGTGAGGGCTGCGCGTGCCTCCCCCTCTGGTTCTCGTCCACTAAGGCGCTCGAGCCTTTGACACATTCTTGATACTTTAGAAAGGTTTGTGGCGCATTGTTTCCTTGAGCCAAAAAAGACGCCTTGTAAGGGTCTGTGGAGTCTGAACACACACCGAGGAGCAGGACTGTGAGTCTCAGCAGAGAGGCCCATGGGATGGACTGTGGGTCTGAGTCTGCACAGAGAGGCCCATGGGATGGACTGTGGGTCTGAGTCTGCGCAGAGAGGCCCATGGGATGGACTGTGAGTCTCAGCAGAGAGGCCCATGGGATGGACTGTGGGTCTGAGTCTGCACAGAGAGGCCCATGGGATGGACTGTGGGTCTGAGTCTGCACAGAGAGGCCCATGGGATGGACTGTGGGTCTGAGTCTGCACAGAGAGGCCCATGGGATGGACTGTGGGTCTGAGTCTGCGCAGAAAGGCCCATGGGATGGACTGTGGGTCTGAGTCTGTGCAGAGAGGCCCATGGGATGGACTGTGGGTCTGAGTCTGCACAGAGAGGCCCATGGGATGGACTGTGGGTCTGAGTCTGCGCAGAAAGGCCCATGGGATGGACTGTGGGTCTGAGTCTGCGCAGAGAGGCCCATGGGATGGACTGTGGTTCAAACTCTGCAGAGAGGCCCTTGAGATGGACTGTGGGTCTGAGTCTATGAAGAGAGGCCCATGGGATGGACTGTGGGTCTGAGTCTGCACAGAGAGGCCCATGGGATGGACTGTGGGTCTGAGTCTGCACAGAGAGGCCCATGGGATGGACTGTGGGTCTGAGTCTGCACAGAGAGGCCCATGGGATGGACTGTGGGTCTGAGTCTGCACAGAGAGGCCCATGGGATGGACTGTGGGTCTGAGTCTGCGCAGAAAGGCCCATGGGATGGACTGTGGGTCTGAGTCTGTGCAGAGAGGCCCATGGGATGGACTGTGGGTCTGAGTCTGCGCAGAAAGGCCCATGGGATGGACTGTGGGTCTGAGTCTGCGCAGAGAGGCCCATGGGATGGACTGTGGGTCTGAGTCTGCACCGAGAGGTCCATGGGATGGACTGTGGGTCTGAGTCTGCGCAGAGAGGCCCATGGGATGGACTGTGGTTCAAACTCTGCAGAGAGGCCCTTGGGATGGACTGTGGGTCTGAGTCTATAAAGAGAGGCCCATGGGATGGACTGTGGGTCTGAGTCTGCACAGAGAGGCCCATGGGATGGACTGTGGGTCTGAGTCTGCACAGAGAGGCCCATGGGATGGACTGTGGATCTGAGTCTGCACAGAGAGGCCCATGGGATGGACTGTGGGTCTGAGTCTGCACAGAGAGGCCCATGGGATGGACTGTGGGTCTGAGTCTGCGCAGAGAGGCCCATGGGATGGACTGTGGGTCTGAGTCTGCACAGAGAGGCCCATGGGATGGACTGTGGGTCTGAGTCTGCACCGAGAGGTCCATGGGATGGACTGTGGTTCTGAGTCTGTGCAGAGAGGCCCATGGGATGGACTGTGGGTCTGAGTCTGCGCAGAGAGGCCCATGGGATGGACTGTGGTTCAAACTCTGCAGAGAGGCCCTTGAGATGGACTGTGGGTCTGAGTCTATGAAGAGAGGCCCATGGGATGGACTGTGGGTCTGAGTCTGCACAGAGAGGCCCATGGGATGGACTGTGGGTCTGAGTCTGCACAGAGAGGCCCATGGGATGGACTGTGGATCTGAGTCTGCACAGAGAGGCCCATGGGATGGACTGTGGGTCTTAGTCTGCACAGAGAGGCCCATGGGATGGACTGTGGGTCTGAGTCTGCGCAGAAAGGCCCATGGGATGGACTGTAGGTCTGAGTCTGTGCAGAGAGGCCCATGGGATGGACTGTGGGTCTGAGTCTGCACCGAGAGGTCCATGGGATGGACTGTGGTTCTGAGTCTGTGCAGAGAGGCCCATGGGATGGACTGTGGGTCTGAGTCTGAGCAGAGAGGCCCATGGGATGGACTGTGGGTCTGAGTCTGAGCAGAGAGACCCATGGGATGGACTGTGGGTCTGAGTCTCAGCAGAGAGGCCCATGGGATGGACTGTGGTTCAAACTCTGCAGAGAGGCCCTTGGGATGGACTGTGGGTCTGAGTCTATGAAGAGAGGCCCATGGGATGGACTGTGGGTCTGAGTCTGCACAGAGAGGCCCATGGGATGGACTGTGGGTCTGAGTCTGCAGAGAGAGGCCCATGGGATGGACTGTGGATCTGAGTCTGCACAGAGAGGCCCATGGGATGGACTGTGGGTCTGAGTCTGCACAGAGAGGCCCATGGGATGGACTGTGGGTCTGAGTCTGCGCAGAAAGGCCCATGGGATGGACTGTGGGTCTGAGTCTGTGCAGAGAGGCCCATGGGATGGACTGTGGGTCTGAGTCTGCACCGAGAGGTCCATGGGATGGACTGTGGTTCTGAGTCTGTGCAGAGAGGCCCATGGGATGGACTGTGGGTCTGAGTCTGAGCAGAGAGGCCCATGGGATGGACTGTGGTTCAAACTCTGCAGAGAGGCCCTTGGGATGGACTGTGGGTCTGAGTCTATGAAGAGAGGCCCATGGGATGGACTGTGGGTCTGAGTCTGCACAGAGAGGCCCATGGGATGGACTGTGGGTCTGAGTCTGCACAGAGAGGCCCATGGGATGGACTGTGGATCTGAGTCTGCACAGAGAGGCCCATGGGATGGACTGTGGGTCTGAGTCTGCACAGAGAGGCCCATGGGATGGACTGTGGGTCTGAGTCTGCGCAGAAAGGCCGATGGGATAGACTGTGGGTCTGAGTCTGTGCAGAGAGGCCCATGGGATGGACTGTGGGTCTGAGTCTGCACCGAGAGGTCCATGGGATGGACTGTGGTTCTGAGTCTGTGCAGAGAGGCCCATGGGATGGACTGTGGGTCTGAGTCTGAGCAGAGAGGCCCATGGGATGGACTGTGGGTCTGAGTCTGAGCAGAGAGACCCATGGGATGGACTGTGGGTCTGAGTCTGCACGGAGAGGCCAATGGGATGGACTGTGGGTCTGAGTCTGTGCAGAGAGGTCCATGGGATGGACTGTGGGTCTGAGTCTGTGAAGAGAGGCCCATGGGATGGACTGTGGGTCTGAGTCTGAGCAGAGAGGCCCATGGGATGGACTTTGGGTCTGAGTCTGAGCAGAGAGGCCCATGGGATGGACTGTGGGTCTGAGTCTGCACAGAGAGGCCCATGGGATGGACTGTGGGTCTGAGTCTGCGCAGAGAGGCCAATGGGATGGACTGTTGGTCGAACTCCGTGCAGAGAGACCCATGGGATGGACTGTGGGTCTGAGTCTCAGCAGAGAGGCCCATGGGATGGTCTGTGGGTCTGAGTCTCAGCAGAGAGGCCCATGGGATGGACTGTGGGTCTGAGTCTGCGCAGAGAGGCCCATGGGATGGACTGTGGGTCTGAGTCTGAGCAGAGAGGCCCATGGGATGGACTGTGGGTCTGAGTCTGCACGGAGAGGCCAATGGGATGGACTGTGGGTCTGAGTCTCAGCAGAGAGGCCCATGGGATGGACTGTGGGTCTGAGTCTGCACAGAGAGGCCCATGGGATGGACTGTGGGTCTGAGTCTGCACAGAGAGGCCCATGGGATTGACTGTGGGTCTGAGTCTCAGCAGAGAGGCCCATGGGATGGACTGTGGGTCTGAGTCTGCGCAGAGAGGCCCATGGGATGGACTGTGGGTCTGAGTCTGCGCAGAGAGGCCCATGGGATGGACTGTGGATCTGAGTCTGTGCAGAGAGGCCCATGGGATGGACTGTGGATCTGAGTCTGTGCAGAGAGGCCCATGGGATGGACTGTGGGTCTGAGTCTGTGCAGAGAGACCCATGCGATGGACTGTGGGTCTGAGTCTGCGCAGAGAGGCCCATGGGATGGGCTGTGGGTCTGAGTCTGTGCAGAGAGGCCCATGGGATGGACTGTGGGTCTGAATTTGCGCAGAGAGGCCCATGGTATGGACTGTGGGTCTGAGTCTGTGCAGAGAGGCCCATGGGATGGACTGTGGGTCTGAGTCTGTGCACAGAGGCCGATGGGATGGACTGTGGGTCTGAGTCTGAGAAGAGAGGCCCATGGTATGGACTGTGGGTCTGAGTCTGTGCAGAGAGGCCCATGGGATGGACTGTGGGTCTGAGTCTGTGCACAGAGGCCGATGGGATGGACTGTGGGTCTGAGTCTGTGCAGAGAGGCCCATGGGATGGACTGTGGGTCTGAGTCTGTGCACAGAGGCCGATGGGATGGACTGTGGGTCTGAGTCTGAGAAGAGAGGCTCATGGGATGGACTGTGGGTCTGAGTCTGTGCAGAGAGGCCCATGGGATGGACTGTGGGTCTGAGTCTGTGCAGAGAGGCTCATGGGATGGACTGTGGGTCTGAGTCTGTGCACAGAGGCTGATGGGATGGACTGTGGGTCTGAGTCTGAGAAGAGAGGCTCATGGGATGGACTGTGGGTCTGAGTCTGTGCAGAGAGGCCCATGGGATGGACTGTGGTTCTGAGTCTCACCAGAGAGGCCCATGGGATGGACTGTGGGTCTGAGTCTCAGCAGAGAGGCCCATGGGATGGACTGTGGGTCTGAGTCTGTGCAGAGAGGCCCATGGGATGGACTGTGGATCTGAGTCTCAGCAGAGAGGCCCATGGGATGGACTGTGGGTCTGAGTCTGAGCAGAGAGGCCCATGGGATGGACTGTGGGTCTGAGTCTGTTCATAGAGGCCCATGGGCTGGACTGTGGGTCTGAGTCTGTGCACAGAGGCCCATGGGATGGACTGTGGGTCTGAGTCTATGAACTGAGGACCATGGGATGGACTGTTGGTCTGAGTCTGTGCAGAGAGGCCCATGGGATGGACTGTGGGTCTGAGTCTCAGCAGAGAGGCCCATGGGATGGACTGAGGGTCTGAGTCAATGAAGAGAGGCCCATGGGATGGACTGTGGGTCTGAGTCTGCACAGAGGCTGATGGGATGGACTGTGGGTCTGAGTCTGAGAAGAGAGGCTCATGGGATGGACTGTGGGTCTGAGTCTGTGCAGAGAGGCCCATGGGATGGACTGTGGGTCTGAGTCTCAGCAGAGAGGCCCATGGGATGGACTGTGGGTCTGAGTCAATGAAGAGAGGCTCATGGGATGGACTGTGGGTCTGAGTCTGTGCAGAGAGGCCCATGGGATGGACTGTGGGTCTGAGTCTGAGAAGAGAGGCTCATGGGATGGACTGTGGGTCTGAGTCTGTGCAGAGAGGCCCATGGGATGGACTGTGGGTCTGAGTCTGTGCAGAGAGGCTCATGGGATGGACTGTGGGTCTGAGTCTGTGCACAGAGGCTGATGGGATGGACTGTGGGTCTGAGTCTGAGAAGAGAGGCTCATGGGATGGACTGTGGGTCTGAGTCTGTGCAGAGAGGCCCATGGGATGGACTGTGGGTCTGAGTCTCAGCAGAGAGGCCCATGGGATGGACTGTGGGTCTGAGTCTATGAAGAGAGGCTCATGGGATGGACTGTGGGTCTGAGTCTGTGCAGAGAGGCCCATGGGATGGACTGTGGATCTGAGTCTCAGCAGAGAGGCCCATGGGATGGACTGTGGGTCTGAGTCCGAGCAGAGAGGCCCATGGGATGGACTGTGGGTCTGAGTCTGTTCATAGAGGCCCATGGGCTGGACTGTGGGTCTGAGTCTGTGCACAGAGGCCCATGGGATGGACTGTGGGTCTGAGTCTAAGAAGAGAGGACCATGGGATGGACTGTGGGTCTGAGTCTGCACAGAGAGGCCCATGGGATGGACTGTGGGTCTGAGTCTGTGCAGAGAGTCCCATGGGATGGACTGTGGGTCTGAGTCTCACCAGAGAGGCCCATGGGATGGACTGAGGGTCTGAGTCAATGAAGAGCGGCCCATGGGATGGACTGTGGGTCTGAGTCTGCACAGAGAGGCCCATGGGATGGACTGTGGGTCTGAGTCTGCACAGAGAGGCCCATGGGATGGACTGTGGATCTGAGTCTGCACAGAGAGGCCCATGGGATGGACTGTGGGTCTGAGTCTGCACAGAGAGGCCCATGGGATGGACTGTGGATCTGAGTCTGCACAGAGAGGCCCATGGGATGGACTGTGGGTCTGAGTCTGCACAGAGAGGCCCATGGGATGGACTGTGGGTCTGAGTCTGCGCAGAGAGGCCCATGGGATGGACTGTGGGTCTGAGTCTGTGCAGAGAGGCCCATGGGATGGACTGTGGTTCTGAGTCTCACCAGAGAGGCCCATGGGATGGACTGTGGTTCTGAGTCTGTGCAGAGAGGCCCATGGGATGGACTGTGGTTCTGAGTCTGTGCAGAGAGGCCCATGGGATGGACTGTGGTTCTGAGTCTGTGCAGAGAGGCCCATGGGATGGACTGTGGTTCTGAGTCTGTGCAGAGAGGCTCATGGGATGGACTGTGGGTCTGAGTCTGCATACAGAGGCCCATGGGATGGACTGTGGGTCTGAGTCTGTGCAGAGAAGCCCATGGGGTGGACTGTGGGTATGATTCTTTGCAGAGAGGCCCATGGGATGGACTGTGGGTCTAACTCTGTGCAGAGAGGCCAATGGGATGGACTGTGGGTCTAAGTCTACACAGAGGCCCATGGGATGGACTGTTGGTCGATCTCCGTGCAGAGAGGCCCATGGGATGGACTGTGGATCTGAGTCTGTGCAGAGAAGCCCATGGGGTGGACTGTGGATCTGAGTCTGTGCAGAGAAGCCCATGGGGTGGACTGTGGGTCTAACTCTGTGCAGAGAGGCCAATTGGATGGACTGTGGATCTGAGTCTGTGCAGAGAAGCCCATGGGATGGACTGTGGGTCTAACTCTGTGCAGAGAGGCCAATTGGATGGACTGTGGATCTGAGTCTGTGCAGAGAAGCCCATGGGATGGACTGTGTGTCTGAGTCTGTGCAGAGAGTCCGATGGCATGGACTGTGGTTCAAACTCTGCAGAGAGGCCCATGGGATGGACTGTGGGTCTGAGTCTGTGCAGAGAGGCCCATGGCATGGACTGTGGGTCTGAGTCTGTGCAGAGAGGCCCATGGCATGGACTGTGGTTCTGAGTCTGTGCAGAGAGGCCAATGGCATGGACTGTGGTTCTGAGTCTGTGCAGAGAGGCCAATGGCATGGACTGTGGTTCTGAGTCTGTGCAGAGAGGCCAATGGCATGGACTGGGTCAGCACAGAGGCTAATGAGATTTTCTATGGTTTTGAGTCGGCACAGAGGCTGGTGAGATGGTCTGAGGGTCTGAGTCGGCACAGAGGCTGATGAGATGGTCTGGGGTTCTGAGTCGGCACAGAGGCTGATGAGAAGGTCTGTGAATCAGAGTCGGCACAGAGGCTGGTGAGAAGGTCTGTGGTTCTGAGTCGGCACAGAGGCTGGTGAGATGGTCTGTGAATCAGACTCGGCACAGAGACTGGTGAGATGGTCTGTGGATCTGAGTCGGCACAGAGGCTGGTGAGATGGTCTGTGGATCTGAGTCGGCACAGAGGCTGGTGAGATGGTCTGTGGGTCTGAGTAGGCACACGGGCTGGCGAGATGATCTGAGTCTGTGCAGAGAGGCCCATGGGATGGACTGTGGGTCTGAGTCTGTGCAGAGAGGCCCATGGGATGGACTGTGGGTCTGAGTCTGTGCAGAGAGGCCCATGGGATGGACTGCGGATCTGAGTCTGCACAGAGAGGCCCATGGGATGGACTGTGGGTCTGAGTCTGCACAGCGAAGCCCATGGGATGGACTGTGGGTCTGAGTCTGCGCAGAGAGGCCCATGGGATGGACTGTGGGTCTGAGTCTATGAAGAGAGGCCCATGGGATGGACTGTGGGTCTGAGTCTGTGCAGAGAGGCCCATGGTATGGACTGTGGATCTGAGTCTGTGCATCGAGGCCCATGGGATGGACTGTGGGTCTGAGTCTCAGCAGAGAGGCCCATGGGATGGACTGTGGGTCTTAGTCTGAGCAGAGAGGCCCATGGGATGGACTGTGGGTCTGAGTCTGCGCAGAGAGGCCCATGGGATGGACTGTGGGTCTGAGTCTGTGCAGAGAGGCCCATGGGATGGACTGTGGGCCTGAGGCTGCATACAGAGGCCCATGGGATGGACTGTGGGTATGATTCTTTGCAGAGAGGCCCATGGGATGGACTGTGGGTCTAACTCTGTGCAGAGAGGCCAATGGGATGGACTGTGGATCTGAGTCTGTGCAGAGAAGCCCATGGGATGTACTGTGGGTCTAACTCTGTGCAGAGAGGCCAATTGGATGGACTGTGGATCTGAGTCTGTGCAGAGAAGCCCATGGGATGGACTGTGTGTCTAACTCTGTGAAGAGAGGCCCATGGGATTGACTGTAGGTCTGATTCTGTGCAGAAAGGCCCATGGGATGGACTGTGGGTCTAACTCTGTGCAGAGAGGCCAATTGGATGGACTGTGGATCTGAGTCTGTGCAGAGAAGCCCATGGGATGGACTGTGTGTCTGAGTCTGTGCAGAGAGTCCGATGGCATGGACTGTGGTTCAAACTCTGCAGAGAGGCCCATGGGATGGACTGTGGGTCTGAGTCTGTGCAGAGAGGCCCATGGCATGGACTGTGGGTCTGAGTCTGTGCAGAGAGGCCCATGGCATGGACTGTGGTTCTGAGTCTGTGCAGAGAGGCCAATGGCATGGACTGTGGTTCTGAGTCTGTGCAGAGAGGCCAATGGCATGGACTGTGGTTCTGAGTCTGTGCAGAGAGGCCAATGGCATGGACTGGGTCAGCACAGAGGCTAATGAGATGTTCTATGGTTTTGAGTCGGCACAGAGGCTGGTGAGATGGTCTGAGGGTCTGAGTCGGCACAGAGGCTGATGAGATGGTCTGGGGTTCTGAGTCGGCACAGAGGCTGATGAGAAGGTCTGTGAATCAGAGTCGGCACAGAGGTTGGTGAGATGGTCTGTGGTTCTGAGTCGGCACAGAGGCTGGTGAGATGGTCTGTGAATCAGACTCGGCACAGAGACTGGTGAGATGGTCTGTGGATCTGAGTCGGCACAGAGGCTGGTGAGATGGTCTGTGGATCTGAGTCGGCACAGAGGCTGGTGAGATGGTCTGTGGGTCTGAGTAGGCACACGGGCTGGCGAGATGATCTGAGTCTGTGCAGAGAGGCCCATGGGATGGACTGTGGGTCTGAGTCTGTGCAGAGAGGCCCATGGGATGGACTGTGGGTCTGAGTCTGTGCAGAGAGGCCCATGGGATGGACTGCGGATCTGAGTCTGCACAGAGAGGCCCATGGGATGGACTGTGGGTCTGAGTCTGCACAGCGAAGCCCATGGGATGGACTGTGGGTCTGAGTCTGCGCAGAGAGGCCAATGGGATGGACTGTGGGTCTGAGTCTATGAAGAGAGGCCCATGGGATGGACTGTGGGTCTGAGTCTGTGCAGAGAGGCCCATGGTATGGACTGTGGATCTGAGTCTGTGCATCGAGGCCCATGGGATGGACTGTGGGTCTGAGTCTCAGCAGAGAGGCCCATGGGATGGACTGTGGGTCTTAGTCTGAGCAGAGAGGCCCATGGGATGGACTGTGGGTCTGAGTCTGCGCAGAGAGGCCCATGGGATGGACTGTGGGTCTGAGTCTGTGCAGAGAGGCCCATGGGATGGACTGTGGGCCTGAGGCTGCATACAGAGGCCCATGGGATGGACTGTGGGTCTGAGTCTGTGCAGTGAGGCCCATGGGATGGACTGTGGGTCTAAGTCTACACAGAGGCCCATGGGATGGACTGTTGGTCTGAGTCTGTGCAGAGAGGCCCATGGGATGGACTGTGGTTCAAACTCTGCAGAGAGGCCCATGGGATGGACTGTGGGTCTGAGTCTGTGCAGAGAGGCCCATGGCATGGACTGTGGGTCTGAGTCTGTGCAGAGAGGCCCATGGCATGGACTGTGGTTCTGAGTCTGTGCAGAGAGGCCAATGGCATGGACTGGGGGTCTGAGTCAGCACAGAGGCTAATGAGATGTTCTATGGTTTTGAGTCGGGACAGAGGTTGGTGAGATGGTCTGTGAATCAGAGTCGGCACAGAGACTGGTGAGATGGTCTGTGGATCTGAGTCAGCGTAGAGGCTGGTGAGATGATCTGTGGATCTGAATCAGCAAAGAGGCTGGTGATATGGTCTGTGGATCTGATTTGGCATGGAGGCTGGTGAGGTGGTCTGTGGATCTGATTTGGCACAGAGGCTGGTGAGTTGGTCTGTGGATCTGAGTCGGCACAGAGGCTGGTGAGTTGGTCTGTGGATCTGAGTCAGCACAGAGACTGGTGAGATGGTCTGTGAATCAGACTCGGCACAGAGACTGGTGAGATGGTCTGTGATTCTGAGTCGGCACAGAGGCTGTTGAGATGGTCTGTGGATCTGAGTAGGCACAGGGGCTGGCGAGATGGTCTGTTGATCTTAGTCGGCCACAGGGGCTGGTGGGATGGGCTGAGTCAGCATAGAGGCTGGTGAGATGGTCTGTGGATCTGATTTGGCATGGAGGCTGGTGAGATGGTCTGTGGATCTGAGTCGGCACAGAGGCTGGTGAGTTGGTCTGTGGATCTGAGTCCGCACAGAGGCTGGTGAGTTGGTCTGTGGATATAAGTCCGCATAGAGGCTGGTGAGATGGTCTGTGATTCTGAGTCGGCACAGAGGCTGGTGAGATGGTCTGTTGATCTTAGTCGGCCACAGGGGCTGGTGTGGTGGTCTGTGGATCTGAGTCAGCATAGAGGCTGGTGGGATGGGCTGAGTCAGCATAGAGGCTGGTGAGATGATCTGTGGATCTGAATCAGCACAGAGGCATGTGAGATGGTCTGTGGATCTGATTTGGCATGGAGGCTGGTAAGATGGTCTGTGGATCTGATTTGGCATGGAGGCTGGTGAGATGGTCTGTGGATCTGAGTCAGCACAGAGGCTGGTGAGATGGTCTGTGGATATAAGTCCGCATAGAGGCTGGTCAGATGGTCTGTGGATCTGAGTCGGCACAGAGGCTTGTGAGACGGTCTGTGGATCTGAGTCGGCAGAGAGGCTGGTGAGTTGGTCTGTGGATCTGAGTCAGCATAGAGGCTTGTGGGATGGTCTGTGGGTCTGAGTCTGCACAGAGGCTGGTGAGATGGTCTGGGGGTCTGAGTCTGCGCAGAGAGGCCCATGGGATGGACTGTGGGTCTGAGGCTGCGTAGAGAGGCCCATGGGATGGACTGTGGGTCTGAGTCTGCGCAGAGAGGCCCATGGGATGGACTGTGGGTCTGAGGCTGCGTAGAGAGGCCCATGGGATGGACTGTGGGTCTGAGTCGGTGCAGCGAGGCCCATGGGATGGACTGTGGGTCTGAGTCTGTGCACAGAGGCCCATGGGGTGGACTGTGGGTCTAACTCTGTGCAAAGAGGCCAATGGGATGGACTGTTGGTCGAACTCCGTGCAGAGAGACCCATGGGATGGACTGTGGATCTGAGTCTGTGCAGAGAAGCCCATGGGATGGACTGTGGGTCTGATTCTGTGCAGAGAGGCCCATGGGATGGACTGTGAGTCTAACTCTGTGCAAAGAGGCCAATGGGATGGACTGTGGGTCTGAGTCTGTGAAGAGAGGCCCATGGGATGTACTGTTGATCTGATTCTGTGCAGAGAGGCCCATGGGATGGACTGTGGGTCGAACTCTGTGCAGAGAGGCCAGTTGGATGGACTGTGGATCTGAGTCTGTGCAGAGAAGCCCATGGGATGGACTGTGTGTCTGAGTCTGTGCAGAGAGTCCGATGGCATGGACTGTGGTTCAAACCCTGCAGAGAGCCCCATGGGATGGACTGTGGGTCTGGGTCTGTGAAGAGAGGCCCATGGCATGGACTGTGGGTCTGAGTCTGTGCAGAGAGGCCATGGCATGGACTGTGGGTCTGAGTCTGCACAGCGAAGCCCATGGGATGGACTGTGGGTCTGAGTCTGCGCAGAGAGGCCCATGGCATGGACTGTGGATCTGAGTCTGTGCAGAGAAGCCCATGGGATGGACTGTGTGTCTGAGTCTGTGCAGAGAGTCCGATGGCATGGACTGTGGTTCAAACTCTGCAGAGAGGCCCATGGGATGGACTGTGGGTCTGGTCTGTGAAGAGAGGCCCATGGCATGGACTGTGGGTCTGAGTCTGCGCAGAGAGGCCCATGGCATGGACTGGGGGTCTGAGTCAGCACAGAAGCTAATGAGATGGTCTGTGGTTTTGAGTCGGGACAGAGGTTGGTGAGATGGTCTGTGGATCTGAGTCGGCACAGAGGCTGGTGAGATGGTCTGTGGATCTGAGTCAGCACAGAGGTTGGTGAGATGGTCTGATGGTCTGAGTCGGCACAGAGGCTGGTTAGATGGTCTGTGGATCTGAGTCGGCACAGAGGCTGGTGAGATGGTCTGTGGATCTGAGTCGGCACAGAGGCTGATGAGATGGTCTGGGGTTCTGCGTTAACACAGAGGCTGATGAGAAGGTCTGTGGTTCTGAGTCGGCACAGAGGCTGGTTAGATGGTCTGTGGATCTGAGTCGGCACAGAGGCTGGTGAGATGGTCTGTGAATCAGAGTTGGCACAGAGACTGGTGAGTTGGTCTGTGGATCTGAGTCGGCACAGAGGCTGGTGAGATGGGCTGAGTCAGCATAGAGGCTGGTGAGATGGTCTGTGGATCTGAGTCGGCACTGAGGCTGGTGAGATGGTCTGTGGATCTGATTTGGCATGGAGTCTGGTGAGATGGTCTGTGGATCTGATTTGGCATGGAGGCTGGTGAGATGGTCTGTGGATCTGAGTCAGCACAGAGGCTGGTGAGTTGGTCTGTGGATCTGAGTCGGCAGAGAGGCTGGTGAGTTGGTCTGTGGATCTGAGTCAGCATAGAGGCTTGTGGGATGGTCTGTGGATCTGAGTCGGCACACAGGCTGGTGAGATGGTCTGTGGGTCTACGTCAGCAGAGAGGCCGTTAAGATGGTCTGTAGATCTCAGTCACCATAGAGGCTGGTGAGATGGTCTGTGGATCTGAGTCGGCACTGAGGCTGGTGAGATGATCTGTGGATCTGAGTCGGCACAGAGGCTGGTGAGATGGTCTGTGGGTCTGAGTCGGCACAAAGGCTGGTAAAATGGTCTGTGGATCTGAGTCAGCATAGAGGCTTGTGGGATGGTCTGTGGTTTTGAGTCGGCACAGAGGCTGGTAAGATGCTCTGTAGATCTGAGTCGGCACAAAGACTGGTGAGATGGTCTGTGGATCTGAGTCGGCACAGAGGCTGGTGAGATGGTCTGTGGATCTGACTCAGCACAGAGGCTGGTTAGATGGTCTGGGGTCTGAGTCGGCACACAGGCTGGTGAGATGGTCTGTGGGTCTACGTCAACACAGAGTTTGGTGAGATGGTCTGTGGATCTGAGTCGGCACAGAGGCTGGTGAGATGGTCTGTGGATCTGACTCAGCACAGAGGCTGGTTAGATGGTCTGGGGTCTGAGTCGGCACAGAGTATGGTGAGATGGTCTGTGGATCTGAGTCGGCACAGAAGCTGGTGAGATGGTCTGTGGATCTGACTCAGCACAGAGGCTGGTTAGATGGTCTGGGGTCTGAGTCGGCACAGAGGCTGGTGAGTTGGTCTGTGGGTCTACGTCAGCACAGAGGCCGTTAAGATGGTCTGTAGATCTGAGTCAGCATAGAGGCTGGTGAGATGGTCTGTGGATCTGAGTCGGCAGAGAAGCTGGTGAGATGGTTTGTGGATCTGAGTCGGCACAGAGGCTGGTTAGATGGTCTGGGGTCTGAGTCGGCACACAGGCTGGTGAGATGGTCTGTGGGTCTACGTCAACACAGAGTCTGGTGAGATGGTCTGTGGATCTGAGTCGGCACAGAGGCTGGTGAGATGTCTGTGGATCTGACTCAGCACAGAGGCTGGTTAGATGGTCTGGGGTCTGAGTTGGCACAGAGTCTGGTGAGATGGTCTGTGGATCTGAGTCGGCACAGAGGCTGGTGAGATGGTCTGTGGATCTGACTCAGCACAGAGGCTGGTTAGATGGTCTGGGGTCTAAGTCGGCACAGAGGCTGGTGAGTTGGTCTGTGGGTCTACATCAGCACAGAGGCCGTTAAGATGGTCTGTAGATCTGAGTCAGCATAGAGGCTGGTGAGATGGTCTGAGGATCTGAGTCGGCAGAGAAGCTGGTGAGATGGTCTGTGGATTTGAGTCGGCACTGAGGCTGGTGAGATGATCTGTGGATCTGAGTCGGCACAGAGGCTGGTGAGATGGTCTGTGGGTCTGAGTCGGCACAAAGGCTGGTAAAATGGTCTGTGGATCTGAGTCGGCACAGAGGCTGGTAAGATGGTCTGTAGATCTGAGTTGGCACAAAGACTGGTGAGATGGTCTGTGGGTCTGATTCGGCACAGTTGCTGGTAAGATGGTCTGTGGGTCTGCATCAGCGCAGAGACACTGATGGAATACACTGTAGGTCAGTTAAGCCTGCACATAGATGCTATGGATAGGCATTGCCCTGAGTCTGCACAGAGACCGCTGGGAGCTCTTCAACATCGTGAAAGAACTCCCCACCCTTAGCTCCAGCTCCATTGACGTCCCATCGTCACAATAACTCTGCGACTCTCTTGCTACCTTCTTCCACTGCAAGGTTATAGACATTCACAACAGCTTCGACACTCAGGAGCCGACGACAGACAACGACGAGAACACCCCCGACTCTACTCCCACGAAACTCCCCAACCTTCTGCTCTACTGGAACAACGTCAACGACGAAGACACCATCAAAATCATGAACACCATCCACTCCGGCTCACCTTCCGACCCCTGTCCCCACCACATCTTCAACAAGGCAAGCTCCATTATCGCACTCCAACTCTGAAAGATCATCAACAGTTCGTTCAAGACCACCACATTCCCAGAGAGCTGGAAACACGCCGAGATCAACGCCCTCCTCAAGAAACCCAAGGTGGACCCAAAAGACCTCAAGAACTTCCAGCCCATCTCCCTGCTCCCGGCCAAAGTCATCGAGAAGACCACCAACAGACAACTGACCCTCTTCCTGGAGGAGAACAACGTTCTGTACTCCTCCCAATACGGCTTCCACAGCAACCACTGCACCGAGACCGCCCTCATAGCCGCCACTGACGACATCAGGACCATACTGGACAAGGGCGAAACTGCGGCACTCATCCTCCTTGACCTCTCGGCCGCCTTCGACACCGTCTTCCACCACATCCTGCACTCACGCCTCCATTACGCAGGTATCTGTGGAAAAACCCTGGACTGGATCACCTCCTTCCTCACCAGCAGAACCCAGACTGTTCGCCTCCCCTGTTCCGATCCAAAGCTACCATGATCACCTGCGGAGTACCCCAAGGTTCATCCCTCAGCCCGACCCTTTTCGACATCTACATGGCACCGCTCGCAAACATCGCCAGAGAGCACCACCTCAACATCGTCTCATATGCCGACGACACACAGCTGATCCTCTCCCTCACCAACGACCCGGACATCGCCAAATCCAACCTCCACCAGGGAATGAAGTCCGCCGCAGACTGGATGAAGACCAGTCGACTAAAACTGAACTCAGACAAGACGGAGGTCCTCATCTTCGTATCCACCCGCTCCACATGGGACGACTCCTGGTGGCCCACTTTGCTGGGAGCTGCCCCGACACCCACTAACCATGCATGCAATCTGAGATTCATTCTAGACTCAACGCTCTCTATGACCCAGCAAGTCAACACCGTCTCCTCTTCCTGCTTCAACACCCTCCAAATGCTCCGCAAAGTCTACAGATGTATCCATACCGAAATCAGGAGAACAGTCACCCAAGCACTCGTCAGCAGCAGGTTGGACTACGGCAATGCACTCTACGCAGGAACCACGACCACACTCCAGAAAAGACTCCAGCACATACAGAACGCCTCCGCACGCCTCATCCTCGGACTCCCCCTGCCACCGCCACTTCACCACCCACCTAGGATATCTGCATTGGCTCCCGATCGACAAGAGGATCACCGTCAAACTCCTCACCAACGCTCACAAAGCACTCCACAACGCCGGACCAGCATACCTCAATGAATGACTGTCCTTCTACACCCTGAACCACCAGCTCCGCTCCGCTGACCTCGCCGTCACCACCATTCCACGCATTCGTCAAATGACCACCGACGGCAGATCCTTCTTCCACCACACCGCAAAGACATGGAACACCCTCCCTCCCCATCTGTGGCAGACCCAGGACCTGCTGACCTTCAGGAGATGTCTCAAGACCTGGCTGTTCGACCAATACCTGCCCCCACCCTTTAGTGCCTTGAGACCCTCAGAGGTCAGTAGTGCGCTCTACAAATGCCTTGATTGATTGATTGATTGACTGTGGGTCTGTTGAGCCTGAACAGAGATGAGGGTAACTATAAGAATCCGATCCTACTCTCCTACATGTGTCAGCACAGAGGCGATGGGATGGACTATGGGTCTGCGTCAGCACAGAGGCCGATGGGATGGACTGTGGGTCTGTATCAGCACAGAGGCCGATGGGATGGACTGTGTGTTGGACCAGGCCTCGTGGCATGGTCCTACCCCTCCCGCACGGCGGGCCCGGGATGACATCGGCCCTCCGTGGACCCGCTGTCGACCCCCCTGAACCCGAACCATCGACGAGAGCAGCCCCCCTGGCAACCCAAGGCTCTCCCCCCTGGAACCTCGGCGGACCCTGCTCGCCAACACTGCCGGTCTGGCGACTATGCCAGGCCACCATTTCCGGCCCGACTCCATCTTGGGCCCATCACGTCCCGAGCACGTGGCCGCAGCCATCCCTGGCCCCGGCCCCAGCGAAGCCCGACATCGAGGCACCAAGATCCTCCCAGGGGGTAGAGTGGCCACTTGGCGGATCCCGGGGGAGAGGAGTTTCGATGGGCCTCCAGCCGTCCCCGGACGCCTGGTATCGATCGCCCTCCAGCCTCCCTGGCGCTGGCTCCACCCCCCTGCTGGGTGTCTGGACACCTTCATCCCGGCCCCTCTGACCCCCAGGCGCGAGGGTCCGGACATCAAAGGACTCCAGTCCTATATCTGGGCCAGCCCTGGATTAGGACTTCAGTTGTATCTTGGAGTTGAAGCCCTGCTGACTTTGTCGCGGCTGATCCTGATCTGAACTCATGTACCTGGAACCTGCGAGGCCCTGCTGACGCTGTCGCGGCCTGACCAAGCTGAAATCACCTGTGAGGCCCTGCTGACGCTGTCGCGGCCTGACCAAGCTGAAACCACCTTCGAGGCCCTGCTGACGCTGTCGCGGCCTGACCAAGCTGAAACCACCTTCGAGGCCCTGCTGACGCTGTCGCGGCCTGACCGAACTGAACCACCTTCGAGGCCCTGCTGACGCTGTCGCGGCCTGACCGAACTGAACCACCTTCGAGGCCCTGCTGACGCTGTCGCGGTCTGACCGAACTGAACCACCTTTGAGGCCCCGCTGACGCTGTCGCGGCCTGACCCCTTGAACTATCCACGCACCAGTTGGTGCCAAGACTGTCCCGCTACCCCCCTTTTCCCCGAAGCCAAGACTTTACGGATCCCTCGATTCCTGTGTTATCATCTTACGAGAACGTGCCTTCATTTCTTATATAAAGATTCTTGAGAATATTCCTTCGTGTGGTGTCCGTCTGTGGTAGTGTGATTGCTCCGCTGTTACGATTGTAGGAGAGGAGCCTCGCCAAGGAGGCCTCCCTACGGCGCTCGGCCTCTTCCATAGAGAAAGGCTGGTCTCGGGGCGGGCAGTCCGACATCTTCTGTCACCCCTGGGATCGCCTTTCCAACATTGGTGGCAAGCGACGGGATCCGAGCCCGCGCAAATCGTACAGCGAGTATCTCGCCACTACTAACAGAGGCACACAGCAACCATGAGTACTAAGGAAGCAGGAACGACCACAGAATTCCAGAAGGAACGACTAGAAGAGTACACCCATAAAGAACTCAAACAATTCTGCAAAGCCCTGGGTATCGCTACCACCGGACTAAGCACAAAAGACGATTTTAAAGAAGCGCTGCAAACATGGGTGGAGACCGGGGCGACCCCACCCCAAACTAACGATGACATTGTCCTAGAAGTACCCCTGAGTACAGTCATAGCCCCCGTGGAAGAAAGAACCGCCAACAGAGAACCGGGCCTCTCCCACGAAGACGCCCGGGAGCGAGAGAGGAGTCGGCTCCATGAACTAGAGCTCGCCCGACTCCGGCTGGACGGAGAACTTCAATTAGCAGAAAAGAAAATGGCCATTGAGCAACTACGATTAGAGGGAGATCTGGAAGAGAGGCGGAGGCAAAGAGAATTGGAAGAAAAAAAGCTCATGTACGAACACGAGCGGGGCCTCAAAGAACTATAGATCAAAGCCAAGATCGAAGAGGCTGGCGCCGCGGTAACCCGGAACCCTCCACCTCCTGCCGACCCGAAGGTCCACATTCCCAAGGATATCGTCAAGGAATACTACAAGAATGACAATATCCAACAATGGTTCAAGGCATATGAAGTTGCCATGACCGCGTACCGCATCCCGCGAAAAGATTGGGGTGCCGGCTTATGGGGGAGATTTGTCAGCGAAGGAAGAGACACCCTGCTAGAGCTGGCAGAGGACGTGATGTCCTCCTATGACCACATGAAGGACGCCCTGCTCACCCGGTATGGCCTCACCCCCGAGATGTACCGACAGAGGTTCAGAGATTGCAAAAAGATCCCCGGTACCACGTGGGTGGAGTACGTAAACTTTTATAGCCGGGCCCTAGAAGGATGGATAAAGGGCAGCAAAGTGTCCACCTACGAGCAGCTGTTCGACCTCATCGTTTGGGAGCACCTCTCCAACAACTGCTTTGTCGAGCTCAGACAGCATCTCCTCGACAGCAAGCTAACCGAGCCCCGAAAACTCGGCGTCGAGGCTGATCGATGGGTGAACACCCGGGTCCCCCGGACCCCGATAGGAGAAACGGGACGGAACGGCCAGGGGCACCCCCGCCAGCGTGGCGGCGGAGGAGGCCAGAACAGGAGCCGAGACTTCCCGCCGGCCCCGGGAAGGAGCCCACCTCGGGGGTCCCCCCAGAATAACACTTCGCCATCCCTGACCAGAAGAGGGCCCCCTCCAGCACGGCCGGGGCCCCGTCCCGAACATTACTTGCCACAGATGCCAGCGGCCCGGTCACTATGCCAGTGACCCCCTCTGCCCCATGAACCAGCGTCCCGGCCCCACCGGGCCTCCGACCCGCCAGTTCGCTGCTGCAGCCCTGGGGGAAGGGGGAGAAGAAGACGAAGAAGTCTACAATGAAGATCAGACAGAGTATGAACCGGCCGCCATGGCCCTAGCCTGTATGGGCGAAAGAGACATGGTCCCCCAGGCCCCGCTACCAAGCAACACTCAAAAATACCGTCAGTGGGTCCACATCAATGGACGACGGACCGAAGCCCTCCGAGACACGGGAGCCAGTGTGACGGCCGTCCGCTGCCACTTGGTGACCCCCGAACAGATCATACCAAACGTGCGATGCCCCATGAGGGCCGCCGACAACTCCGAGACTCTGTGTCAGATGGCCCGAATCCCCTTCGAGTGGAGGGGGTGTCGGGCACCCTCAAGGTGACCGTCCGGGGCGACGCCCCCGTGGACTGCCTCCTCGGAAACGACCTCAAGAGCTCTCCCTGGGCCCAAGTCGAGCGGAGAGAACAACTAGGGATGATGGGACTACCAGAGTGGGTCTGCGCTACGACCCGATCTATGACTGCCTGGGCCCCGGCGGCGACCGAGGCCGCCCCGACGGAAGAGCCGGAGTGGCCCGCGCCTCCACCGCCCGCAGTCCATGAAGAATCCAACCTTGAACCCGGGCCCTCGGAGCCCGACCACGAAGACAGCACCGAGCTCAGCGACATACCCGAACTAGCCCAATGGCGCCAGGAGGGTGGTCCCACCCGAGAACAATTCTGGCAGGAACAGAAGGCCTGCCCCTCCCTCGAGGGGACCCGGCAGCAAGCCACAGCCCAAGCTGCCGGGGACACTTCGGGGTCCCACTGGGTCTACTGGGACCACGGCCTCCTATACAGTGAACAAAAAATTGCCGAGCTGGGGGCCAGCCGAGTGTTGGTGGTCCCCCTACGATTCAGAGACTTCCTCTTGAACCTGGCACATGATGTGCCCCTCGCCGGGCACCTGGGGCAGGACAAAACTTACAGCCGCCTGGTGACCCATTTCTACTGGCCGAGAATGCGCAACAATGTGCATAACCACTGCCGCACCTGCCTGACCTGCCAAGCCAGTGGAAAGAGCGGGGGTGAAGGTGAAGGCCCCGCTCCAACCCTTTCCAGTAGTGACCACCCCCTTCGAGCGAGTGGGGATCGACATCGTGGGGCCCCTGGACCCCCAAACCTCGCAAGGGCATCGCTTCATCCTCGTCCTGGTGGATCATGCCACCTGCTATCCCGAAGCCATCCCCCTCCGAACCATAACGGCTCCCGTGGTGGGCCGAGCACTGATGGGGATCTTTTCCAGAGTGGGGTTCCCCCGAGAAGTCGTGAGCGATCGGGGCACAAACTTTATATCGAAGTATATGCGGTCCCTGTGGCAACAGTGCGGGGTCACGTATAAGTTCACCACCCCGTATCACCCCCAAGGGAATGGACTGGTGGAGCGGTTTAACCGAACCCTCAAGGGGATGATCCAGGGCCTAGAAGAGCCCCTCCGCCGCAAATGGGACGTCCTGCTGCCCTGCCTCTTGTTCGCCTATCGGGAGGTACCACAGAAATCCCTGGGGTTCAGCCCCTTTGAACTCTTGTACGGGCACCCTGTCCGAGGTCCCCTCAGCCTGGTCAAAGAAGGCTGGGAAACTACAGTCCAAAACGCACCGCCGGATGTCTACCGGTACCTCCTGACCCTCCGAAGCCAGACTCGGAAGTTCCGGGCCCTTGCCGAGGCCAACCTTGAGGCCAGTCAGGAGGACATGAAACGCTGGTATGACCAGAACTCTTCATCCATCGAGTTCGAGCCGGGCCAGCAGGTCTGGGTCATGTCCCCGGTCGAACCTTGTGCCCTCCAGGACAAATGGTCGGGCCCCTTCAAAGTGATCGAGCGCAAGAGCCCCGTCACCTATCTCGTGGACATGGAGTCACCCCGAAACCCCCTCCGGGTTCTGCACGCCAACCGGCTCAAGCCTCATTTTGCCCGCACAGAACTGAGCCTGCTGCTAGCTACAGATGATGGGGCCGAAGACGACTCCGAGCCCCTGCCCGACCTCCTACGGTGCGCTGAGAAGGACGGCTCCGTCGAAGGAATCTCTCTCTCCTCCGACCTGACCCCCGCACAGCGCCGAGACTGCCAAGAGCTGTTAGGACGATTCACGGACCTTTTCTCCCTCACCCCCGGGGTTACCCAGTGGTGTGTCCACGATGTCGACACCGGGGACAGCCAGCCAGTGCGACACCGGGCCTACCGAGTTCCCGACCGAGTTCGGGCCTGCATCCAGACAGAAGTTACCAAAATGCTGGCCCTGGGGGTGGTCGAACCCTCCGACAGTCCCTGGGCCAGCCCAGTTGTCCTGGTCCCCAAAGCCGCCGCACCTGGCACCCCTCCAGAACTCAGGTTTTGTGTCGACTACCGGGGACTGAATGCTGTTACCAGAACCGACGCACATCCCATCCCCCGGGCCGATGAACTAATCGACCACCTGGGAGCCGCCAAGTACCTCAGTACCTTCGACCTCACAGCCGAGTACTGGCAGATCGGCCTCACCCCTGGCGCCCAGGAGCGATCGCCTTCTCAACACCCGATGGCAACTTCCAATTCAAGGTGATGCCCTTCGGTATGAAAAACGCCCCAGCCACCTTCCAGAGTCTGGTGAACAAAGTGCTGGCGGGGCTAGAAGAATTCAGTGCCGCCTATCTAGACGACATTGCGGTGTACAGCCTCCACTGGGCCGAGCACCTGAAGCACCTCTGGGAGGTCCTGACGGCCCTCCGGCGGGCCGGACTAACTGTGAAAGCCAGCAAGTGCCAGATAGGTCAAGGGTCCGTGACCTACCTGGGACACCAAGTGGGGAGCGGCCACGTGGCTCCCCTCCGACCCAAGATTGACGCCATCGTAGCCTGGGAGCCCCCGGTCACCCAGACCGCCGTCCGAGCCTTCCTGGGGCTCACTGGATATTATCGGCGCTTCATAAAGAACTATGGGAGCATTGTGGGGCCCCTCACTGAGCTGACCTCGAAGAACCGGCCACAGAAAGTACAATGGACACCCGCGTGTCAGGTGGCCTTCGAGACGTTGAAAACAGCCATGTGCACCGCCCCTGTGCTCCAAGCTCATGACTACAGCCGGGAGTTCGTAGTCCAGACTGACGCCTCGGAGCACGGCATCGGGGTGGTCCTATCTCAGATTGACCCCGAGGGGATTGACCATCCTGTGGCCTTCATCAGCCGGCGGCTGCTGGCCAGAGAACAGCGATGGAGCACCATTGAGAGGGAGGCCTTCGCCGTCGTGTGGGCCCTCAAGAAACTCAGGCCCTACCTCTTCGGCACCCCCTTCCGGGTCCAGACTGACCACCGGCCCCTGCGGTGGCTGATGCAGATGCGTGGCGAAAACCCAAAGCTGCTGCGATGGTCCATCTCCCTCCAAGGGATGGACTTCACTGTGGAGCATCGCCCTGGCAACGACCACGCCAACGCTGATGGCCTGTCCCGCTTCTTCCGCCTCGACGAGGAGAATCCCCAGGAAGATGGGTGACTCTCCCCGCCTTCAGCTGGAGGGGACGTGTGTTGGACCCGGCCTCGTGGCGTGGTCCTACCCCTCCCGCACGGCGGGCCTGGGACGACATCGGCCCTCCGTCGACCCTCTGTCAACCCCCCTGAACCTGAACCATCGACGAGAGCAGCCCCCCTGGCAACCCACGGCTCTCCCCCCTGGGACTTCGGCGGACCCTGCTCGCCAACACTGCCGGTCTGGCGACTATGCCAGGCCACCATTTCCGGCCCGACTCCATCTTGGGCCCATCACGTCCCGAGCACGTGGCCGCAGCTATCCCTGTCCCCGGCCCCAGCGAAGCCCCGACATCGAGGCACCAAGATCCTCTCAGGGGGTAGAGTGGCCACTTGGCGGATTCCGGGGGAGAGGAGTTTCGATGGGCCTCCAGCCGTCCCCGGACGCCTGGTATCGATCGCCCTCCAGCCTCCCTGGGCGCTGGCTCCACCCCCTTGCTGGGTGTCTGGACACCTTCATCCCGGCCCCTCTGACCCCCAGGCGCGAGGGTCCGGACATCAAAGGACTCCAGTCCTATATCTGGGCCAGCCCTGGATTAGGACTTCAGTTGTATCTTGGAGTCGAAGCCCTGCTGACTTTGTCGCGGCTGATCCTGATCTGAACTCATGTACCTGGAACCTGCGAGGCCCTGCTGACGCTGTCACGGCCTAACCAAGCTGAAACCACCTTCGAGGCCCTGCTGACGCTGTCGCGGCCTGACCAAGCTGAAACCACCTTCGAGGCCCTGCTGACGCTGTTGCGGCCTGACCAAGCTGAAACCACCTTCGAGGCCCTGCTGACGCTGTCACGGCCTGACCGAACTGAACCACCTTCGAGGCCCTGCTGACGCTGTCGCGGCCTGACCGAACTGAACCACCTTCTAGGCCCTGCTGACGCTGTCGCGGCCTGACCGAACTGAACCACCTTCGAGGCCCCGCTGACGCTGTCGCGGCCTGACCCTTTGAACTATCCACGCACCAGTTGGTGCCAAGACTGTCCCGCTACCCCCCTTTTCCCGAAGCCAAGACTTTACGGATCCCTCGATTCCTGTGTTATCATCTTACGAGAACGGGCCTTCATTTCTTATATCAAGATTCTTGAGAATATTCCTTCGTGTGGTGTCCGTCTGTGGTAGTGTGATTGCTCCGCTGTTACGATTGTAGGAGAGGAGCCTCGCCAAGGAGGCCTCCCTACGGCGCTCGGCCTCTTCCATAGAGAAAGGTGGGTCTCGGGGCGGGCAGTCCGACATCTTCTATCTCCCCTGGGATCGCCTTTCCGACACTGTGGGTCTGTGTCAGCACAGAGGCCGATGGGATGGACTGTAGGTCTGCGTCAGCACAGAGGCCGATGGGATGGACTGTGGATCTGTGTTGTGAGAAGTTGGCCTGGCATATGGTATCTACTAGTTATAGTGGACACCTTGACTTAGAAGGTTCCAAGGCCAGCACCCATGTGAGCACCGGAGTACTAGTGTTACCTCACCCAGTGAAGCCGGGTGCATAGGTGCCAAATGATGTCGGGAATCATCGCTGTTTTTAATGGTGAGTTGCTGCTAAGTGCTGCTGCTGTGAAAAGGAAAAGTGTCCGGTGTGATCCAAGCCTGGATCGAAGATGTGAAGAACCTGAAAGCAGATGGGACAGAGTCTGGGTCACTTCAGGGTGACCAGGGGCACGGTAGACCAATGCCCACCAATGTCGGGTGTTTCAGATGCGATGAGGTGCAGCTTGACTCTGCTGCCACGGGGACCAAGAGACGTCGACAATGACTAGAGTCCACAGGCAAGCTGTCCCATGAAGGATGTCGAAGTCCTGGGGGGTCGGTGTCCGGATCGGAGACAACAAGCCTTGGCAACAGCAACCCATGCGGTGAGAGTAAAAAGGCTTCGGTGTGGACCAGCAAGGTCCTACAGACCCCCCAAGAGAGGGAGAGTCAGGGCACATCTGGAGCAACCAGGTAACCCCATTAAAAGTTAGAGTACTCTTTTCAGGGACCCACAAGTCGACGGACAAGGGATCGCGAAGGGACCTCAAGAGGAATCACTAAATACCAACCCATGGCTCACTCAAGGAGTGTGGGCCAGTAATCTTTGGTGGAATCACTGCTCGGGTCTGGACTATAAGTAGCCCAAAGCACAGCCTCAGGGATTGCCAAGAAGCATATGCTGCTGCAAATGTGCACGGTGTCCAGGGGTTCGGGTTGCACGGTCCTCATGAGGGATTTGGATCTCCAGTTTTGTGAGAGCACGGATCACCTCGGGGAAGCTTGGAAACCCACCGCCTGTATTGCAAAGTCTTCGGAGTCCTTCAGGAGCTGCATAGTTGTAAACCGGACAGATGCGTCTTTGGTCCGTACAGAGAGACGGCAACCGGGAACTACAGGAGGAGGGATTCCATAACAGAGCGCATCGCCCTGTTGAGAGACACACTCGTCTCGAGCCAGTCCAGTTATAGACGGATCCCCTCCCGGCTTATCTCCTGACACACCAGGAGTCAGAGTGGACAAACACGAAGATTTTGGCCTTTCATGAATACTGAATATCAAATAAACAGTAGCTTCCACGTGACTAGTATAAAGGGACAGACCGTTTCTTTCCAGTCACATCTAGACTCGTGTCTCTCTCCAGCAAGCAACGTCCAATACTCGGATATTAGCCCAGACCTATCACCAAGCGCCAAGAAAGTATTATTCCTCAAGCCCTGAAGAGTCGTGTTGACTCAACTGTACACGACGAAACACGTGTCGGCTTTTCATTACATCTCTTGAGTCTGGAGAGAATAAATCATCTTCTTGCTGTATCAAGAACACACCAAAGATTCTGCTTCTGTTTCCTTATATATTTTCAGTCATTGTACTGTTGTGATACTTTGTTGTAGTAGCGAGAGCACACTTGTATATAGATGCGTCTTTGGTGCCTGCCTTGCAGGGGAATAACTCCTTTACTCCAAGGGAGATTCTTCGGTCATCCAACGAAGTGTAGATAGTTAAAGTTCTGGGATTCTGTAGCAGAATTTTGTCCAGGTAAATCTAAGGTCCTGTAGTCAGGGGTTCCTACTTTATACTCAAGGAAGGGGTGGGACAAACACGGGGGACCCACCTATGGGAGGGTCAGGAAAAGGGGGGGCTACAACCATGTCCTTTGTCCAGTTTCACACCAGAGCAGTGTGTAGTGTAGTTCCTATATCCCTGATAGGCTCTGCGCATTGGAATAATATACACTATAGTTTTTGCATAGGACTGAGGTCAGTATGTCTCTATCGAGTACATTAAACTTAATTACTTGTGTGTGCCAGCTAGCTCAGAGCTCACCAGAAACTTTCTTGAATGAACAGGAAGGGATTAGTTTCTGACAACCGCATAAACATGACAACTTTGTTTCCCTTAGAGTCGGAACAATATCTTCAGAGTCGTGGAAACAATAGATTACAGTTTCACTCAGTCAATCGTGCATGCTTCGTTTCTACAGAGTTGCACAGAAATAGAGAGACTGCCGTTTCAATAAAAAGGGTTTATTGAACAGTCTTATTTCTCATGCAAGAGATATGAAGTGCTAAAATCGTAAGACAGAATGCGAAATATAAATGTACAGCGTTAGCAGTAAGATGAAATAAAACTGTAATAGCATGTCTTGTAGCTGTGACATATATTCATTAAAATACATACATAAATAACACAGGCTAAAATACTCATCTGGTGTTTCTAAAATAATCCTACCACAGTGTATCTAACCAAAGTGTAGTACAAGGGAAGAAGTAGGTGCTGTCTTAGTCTGGTTTAGTTACGCCAAGAGTTGCCAAAAGTTTCTCTAGGTTCTAATCAGTTCCATACCTTAGAATGAGAGAAGTTGGTATCTCTTTCCCGGAAATCGATCTCTAACACCCCGCACGGAGCTGGATTCTCGGCGAGGAGGATGACAGCGTCTAGTTAGTGCGTAAGTTGGGGACTTGACTTCCTTAGGGACTTGCTGTGGCGAGCCGCGTCGTGCAAGTACGTAGCCGAACCGCACCGTGGTTTGACATAGCAAGTGAAGGTATATTTATACCTTGTCGGTGTTTAAGAATGCCAGAATTGACGTAAAAGTCGGGCATAAGAACGTCATGAGTGAACCCCTAAGGAATAGATGTTCATGAATTAGAAATGAGTTCTTGGAGAAATCAATATCCAAGCCAGGGGAAGTCCTAAAGGCTGCAGAGTCTGGTTTTCCAACAGCTCGTTGTGACGTAGATGAGCGGATGTAAGTAGCCATGCCTGTATTTGGTTAGCATGAGCAATGCGTAAATAAGGGCTGGATTTCTATGCCTAAAGAAGGGCAATGTGAAATGTACCTATATAAGGGCATGAATCGGGAAATAAATACTGAATCTAAATCGACACACACGTAACTAAATCACGATTAGTACAGGCAACAATAGGTTCCAAGAGGGTGCACACAAGGCCTATTATAAGCCAATTAGCGCTATGTTTCCATTTGGCAAAAACTATTCTATGTGGGCTTTTCATCTATCCCAAAGTATGGATAAATTTTTACTGGAATTAGGGCGCTTAACTTGGGGAGTAACACACATTGTTAAAGCCAATAGGCTTGTTTAATATTGACTCTTGTCCATTATTGTTCTGGCTGGTAAATTTATGTATAAAAATGCATTGAGATAATAGAAGAATGTGTCATTTAGGGAGTTTGCTGCATAATTCGAGATCAAAGGGATATTCGGTTGGTGATTTTTGAATATGGACGGTCTGACAGAATACACTTATGTGGGACTAAAAATCTGAAAAAACAATGTTTGGGCTTGCTAAAAGTTATTATTTTGTAATCAATCTATAATGGTGTAATGGCGCAAAAAGAAAGAGCTGTGAAACATAATTGCAACAGGGGTGGATGCCTTCATATTTGATTGTGGTATCTGTACCCACTGAGTGGTGTGTCGAAAAAGAATATAAAATGGTTAAAGATTCTTCCTGTCTTTGTGTAGTAGTTGTTTATGTTATTTGTGAAATGTTTTTTATATATTGTTATATATATGTTTTTAAAATGTTTTTACAGTCCTGAAGGAAGTTCTTTGTAAGAACGAAACGTGTTGGCTGCCCGATGAAATTTATATGAATAAAGAAGATTCAACGAAAACGTTAAAATGATATCAACATTGGATTCACATTTCTTAATCCTTTTGTACTTTTGTGACTTATGTCAGGGGGTGCAATACACAGTGGGTGGAAGATTTGATTTTAATCAAATGTGATCGCCCCTTGGGGACAACAGAGGCAGTGGAAGTGCACACCACGGGAGCTGGGGAGCTCATAGTTCATGTTGTAATTTGGGAGGGCGGGCGTATTGCCATATGAGAGGTGCGTCACACACAACTTGGTTGTGTGTTGTGTTGTGTTGTTCCATTGATGGGTTGCAAAGCTTCTACCCCCTGCACTTGCCCATCTTTTGTACCCCAGACAGTTTTTGTCTCAATGTTGTCTTTCCAAAAGTCAAAACCCTGTTTAGACAGTTGGGCAATAAAGGCTGCAGAATAAATCTGTTTCATATTGGTTAACATATTTTTAGTTCCTGTCTTGTTCACATTTTTTTTTAAATAAAATGATTCAGCATTGGATAAGTTGAACCCTGAAAAATATGGAAATGTCATTGCAAAAGTTTTTGAGCTACCCTTTGGAGGTGTAGGACAATGGTTATAACAATACATTTGTTCATAGTCTGATGAACCCTCTAAATATTCATGATTTGTGAATACTGCAGACATTTCTAGATCTGACATCATATTATTGACAGTCTCGAAGTCCCAATCATCAGAAAAGGTACTAGAGGTAATAAAGTCACTTAATGAAATCTTAAATAAGTGTGGAATCTTCAATAGCTCCGACGGGCCAAAAATGTCATATTCAGTTCTGTCCCAAACTATACCATCTGGTATAGAAACAGCTGTGGTGTTCACTGCTGACAAGTCTCTTTGTTCATGATGGGATGATTTGTTTGGCTGGAGAAGTAAGTTCACTTTTTTACTTGCTGTCTCCATTTTGAAAATATCTTCCATCTATCAGCATACCCAGAGTTATTACCAGAACTAACCAAAGTAGAAAGAAGAATACTCCCAACAATCCATAGTTCATTCCTTGGTGAAACCAGATAAGTCTTTTTCAGGTGATGAAAAAAGTCTGTTGCTTGTTCTTTGAAAGTTCTTTGTGCTGGTGTAATTTCAGGTTCGCTGGGATCCTCAGAAAACGTATCAAAGTTAATGAAATAGCCAGAGGCAGTTCTGTCAATGGTTGGAATTGCATCAGGATTTGTTGAAATCGCTGGAACCACTTGATCACTTGTTACTTCGTTGTAGACAGGTGTATCTGAATGAACTGTTATTTGGGTCTCTCGAGTTCCATAGATTTGTTGCTTAGTCCTTCTTTTCTCACTGTAGATTCTTCAAAGTTGATGAGTCTCCCAGTTTGAACCTCTTGGATTGTAGCTAGAGGAGTGCGTCTGCTACATTGGTGGAGTCCACTTGGCCTACTGCTTAGTATCGGCCACATAGTGTGGTTTGATCAGGTCAATAGACACAAATCTTCTCTCCTTTTTACCAGCAAGGGGCGGCAGTAGTACTGTTCTTGTTCCGTGGATTGCTAGAACAGGTACTGGTTGTCTGTAAGAAGGCCGAAATTTCTTCTTGTCCGCAGTCTTTTCTCTGACTAGATCACAAAGCTTTGGGATCCAGACAGGCCTTGCTGGGACGGTTATTTTTCCCCAGTGGTGGTGGTGACTTCAGGAACACGTTGCTTTGTTTTGATTTTAGTTCATTTAAGTCCTGTAAAACAGCCAAACGATCTTTGATATCAAATGTCCTATTTTCCACCACTGTTCCATGACAATCAAGGTCCGGAACCAACATTCTTGTCCCAAATAGGACCTCCTATGGAGTGACACCCCATAGAGAACTTCTTGGCAAATTGTTAAGACTTTGTTGGACCCTATAAAGATGTTTGACCCACCCATCACCCTAACCTAATACCCTAGCTGTTATAGACTGCTTTATGTCCCGTTTTTTTCTTTCCACAACAGAATTTCCCTCAAGATGAAATGTAGAAGAATACCGCAACTCAACGCCCAAACTGGCCATGGCTTCTTTGTAAGCTCGAGAGCTAAACGCAGGGCCCTGGTCAGAATGTAGTGTGCCTATTGCGTATGTGCCGATAAAGACTCACAAATCTTTTATAACAGTTCAAGCGTCAGCCGAGCGCTGAGGCCACATCCAAAGGAACCTTGAACACGAGTCCACTGTGACCATGAGATATTTATAGTTACCATCCCTTTGTAAGGGGCCGCAGTGGTCCAGGTAAACACAAGCTAATGGTTCATCTGAAATTAACTGGGGCATATGCGCAGGACGTTTCACAGTAGAGACTTTCATCTTTTGGCATATTTCGCAGTCCAGGACATAGTTTTCAGTTTGTTTCCTAATGCCAGGCTACCAGTATCGTTGTTTTAATAATGACACAATGGCGGAATCACCTGCATGAGCAGAGGCAAGCCCTTTATGTACTGCAATGATTAGTCCTAATCTATGTTCCATGTTTGGTATTACCCTATCCCCCACTCCAGGGATTCGAGCAAATGGAACATTGTTCGCATCAGTTATGTATGAGTATTTGAGTGGAAACCCTTTAGGTAAAGCTGCACCGCTGCCTTTGCTTGAAGCATTGACAGCCAGTATTACTTCACTGTCTATTTTCGTTTTTCAGCTACGGAAGCTGTTTGCACAGCCCCTTTCGCGGCTTCGTCAGCCAATGAATTCCCTTCAACATGAACGCCATCGCGTTGATGACTCAGCGTGTGTATCACGTGAATGTTTTGTAGTTCGCTTCGCAACTGAACTACTTGTTCCCAATGCGTTTTGTGCTTAATTGTGCCACCTTTTGCATCTTTGAAACCGTTTGGAAGCCAATTCTGTAAAAATTCATTGTAAGACTGATCACCGTGAAAGGAATCGCACACTATGAGTGTGGGGAATTCGCGATCCATATTTTCAAGTGCCATTATGAATGCTTGTAGTTCAGCTCGCTGAGCTGTACAATCTCCTTGAGACCATAGGTCTGTATTTGCCAGCGCACATATGACCTTTAACAATCGCGCATGCAGCACTATAAGCCTGTTTACCCCGCCGTAGAGGGTTGTGCTGATCCGTCAGTATAAATTATACATTCACACTGGTCTAGAGGTAGAATTTTATTAGGCAGAGGACATTTGTGTTCGTACTGTAGAAATGCTTGTGTTTTCAAATAAGGATCCAAAACATATTCAACATCAGTTGCAGCAAGAGAATTAACCCATTTTATCCATCTAGGATGTAAAGCTTTAGCATTCAGAATGCTCGCTTTAGTCACCGCCTCTAAGGCTGATACAGGAGTAACGACCGTAATGCGTTTCCAATGTGCTAGGGCTCTTTCTTTTGCTACAGCAGTTTGAACTACTGTCAGATTTTTTTCTGTAGAAGTGATTTTCATTTCTGCTTGTGTGCACAAATGTGAATTCTATGCAATTGGTACTTTTTCACCTTCATTAAAAGTTAAGTAGGTGAATCCGCATTGACCCGGAATGATTCGGATCACTAAGTTGCGTACGTTTACGCGTGTTTGTAAATGTTTTGTTGCTAACATGTCTGTTTGAAGTGAACGCAAAATTTGTGTGTGTTCTTTTGTACAATTATTGTTTTAAAATCAGGTTTGATTAATTCATAGAGAAGTTTAACCCTTTCTGTGTAGTTTAGAATGTATGTTCTTCCACAATTTAGGAAACCTAGAATCCACTGTAAGTTTTTCAGCGTTTTTGGAATTTAGAGCAGTGCACACTTTTCTAAAAAGTTGGTTGCCAGGTTTTTGCCTTCACTTGATAGTTCATATCCTAGAAAAAGGACGTTGAGATGAGCAATTCTTGATTTTTTTAAATTAAATTTATACCCCTCAGAGGCGAAGCCTAGTATAATGGTGTTCACCTTGTTCAAGTGTCTATTTAGGTCATCGTCTGTCAGATAGATTTCATCGACATATGACAATGCCTCGTCATCATAAGTTTGTAGTAATTCTGTTACCCTTGCTAATAACCCCGGACTTTTTTTGAATCCTTGAGGGAGATGACAAAATTGGCCCTGTGTCCCCATTATTTAGAAAGTGTTCAAATGCCTACTTTCAGGTGCAATGTTTTAACAAAAGAAACTGTTAGAAATGTCTAATGTGGTTTTATATTTTTTACACACAATGTTATTCATTAATGCTGTACGGTGTGCATTTTGCACTGCAAATGTTTTCCAACAAGAGTTTAGGTGTCTGTAATCCAAAACTAGACGATATGTATTGTCTGGTTTGGAAACAGGAAACAAAGGATTGTTCATGGATGAGGTGCATGTTTCAATCACCCCTTGGTATTCAAGTTGATCTAAGATCTACCTGACCTGTTTTTAGGTCGAGCCTAGAGCAGCGCACGCGCTGCTTGCTCGACTTTTAGTAAGGGGGTTTTCAAAGTGCTACCCAGAAGCTTTTCCTGGCCTGAAGTGTGCACGCGCGCAGCCGCCATCTGCCTTTCTTATCTCATTAAGCCTTGTTTTACAATTACAAGCCGTCATAGCTCATTAAGTGCTTTCGCGCACAGTGCGCGCACACACAACTCCTTCCGCCTCTCTCTCCCGCTGCAGCCTCCATCTATGCATTCCGCGCGGCCAATGCTTGTTTATGTTGTGTCAAGTCAAACCCGTTTTTCATGTCAAGTCAAACCTTTTTTTCATGTCATGATTTTTATACCAAAAACGATTCAGTTCCATAGTCACATTTTGTTCGAGATTGCCTTTGATTGAATACTCATTTACAACTATGTTATCGAGTTTGAAAATCACGCACTGCTGCCTGCCTTTAGAAAAAGAACGACGGCTATGGTCCCTCGTTGACAGCCATGAGCTTTAACTTTCACTACAAATACAAAGTGGACAAAGAAAAGAAGAGTGCCCTCGTTTCTGCCCAGCACAGCCAGGGTGGCTTTAACCGAAGCCAGGAAACCCACAAGGTTTCCTACGGTTTCACAAAACAAGAACAGTGGGTGGTGGACCAGCTCTTGTTATGCGACGCTGACAGGAAAGTTTCACATTACTGCATCCTGATTTTTTATTGATTTTTTATTCAATTTTTATTGCAGAATCAGAAATGTGCGGCCATTTGTACAGTCCAGCCCGTCCCTGCTTATCATCTTCCCCCTATGGTTACCACAACATCACACAGCCATTTAGCCCACATCCCGGAGGCAGGGCGGCGAGAGCTAAGGATCCCGGAGCAAGTCAGGTGATAAGACAACAGTGTGAACAATTACTCAACTCCAGTACATGCGGGCTTGTCAAATGAATCTGCTTTTTTCAAACCTACCCCCCCCCCCAAAAACCCCCAACCAACAACTAGCCCTCCCGGGTAGCCTTGAGGAATAATGAGCTAGGCCATCCCTCAATCTATCCAAGTAGACTTAACTAGGAAATTCACCCATCTGCCACAATCTTCTGATTACTCAGTACACGTCCTCATGCCTCCCTCGTGGCCCCCTAACCCCCCACCCTCCACCCACTCCCTGAACTGTCACTGGTGTGGGCCAACTGCAGGATTACGTTCTGTCACTCAGGGGCCAGGGGAGCAACACTCACACAATCTTGCGTCACCTGGAATCGCACTGTCGGCCTCATTCTATTTGGTCCCCCTCCTGTTCCAGGTACTCAGTCAGCGCCTGCACCAAGCTCTCCCACGCCCGCGCCACCTCCAATCCTCTCTCATCAGCTGCGCGCGTTGCCTGTCGAAGCCGGATCATACTTTCACTGTTGGCCCACTTGCTCAATTCTACCGCCCAGCGCCTACTGGATGGGCCCTCTGTCGACTTCAAGCGCCAGGTGATCTCCCTCTGGGCTAAAATAAGACCTAGATCCACAAATTTGCTGGTAACCTTTGTGTTCTTCGTGTGGGGGAACCATAGCAACAGGCAGGCCGCCTTATCGAAGGTCACCTGCCTCTCTGTCACCTCATTCAAGAGCTCTCCCACTTCCGTCCAATACAATCCCAGTTTCGGGCAATCCCAAAGCATGTGGTCCAACTCCGCCCCCGGGAGGAAGCACCTCGGGCAGGCCGCCCCCGTCGACATTGAAATGCCTCCGTAGCTTGTCCGGGGTTAAATACGCCCTATGAACTACAAAGAAGTGCACTTGTTGAAAGCGAGCATTTCTACAGCCCTTCCCCGCCCTCCTCAAGAGCTGACCCCACGTTTCATCTGGTATGGGTTTCCCCACACTCTCCTCCCATTTCAGTTTCAACCCGGTAAGGGGTGTCAGTCCCTCGTGGAGCATTCGTGAGTGCAAACATGTAACGGCCTTAACCGACCCCGCGGACATCACGACATATTGGCACGCCATCGTAGTCGTTGGCTCCAACTGCCCTTCTCCCCAGTGCTTCTTTACTGCTGCTGTGACGGCCATATACAAGAGGAAGTGCCCAGCTGGTAATCCAAACTGGTCTTGCACCGCTTGGAAGGGCAGCAGTACCCCATCTGCATACAGATCCCCTACCACGTGGAGCCCCATCTCCTCCCAGTCCATGAGGGGGGACCAGTCTCCTCCATGCGGTAGCGCTGTTAACATGCCCAGAGGTATTTCCGGGGCATACGGGTGTACCACTCCCGCTCGCTTCCGACTTCTATTCCAGCAATGCCGCAACGTTTTTTCCTCGAGCGTCAGGTCCCGTACATCAAGCTGTTGGTGCATAATGATGTAGGACAATACATGTCTCGGGATCCCCCCCCCTCGGTGCAAGTCTGGTCCCCGAAATACCCTAGCCACATGTTGCGTAAGGATCTGTAACTGCGCCGCCAAATAATACAATTCGAAATCTGGCACCGCCATTCCCCCCTCGAGTTTCGGCCGTCGCAGCGTATCCAACGCCACCCGTCTCCTTCCGATCCCCCAGATGAACCCAATGGTGAGGGTCCGCAGGTCCTTAAAGAACCTAGGCGGGATCCATAGCGGTAAGGTTCTAAAATAATACAGGAGGCGCGGCAAGGCCACCATTTTGAGCAGCGCCACTCTTCCAACCACCGATAGCGGGAGCGTGGCCCAAAATGCCACTGAACCCCTCAAGGCTCTCACACACCGACCTATGTTCCCTTCCAGCAAATCTTCAGCACTATGGTAGATCCTCACACCCAGGTACGTGAAACAGGAGTCCTCCCAAACCACATCCTCAGGCAACGGCGGCTGAGGTGTCCCCGCCTTCAATGGAAAGAGACAAGTCTTACGCCAGTTTACTCTGAGACCCGACAGGGCTCCAAACTCGACGAGCGCATTCATCGCCTCCAGAAACATCAGTAGATCATCCGCGTAGAGAGAGATACAATGCTGCTCACCCCGGCAGACAATCCCACCGTACACCGTGCCCGACCTCGCGCGTACTGCCAGGGGTTCTATCGCCAAAGCGAACAATAGAGGTGACAGCGAGCATCCTTGCCGTGTGCCTCTCTGAACCGGATATGCGGACGATATCACAGAGCCCAGCCGCACCTTGGCAGTAGCCGAAGAGTACAAGACTCTCGTCCAGCGCCTGAACCTGGTCCCCAGGCCAAACCTCCTCAACACCTCATCCAGATAATCCCACTCTAGACTATCAAATGCTTTTTCTATGTCAATAGGTAACACTGCAGGCCAGTCACCCTGGTCCTACTCGCTCCCTAAAACTTGAACCAGGCGGCGGATGTTAGTCGAAGTATTCCGGGTAGGGATAAAGCCAGCCTGATCCTCATGGATCAACGTCGTCATGTGCGGCAGCAATCTAGTGGCCAGGATGCGACTCAGAATTTTATAGTCCACCGTCAACATAGACAGTGGTCTATAGGAGGTCACGTCCGTGCTGTCTTTCCCAGGTTTAAGTAGGGGCACAACCAGAGCTTCCCTCATTGAACTGGGTAGGCGGCCCTGTTTCAACGCTTCGTTATAGACTTCCAACAACTGAGGCGCCAATAAATCACTGTATTTAGCATAAAACCCCACCGGGAGGCCGTCCACCCCAGGAGTCTTCCTCCGCGCCATATGCTTAACCGCCCCCCTAACCTCAGCCAGGGTGATCGCAGCACCCAGGACCTTGGCCTCCCACTCCTCCAGCTGCGGGAGAGTGACCTCCGCCATATAATCTGACAAGCTCCCATCCCCTGTCTCTAACTGACTCTGGTATAGGGTCGCGTAGTACTCATTAAAACGTGACAGGATCGCCGACTGGGAGTAGACTATATCCCCCAACTCCGTCTTCACACTCAGTATCGAACTCCCCCTAGGCTCCGGGTTTGCCAGTCTCGCCAGCAGCGTGCCGACCTTATCGCCCTCTGCATGGACCTTCGCCGTGTACTGCCTGTAATCATAACATCGTAACCTTTGGGTCTTCGATGCTACCTGTTCCTTAGCCTCCAAAAGCTGTGGCTGCAGCGCTCCCTGCTCCGGTCTCCGGTTATCTAGCCCTCTCAGTGCCTCCTCCCCCTTCCTGACCTCTTCCAGCACCACCTTCCGTTCCCCAGAATGCTTACCAATACACAGGCCTCTCACCACCACCTTAAATGCGTCCCACTCAAGCCCTCTAGTGGAGGCCGTTCCCTTATTAACCTCAAAGTATGACTCCACTCCTTCCCGGACCTCAGCGTGAAAGACCTGATCCTCTAGCGTGTCCGGGTTCAATCTCCAATTAGGAATCGCTGTCCTCACTCGTTGCCATTGAAGGGAAAGCAGCTGGGGATTGTGATCCGAGATGGTCCTAGCTAAGTACTCAGTGTGTTTTGCCATGACAGCAGTGGCGGGGTCACAAAGAATCGTATCAATCCTAACATGTAGCTCATGGAGTGCAGAAAAGAAGGAGTAGTCCCTATCCTCAGGATGCTGCCCTCGCCACACATCTATCAGCCCCCACTCATTCTGCCAGTCCCTCCTCTGTTTCGCTATCCTACGCACCGGAGACTCAATCAGTGGCGGATGGGATCTGTCCAAGGCGACATCAGTAATGGAATTAAAATCGCCTCCCAGTATTACCGGCCCAGCCAGATAATGGGTTAAGAGTCCTGAGATGGTGCCAAAGAAGCTGGGTTGATCTGTGTTCGGGGCATAGATGCAACAAAGCGCCACCTCCCGGCCATACAGCCTCCCCGCTACCCCCACATATCTACCATCTGGGTCAATCACCTGACTCGTCACCTGAAAGGGAATCCCTGCCCTCACCCATATCAGTACCCCCCTTGCAAATGCAGAGTATGCTGTGCCGAACACCTGGCCCCTCCAGCGATTCTGTAGCGCCGCACACTCCAGCTTGGTAAGATGAGTCTCTTGGAGCATCGCTATCTGAATCCCTCGTCGCACCAGGTATGCATGTATTTTGTAACGTCGGGACATTGTATGCAGTCCTCGTACGTTCCACGTGACGCACTTCAGCTCAGGTATAGTCCCCATCGCTACCCTTCCGATGCATCACTCCCTTCACACCCCGCCAGCCCGCACCAGCAGCAGAAGTACCCACCCCCCAAACTCCCCTCAGAACCCCCAACGCCCATTCCCCCAGAACAGGAACTAACAACTGCGCATCAGCCCCCATCCAAACTACACACCCCCAAAAAAAAAAAAAGTCTATCCTGCAGTAGTCACTGCAGGGTGCCTTAAGGGCAATAGGAACGCGGTTGTGCCCCGACAAGCGGCTGCCCTTGGCCCAGCTCCCCGCTCCCAAATCCCCCCCTGTTGCCTGATACAGCTACCATTCTCCCAAAGGTTACCATGCACCCCTGCCTCACCAACATTGTCCGTAGTCCGCATTCCATTCCGGAAGTCCCGCCAGTCACAGATCGTCCGCCGAACGCGGAGTCACCTCCGGACCAACATTACTATCCACATCCGAGATTTCAGTCCCAGAGTGTCTCTTGTCGTCGTCCGACGCCGACCCACCAACCAAATCCTCTTTCTGTGACCCTGTGATCGCCGCCGTTGCCGCCAGGGCCCCCTATTTGTCCGCCGCCAGTTGTGCGAGCAGTAGGGCCTGTTGAGTCTTGTGACGTTTGCGGATACGTTGGGACTGGCGCACTCTCGCCAACTTAGGTCGTTCATACTCAGCCTTGTTTCTGCGATCCGTTCCTGCTCTGTAGGACTCCAGCCAAGTCCAAGCCTCCTCAGGTGTCATAAAAAACTGTGTCGTACCATCTAAGATGATCCGCAATTTAGCCGGAAACAGCAATGAATACTGAATCCCCTCAGTTCTGAGTTCCTTTTTGACCCCTAGGAATGAAGCCCTACGACGTTGGACATCTTGGGTATAATCCGGGAAGGGTGTGACCGAACTGTTCTCCACTGTGAAGGGCCCCACGGAGCGCGCATTTTGAATCAACAGATCTCTGTCTTTGTAATGAAGGACACGCGCCACCACAGGTCTGGGTGGGCGCCCCAGCAAAGGTGGCGTGGCCGGTACCCTGTGCGACCTCTCTAGCGTGAAGAAGGGGGATAACCCCTCCGGGGCCACCTGCGTCCTAAACCAGTTTTCCAAGTAGGCAATCATATCTTTCCCCTCAATTTTCTCTGGCAGGCCAACCACCCTCACATTATTGCGCCTATTCCTACTTTCGGCATCCTCCGTTCTTTTCTCGAGTGCCGTCAACCGTTGTAGAGCGCCCTCCAACTTTCGTTCAACTGTCACCACTGCCGGTTTCAGATCTTGCACGAGCAGTTCAGTGTCCTTTACCCTGTCCACCAACTTCGAGTGGTCAGCCTTCAGGAGGCCCAGCGCCGTAGCAACCTGCGTTATGTCGGTATGTAGAGAGTCCTTGGTCGTTGTGATGGCCTCTAGGATCTGATCCAGATGTTTATTTAACCTCCTTTCAGTCTCCGAGCTCTCCATCGCCTCTCCACCATCCGGGGCAGTACTCTGCATCGCCCCGTCTCCTCCCGTCGCTCCCGGCTTCATCTGGCCTGCCGCTCTACCCACAGCACCGCCCGATGACGACCTCTGCTCCGGCTCTCCGCGTTCAGGCAGCAAGGAGCGCCCTCCCAATCAATGCCAGTTGAGTGTCACCGAACTCTGACCACACTTCGCGCCAGCAAGGCAGCAGTCCCCTGTAGTGACGTGAAGCTGCCCCCAGCCATCCCCTCCTATACAGCTCCACTCAAGTGGTCTCCGCGCTTCCTCCCCAACTGCAGACCTCTTCAAAATCCAGCAGTCGCAGGGGCGCCCTGCCTTTTTGCAAGCGTCCCGTGCGGTCCGGGCTTCCGGTCAGCCTCACCCACCGACCCCAGGGGGTCCCGGAGTCCGCACCACCTGCCGTCCCAGGTCACCAATCATAGGCTCCGCCCGGCTTCATGCCCGACTCCTCTTCGTCCCGGTCCCCTGGTGTAGCGCCAGCGGAGGCGCCCCCCCTCACTATCGTAACAGGCCGCCGCCTGTGTGGGGCTCCCAGCAGGTCCCACCTGCGGCCAGTCAATGGTGCTCCGCTCGGGGCCCCCCGCGGGGCGCTCCGGGACCAAGCACCTCACTCCGTGCCACAGCAGTCTATGCGTTGCGCTGGGAGGGCTATTGCCTCCGAGGCGTCCCGAGGCTCCCTCTGCAATGCAGCTCACTGGAGGGTGAAGCCTCTTATACCAGAGGTGGATATGGGCGCCGGTATGTGATGAGCAATGTAGACGGGGAGTATCAGCCACCTCAGTGTAGCGCTGCCTCAATGATCCTTGGTCACAATTTCAAGGAAATGGCCCCCAAGTGCCGTGCAGGGGGGCGTCTCCTAGCCCCCAAGGTCGAGATTCACGAATATCGAATCCTGGTGCAGAACGTCCCGATATCCGGTCCGGGACTCCCAGCACTTGCGCTGCACCCCAGCCGGTCCGCTCCGTGCCCCTCCAGCTCCCTGTCCCAATGTGGGGCTTACCACGGCCTCTCGCCGTCCCTCCAGGCAGCCGCCATTTTTAAAGCACCCAGCCGGTCTCGCAGGTTGTCCGCCAGCGGCGCTCACCTCGGCGTCCGTTCTGATGTGGCTCAGGTCCCGCCGTCCAACCGCTGCAGACCCTCACTCGCCGTACCTCAGCCGAGCTTTCGGCCGTCACTGGGGGTATCTCCGCTCTCGACTGCGCTGGACACCCGGGATCGCCGCCATCTTTGAAGCTGCGTCAAGGCTCACCAGGCCCAGGTCGCAGCAAAGAAAGCTCGGTCACTGAGCCCCCTTTCGCCGCTACCCCGGGCTCAGAACACGCCCCGGGGGTTCCAACATGAGCTCCTTCTCCGCAGGCAGCCGAAAATCCTGTTTTGCAGGATTAATGAGGGATCATGGGGCGCGGAGCTACCAGCTCACGCCGCCTGCTCCATCGGCGCTCAAGCCACGCCCCCCATTTACTGCATCCTGATGACATCACAACCCCCTTTCGACCACAGGAATGGGCTTTCCAGCTCTCTTTCAAAAACAAGCACAAGAGGCTACACCAGCTGTTTGAAAAGGAACATCTTTAGGCCCGAAAATATCAAGAAAGTAAATCTGAAGTGAGATGCACGTGGGTGCTGCTCACGGTCTAAATGTAACTCGCATACTTTTTGATGGCCGCAGAAAACAAACGCATCGTCACAGAAACAATTCTGTAAAAAAAAATTACAAAGAGAAAACATAACTGACCTGGCAAAGTGGTGTTTGCTGGTGGTTTTATAAACAATTTGTGTTAGAAACAATTTGTAGAGCAATACAGTTCTTGCGGAAATATACAGTTGTGAGGAGAGTAGAGAAAAGTGAAATACTTTTCACCAGTACGGTATTTCGCAAATTCCTGGGGTGTGTGCATCTGCCCTTATCTAGTAGGAAAGCAAATAATCATATCTTTACCCTCACCCACTTATTGCCTTCAATGCACTGACCTGCAAAGCTACATGACTACAACACGCAGGGCATGGAAGCCTTCTGTTATGGCATCATGTGCCCCTATGAAAACTATGGCATAACACTATTCACACATAGTGCTCAAAAAGGGTCTTATCTTATTATACCATTACCCCAAATGTAAGATCTGACTCAGAGGCTTAGAAGTGAAGGGTCTCTGGGGAAAAAGAGGGGCGCGCGCGTCAGAAGGATTTCTAGGCTCTCATCGTCGCCATGTGTTGTAAATGATGTAATGAGGCTGGTAATAGGATATAAGGCATTTATTATGCACTACAGAGAATAAGCTGGTGATCCCATCAGAAAGCAGGGAGCTAACTGACAAAAGAGAACACATTAACAGATGACATCAAGGGAATAGAATGTTAGACTTAAAGGGATATAACAAAGCATAAGTGCAGAGAATACAACAGCTCTCTATTGAGGAAGAGCGTCGAAATGTACATACCTTCCCCTTTCAGTTTTTCGCACAAACAGCACACTCTGGCAACTTCCTGATGCAAGTAACACTGCTCAGCACAACAACCCCATAAGACCTTGAGTTTATCTTTTGCAAAGGAGCAACAAAACAGATCCTGAGACCAGAACCATTTAGAGCTGGGGCAACGTTTTGATGTATAAAAGACCAGTGGGGGATTTTTTCAAATAACTATAAATATGTATTTATCACAGTTTCATAAATATTGTCCTTAATACACATACTTCAATGTTTTATAACACTTTACAATGTCTTGATACAGAGCCTTTCACAAGTGGTATCTCGCTTCTTCAGTGCAGCCTATCTCTAGAGCAAAATAGTTCCTTATAATGGTTTAATATATTTTCATTCAGTCACATGAAAAGTTCTGCATGTTTATGCACTAAACCTCAAATTAGAAAATTCCATACTTTCGATTCCTGTCTTGCAAGGCACTGGCATGATGACTGGCTTTTAGAGACAAAACAGAACCATGTCATTTGCAGAACATGTGGCAAGTCATGGGAAAGTGTAGCAAGGCACAGGATTCCTTAGAATATGGCCAAAGGATATAAAAATGGTGCTGAAAAATCTTGCTATAAATTATTTTGTGCCTCCCTTTCCTTTGCCATTGCTCTAGCTTACAATTCTAGCAAAGTGGCAACTGTTTTGCAAAATGTGAGAGCACTATCGAGTTGCCCAAAAATGTTTTTTAAAATGTTATTGCCAGATGAAAGCGCGAGGCATAACATCAAGATTAAATATTTCCAAAAATATCCATTTGTATTTCGGTTACTTTATATGTTTTTGATACAAATTAGAATTGAAACGCAAGTGTCAGGTGGAAAAGCATTCCAATTTAAACAAGCACTGGCATAGCCAAAAGGTCTCGCCTTTGGGACCTTATAAGTGTTTAGCCATGCAACAATTGATGTTATTGCACCAAGGATATTGTGCTGCATAACTAAATACTTATAAGGTCCCCAAAAGCGAGACCTATTGGGTATGCCAATGCTTGTTTAGCTTCTTGCTTAATTGGATATTGCCTTTGTGCAGTTGGTTTATTTTTTAACTGGATTGTGTGGTGAGGTGAGTCCTCATCCCATCCTACATTATTTTTTTTATAATGCAGGGGCTTGGGCAACTGCCCATTTCCTGGCATATGTATATATTAAATGCACTGGAATATGGTTAGAGAAGACTAGCATAATGATGTCTTTGCCATATGGGCACTCGCTGACAAATTCTGGTGGCCAGTTCCGTTCTGCTAGAAGTATATCATAACCCTTTGAAAGTCGCTCCCGAAAGAGTGCTTTCACTTTTCCTGGCATGTCTCCCACCATCCAGAGTGTTATTTGATTTAACCTATGTGGAGAGCTAACCCTGGTATCCGCAGTTTCAACTTCAAAGTATTAATTCAAGTCCACTGTCTCCAGAAGTTCCTTCAGGTTCTGGCGAGCTATTGTGACTTCTGCTGCGCTGCCCAGCATTGTCTGGGCCCATTCTCCGTTCTTGAGTTGTGTCCTCAAGATACTCGGCATAACTGATTTTTAGGACATGCTACCTTCTTTTTGGTGAATTGAGTTTTTTTGTTTTTCTGAATGTGTTGATCGTCTTTGGACTTCACGCGTTCTTCTTCGTTTTCTGACCGTCCTCTTCTTTCAGATTTCTGTGACGATATCTGAAAGGTACGAGAGGAATGTGTATCAGTATCTTGATACCTGTCAGGTTTTCTCAAATTATCCCTATTCCTGAGGTTGTACCTCCTTTCAGAGGGCTCCTTTTGTGGAGCCCTACCTCGGGTTTGAGAATCTTTCTCTTTTGAATGTTGTTTATTATTTTCCCACTTCTTTTTAGAAGAGGTAGGAGTGTTTTTATAAAAGGCCTTTTCAGGACTTTCAGTCAGTTGGGGCTTCACTGGTTTCCCACCCAAACTGTCTGCCTAATTCTTCATAGGATTTTTCAATTATTCTGGCTAGTTCTTGTGGTTGTCCTGGTACATCAAATTCCCTTAACTTCAGGCGGATCGCCACTGATGCTGCTTCTCCTTTAATATTAGATAATATTATAGCTGAGACGTGTTTGAAATCTTTAAGTCATTTCATACCTAAATTTAGAGCAGGCTCCGCCCCGTATTCTTTTGGAATCTGTTTCAGGACGTCAGGTATTACCACCGGAATGACATGTGTTTTAGTGTAGATTGCAGCAAAGACTGTACCCTGTTGGACCTGGCCTCGTGGCGTGGTTCCCCCCGTTCCTCAGCACCCCGTCAGCCCAGCCCCGGACCCAGAAACCCCTGGTCGCCTTACCCATGTCCGCCCAAATGCCGACGACCAGCCCCGGCCTGTCCCCGGCCACCTGCCCAGCCCCGCGCGCCCCGAACCCGCAAGGCCCCATAGGCCCACCGGCAGCCATTTTCCCTTCCCGAGATCCCTGACTCCCTGGGCCTAGCATGACCCCAGCCCCAGCGAAACTTAGGCTCCTGACGCGCCAGCCCCCGTTGGGAGGGTGAGGGCTCCCCGAGTGAGATAAGACAGGGAGTTTCGATTGTACCTCCGGCCTCCCCTGAGAGACTGGTGTCTATCACACCTCTGGCCTTCCCCTCGGGGCCGGTTTTGATTGCACCTCTGGCCTCCCCGAGTACTGGCTCCAGACCTGCTGGGCGTCTGGGAATTCCCGGACGCATCCTCAAAGGGATCAAAGAGCCAACTGCCGGACCTCACCAACGGCCAGCCCCCAAGGCCTAAGACCTCTGCCTGCGAGGGTCCAGACATCCAAGGGCCACTGGACTATATCAAGGCCTGCCCGAGAACTAGCGGGCAGTTGTATCCTGGACTATAAAGCCCGGCTGATCTGATCGCGGCTGCCCTTGGGGGAAACTGAACTTCGGAACTCTTCGAGCCCTGCTGACGCTGTCACGGCTCATCCTTGGAACTGGAACATCGGAGCCCTGCTGACCTCGTCGCGGCTCAAGCTTGAACTTTATAGATCTTCAACAAACATCCTGAGCCCTGCTGACATGGTCGCGGCTCCTCACGAACTATCCTCCGGATCGAGCCCTGCTGACTTCGTCGCGGCTCGAGGAGTACTCTGGTCTGGCTGGACCCTCGACGCTACCCACACGAACTGAGTTGACCTCAAGTGAGTAGGACAACCAGTGCGACCACCATCTTCCGTACCCCCGGCTCGAGGATTGAGAGCTGTGCGCAGGGTACGCTTCGTACTGGCCTAAAGACTAAGACTGTCCCGCTACCCCTTACCAGAAACCTTGAGACTTTACGATCCCCCGATCGCCTGTACATGAGAGTGCTAATCCTTTTACCTGTTCATAAAGAACCTGATATCGAAAACCTACGGTGTGTTGTCTGTTCATAAGTGTGGTGTGGTCTTCGTGTGTACGATTCCATACTTGAAGTCCTCCCCGGTGGGGATCTCTCGTTAAGGCTCGGCATTATTGGTGGGAGAGGTGGATCACGGAGGAGTCTGGTAGACATAACCTGGCCTCTGGGATCGCCCCTTCTAACATTGGTGGCAAGCGACGGGATAAGAGCCTACGTCTAGGAATCGTACGGTAAAACGACTGACACACCACCTGAACAAGAACAACCATGAGTCTCATCGGAACAAGCGAAAATACCACATTTCAAAAAGACCGCCTGGAGGAATATACCCACAAAGAATTAAAACAATTCTGCAAAGATTTCCACATCGCTACCACTGGGTTGAGCACCAAAGACGACTCCCAGAAAGCCCTGACAGCCTGGGTAGAGGCCGGGGCCCACCTCCCCACGACAGAAAGAAATGGTGTGGAGGGGGGACCGCCGACCGAAACTGACGGCCAAGAAGAAGAGGGACCCGACTCCCTACCACGGAATACCGGCACGGAGAGAGGTCTGTCGGTAGAGGAAATGACAGACCGAGAGCGCAACCGAAACCACGAGCTAGAACTGGCACGACTTAAAATCGAAGGAGAACTCAAGCTGGCTGAGAAGAAACTAGCCGTAGAGCAATTACGGCTGCAAGGAGAACTGGAAGAAAAGAAGCTCCAACAGGAGCCTGAAGGAAAGAAACTCCAGCTCGAACACGAGCGCAGCTTGAAAGAACTAGAAATAAAAGCCAGAAACGAAGAAACCCGACCCCTGGGGAACAGAGACACTAGTCCCCCGGTAGAGCCAAAAGTCCACATCCCCAAGGATGTGGTGAAGGAATACTATAAGAATGACGACATCCAGCAATGGTTCAAAGCGTACGAGGTCGCCATGACCGCCCACCGAGTACCTGAGAAGGATTGGGGGGCCCGATTATGGGGCCGCTTCCTCAGCGAGGGTTGAGATACCATGCTGGACCTGCCCTCCTCCGTCATGACCTCCTACCCCCATATGAAGGACGCCCTACTGGCTCGATATGGGCTTACCCCGGAAATGTACCGGCAACGATTTAGAGACTGCAAAAAGATCCCCGGCACCACATGGGTAGAATACGTGAATTTCTACAGCCGGGCCTTGGAAGGGTGGATCAAGGGCAGCAAGGTGACCACCTTTGAAGGTCTCATTGACCTCATTGCCTATGAGCACTTATCCAACAACTGCTTTGTGGAACTAAGACAGCACCTTCTGGACAGCAAGTTGGCAGACCCCCGGAAGCTGGCTGTCGAGGCGGATCGATGGGTGAGCACAAGAGTCCCACGGGGTCCCGTGGGAGACTATGGCCGAAACGAACAAGGACCTCCACGTCAGAGGGGCGCAGGGGGTCAGGGTAGACCGAGGGGTCCCCAGGCAGGGCCTCCCCGCAGCCCCCCTAGAACCCAGCCCGGGACCTACCCGCCTGCCGCAAGGGCCGGGTTCCCTCCAGTTAGACAAGGACCCAGAATAAGCACCGCCTGCTACCGGTGTCAACAGACAGGGCATTATGCCAGCGACCCCAACTGCCCCATGCTCAAGAAACCCACTGCTGCGAGTCCCCCTGCGCGCCACCTCGCCAACATAGCCTTAGAAGAGGAAGAGATAGAGGACACGGAGGGGTGGGAACCAGCAGCCATGACCTTAGTCTCCCTGGGGGAGAGAGAAATGGTTCCCGGAACTCTCCTGCCAGATAACACTGAAAAATACCGACAGCAGGTGACCGTCAACGGGCACCGCATAGGGGCTCTCCGAGATACAGGGGCCAGTATCACTGCTGTCAGGGGGCACCTAGTCACCGAGGACCAAATAGTACCCCACGCCTCCTGCAGAGTGATCTCCGCTGACAACTCCGTCCGCATCTGCCGAATAGCTCAGGTCCCATTCGAGTGGGAGGGCGTCTTCGGGGAGTTACGAGTAGCAGTCCGCACCGACATGCCCGTGGACTGTCTCCTCGGTAACGACCTAGAGAGCTCCCTGTGGAAGCAAGTGGAGCGAAGGACTCACCTCGAGATGGTGGGCCTACCCGAGTGGGCCTGCGTGACCACCCGATCCATGGCAGCCCGAGTGTCCGCCCCCGAGGGGGTGTAACCCGAGAACCCTCGCCCCGTCTCCGCTGAGCCGGAGGGCAGCCGGCAGACAGAAGGCCTCGACCTTGTCCCCAGCGAGATCAGTGCCCCCGAACCGGGTCACCTGGACCTGGCTGGTGAACCAGCCCCGAGCACGGACGATCTCCCCGAGTTAGCCCAGTGGCGCCAGGAGGGGGGGCCCCCTCCCGAGAGGAGTTCTGCCTGGAACAGACCTCCTGTCCCTCTCTAGAGGGGCCGCGGCAGCAGGCCACCGCCCAGGGCGCTGGTGACCAGTCCGGCTCCCACCACGTCTATTGGGAAAATGGCCAGCTATATAGCGAGCAAAAGTCCGCTGAACTAGGGTCAGCCCGAGTGCTGGTGGTACCCTTACGTTTCCGCGGCTTCCTCCTGAACCTGGCCCATGATGTGCCCTTGGCGGGGCACTTGGGTCAAGACAAAACGTACCACCGTCTGGTCACCCATTTCTACTGGCCCCACATGCGCGCTGATGTGGAGGCCCACTGCAGATCCTGCCCCACGTGCCAGGCCAGCGGAAACAGCGGAGGGAGGCGCAAGGCTCCCCTCCAACCCTTCCCCGTGGTCAGTACCCCCTTTGAACGGGTGGGAATCGATATCGTGGGGCCTCTTGACCCCCAAACGTCCTTAGGCCACCGGTTCATCCTTGTCCTGGTGGACCATGCCACCCGATATCCCGAGGCCATTCCCCTCCGAACGGTGACGGCCCCCGTAGTGGGGCGGGCCATCATGGGGATCTTCTCCCGGGTGGGATTCCCGCGCGAGGTAGTGAGCGACAGAGGAACGAACTTCATCTCTAAGTACATGAAGTCTCTCTGGCAACAGTGTGGGGTGACGTACAAGTTCACCACCCCATATCATCCCCAAGGCAACGGCCTGGTTGAGCGGTTCAACCGCACCCTCAAGGGAATGATCATGGGTCTCGAGGAGTCCCTGAGGCGCAAGTGGGACGTCCTCCTCCCCTGCCTCCTGTTTGCGTACCGCGAAGTTCCCCAGAAGTCCTTTGGGTTTAGCCCCTTCGAGCTGCTATACGGGCACCCCGTCCGGGGACCCCTCAGCCTGGTCAAGGAAGGATGGGAGACGGCGTCCCTGGACCCCCCACCAGATGTGTTTCGATACATTCTGGCCCTCCGAAACCAGACTCGGAAGTTCCGAGAACTGGCCGAGGCAAACCTCAAAGCCAGCCAAGAAGAGATGGTATGACCAGAATGCCACTCTGGTCGAGTTTCAGCCCGGACAACAGGTCTGGGTGATGGCCCCTGTGGAACCTTGTGCCCTGCAGGACAAGTGGACAGGGCCCTTCAAGGTGGTGGAACGAAAGAGCCAGGTTACCTACCTCATCGATGTACAGTCCCCTAGGAACCCCTTGCGGGTCCTTCTGATGAACCGCCTGAAACCCCACTTCGTACGGTCCGAGTTGAGTTTGCTCCTCGCCACCGACGACGGAGCGGAAGAGGACACGGAACCTCTCCCCGACCTCCTGTGTGCGAAAGAAAAAGATGACTCCGTAGAGGGAGTGAGTCTCTCCTCCCTCACCCCCGAGCAGCGCGAGGACGAACGCCAGTTACTGGGACAGATTTCTGACCTTTTTTCCCTCGTCCCCGGCGTCACCAGTTGGTGCGTCCACGATGTGGACACCGGGGACAGCCCTCCGGTACGGCACAGAGCCTACCGCGTCCCTGACCGAGTCCGAGCCTGCATCAAGGCTGAAGTCTCTAAGATGCTAGCCCTGGGGGTGGTCGAAGCATTCGACAGCCCATGCGCCAGCCCCGTGGTCCTTGTTCCGAAGGCAGCCGCCCCCGGCGCTGTTCCCAAGCTGAGGATCTGTGAGGACTACCGCGGCCTCAACGCAGTCACCAGAACCGACGCACACCCCATTCCCTGAGCAGACGAGCTCATTGACCGCCTAGGGTCTGCTCGCTATCTCAGCACCTTCGACTTGACCAGCGGATACTGGCAGATCGCCCTTACAGAAGGAGCCAGAGAGAGATCCGCTTTCTCCACCCCGGATGGTCACTACCATTTCCGGGTGATGCCCTTCGGAATGAAAAACGCCCCCGCCACCTTCCAGAGGCTGGTTAACCAGGTACTGGCCAGGTTGGAGGAATTCAGTACCGCCTATCTGGACGATATCGCGTTATTCAGCTCCCACTGGACCAAACATCTCGTCCACCTCCGGGAGGTCTTGGTAGCCCTGCAGAAGGCGGGTCTCACCATAAAAGCAAGCAAATGTCAAATCGGTCAAGGGTCCATGGTCTACCTGGGGCACCAGGTCGGAAGCGTCCTCGTGGCACCCCTCCAGCCCAAGATCGATGCGATCGTGGCCTGGGAAGCTCGCACCACCCAGACAGAGGTGCGAGCGTTCCTAGGGCTCACGGGATATTACCGAAGATTCATAAAGGGGTATGGCAGCATCGTCATTCCCCTCACGGAGTTAACATCCAAAAACCAGCCCCAGAAAGTCAGCTGGACCCCTGCCTGCCAAGAGGCACTCGAAGCGTTGAAGAACGCCATGTGTACTGCCCACGTGTTACAGGCCCCGGACTACTCCCGAGAGTTTGTGGTCCAAACGGACGCGTCCGAGCATGGCATCGGAGCCGTCCTGTCCCAAGTGAACGAGAAAAGCCTGGATCAGCCAGTGGCCTTCATTAGCCGGAGGTTACTCCCTCGAGAGCAAAGGTGGAGCACCATCGAGCGGGAGGCCTTCGCGGTGGTTTGGGCCCTGAAGAAGCTGAGGCCCTACCTGTTCGGTACTCACTTCTGGGTCCAAACCGACCCCCGACCTCTCCGGTGGCTAATGCAAATGAGAGGGGAGAACCCCAAACTGTTGCGATGGTCCATCTCCCTGCAGGGGATGGATTTCACTGTTGAGCACCGGCCTGGTGTTGACCATGCCAACGCAGACGGCCTGTCCCGATTCTTCCGCCTCAGTGAAGAGAACCCCCAAGGGGATGGGTAGTTCTCTCCGCCTTTCAGCTGGGGGGGACGCGTGTTGGACCTGGCCTCGTGGCGTGGTTCCCCCCCGTTCCTCAGCACCCCGTCAGCCCAGCCCCGGACCCAGAAACCCCTGGTCGCCTTGCCCATGTCCGCCCAAACGCCGACGACCAGCCCCGGCCTGTCCCCGTCCGCCTGCCCAGCCCCGCGCGCGCCGAACCCGCAAGGCACCATAGGCCCACCAGCAGCCATTTTCCCTTCCCGAGATCCCTGACTCCCTGGGCCTAGCATGGCCCCAGCGAAACTTAGGCTCCAGACGCGCCAGCCCCCGTTGGGAGGGTGAGGGCTCCCGAGTGAGATAAGACAGGGAGTTTCGATTGTACCTCCGGCCTCCCCTGAGAGACTGGTGTCTATCACACCTCTGGCCTTCCCCTGGGGGCCGGTTTCGATTGCACCTCTGGCCTCCCCGAGTACTGGCTACAGACCTGCTGGGCATCTGGGAATTCCCCGACGCATCCTCAAAGGGATCAAAGAGCCAACCGCCGGACCTCACCAACGGCCAGCCCCCAAGGCCTAAGACCTCCGCCTGCGAGGGTCCGGACATCCAAGGGCCACTGGACTATATCGACGCTACCAACACGAACTGAGTCGACCTCAAGTGAGTAGGACAACCAGTGCGACCACCATATTCCGTACCCCCGGCTCGAGGATTGAGAGCTGTGCGCAGGGTACGCTTCGTACTGGCCTAAAGACTAAGACTGTCCCGCTACCCCTTCCCAGAAACCTTGAGACTTTACGATCCCCCAATCGCCTGTACATGAGAGTGCTAATCCTTTTACCTGTTCATAAAGAACCTGATATCGAAAACCTACGGTGTGTTGTCTGTTCATAAGTGTGGTGTGGTCTTCGTGTGTACGATTCCATACTTGAAGTCCTCCCCGGAGGGGATCTCTCGTTAAAGCTCGGCATTATTGGTGGGAGAGGTGGGTCATGGTGGAGTCTGGTAGACATAACCTGGCTTCTGGGATCGCCCCTTCTAACATACCCCAAGTGGTGGAGTCTTCCTGATGTGGTGTTATCCCCATTGGTAAACAGATTGTTAGAATTCTATGTTTGTCATAGGGACTGGTATTGGGAAATACTGCTTCGATTTGAGTAATTTTTTCAGCTATCCAGAACGGTATTTGTTCATGTTTTGCTGGTAGTTTACCCATGACTGCGTGTAAAGCCTGTGGTGTAATTTTTAGTGTATTCCCCTGGTGAGAGTTTTGTTGTGGAATAACTAATGGAAGTTGGATTGTGAGAGTCCGCATGACATATTGGACCAATTGTCTGTAGATTTTGATTAACTCTTTGAGTTGAGTAAGTCATTCTACATCTGTCATGTCTTCAATTTCAGGATGAGATGTGTAACCTGCAAAAACCGGCCAAGTTGCTCCTGGTCTACCTAGTGGACCGAGCCTGGTAATGTGATTTGAGCGTTTTAGGGTGCCTTTAAACCAGAGCTCATGCTCCTGGTATGTGAGTGGAATTTCAATATCATTGAAAGGAATATATTCCTCGGGTGAATCATCTTCTTTGTAGAAGTAAAACAAATGTGTTACTGGACTTGATTCTGGGAATACTATCCATGAATAGAATACCTCTGTCTAGTGATATTCATGTGCCTCTATCACAAAAACTGCTCTATCATCTCTCGATGCTAGGCCATGTTTTATAAGTTTTAGAGTGATGGCTCTCCTTAAATTTCTCATCGGTTTCATTAAAATCTGTTAAATTAAAAGCTGGTACAGCGTTGTTGCCTGTAGCTCCACCGGTTTCGATGTTGTTGCCGCGTTCGGTCATTGTTTAATGAAGAGCAAGTTTCAAGGGAACAAAGATAAGGTGCACAATATTTTGGAACACTGTATCCTTCAACGTTGAACAAACCAAAAAGCTAATACATGGGATTTTCGTCCTACTCAGCTATGGCGGATATTATCCCTAACCTCTACAGGCGTCTTATGGAGTATTATGAGTAGGGGTCTCTAAGAAAAGCACGACTGAGTTACTTCAGTATCTAGCATTAAATTAGTGCCTTACCAAACCGTTGGGCGCCATGTAGTGTAGTTCCTATATCCCTGACAGGCTCTGTGCATTGGAATAATATACACTATAGTTTTGACATAGGACTGAGGTCGGTATGTCTCTATCGAGTACATTAAACTTAATTATTTGTGTGTGCCAGCTAACTCAGAGGGCACTAGAATCTTTCTCGAATGAACAAGAAGGGATTAGTTTCTGACAACCGCATAAACATGACAACTTTGTTTCCCTTAGAGTCAGAACAATATCTTCAGAGTCGTGGAAACAATAGATTACAGTTTTATTCAGTCAATTGTGCATGCTTCGTTTCTACAGAGTTGCACAGAAATAGAGAAACAGGTGTTTCAATAAAAAGGGTTTATTGAACAGTCTTCTTTCACATGCAAGAGATATGAACTGCTACAATCGTAAGACAGAATGCGAAGTATAAATGTACAGCGTTAGCAGTAAGATGAAATAAAACTGTAACAGCATGTCTTGTAGCTATGACATATATTCATTAAAATACATACATAAATAACACAGGCTAAATATACTCATCTGGTGCTTCTAAAATACTCCTACCCCAGTGTACCTAACCTAAGTATAGTATGAGGGAAGAACTAGGTGCTGTCTTAGTCTGGTTTAGTTATGCCAAGAGTTGCCAAAAGTTTCTCTAGGTTCTAATCAGCTCCATGCCTTAGAATGAGAGAGGCTGGTATCTCTTTACCGGGACTGGATCTCTAACACCCCGCACGGAGCTGGATTCTCGGCGAGGAGGATGATATCATCTAGTTAATGCGTCAGTTGGGGACTTGACTTCCTTCTGGACTTGCTGTGGCGAGCTGCGTCGTGCAAGTAGGAAGCCGAACCGCACCGTGGTTTGCCATAGCAAGTGAACAAATATTTAAACCTTGAAGGTGTTTAGGAATGCCAGTATTGACGTAAAAGTCAGGCATATGAACGTCATGAATGAACCCCTAAGGAATAGATGTTCATGAATTAGAAATGAGTTCTTGGAGAAATCAATATCCAAGCAAGGGGAAGTCCTAAAGGCTTAAGAGTCTGGTTTTCCAACAACTCGATGTGACGTAGATGAACGGATGTAAGTAGCCATGCCTGTATTTGGTTAGCATGAGCAATGCCTAAATAAGGGCTGGATTTCTATGCCTATAAAAGGGCAATGTGAAATGTACCTATATAAGGACATGAATCAGGAAATAAATACTGAATCTATATCGACACACAACACCCATCCACTTTCGTATGTACGACGTTACTAAATCCTAAACATGTTAAATATATCTAAAACCTAGCTACATATGAATGGCTAAGAACATGTTTAAAAATACATTGTAAATAATGCATTGAAAACTGTTGCGATGCATAAAATACATTGGTGCTGTACATAGTAAAGCAATGTTTCATTCTAAGCATAAGTTGGCAATGAATGCTAAGTGAATGAATATACATATATTTACATTTATGAAATGCCTCATATATACAGAAGAAAAAGGGCCGAAACCATTTAATTTCAGATTACATAATCATTACACCTTGCTCCAGTGTCTGAACAAGGGCGGTGTCTCAAGTCCGGCTCTAAAATGGCTGCAATCCTTTATGGTAGAGCGCAGTTTTCAGGTCAGACCTATTATTCCAAGGCTATTAAATTGGAACAGGGTGTGCCAAAGGGCTCGGCCCTGTGTCCCATCCTATTTAATCTTTACGTATCCACTTTGACGGAAATAGTGGCGGGGTTTGGAATCAGGGTCGTGTCATACGCCGACGATACCCAACTGGTGATCTCCCTATCACAGGCACCGGATTCGGCGGCTTTCAATTTCAGGGCATGCATGCCGGAGATTGCCTCCTGGATGGCAAATAACTGGCTGAAACTTAACGGAAGTAAAACCGAGGTGCTTGTGGTAGGAGGTGGTATGTCAGTGTGGTCATCGGCGCGGTGGCCTTCAAGCCTGGGTTCCATTCCTATACCATGCACCCAAGCGAAAAACCTGGGGGTATGGTTGGATTCTAATCTTACATTTGAACCTCACACCAGACGTGTAGTGGGGACGTGTTTTGGAGTCCATAAGGGCCTACGGAAAACCATGGATCTCCTCCCAATAGAGGCCAGGAAGACGCTGGTGCATGCCCTTGTTGCTTCTCGTTTAGACTATGGCAATACACTATATCTGGGCGCCACTGCTAAATGTTTAAACAGACTTCAGGTTCTGCAGAATGCAGCCGCACGGCTGGTCCTCATGCAACCCAGGAGGGCTGCCTCCAAAAGAGCCTTAAACACCTTACATTGGCTCCCAGTTAGGAAGAGAGTGATGTTCAAGGCTCTCTGCACGTGCCATCGCATCATCCAGGGCACTGGCCCTGTGAACCAGTTTTTATGCTGCTGGTAAGTTAACGGAACTTAAATGTCTTCGTATGGAATGTATTCCTCCAGTGGTTCAACTACAATGTATGTGTGAAACAATGTAATCATCAGATCTGCAGGTTGGAACTGAACCCAAGAATAGAATACCTTTTATGTGAACACCTTCTGTGCCTCAATCACAAAGGTAACACAGCCACCTGTTGCTGGTACACCGTGTTCTAACAGCGTCATAGTTACTGTATTTCTGCAATTCTCTGTGATGTTAAGAGTGTTTGCAAGTTCATATTCCCCTCTGCTCCCTCTGTAATCCTACAGAGGAAACGGAACGCGGCCAAGCACTACGACTCGGCCTTCTGAACTGCAGGTCTCTTGTAAAACATGCTCATGAAATAAACATTCTCGTCCAGAATTCTATGCTGGACGTACTGTTTCTGACAGAGACATGGATGACACCAAACAGTGACTCTGACATGGTTAATGCAGTCCCACCAGGTTACCAAATTTGCTCCCTGAACAGACCGGTCGGGAGAGGCGGCGGGCTAGCCATACTCCACAAAGACCATATCACCTGCAGAATCGAAAGTGGAAATGTCCAAGACTGTGAAAATTGCAATTTCACTTTCCAGATCTCGCCAACAATCTCACTGTCGGGACTACTAGTGTACCGACCGCCAGGCGCCCTAGGGGAATTCGCCGGCACCTTGATGGAGCACGTCATACTAAAAACAATTACTGCCTCCAACTTCCTCCTTCTAGGGGATCTTAATCTGCATTTCTTGGACCCTGCGGATAATACCGCAGCAAACCTACTAGCAGATCTTGCATCAGTTGACCTTCATCTTCTGAACTCAAAAGCTACCCACGAGAAAGACCAGCTTTTGGACCCGATCTTTACAAATATCAGGAACCTCAAAACTCACGATCCCACTCCCCTCCCATGGACAGACCACTTATTGGTCCCCATGTACTGGAACCTCCAAACCAACCCGGCTTTAAAACAGAAAACCAGAACACTCGGGAGACGGTGGCACAAGCTGATACCAGAGGAATGGGAAGCGAAGTTAATAGAATCCACCGCACCTCTTTCCTCGGATCCCAACACGGCGGATAGAGAATTTAACGGCTGGCTCACCCACTCCCTAGACAGCCTTGTCCCACTAACCAGCACCCTTAAACACATCAAAAGGGTCAACCCAGCTCCATGGTACACACCCTCACTGAACGCACTACGGAAAGAGTGCAAAAAGACAGAACGTATCTGGAGGAAAGACAAGTCTGTGAAGGAGAAAGACGTCTATCAGGTATCCATGAAAGCGTATAAACTAGCACTTCGTAACGCCAAAAGTGCATTTTACGAGGATAAAATAAAGAATTCCTCCTGTTCAGCCAAGGAAACCTTCCTTATCCTAAAAGAGCTCCTCCATGTCCCAGCCCCTCCACAAAAATCTACGGACCCCAAAGCAGCAGAAGAAAAATGCGTCAGTCTTGCTACCTTTTTTGACGAAAAAATTTAAAAAATCCTTGCCTCTCTTCCCGCTGCTAAACCTGACACCACCGGGGAAATTAAGGACCTATCACCCTTACAGAGGAACTCCTCCGCGAAACCTGACACACCCCATCTGGCGTTCTTCGGCCCGGTTACTATAGAGGAAGTTACAGCAACATTTGCGTCAATCAAGAGTGGCGCCCCCAGTGACCCAGTACCCATAAGACGTCTTAAAGATATCACCCACATTATAGTGCCCCCGCTGACCGCCCTAATCAACACCTCTTTAGCCCAAGGTGAAGTCCCTTCGAGTTGGAAGGAAGCGGTCGTAAAAGGACTTCTTAAGAAACCATCACTAGACCCTGAGGATCTTTCTAATTATAGACCAATCTCTCTCCTCCCCTGGATAGGTAAGGTCGCAGAGAAACTTGTAAATAAAAAGCTGTCTCAATTCCTGGAAACCAACCGGTTACTTAAAAACTCTCAGACGGGTTTTCGACCAGGTCAGGGCACTGACACCGCTCTCCTCGCGGCAGTGGAGAAGACCAGAGAAATTCTCGATACAGGAGGATCAGTGGCAGTGGTCCTCCTGGATCTGAGCGCGGCCTTCGACACTGTCAGCCACCAGGTCTTGACCCAACGTCTAGAAAACATCGGAGTGAAAGATACAGCGCTGAAATGGCTCGCGTCCTTTCTTTACCAACGCTCATTCCAAGTCTGGGAATGTGAAAGCCGCTCCTCTTCCATCCCCCTCCGGTGTGGTGTGCCACAGGGCTCATCACTAAGCCCCACGCTATTTAACGTGTATATGGCCCCACTGGAGGAGCTGGTCTCTCCATTTGGAGTCACCATCGTCAGTTATGCCGACGATACTCAGCTGGTGGTAACTCTCTCTCACCCCAAGCTAGAGCCGTCCAATCTCCATGACTGCCTCTCCAATATCCATCAATGGATGAGCGACTCCGACCTGAAATTAAATGGGTCAAAAACGGAGATTCTTCTCCTAGGGCATAAAACACAGAACCTACCCCCAAACATCTGGCCCGTCTGTATGGGTGAACCCCCTGCCCCTAAGATGGAAGTTAAGAGTTTGGGAGTATGGCTACAGAAAGATCTCACCTTCAGAACGCAGGCAAGGAAAACGGCCGGCATCTGTTACGGTCTACTAAGATCATGCAGAAAGGTGCTCTCCCTACTCCCTTTCCAGTCCCGACTACTACTGATCCAAGGCCTAATTGTCTCCAGGCTGGACTACAACAACGCCATTTACTTAGGAGCTCCGGAGACCACTCTCCAAATACTACAGAAAACCCAGAATGCCGCGGCCCGGCTGCTCACGAATACCCCAGCCAGAACATCAGCCAAACCCGCACTGAAAAAATTACACTGGCTTCCGATCAGGGAAAGAGTGAGATTCAAGGCCCTATGTCTGGCTCACAAAGTACTGCATAACGCAGGCCCACCTATCCTCAGCAACTGGATCACACCCTACAAACCAACTAGAGCGCTTCGTTCGGACCATGAAAATTTAATTGTGGTTCCCAGGGTGAAAAAGGCCCGCGCAGGAGGCCGCCGCTTTTCAGTCCACACAGCGAAACAATGGAACACGCTCCCCTTGAAACTTAGATCAGAACCTAACCTCCTGCGCTTCAGGAAATCTCTCAAAACCCTTCTCTTCCCTTAAACCACCTGCACTTTCATCCTTCAGGACTAATGAGGTTAGCGCTGGGATACTCATGGGTGACTATGCGCTCTATAAAAACCCAAAATAAATAAAAATAAATAAATATTCCCGAGCTACTTGTGGGGTCAGTCATTTTAGAAGAGAAGAAAGTTAAGAGATAGGGTTTCGCACAATGTGGGGAACCATTTATCCTTACAAGCTTGTTAAACCTTCAGCCAATAGACAGCGTTTATCTCACCAACTGAGGTGGATTTCCCTTCCCACTTCAGACATCTCTGAAAAAGTGTGAGTAGGGCTTTCTGGGAAAGCACGACTGAACTACTCAGCCCAACTTTATCCATAGAATTGGCTTTGTATTAGTTCCAATGTATTTCTACACCCTCACCTTGAGGTGTCCGTACGCCGAGTTATTATTGGCTTTGTAATAAACCAGCTAACCTTAATTGGGATCTGTGATTCCTGTCATTGTAAATTGGAACTGAAATGATCGATCTGCTAATGATTTCTCCCCCCCCCACGCTTTCATGCTGAGAAAAAGAACCATCGACTCAAAGCTCCTGAGCGGATCTAGAGCATGGAACCCGGCTCCTTCAGCTGCGTAGTGTTAATTTCACCTCAACCCTCTTTAATCCACTACCAGACACTCCTGCCCCTTTTTCACATTTGCCGGTCCCTCCTTTCTCCATTTGTGCCTGTTTTTCCATCTTTCTCTTCCTCTTTCTTTCCCACTTCTGTGTTTTTCTTTCACGTGCTGGTGGTCAATATCTGGTGAGTACAAGTAAGTGATGGTCCATAAGAATGAGTGCTGTTGGCATTCTCCAGCAACCACAAGCACAAATTGAGCCTACTCGGGTTTTCAAAAACAATGATCATGTGCAAACAGATAACAAACAGCACAGTTACATTTCCACAAATGCACTATCTCCAGGAAGTTGTTTGAACTCAGGAAACTGCATACCTTGGCACGGTGCTCAATATGCAGTGCATAGGACGTGCTCATGCAGAGAAAGTTGTGCATGGAATAGAGAGAATAATAATAAGTGCAAAAGTGACAATTCAATATTCTGCATTATTCAATGTTTCCACAAAACATATTACAGTGGTGTAAGCTAATCTATTTCGCTCATCAATTTATTTCGTGGTAGCCCACAGCAGTGGTACAGACAGATGTTACATTGACGTTTCGACCCCAAGACTATGTGTGACAATGAATCATCAGACTGAGTCTTCTTCAGGACAACAAAGGATAGAACCCAATAAAAATGGAGTGGTGTCATTGCGATATGTATATGTCACTCTTAATATAAATTGATTAAAACGTACTAGACAGTCATCAATGAGGAGCTGTGGTTCTATCAGATTGAGAGAAAATGGCAAGAGGTTCCAGACGGTCACGTTCGTGAAATATAACAAATGAATCACAGAAGACGACTGAGGCAGAATAAAACACAGCACATGGCACTATCAATACAGGTCATCAAAATCATCAATATATTGCAATAAAGGTGCATCAGATGGAGGGAATAGCCACCATAATCCCTCATTTAGATGGCTAGCCTGAAATCTACAATTATACACTATAGCTCAGCACCCTGTTAAGGATACAGATTGAAACAGAAATCCATGTATCATATGCAGGACTTGTAAAACGTGGTAACTCACCCATGATGGTCTCAAGGGGCTGAATTGTAGGCACGTGGAGATACGTGACTTTGACCAGAAACACTGGATGTTGCTGCTGAGACTTGAACCTGGTTTCCACTGGTTACGAAGGCAGCAGCTCAGGCCCATATGTTCAAGCTTTTACATGTGTCTCCATCACTGATATGATAGAATGGGAGATGGTCCGCGGTTGGATTTGCAGTAAGTCTTTATTTCTAAGTTTATCATATTGAACAGAGTAGCTTGTAGCTAAAGCAATCATCAATAACAGAAGTTGACACATTTCTTTCCTTTGGGACTTTTTCAGGGCTCCTAGAAATAGTCGTTTTCACAAAAAGCTGGTGCGATAAGAAGGTCATACACGCACCTGCTCTTAAACGTGGGGTTATCTTCCTCCAACACACACTTACATCTATTGGAAGTGAGTGAGCAGGGTAACAATCAGTGATCAGTGAGTGAATACTGAACTGGAGAGTATGAAAATTGACTTTCCCCACTCGCCTCTGAAATGAAATGAAATGAAAAAAGTTTTCAACTGTCTCCTGAAAGGAAGCAGGTCCTGAACCATCCTAAGATAAGGGGGCAAACTATTCCACAGGCGGGCGGCTAGCACTTGAAAAGAGCTCCCGCCCGAGAATGGGCGAAACTGGGAATAAGGGCCTGCCCAGGGGCCCTCAGTGTGGTGTTGGGTTCAAATCAGGCCTACATATTCTGCTAAGCTCTCGAACACCTTAGTATAGAAGTTGGCACGGACACTGGAAAAGGTAAAAGACAAGTTTATTAAGACCCCATGGGGTGGTGATACATTCCTACCGCACCCTTCGGCAGTGTAAGAAGTAGCACACCGAACATTGGTGCGCGACCTCTTTTATACAGTTTAATAGCAATAAAAAGATTGGGCGGTCACAAGTTACACATTTTAGGTACATATAAGGTCATTTTTGGAACACAGCCAGCAGGTGGGAGGAGTTAAATAGTACTGGTCAGTTAGTACCAACATTCCTAAAGAGTGACCAGTGAATGCATGATGCGCATGTGCGCTTGACCAGTACTAAAAATAGCCTTGTTGCCGAGCAGAATAAGGGACCATGAATATCAAAAAAGGACAAAAGGGCACACTGACCACGAGGCAGCGTGTTCATAGAAAACGGAAGTCAGAGGGATTCAAAATGGCCCCCGTTCGTTTTGGTCAAGTTAACAGAAAAGACCGTGTAGCTGTGCTAAACGCTAACTCAGGAGCTGCCAAAACACGACAGACGGCCCTTTTAGCATTTAGCAAAAGCTACCTCATACTGAACATAATCAGAATGTTCATCATCAATGTTAATAGCCATTAGTTTCAATACTTCGTCGTTGATCAGTTTCTCTTGCTTAACAATAGCTCGTTTGGACGGAATACAGGCTGTGATACATACAGAACATAACGTAGGGCCGCATTGAATACATAGACAAAGGGTAAATAGTACTCCAAGAAAGACACAGAGAATCGTTAATAATTTCCAACCCCAAGTAGTAAGCAGAGTCCAGAACCACCCAGAAAAGGTCCATGCTCCATTTTCTGGATGGATCTCAGCAGCTATCTTATGTAATTTCGTAATTGAATCATACACAGAAGGTGAGTTATCTGGCACATACACACAACAACTACTCCCGATGACGCGGCATGCTCCACCCCTATCAGCTAGTATCACATCTAAAACCATTCGATTCTGAAGCGCTACAATTCTGGTAATTTGCAATTCCTCAGTAATATTCCCTAAAGCAGAGGCAGTTTCATTGGCGACAGCTTCCACCACACGTGTAAGCCGCCTTATCTTCCTGCTATTCAGTGCAGCTCCTACAAATGAAAATAACCCCAAGTTGAAATCTACATATTGTTGTAAAGTGGTATCAGTCTGATCAATTTCATCAAGATCTAATGTTCGTTTAACTCTGTTCAGCACGAAATCATGGTACAGAACGTAATCATTGTGATACATGGGAGGAGCAATAAACACAGGTGGTAATACAAAAGCTATATAACATGTTCCCAACCATCCCAATGGTAGACGATGGTATCCCTTATTTCCACAAATGAAATATGTGTTACGTGAAGCTACAAATGCAATTCCAATCGGTGTATCAAAGGTAAGTGTAATATTACATTCACTGCGACCTACAGGGATTGTACCTTTATTTCTAATACACAAATCTGCTTTTGTATCAATGACTGTTATCATATGCAAATTCGTCACATTTATAAATCTTTGATTCGTATATACACGAGGTGTAGAAACATTGTCCGGACGATACTCTTCCCATTCAAATTTAGTTCCTTCAGCATGTGGATAGCCTTCTTTATCGTTATAGCATATTTTATTCAATCGAAAAAGTAGTCCACCTTTCGTTGGCCATCGCAAGGTGAAGAGAAGAGTGTACCAAGCATGACAAGAACCATTATGAGAAAACGGGAGAGGAATGAGTGGTGTTCCTCCCCTCTTCTGATGTCCGGGCAACATTCCACATACCCAACAATTGGACATGTTGGTCATGTTATGAGTATGATGCAAAATCTGAATAAAGCTGTTATTCAAATAAGTCTGCCTATGTCTTTCTTCGTGAAAAGGCAAAGTAAAATGAAAATGTTCAGATGGACTCGGAGTGGTGGGCAGCAAATGTTCTCGTACAGGAAACAATAGTTCTATAGTCCAAGCTAATACTGCGATCACCACTACGGTCAAGACAAAAAAAACAGCACCAAGAATTCTCCCTTTTCGTGTCGAAGGAGATGCCATAGTTCACAAAACAATATTCTTCAAAAGCAACACTAAGCGGAAAAATAAAAACGATGGTTCTGGACCGAGGCTGCCGTTGATTTGTTCTCCGGGATTCAAGACGGGTGTCGCTACACTGGGTAGAACTGATCCCCCCCCCTTGATATTCCCGGCTTCCGTTTCACAAACCTCAGAGCGGTTACCAACCAGTTTCAACAACACAAAAGGGAATCTTATTTCCTGGGACGTAGATTGTACTTCACTTTATCAGAAACAACGTGGTCCGGGAAGGCTCCCTCCAATTCATCAGGCGTGACAGCTGGGCTCTTTTCTGTATCCAAAATCTTTCTGTAGTCGGATAGCACCACAGGGCTCACCAGATCCGGAGAGACACGTCGGCAGTGCGTTGAATGTATCCACCGCTTCTTGTTGGTGACTCTCACAGCAGTTCGCGTAGCCAGCAGCACTTGTTCAGGGCCATGCCACCTCGGTTCCAAACTGCTGGATTGCTCAAATACTTTGACCATCACGTGGTCCCCAGGGCGGAGATCGTGAGCCTCACCAGTGGAGTTATCAGGGAGCGCCTCTCGAACCTGTTGATGAATAGAAAGCAAATCATTTGTTAATCGTGCCAAATAATCGTTCATCATTATACAAGGCACATCATGTATTAAACGAGGTTTTGGAATTCCCCAAATATTCATCGGCCTTCCAAACACCACTTCATAGGGTGTGAGGCCAGATCGAGAATGTGGGACTGATCGAATGGACAGCAATGCCAAAGGCAAAGCATCCGGCCATTTCAGAGATGTGGATGCCACTATCTTTGCTAGCTTCAGTTTCAGAGTTGCATTGTATCTCTCGACCAAACCTGCTGATTGTGGGTGAAAGACTGCGTGGAATCGTTGTCTGATTCCCAATCCTTTCAGGATGTACTCGGTTACTTTCCCGATGAAATGAGGACCATTATCACTCCACATAAGTTTACAAACACCATAGCGCGGGAAGTACTCTTTGAGTAACACCTTAGCTGTTGTCAATGCTGTATTGTCTTTCGTAGGGTAAGCCTCAATCCATTTGCTGAAGGCACACACCACCACTAGGACATACCTGAGATTATTACAGCGCTCCAGCTGGATGTAATCCATTTGCAGTACTTCGAATGGTGCAGTAGGTGGAACAAACCCTCCTTTGGGAGTATGAGTCCCTTGTCCAGGATTGTGCTGTAAACATATCAAACAAGTCTGTACTACTCTCTTAGCCGTGCTTGCAATATCAGCATTTTCCCAAACTCGTGTAAGCAATTTAGTAATTGCGAGAGCTCCAATGTGTGCCAGCCCGTGTGTCATTTGCACCATTGTTTGTAAATAGGCCATGGGTAGTTTCCATCTCTCCATATCTTTACTACGCCAGCAACCCTCATCATCCAATACTCCTTCAGTGGCCCATTTCATAAGTTCTGCCTCAGATGCTGACTTCTGTATATCTAATATTTCTTCTCTAGTATCATGCCACCGCTCGGCTTGTGACTTCACCACATACATGGGGAAATTATTTTGCAGCATAGCGGTCTCTCTCGCAATGCGATCTGCGAAAGCATTGCCTTGCCCTATTTTGTCCGTCACCTTTTTGTGTGCACTGCACTTGACTATTGCAACTTTCTTTGGGCATAACAGTGCATTCAGGAGATCGCGTACCAATTCTCCATGCATGATGTGTACTCCGTGTGAAGTCAAAAATCCTCGTTCCTTCCAGAGTAGGCCAAAATCATGCACTACTCCAAAAGCGTAACGACTATCCGTGTAAATGTTCACACATAGTCCAGCACTTAACTCACATGCTTTCGTTAAGGCTATCAGTTCAGCTGCTTGAGCCGATTTCTGGGGTATTCGTGCTGCTTCTACAACTGTCTTAAGTGTCGTGATCGCGTAGGCTGCAGAAGTCGTACCATCTGGTAACCTCACGCACGATCCATCAACCCACAGTTCCCCATCTACATCTGGAAACGGTGTATCCTGTAAATCGATACGACCCTTTGTCTGTTCCTCAGTCAGAAAAACACAATCATGTTGTTCTTCCTTCTGAGTCTCAGCAACAGGATCCGGCAGTAAAGTAGCAGGATTCAGTATCGTACATCGTTTTAGTGTGATGTGCGGCGCCAACAATGTTAGCTCATATCCTGTCAAACGGGCGCTGGTTAGATGCTGTGTTTTCGTTTGATTCAGTAACGCATCTACCGCATGGGGAACTAACACCAACAATTTGTGTGACAAAACTATTCCCTCACTTTTTCGTATCGCAACTGCTGTTGCTGCAACTGCTCGAAAACATCCAGGCAATCCTCGAGCCACAGGGTCGAGTACCGCCGAGAAGTATGCACAAGGCCGCTGTTTGTCTCCGTGTGTCTGCACTAACACTGACAATGCGCACCCATCCTTCTCGTGTACATACAATGTGAAAATCTTCGTGTAATCAGGTGTACCTAACACTGGTGCAGAACAAAGAACTTGTCTTAATTGTTCAAAAGCATTCTGACATTCATCCGTCCATTCAATGGGGATCGGTGTATCTTTAGACAACAATGCCAACAATGGTTTAACGATATGTGAAAAACCCAATATCCATTGCCTACAAAAAGACGTCAAACCTATAAAGGCACGAACATCCTTCTGGGTGCGAGGAACTGGAGTGTCTAGGATTGCTTGAATTCGATCTGGTGTCAATGCACGGCCCTCCTTAGACAAAAGATGACCGAGGTAGGTCACCTTTGGTCTACAATATTGCAGCTTTTTCTTCGAAACTTTATGATTATGTTTGGCCAGGAAGGAAAGCAAGGAAAAGGTACTCTTCTCACATTGTTCTGGCGTGTCTGCAGCAAGTAAGATATCATCTACATATTGAATAAGAGCCACTCCATCTTGTAATTCAAAGGAATCAAGCTGTCTTTTTAATGCCTGACTATAAATGCTAGGACTTTCAGTATAGCCTTGAGGAACTCGACAGAATCTGTACGATTTATTGTTCAATGTAAAGCCGAATAGATATCGACTATCAGAATGTACAGGGATCGAAAAGAAAGCATTCTTCAAATCGATGACTGTAAAAGTAGTTGCCGTCGATGGAACCAACGTAAGCAACGTGGTGATGTCAGACACCACCGGGTATTGAGGCACTACTATCTTGTTTATTTCCCTCAAATCAATAATGAAACGGTAAACCTTAGCATCTGTATCTCTTTTAAGGATCGGTAAAATGGGGCTATTGCAAACATTGTAGGGGACTTCCTCAACTACTCCTGCCGATATCAAATCATTGACAATGTGTATCAAAGCAAGTTCACCCTCTCGGGAAATCTTATATTGTGGGACACGTGGTAGAGATACTCCCTCCTTTACAGTAATACGTACTGGAGGAATTATCATCCGCCCCACATCCGTATCGGAAGTGGCCCACAACGTTTTCGGTAAGGAGGCCAGTACTTCAGATTCATGGAGAAAACACACTCGCTCTAATTCTGGGTAATTCTCATTCAACACAACTCGCACTCCTTCTGCGGCACAGCGAATAGTGGCTCGAAAGTGTTTTAACATATCGAGTCCCATAATATTATCTGGTGTATTTGGAGACAACAAAAAAGGACAAGGGGCAGCAAATTTATCAACATGAAATGCAACTGGTTGAGACAGTGGGCTAGAAGTAGGTGTTCCATCGAACCCTATAGCTGTAATTACCTCGCCAGACAGGGGAGCCCTTGGAACCAAGTATTTGGACAAGGCGCTACGAGTAGCTCCTGTATCGACCAGAAATTGATCAGTAGAACCCAGAACATGTGCTTCTATATATGGACCCCTTTGATCAACTGGTACCTCAACCGATTCCACACCCCATCCTACGCAATCCTATGCATAGTGCTCATCCCGTGGCTCAGCAGAACCACCCTCATTTATCTGATATTGATTACGATTATCAAACGTATTATAATCTGTCTGACCACGACCCCTTGCTCCATATCCTCCGCGATCATTCATGCCATAACCTCCTCGATCAGTCGTTCCATAGCCTCCTCTTGACCCCCCATAATTAGTTCTAGACCTCCCACTTCCTCGTCCCCTCAAATTACGCTGCTCTCGAAACACCGGACAGTCTGCAATCCAATGCCCAAACTGTTTGCAGTACGCACATTGATTCACAGAAATGTCAGAACGAGGGGGAGGAGCATTACTGTACGATCCTCGCCCTCCTCTATTGTTTCCTCTCGTAGCCTGGACCTGAGCTAACATTACCTTCGTCTTCAAATCCTTCGCCTTCTTTTCACTACTTTCTTTTGCCTCCAATTCCTGTCATTCATAATATTGAGCCATAGTCAATAAAGAAGCAGGGGTTGCTGTGGTCCATGAACTTTCACTCGCTTTTAATCGTTTCGCAATCTCCGGTAGGAGATTAGCCACATACTTATCAACGAATAAGTGCCTGCCTGTATCTTCTGTCAATGATTGACCACTGTAATCATGGAACGCTTCCTCGAAGCGAGAGAAAAAATCAGAAACCGATTCATCCACTTTTTGTGTACAAGAAGCTAACATAGTCCAATCAATCTTTTTAGCGGGAGCAAGAGTCTTTAATTTTGTTAGTATGGCCTGTGGAAGGTCTAATATTAATTGACACGGCTTACATGCTGGTTCTCTATCTAAATCAGCCTGAACAAGATCTTTCCAAGTGGCCCCGAGAGTCGTGAGGTCATCAAACTTACGAATCGCTCTCCACATATCAGGAGGCAATATCAACCCGAAAAACAGGTCAATATCAACTAACGTCATAATACACGAAGAAATCGCGCTTTCAACATTTTCATAAAAAGCCGCAGGATTTTTACGGGGATCAGGTAAAGCATTCTTAAGCGCCATAACATCTGCTCTATTCCAAGGCGTATAAACCCAGTTATATACAAAATACCCTTTCGCATCTTTGGATCTTTTATCATCATCTGTGCCATCCCCTTTATGAGGGACATATAAAGGCGCAGCTTCTCGCATAGGTCTAACATTAATCGCAGCGATCTTATCTGTTTCAAAGATAGGGCATTCTTTGGATATCCCCGTCGCTCCGGACGCAGACGAATTCTTCGACTTTGCCAACTCCCGTAGTCGTGTCGCCTCATTGCGCAGTTGAATCAAACGCTTGAAGAAGTCGTCCGCATCTGAAAGAACAAAAAGACCTTTACGAAAATTCTCACGACCCTCGGATATCTCCTTTGGCTCTAACTCGAGAGAATATTTTCTGTACCGCTCAACAACTTCATCTCCAAAATGATCTAAAAAATACAGTCGCTCCTGATCAGACCACTGTTCCATTTTCGCAGTAATGTCAGAAACAGTAACAGTATTAATATTTAGCTTTCGTGCAAACGAACGTAATTCCGCAGTTCGTTCCGCATGTAACCTGGTACGCTGTGTTCGATCACTATCCTCGTCTGATTCCTCGTTCGGAGCCGTAGGTGCGACGTACGGAGGCGGACAACGATCTAGTAATGAAAAATCATCTGTTTCATTAGTAAGGACTGGATAAAGAGGACGCCTGATAGGGAATTGACCATTAACCTGTAAATTGCGTTCTCGTCTCTCCCTCTCTTTCTTTTCATGTAATTCCTTCTCCTGTAGCTGTAAAGCTTTGTCATGTGCAGCCTTCCGCTGCACTTTCTCCGCCAAGGCTTCCTCACGCTTCGCTCGTTCACGCACCTCTTTCTCCCACATACGCACACAATCAAACATATCTTGTCTAGACCTTCGCTGAAACAAACACTGCTCTACATATTGTACCTTTCGAATGTCAAACGATCCATATAGTGGCCACTGTAATTCACGATCAGTCTTAGTATACTTATGCCATAATGTACTATACATTATTGGTGGAATACCGAATTTGACATACATTTCACGATTTGGAGTCCCCTCTGGGGGAGCCGGCTGTTTTTTACTTAATCGATAATTGGTACCATTTTCAGGACAGCACATCCTGCGGAGTGTGCTAAAAACAGGCATGTTTCAAAAAGTACCACGAGAACGCGATACTACAAAAATGACACCTAACGCGGTGTACCGTTCAAATCAAATAAATCAGAGAAATATCCCTACATGCCTGCCTATGTGAGGTGCACTTCACATATTCAAATTCAAATTCAAAGATTCAAACGTTAGCTAACTTCAAACAAATTCAAATTCAAATTCGAAATTCAAAAAGCCACAGTAAGTGTCAGTAGACTACCTCACCAATCAAAAGCTTACCAAATATTTTCAAACGTCCAAAGTCCAACTGCCAAGTTCTGTGGTCAAATCAGCCAAAACGGCACATCACGACAATCCAAGATCAGAATCTCAGTCGGAGACCGGCGCCACCTGGAAGGTCAGATCGGAAGGAAGGAAAAACACACCGTGGGTGCCAAGACTCGGGTCACTAAGTGGCAGCGTACGCGTCCATGGCGAGTTTCCTGACCTTCGTCACGACCTCTCCTTCGGGCATCCGAGTCGCCGATGAGTCCCTTCGTGGTCGCCAATTGTGGTGTTGGGTTCAAATCAGGCCTACATATTCTGCTAAGCTCTCGAACACCTTAGTATAGAAGTTGGCACGGACACTGGAAAAGGTAAAAGACAAGTTTATTAAGACCCCATGGGGTGGTGATACATTCCTACCGCACCCTTCGGCAGTGTAAGAAGTAGCACACCGAACATTGGTGCGCGACCTCTTTTATACAGTTTAATAGCAATAAAAAGATAGGCGGTCACAAGTTACACATTTTAGGTACATATAAGGTCATTTTTGGAACACAGCCAGCAGGTGGGAGGAGTTAAATAGTACTGGTCAGTTAGTACCAACATTCCTAAAGAGTGACCAGTGAATGCATGATGCGCATGTGCGCTTGACCAGTACTAAAAATAGCCTGTTGCCGAGCAGAATAAGGGACCATGAATATCAAAAAAGGACAAAAGGGCACACTGACCACGAGGCAGCGTGTTCATAGAAAACGGAAGTTAGAGGGATTCAAAATGGCCCCCGTTCGTTTTGGTCAAGTTAACAGAAAAGACCGTGTAGCTGTGCTAAACGCTAACTCAGGAGCTGCCAAAACACGACATCAGGGCACGGGTGGGCACGTAATGGTGGACCTGTTTCCTCAAGTTAACGGCTCCCATACCATGAAAGCCCGGAACGCCAAAACCAGTGCTTTAAATTGAATCTCTTACCGATTTGGAGCCAGTGCAAAGTTTTTAGATGGGAAGACATATGTGCTCTGGGCCCCTCCATAAGAGTGGCCCTGGCTGCAGCATTCTGAGCGACCTGCAGGGGGTTAAGTAGATACACAGGAAGACCCAAATATAACACATTGACGTACTCAAGCCTTGAGATGATCAAGGCTTGAACTACCGTGTTCCGGTGCTCCACAGGCAGCAGAGGGAGAAAGTTACGTAACATTCTCAACATTCTCAACCAGCCAAAACATGTACCAACCACGGTCTGAATTTGGGCATTCATAGTTAGCGAAGGGTCTGACTATACTCCTAGATTTTTCACAGCAGTTACTGGAGCCGCCTGGGGAGACGTGTCGCAAGGCCACCATTCGAGCCAAGAGTCACAGGGTGGACAGCCGAAAAAAATGATCTCTAATGTTTCAGAGTTGCATTTCAATTGGTTGAACTGAAGCCAGGAAAAAACTTTCGATAAACAGGTGTTAATCTCCTCACTACTGAAGTCACAACCTTTGTCACGCATGACTAGCTGTTCTGTATCATCGGCGTAAGATATAATCTTAGCGCCGTGTAACTCAGCTAAAAGAGTAAGAGGAGCCATATAGATGTTAAAAAGGGATGGACTCAGAATGGACCCCTGCGGGACCCCCACCTTCAACGGGGGAATGGGGGCTGAAAACGGGGGGGAATATATTTCTTGATGGCGGTTGTTGAGGAAGTAAACAAACCACTTCAGTACCATGACCCCGATGCCACTATCCGACAAGCTTTATAAGAGCCGGTTGTGGGGCACAGTATCAAAAGCCAGGGAGAGATCTAAAAGTATCAACACCGCAACTTCCTCCTCTGTCCAATTGCTCTTTAATGGAGTCAGCGACTTCTAGTAAAGCTGTTTCCGTGCTGAGATGGGTCCTGAAACTAGACTGACTATCATGGAGAATATGGTTGGCCTCTACATACTCCGTCAGTTGAAGGTTGACGTACTTCTCAAGAGTTTTGGAGAGGAACGGCAGTAGTGAGATGGGCCTATAGTTTGCGATAACATTAGGGTCTGCCGAAGGCTTTTTCAGCAAGGGGATAATTTTAGCCCTTTTCCAATGGCTGGGGACAAACCCCTGCTGTAATGAGGAGTTAAGAACCAAGTTGACTGCAGGATTATTAACCTCTGCAATGCCCGTCATAGTTTTTGCAGGGCACGGATCTAGAGGAGAGCCGGACTCCAAAGAATGCATCATCTCGAGAGATTTCTCGAGAGAGATAGGAGAATATTTAGTGAGGAGCACCCTAGTGTCAGTGCTGTCCCGGCCCACTGCGACTAGTCCAGCTTGCAAACCAGGCCCGGGGGTGCAGAGAGACTGTTGGATGGTAACACTTTCATCATAGAAATAGTTTGCAATATTATTGACCCAAGTAGACGTGGGGGGTGAATGGAATACTCTTCGCACTCGGGGAGGAAAACTCCTTAACAATTTAAAATATTTCCTTACTCCTGTTGCTGCCAGCCTCAATTTTTGAGGCAAGACGGTGTTGCTTACCCTCACGAACACCCTTATAGTATGTTTTAAGGGCCAGTTTGTATCTCATTTTTGCTCTTGGGTCAAATTTAGCTCTCCACACTCTCTCCAATTGTTTGCAGATGCTTCTGCTTTTCCTGAGAGATTGAGTGAACCAGGGAGCAGAAACGCGCATAGATTTAGCCTCACGCGAAGAAGGGGGGGCTAATTCAAAGGCTAGCCAGTTGTCCAGACTCTGCGGTATGCCTGGCGCATTTGCTGCAGGTAAATGATTTCGCATCCACACGAATAAAACTCGAAATGGAAGGAACAAAAATGTAGTTGCAAAAATATCACGATGCAAGCGGCAAGGCAAGAGAAGGAATGAGACCTTCCTCCCCAGACAGGCCTTACCTCTGTGTGTGCGTCTCCCTGACTGCTTGCTTAAGCACGTCGCCAGGAAAGGAACCTTAGATAAGTGCGTCAACATGCACGTGGCTGGAATGACTCTTAAATAAGCGCGTCAACATGAACGTGGCTGGAATGACCCTTAAATAAGCGCGTCAACATGCACGTGGCTGGAATGACCCTTAAATAAGCCCGTCAACATGCACGTGGCTGGAATGACCCTTAAATAAGCCCGTCAACATGAACGTGGCTGGAATGACCCTTAAATAAACACGTCAACATGCACGTGGCTGGAATGACCCTTAAATAAGCGCATCAATGTGCATGTGGCTGGAATGACCCTTAAATAAGCCCGTCAACATGCACGTGGCTGGAATGACCCTTAAATAAGCCCGTCAACATGAACGTGGCTGGAATGACCCTTAAATAAGCGCGTCAACATGCACGTGGCTGGAATGACCCTTAAATAAGTGAGTCAATGTGCACGTGGCTGGAATGACCCTTAAATGAGCGCGTCAATGTGCACATGGCTGGAATGACCCTTAAATAAGTGAGTCAATGTAAACATGGCTGGAATGACCCTTAAATAAGCGCGTCAACATGAACGTGACTGGAATGACCCTTAAATAAGCGCGTCAACATGCACGTGGCTGGAATGGCCCTTAAATAAGTGAGTCAATGTGCACGTGGCTGGAATGACCCTTAAATGAGCGCATCAATGTGCACATGGCTGGAATGACCCTTAAATAAGTGAGTCAATGTGAACGTGGCTGGAATGACCCTTAAATAAGCGCGTCAACATGCACGTGGCTGGAATGACCCTTAAATAAGTGAGTCAATGTGCATGTGGCTGGAATGACCCTTAAATGAGCGCGTCAATGTGCACATGGCTGGAATGTTAAATAAGTGAGTCAATGTGCCCGTGGCTGGAATGACCCTTAAATAAGCGCGTCAACATGAACGTGACTGGAATGACCCTTAAATAAGCGCGTCAACATGCACGTGGCTGGAATGACCCTTAAATAAGTGAGTCAATGTGCACGTGGCTGGAATGACCCTTAAATGAGCGCGTCAATGTGCACATGGCTGGAATGACCCTTAAATAAGTGAGTCAATGTGAACGTGGCTGGAATGACCCTTAAATAAGCGCGTCAACATGCACGTGGCTGGAATGACCCTTAAATAAGTGAGTCAATGTGCATGTGGCTGGAATGACCCTTAAATGAGCGCGTCAATGTGCACATGGCTGGAATGTTAAATAAGTGAGTCAATGTGCCCGTGGCTGGAATGACCCTTAAATAAGTGCGTTGACGTTGTCAGAATGACCCTTAAATAAGCATGTCAACATGCACGTGGCTGGAATGACCCTTAAATAAACGCGTCAACATGCACGTGGCTGGAATGACCCTTAAATAAGCGCATCAATGTGCATGTGGCTGGAATGACCCTTAAATAAGCCCGTCAACATGCACGTGGCTGGAATGACCCTTAAATAAGCCCGTCAACATGAACGTGGCTGGAATGACCCTTAAATAAGCGCGTCAACATGCACGTGGCTGGAATGACCCTTAAATAAGTGAGTCAATGTGCACGTGGCTGGAATGACCCTTAAATGAGCGCGTCAATGTGCACATGGCTGGAATGACCCTTAAATAAGTGAGTCAATGTGAACATGGCTGGAATGACCCTTAAATAAGCGCGTCAACATGAACGTGACTGGAATGACCCTTAAATAAGCGCTGTCGCAGGGTTTCTGTTCTCACACAGAACTGTGCACAGAGGAGTGGAACCTCGGCAAATTAGGGTGTCCCAAAACTTACCTTAGCAACCAACTCACCCCTTACCGAGCTAGCTACAGTGTCTCATTGGACATATCTGAACTCCCAATGTTTAGACAAACCAGAACATGAACTTACAGTACCTCAGGGTACGTGGAACTCATGAACACTCTTTTGTTATATTATCATTACAAACCAGAACATGGAGTAAAGAAGACACATGTGCATTTGAAATGTTTATTTACTAATGCCGTCTTCTCAGGCGCAGTATCTTAGATAATACAAGTATACTTATTATCAGTATCAAAATTATCAGCATAGTTACTAAGACATAAAAAGCAAATGGTGACAGCATGTTAACATGCTTTAATGAATAAGAGTTAACAACACTTATATCTCACCCTCCCTAACACATATATTATATTATTAGCTAAGAAGGTCTCTTTGGGTTGTTTTAGGGCGGGCCCATACCTTAGTGTCCTAGCATGAAGGAATCACATCAGCATACACCAGCTCTCTCTGCATGTGCACCGCATCAAGTGTTTTAACAATTCTCGTGCAAAGCAATATCAATCCCGCCTCAAGCCCAAGTTGGCAAAGGCTGCACTTGTGTTATGACTATGAAGGCGTGGAGATCAGACCTCATAACAATTCCATATCGTGTTGCTCCTGAAACTTCAGCACTCTCCGTGCAGACATGGTTTATTAAACAAAGCTGATATCAGAGCAATAACATATTATTCTCACATACACCACGGCAAACCACTAGGTTGAAAGCTAAGTCAACAATTTAGGGTCGTGTGCAGAAGTTGCAAGAAAGGAAAAATGGCGTTGAAACCTCAAATGTACCTATGCTAACTTAACACGATATAAGGATATATAGGAGCTATATAACACCCCCCCATGATCCGAGAACGGACTAAATAAGATAACAGAAGTGCCATCACATGAGAGCAGAATCCAACAATAAACGAGCATGAATAAAAATTCAATTATAAAAACTAATGCTAAAAAATAGCCCAAAGGTATAATGTGGCTCAAGCCAATAGGCAAGCAAAAATAAAATGTCTTGACCAAAAGTCAATAAAATCAAGGAAATGCTATTAATCAGCACGTCAATTCGAGGCAGCGTTTATGATAAGACTGTATATGAAAAGTAAGCTGCAACAGCCTCCAGGAGGAAGTCACTGTCCTCATCCGAAAACAGTTCAGCCATCCAATTTAAAAGATGAAAGGAACATACGTGATCTCCCAGCACCGGATCCTCTATAACCATCAGAGGACAGCTCGGTGGGTTTTCAAGAAAACTTCGTTCCAAGAAATTTTGCGCTGCCGACAATACATCCCAGGGACCCATTAGTCCATGCGCCACCGCCAAGGCCATAATCCTCTCGTCAGAACAAACCAACTCGTGAGCAATGATAGGACTCATCAGCTGATTAAAATCGACGTCAGAAGAAATCGGTCCGCAGAGACACAAATCAATGGCCCAAAGGAAATCACAGGTCAGGCAACGAAATACAGGCTGGACACAGGTGAAATAGGAGAACCGAAAAGATAATCCAAACGCCGTGCTTAGAGTCGCCAACGGCAGTGTGCCATAATAATCAAGCATGCGGTTGCGAAACCGCGTCAGTAGCAGTTGCGCGTGGTCTTGCACAGGAAGGGCATCCATATTTAAAAAGGCAGAAAACCACCAAAGCGCCAGCCGCTAATGCAAGAAAAAACGGGAACCCTCCAAATAAGGATGAAAAAATTGAATGGAAGAAGGCAGGGATGACTCCAAAAATCTTCTCAAAGGAAGTCACGAGACCACTGCTAACAACTTTAAAAAAATGTGCTAGGCCCGTTGTGGAGGATGCGTTAAAGATAGAACGAACCATGGCTCCGAAATGCAAAGGCAAATCAGTATTTAAAAGAGCCTGAACCTCCGTACGGGTGTTAGCAATGTGAAGCACGAAAGTTTCACGGGCTGAGCTCAAGGCCACCTCTTTCTGGGACAAAAGAGCTCTTATTCTAGCCATGCCGCTGAATTCTGCTCCCAAGGTCGGTATCTGTGGCCAAATGGAAGACTCCCTATGTTCACGTGTGGGAGGATAAAGAACATTTCTGCAGCAAATAACTCGCTCACTTACTGTTACTATGAAAGCTATACCTTTAATTAACCCACAACAGTTTTCATTATTGAGCATCAAATAACTACCATTTTCTAACAATTTAAACGTGGGGATGACAGCAGGAACTGGCGTGCCCTGTAAAACGCAAGCCATATTCGGTCGGTCCTTGTTACATGAACCGTGTAACTGTATGTGTCTGCACATTAAAGAATGATCTGGCGTCTCAGTACACTCCTCCCCTGTTAGATAAACCTCCTGTTCATCCTTGAAACATCTGTATGTGTATGGGAGTGACCAGACCTCATGAAGAAAACCGCTACCTAAGGGTTCAAAACGACCTATTGGCACATATTTCATACAATTTGAAAACTTATATAAAGCAAAAGGCAGTGTTATTAAACCGTGGATAAGCCAAGTAGCAGCAGTGGCTTCTGCCACAGAAAAAGGTAAAGATTCCAACCTTTCAATATGTAACATAGAAAAGGAAGCATCACGCATTGAAAGCAAGCGTTGTTTGTCAGTCAAATTAAACGGTGCAAATAAAGAGGAAACGTTCATGTATCCCCAGGGAACTTTACCCATTTTCAGAGTCTGAAGTGTCCATGCAAACTGCATGATTGACCGTAATTGATTTTGACCATGGTATAATACTGACACTTCATCATGCACAATATCAACAACAGACGACACAATATTATCCAATGTGTAAATTCTAGAAGAAAGCACGTTAATGCTATTGTCAACGACTGCGAGCACTTTCTCAAGATTCGCCTGATCAATAGCCCTAAGGCGTGTAGCAGCCTCAATCTGTGACAGTTTCCAAATTTCATTGTAAACCCCATATAACCACCTTTTCGACCTGCCACTAGCTGGGCCTCTAATGAAATCATTTAAATCCACGTCTGCATTCAGTTTGGAAAGGTGATACTTAACCGCAGGTAAAGTTGAATGTTTCAGCCAAACTTGACACAACTTGCCCACAGAGTAAGAGGTGACAGTATGACTCAAATCAAACCGGGGATCAGATCTAACAGTCTTAAAACCGTCAGTTATATTTAAAAATCTTTTTTGGCAAGAATCAGCACTACGGTGCCAAAGCAGCCAACCCTTAGGATTCATACTGGAAATGTTAAAGGAGGAATTAAGAAGCAGAGCCTGTATATCTTTAATGGACAATTGAGTAAAATTACTCCAATCCTCATATTCCTCCAACTCCGGGAAAGACGGGGTGTTTAACCTTTTAGATGTAGCCAATCCAAAGCATGTGGTCTGGGAAATGGTTTCATTTAAAAACAACATATGATTCGGGATGAGACATGCACGGTGCAAAGCCTCAGTGCCTCGTACCTGCCAGGCCCTTGAACCCCAAACCGATTTAAGGTCTATTGTTTCCTTCCATAACTCATAGCCCCCAGTAACTAATTGATCTAGGAAGGCCTTCGAATACAACAATTTTGTATCGGTAAGTCTAACCTTGGACAGTGGCTGTTTGTGAAATTTAAAATAAAAGGACTCGGGATTGGACTGATTAAAGTCAGTGAAATAAGTATACTTTTTAAGAAACGTTTCTGAACTCCCTTGTGTAGGTGCTGGGCAATGTTCCCACTGAGTAAAAGTAACAGCATCCCTTCGGGAAGATGTCTTGTGTAAGAAGTGATTGCCATAATGTTGGTAACAGAACAATTCACCATAATTAGCAGATTCTAAATATAAATCCTCAGCATCAAAAGCAGCATAGTATTTCAAATCAGAAAACAAACTTTCCACAGCATTAACATCCCAATCATCAGAACGAATGTTTTGTTTCACCACATCCCCCATATTCACTCTAAGTACATTAGGAACATTAACGACTTCCGTTGGGCCATGAATTTGAAACCGAACTGCATCCCACGTGATTCCATCCAGAACAGGCCATGCTGTGATGTTAACCAAAGTCAAGTCTCTTTTTAATCTGTGTGTAGAATGTGAAGAGGAAAGTGGGGCCAAAGTCCCATTTAAATGAGTAATGCAAGTTCTCTCCTCGACATAGTGTCCATTCATAATTCGAAAAAAATAAAACACAAAACCCATTGACATAAAAAGGTAAACCGAAAAAAGGACCAGCCAAATGTATGTCCAAGGAGGTATCAAAAAAATGTGTTTTAAACAGGCTAGCATAAACTGCAATTTGAGAGGGTTTTTTCGAGGCAAGGGAAGCAGAGTCAAATGAAAATCTGGATTCCGTGGCTAAACGAGCTTGCAGGTCAGGCATGGACAAATCAGTGGGGTATGTATAGTCCAACTCATCAACGTTAGTTCCGGGTAAATTATTTAATAATGGACTGGAAACAGCAGGTAATTCGATGGCCACTTCAGGTTCAATATTAGAAGCAGTGGGCATAACTGAATTTCTCACAATGGAAGGACAGGAAACAGCCGGTGTCATGCTAAGAAGAATCGGCCACTCTGTGAATCTTGACATTGTCAATTGAAATAAACCTGTTTTCCTTACGACCAGGAAGTGGTGGTAAAATGACTGTTCTTGTGCCCTTCACTCCAAGGACGGGAACCGGAGCTCGATAGGAAGGACCAAATTCTTTCTTGTTATCGATCTTCTCTCGAACCAGTTCGCCAACTTGGGGTAACCAGCCAGCTACCGGGATCTGCAACGCATCATCCGACGTGGAGGGCAAATGTTCCTTTGCAAGGCTGTCTCTGGTCTTTTGTAGATTCTGTAAAACATTGCAATGTTCATCTGCGTCAAAGCAAGTGGTGCGAACCACCAAGTCTAGACCGTCAAGGTCAGGGACGTACATCTTGATGCCAAAGAGCATCTTGTATGGGGTCCGCCCACCCAGAGACCTTCTAGGGAGATTATTAAGAGCACGCTGCACGCCATAGAGGTGAGCCAGCCAGTTTCTGCCAGTGCCTATAACTCGGGCTGTCAAAGATTGCTTTAAATCACGGTTCATTCGCTCAACTACACTATTACCCTCAGGTCTGTAGGGAGACGAAAACTTGACTTGGACCCCCAACGAAGTCATGGCATCCTTATACGCCTTAGAGGCGAAAGCCGGACCCTGATCCGAATGGAAGGTACCACAGGCAAAAATCCCTATAAAGATACGCAAATCTCTAATGACAGTCCGTGAATCAGCGCTGCGATGTGGCCATACCCACACAAAGCGTGTGCATGAGTCAACTGCTACTAAGATGTACTTATACGCAGTATCAGATGAAAAAGGACCGCAGTGATCTAAATAAACACAGCCTAGCGGTTTATTAGAAATGTACAACTGAGTCTGTGGCGGACGCGTAGCAGTTGAAGGTTTAATCTGCTGGCATATGTCACAAAGAAGGACATAATCACGCGTCTGTTTGTACAGTCCCCGCCACCAGAAATGTTGTTGTAATTGCGTTACAGTGGCCGAGACGCCCGCATGCGCAGACGCCACACCTTCATGAGCCGCTGTAATCAAGTCTGCTCTGCGATCAGAGTTGGGAATCAGCCGTTCCCCAACATCAGGAATAGTCACAAAAGGAACCTTTTCGGGACTTAAGTGGTATTTATACTTCGAAGGGAATCCCGCAGGATGTTTACTTCCCTTCTCAGAGGCAGCAATCGCTGCCAAGATGTCGCTATCAATCTTGGTTTTAGACCTAGTAACCGCTGCAACTAAGTATGTAGATACTGCTGATTTCGCTGCTTCATCAGCAAGCGAGTTGCCAACAGCGTGAACTCCTACGCGCTGATGACCGAGAGTATGAATAACAAAAACGAGTGGCAACTTAGCCTTAAGCTCTGCCACTCGAACCCAGATCATTTTATGTTTTATTGTGCTACCCTTTGAATCATGAAAATCATTTTGAATCCAAAAGAACAAGTTTTCATTGTAAGACTGGACACAGTAGTAAGAATCACTTACAATCAGAGTAGTAACACTTGGATCCGCGTACTCTAACGCTAGTAATAGAGCACGAAGCTCTGCCAATTGTGCGGTGCAATCGCCCAGGGGCATCGTGTGCACCTCCCTGGAAATGAACTCATCATTCAACATAGCACCGACCACAATGGCGCATGCGGAAACGTAGGCATGTTTAGAGCCATGCGCAACCTGCGCCGACCCATCAGTGTAAATGATGCAATGGAAGTCCTCCAAAGGTCGCATAGCCAGAGGAGCAGGATGAACAAATTCATACTGCAAGTACTCTTGCGACCGTAAGGAGGCGTCAAAAATAAACATGACATCCGTGGAGGACAATGACGCAGCCCACTGAATCCACCGAGGGTGCAAAGCTTTTGAATTTGGTACACTGGCTTTCGTGACTGCCTCCAAATGAGGACAGGGTGTTACCACTAGCATGCGTTTCCCCTGAGACAGTGCTCGTTCCTTAAGAATTGCCATCTGTACAGCAGTTAAAACCTTTTCCACTGTGGGAAACCGCAACTCAGCCGAAGTGTACAAGTGTGACTTGTAAGCAATAGGTACTGTGTCACCTTCATTAAAAGTGAGGTATGTGAAACCCACCGTCCCAGGAATTATTCTATTACCAAGTTGGTGTGGTTATCACGAGTCAGTAAATATTTAGAAGCGAGCAGATCAGCCTGCAAGGATTGCAAAATGGCTGAATGCTCAGGCAGCCAGCATGATTTTGAGAAAGTTGGTTGTATCAAAGCATACAAAGGCTTGATACGCTGGGCATATTCCGGAATGTAAGTTCTGCCGAAATTCAAAAAGCCCAGTAAAGATTGTAATTTTTTCAGTGTTGTAGGAGCGCGCAATTGTGCGCACTTCTCTAAGAAGTGAGGAGCCAAACCTCTACCTTCATTGTTGAGCTCATAGCCCAAAAACAACACTGTGTGTTCAGCAATGTGCGATTTTGCAAAGTTAAATTTGTAACCCATGTCAGCGAAGTTGCAAATAACAGAATTTACACGACACAGATGCTCCCAAATATCGTCGTCTGTGAGATATATGTCATCCACATACGAAAAAGCATCAGGGTCGAGTGCCTCCAGAATAGAGACAATGCGAGCGGTAAATATACCAGGACTATTCTTATAGCCCATTGGAAGACGCCGGAATTGCTTTTGGACTCCAGCGCTCGTAAAACTGGTCCATTGGGAGCTAAAGCTGTCCAATCTGTGGGCATAAAAACCATTGGATATGTCAAGCGTTGTCTTGAAACGCTTACGCACGAGACTATCCACTAGGGCAGAGCCGTGGGTATTCTGTACAGCACAGTTACGGCAATGCGAGTTTAAATGCCGGTAATCCAAAACCAAACGATATGATCCGTCAGGTTTGTTCACAGTAAACAGGGGATTATTCATCGGTGACACACACGTTTCAATAACTCCCTGATATTCCAATTGTTCAAGGATTTCCGCGACGGAAGATTTAGCTTCACGCCGAATGGGATATTGAGGTTGAGGCTGCGGCTGAGACCGCAACGGAATTTCGTGGCAAGGCGACAATCTATCCCAACCACATTGGTTACGGTACAGAGCCGGCGCGAGAGCCCGAGCCCACTCTTCTGCAAAATGCTGCGCATGCTCTGTCGAGACAGTGTTCGCGAAACTGGGTAGGATCACCTCCTCCCCTCGCGGCGCCGCGAGCACAAAAGGTGGGGGCCAGTCAGCCTCCGAAAGTAAAATATCATATGTAGAAGACAGATTCTCCCAAAATACACCTTTAACGGTACGCTGTATGTCACCTTCAATTAACAGGACAATTTCATATAGTCTTTCAGGGGGAGCAAGTCTCGTATCCGCTGTTTCTATCACAACGTAGACATCAGTCGCTGTCACCCTCAGTAGTGGACGCAGCGCCTCTCTGACTATGGTTATCTCCGCCGCGCTGTCCAGCAAGGTCAGAGCCCACGTCAGATTCCGAAGCCGCGTTCTCACTATCTGTGGCATATCGATGCGCTGTTAAGGCTGCGACTTTCTTTTTCGCAAACTGCGGTCTCTTAGGCGTAGAATCCTCCTGCTTCCAAGCGCCCTCTGTCTGGCGGGGCTGGCCACGTCCCTGTTGGCCACCACGTCCCCGTCCGCCTCCTCCTCCACCGGTCTTCTGGGCCGATGAGTCCTGTAAGGAACGAGGAGAGCGTTGATCAGAAACCTGAAATCGATCAGGTGATTTAATCATCGCGCGATCGCGCAAATCATAAACTTTCTCAGACGGCGCAGGGACTTGTGTTGCAGGATAAGATTCCTGCGTTTGCTGCTGTTGCTTCCCCTGTTTCTGTTTCTGAGGCCAATTTTGCTTTTTGGACTTCGGTTGTACATCTGCCGCAGCAGATTGCACCTGTGGTTGTTTTTTATCCTTAACCGCGAAGTACTTTAAACCTTTACTTGTGCGACCGATAGTTTTGTAAGCGGCCACCACAATCTTCGCTAACTGGCGGGGCTTTTCGGCATCGGGTAACGCTGCCAATGCATTAAAAACCTGGAAGTTCACTGCATCTCCCTTGATGTTGGAGAGTATGAGATCACTCACAATCTCAAAAGAACCACACAGGCGCATACCCAATTCAACCGCTGCCTCAGGACCGTGATCATCCTGAACACGTTTTATGATCGTAGGCAGTACAGCCATAGATGGGGTGCCGAAGCACCTCGCATAAACAGCCGCAAAAGTCTTACCCCAGCTTTCACAGTCAACGAGTTCGGGAGTGATATCCTTAGGTAAAGTAATCGTCAACATTCTATGTTTGTCAGCAGGAGAAGAATTGGGAAACACGGCCTCCAGTTGGTCAAATTTCTCGGCCAGCCAAAAAGGAAAATCATCTTTATTATCAGGGCGTTGACCAAAAACAGAATTTACCATAACTGGATTAAGCCGTAAACCACCACGTTCCGTTTGAGCGGCCGGACCCCCCGGGGGACCACCCGGGAGATGACGACCAATGTATTGCACTAGTGCACGAATCACGGAAATAGACACAACATGTAACCTTCGAATTTCCTGAAGGGTACAAGCACCGTGATTCGGGTGCGGGGTAAAACCACCCAACGCAGGCCAGTTAGTACCTGGAATCGAGAGTGGACCTAACCTCGCAGCGGACAAAGAGTGGGGGAGGGCGCCATCAAACCAAACGCGATGCTGCCAATGATCAATAGGTATTTCCAGTGCCCTGTACGGTGTATATTCAGCCGGGACAGCTGAGGCGGTGTAGGAGTGGAACAACCCAGAAGTTGCGTCCACTGCCGGAAACGTAACCCAAGAGTAAAACAACTCGTAAGGGAACGCCGGATCTGCACACACCACTAAAACCACAGCCATCCCATCCACCGGTACCTGGTACGTCTGAAGATGGTTGCGCACCGCCACGCGACTATGTTGCGCAATGGCCACCGCCGCCATGACTACACTGGAAACAAGAAAACACAAAGAATACTTTGTAGCACAACTGGGTAGTAATTCAAAGAAACCGTTTTAGAAAGAATCAAGCTTGAAAAAGACCTATCACAAAAAATAGGTAGGTTTCACCGACACCCCGTTTCCGGAAACGGATGTGAAGGGGTTAAGGTTCGAACGATATACTACTCGAGTGTCATGATATAAGACCACCGAAACCGTTGGGCGCCATGTCGCAGGGTTTCTGTTCTCACACAGAACTGTGCACAGAGGAGTGGAACCTCGGCAAATTAGGGTGTCCCAAAACTTACCTTAGCAACCAACTCACCCCTTACCGAGCTAGCTACAGTGTCTCATTGGACATATCTGAACTCCCAATGTTTAGACAAACCAGAACATGAACTTACAGTACCTCAGGGTACGTGGAACTCATGAACACTCTTTTGTTATATTATCATTACAAACCAGAACATGGAGTAAAGAAGACACATGTGCATTTGAAATGTTTATTTACTAATGCCGTCTTCTCAGGCGCAGTATCTTAGATAATACAAGTATACTTATTATCAGTATCAAAATTATCAGCATAGTTACTAAGACATAAAAAGCGAATGGTGACAGCATGTTAACATGCTTTAATGAATAAGAGTTAACAACACTTATATCTCACCCTCCCTAACACATATATTATATTATTAGCTAAGAAGGTCTCTTTGGGTTGTTTTAGGGCGGGCCCATACCTTAGTGTCCTAGCATGAAGGAATCACATCAGCATACACCAGCTCTCTCTGCATGTGCACCGCATCAAGTGTTTTAACAATTCTCGTGCAAAGCAATATCAATCCCGCCTCAAGCCCAAGTTGGCAAAGGCTGCACTTGTGTTATGACTATGAAGGCGTGGAGATCAGACCTCATAACAATTCCATATCGTGTTGCTCCTGAAACTTCAGCACTCTCCGTGCAGACATGGTTTATTAAACAAAGCTGATATCAGAGCAATAACATATTATTCTCACATACACCACGGCAAACCACTAGGTTGAAAGCTAACACAACAATTTAGGGTCGTGTGCAGAAGTTGCAAGAAAGGAAAAATGGCGTTGAAACCTCAAATGTACCTATGCTAACTTAACACGATATAAGGATATATAGGAGCTATATAACAGCGCGTCAACATGCACGTGGCTGGAATGACCCTTAAATAAGTGAGTCAATGTGCACGTGGCTGGAATGACCCTTAAATGAGCGCGTCAATGTGCACATGGCTGGAATGACCCTTAAATAAGTGAGTCAATGTGAACGTGGCTGGAATGACCCTTAAATAAGCGCGTCAACATGCACGTGGCTGGAATGACCCTTAAATAAGTGAGTCAATGTGCATGTGGCTGGAATGACCCTTAAATGAGCGCATCAATGTGCACATGGCTGGAATGTTAAATAAGTGAGTCAATGTGCCCGTGGCTGGAATGACCCTTAAATAAGTGCGTTGACGTTGTCAGAATGACCCTTAAATAAGCATGTCAACATGCACGTGGCTGGAATGACCCTTAAATAAAATGCGTCAACATGCACGTGGCTGGAATGACCCTTAAATAAGCGCGTCAACATGCACGTGGCTGGAATGACCGTTAAATAAGCGCGTCAATGTGCATGTGGCTGGAATGACCCTTAAATAAGCCCGTCAACATGCACGTTGTCAGAATGACCCTTAAATAAGCGCGTCAATGTGCACGTGGCTGGAATGACCCTTAAATAAGTGCAATGACATGCATATGGAAGAATGACCCTTAAATAAATATGTCAACATGCACGTGGCCGGAATGACTCTTAAATAAGCGCGTCAACATGCACGTGACTGGAATGACCCTTAAATAAGCGCCTCAATGTGAATGTGGGTGGAATGACCCTTAAATAAGCGTGTAGACATGCACGTGACTGGAATGAACCTTAAATAGGCGCGTCAACGTGCACGTGGCTGGAATGACCCTTACATAAGCGCATCAATGTGCATGTGGGTGGAATGACCCTTAAATAAGCGCGTCAACATGCACGTGACTGGAATGACCCTTAAATAAGCGCGTCAATGTGCATGTGGGTGGAATGACCCTTAAATAAGCGTGTCAACATGCACGTAACTGGAATGAACCTTAAATAGGCGGGTCAATGTGCATGTGGCTGAAATGACCCTTGAATAAGCCCGTCAACGTGCACGTGGCTGGAATAACCCTTAAATAAGCGCGTCGACATGCACATGGACAAAATGACCCTTAAATAAGTGCGTCAACATGAATGTGGCTGGAATGACCCTTAAATAAGCACGTCAATGTGCACGTGGCTGGTATGACCCTTACATAAGCGCATCAACATGTGCGTGGCTGGAATGACCCTTAAATAAGCGCATCAATGTGCATGTGGCTGGAATGACCCTTAAATAAGCCCGTCAACGTGCACGTGGCTGGAATGACCCTTAAATAAGCGTGTTGACGTGCATGTGGCTGGAATGACCCTTAAATAAGCCCGTCAACGTGCACGTGGCTGGAATGACCCTTAAATAAGCGCATCAATGTGCATGTGGCTGGAATGACCCTTAAATAAGCCCGTCAACGTGCACGTGGCTGGAATGACCCTTAAATAAGCGCATCAATGTGCATGTGGCTGGAATGACCCTTAAATAAGCGCGTCGACATGCACATGGACAGAATGACCCTTAAATAAGTGCGTCAACATGAACGTGGCTGGAATGACCCTTAAATAAGCACGTCAACGTGCACGTGGCTGGAATGACCCTTACATAAGCGCATCAACATGTACGTGGCTGGAATGACCCTTAAATAAGCGCATCAATGTGCATGTGGCTGGAATGACCCTTAAATAAGCCCGTCAACGTGCACGTGGCTGGAATGACCCTTAAATAAGCGTGTTGATGTGCATGTGGCTGGAATGACCCTTAAATAAGCCCGTCAACGTGCACGTGGCTGGAATGACCCTTAAATAAGCGCATCAATGTGCATGTGGCTGGAATGACCCTTAAATAAGCCCGTCAACGTGCACGTGGCTGGAATGACCCTTAAATAAGCGCATCAATGTGCATGTGGCTGGAATGACCCTTAAATGAGCCCGTCAACGTGCACGTGGCTGGAATGACCCTTAAATAAGCATGTCGACGTGCACGTGGCTGGGAATGATCCTTAAATAAGCTTGTCGGTGTGCATGTGGACAGAATGACCCTTAAATAAGCGTGTCAATGTGCATGTGGCTGGAATGACCTTTAACTAAGCCTGTCAATGTGCACGTGGCTGGAATGACCCTTACATAAGCGCATCAACATGTACGTGGCTGGAATGACCCTTAAATAAGCACATCAATGTGCATGTGGCTGGAATGACCCTTAAATAAGCCCGTCAACGTGCACGTGGCTGGAATGACCCTTAAATAAGTGCAATGACATGCATATGGAAGAATGACCCTTAAATAAGCATGTCAACATGCACGTGGCTGGAATGACTCTTAAATAAGCGCGTCAACATGCACGTGACTGGAATGACCCTTAAATAAGCGCCTCAATGTGCATGTGGGTGGAATGACCCTTAAATAAGCGTGTAGACATGCACGTGACTGGAATGAACCTTAAATAGGCGCGTCAACGTGCACGTGGCTGGAATGACCCTTACATAAGCGCATCAATGTGCATGTGGGTGGAATGACCCTTAAATAAGCGCGTCAACATGCCTGTGACTGGAATGACCCTTAAATAGGCGCGTCAATGTGCATGTGGGTGGAATGACCCTTAAATAAGCGTGTCAACATGCACGTAACTGGAATGAACCTTAAATAGGCGCGTCAATGTGCATGTGGCTGAAATGACCCTTGAATAAGCCCGTCAACGTGCACATGGCTGGAATGACCCTTAAATAAGTGAGTCAATGTGAACGTGGCTGGAATGACCCTTAAATAAGCGCGTCAACATGCACGTGGCTGGAATGACCCTTAAATAAGTGAGTCAATGTGCATGTGGCTGGAATGACCCTTAAATGAGCGCGTCAATGTGCACATGGCTGGAATGTTAAATAAGTGAGTCAATGTGCCCGTGGCTGGAATGACCCTTAAATAAGTGCGTTGACGTTGTCAGAATGACCCTTAAATAAGCATGTCAACATGCACGTGGCTGGAATGACCCTTAAATAAACGCGTCAACATGCACGTGGCTGGAATGACCCTTAAATAAGCGCGTCAACATGCACGTGGCTGGAATGACCGTTAAATAAGCGCGTCAATGTGCATGTGGCTGGAATGACCCTTAAATAAGCCCGTCAACATGCACGTTGTCAGAATGACCCTTAAATAAGCGCGTCAATGTGCACGTGGCTGGAATGACCCTTAAATAAGTGCAATGACATGCATATGGAAGAATGACCCTTAAATAAATATGTCAACATGCACGTGGCCGGAATGACTCTTAAATAAGCGCGTCAACATGCACGTGACTGGAATGACCCTTAAATAAGCGCCTCAATGTGAATGTGGGTGGAATGACCCTTAAATAAGCGTGTAGACATGCACGTGACTGGAATGAACCTTAAATAGGCGCGTCAACGTGCACGTGGCTGGAATGACCCTTACATAAGCGCATCAATGTGCATGTGGGTGGAATGACCCTTAAATAAGCGCGTCAACATGCACGTGACTGGAATGACCCTTAAATAAGCGCGTCAATGTGCATGTGGGTGGAATGACCCTTAAATAAGCGTGTCAACATGCACGTAACTGGAATGAACCTTAAATAGGCGGGTCAATGTGCATGTGGCTGAAATGACCCTTGAATAAGCCCGTCAACGTGCACGTGGCTGGAATAACCCTTAAATAAGCGCGTCGACATGCACATGGACAAAATGACCCTTAAATAAGTGCGTCAACATGAATGTGGCTGGAATGACCCTTAAATAAGCACGTCAATGTGCACGTGGCTGGTATGACCCTTACATAAGCGCATCAACATGTGCGTGGCTGGAATGACCCTTAAATAAGCGCATCAATGTGCATGTGGCTGGAATGACCCTTAAATAAGCCCGTCAACGTGCACGTGGCTGGAATGACCCTTAAATAAGCGTGTTGACGTGCATGTGGCTGGAATGACCCTTAAATAAGCCCGTCAATGTGCACGTGGCTGGAATGACCCTTAAATAAGCGCATCAATGTGCATGTGGCTGGAATGACCCTTAAATAAGCCCGTCAACGTGCACGTGGCTGGAATGACCCTTAAATAAGCGCATCAATGTGCATGTGGCTGGAATGACCCTTAAATAAGCGCGTCGACATGCACATGGACAGAATGACCCTTAAATAAGTGCGTCAACATGAACGTGGCTGGAATGACCCTTAAATAAGCACGTCAACGTGCACGTGGCTGGAATGACCCTTACATAAGCGCATCAACATGTACGTGGCTGGAATGACCCTTAAATAAGCGCATCAATGTGCATGTGGCTGGAATGACCCTTAAATAAGCCCGTCAACGTGCACGTGGCTGGAATGACCCTTAAATAAGCGTGTTGATGTGCATGTGGCTGGAATGACCCTTAAATAAGCCCGTCAACGTGCACGTGGCTGGAATGACCCTTAAATAAGCGCATCAATGTGCATGTGGCTGTAATGACCCTTAAATAAGCCCGTCAACGTGCACGTGGCTGGAATGACCCTTAAATAAGCGCATCAATGTGCATGTGGCTGGAATGACCCTTAAATGAGCCCGTCAACGTGCACGTGGCTGGAATGACCCTTAAATAAGCATGTCGACGTGCACGTGGCTGGGAATGATCCTTAAATAAGCTTGTCGGTGTGCATGTGGACAGAATGACCCTTAAATAAGCGTGTCAATGTGCATGTGGCTGGAATGACCTTTAACTAAGCCTGTCAATGTGCACGTGGCTGGAATGACCCTTACATAAGCGCATCAACATGTACGTGGCTGGAATGACCCTTAAATAAGCACATCAATGTGCATGTGGCTGGAATGACCCTTAAATAAGCCCGTCAACGTGCACGTGGCTGGAATGACCCTTAAATAAGTGCAATGACATGCATATGGAAGAATGACCCTTAAATAAGCATGTCAACATGCACGTGGCTGGAATGACTCTTAAATAAGCGCGTCAACATGCACGTGACTGGAATGACCCTTAAATAAGCGCCTCAATGTGCATGTGGGTGGAATGACCCTTAAATAAGCGTGTAGACATGCACGTGACTGGAATGATCCTTAAATAGGCGCGTCAACGTGCACGTGGCTGGAATGACCCTTACATAAGCGCATCAATGTGCATGTGGGTGGAATGACCCTTAAATAAGCGCGTCAACATGCCCGTGACTGGAATGACCCTTAAATAGGCGCGTCAATGTGCATGTGGTTGGAATGACCCTTAAATAAGCGTGTCAACATGCACGTAACTGGAATGAACCTTAAATAGGCGCGTCAATGTGCATGTGGCTGAAATGACCCTTGAATAAGCCCGTCAACGTGCACGTGGCTGGAATAACCCTTAAATAAGCGCCTTGACATGCACATGGACAAAATGACCCTTAAATAAGTGCGTCAACATGAACGTGGCTGGAATGACCCTTAAATAAGCACGTCAACGTGCACGTGGCTGGAATGACCCTTACATAAGCGCATCAACATGTGCGTGGCTGGAATGACCCTTAAATAAGCGCATCAATGTGCATGTGGCTGGAATGACCCTTAAATAAGCCCGTCAACGTGCACGTGGCTGGAATGACCCTTAAATAAGCGTGTTGACGTGCATGTGGCTGGAATGACCCTTAAATAAGCCCGTCAACGTGCACGTGGCTGGAATGACCCTTAAATAAGCGCATCAATGTGCATGTGGCTGGAATGACCCTTAAATAAGCCCGTCAACGTGCACGTGGCTGGAATGACCCTTAAATAAGCGCATCAATGTGCATGTGGCTGGAATGACCCTTAAATAAGCGCGTCGACATGCACATGGACAGAATGACCCTTAAATAAGTGCGTCAACATGAACGTGGCTGGAATGACCCTTAAATGAGCACGTCAACGTGCACGTGGCTGGAATGACCCTTACATAAGCGCATCAACATGTACGTGGCTGGAATGACCCTTAAATAAGCGCATCAATGTGCATGTGGCTCGAATGACCCTTAAATAAGCCCGTCAACGTGCACGTGGCTGGAATGACCCTTAAATAAGCGTGTTGATGTGCATGTGGCTGGAATGACCCTTAAATAAGCCCGTCAACGTGCACGTGGCTGGAATGACCCTTAAATAAGCGCATCAATGTGCATGTGGCTGGAATGACCCTTAAATAAGCCTGTCAACGTGAACGTGGCTGGAATGACCCTTAAATAAGCGCATCAATGTGCATGTGGCTGGAATGACCCTTAAATAAGCCCGTCAACGTGCACGTGGCTGGAATGACCCTTAAATAAGCATGTCGACGTGCACGTGGCTGGGAATGATCCTTAAATAAGCTTGTCGGTGTGCATGTGGACAGAATGACCCTTAAATAAGCGTGTCAATGTGCATGTGGCTGGAATGACCCTTAACTAAGCCCGTCAATGTGCACGTGGCTGGAATGACCCTTACATAAGCGCATCAACATGTACGTGGCTGGAATGACCCTTAAATAAGCGCATCAATGTGCATGTGGCTGGAATGACCCTTAAATAAGCCTGTCAACGTGCACGTGGCTGGAATGACCCTTAAATAAGCGTGTTGATGTGCATGTGGCTGGAATGACCCTTAAATAAGCCCGTCAACGTGCACGTGGCTGGAATGACCCTTAAATAAGCGCATCAATGTGCATGTGGCTGGAATGATCCTTAAATAAGCCCGTCAACGTGCACGTGGCTGGAATGACCCTTAAATAAGCGCATCAATGTGCATGTGGCTGACATGACCCTTAAATAAGCCCGTCAACGTGCACGTGGCTGGAATGACCCTTAAATAAGCATGTCGACGTGCACGTGGCCGGGAATGATCCTTAAATAAGCTTGTCGGTGTGCATGTGGACAGAATGATCCTTAAATAAGCGTGTCAATGTGCATGTGGCTGGAATGACCCTTAACTAAGCCCGTCAATGTACACGTGGCTGGAATGACCCTTACATAAGTGCATCAACATGCACGTGGCTGGAATGACCCTTAAATAAGCACGTTGACGTGCACGTGGCTGGAATGACCCTTAAATAAGCCTGTCAACGTGCACGTGGCTGAAATGACCCTTAAATAAGCGCGTCAACATGCACGTGGCTGGAATGACCCTTAAATAAGTGCGTCAACATGCACGTGGCTGGAATGACCCTTAAATAAGCACGTCGACGTGCATATGGAAGAATGACCCTTAAATAACGTGTTGACGTGCATGTGGGAGGGGAAAGAGATGCTGTATGATCTTCTCCCAAGATGACCTCTCCCCAGACGTGCACTAGTGTCTCAAGATAACTGTATTAATAGCTGGAAGGGCATAGAAACCATATGCTTAATGTTTCTGTGTCATATGATGGTGCTCCATGAGAGTGGGAATGATTACCGGGCACACAGAACCTTTCTAACGACCCTCGCAAATGATTGCAATTTTACAGAATAGAAACTGTTGGTTATAAATGGAACTCATATAGGGTGTGTAATGTTCTGTGTGTATATCAGAAAAAAACATAGTTTAGCTCAAAGTCTGACACAGACAGTGGTTATTTTAAATACCTCAACCACTTAATCATAACCACTTAATCATAGACGAACATAAATCATGTTTTTTTTCTTTAAACTGAAATAAATTCTAAACGGATAGACTAAACCATGTGTTTTTGTAAAAACAAATATGTGCATGAGATATTTACAAAATTGGCGGACGAGCAGGAATACACCTCAAAACCAGACACAAGGAGAACTCACAGGGACCTGGTGCCATCCAGTGATTGTCTGTTTATCTCATCGTGTTCATACAGGCGGTTGTTTAAAATATGAACCCAATTGCAATCCCTGAGGTTCTGGGTCACACCTAGACCCCCCTCCCCCAGGATTCTGTATGATTTTTCCAACACCAGCCATCTGATCTCAGATCCATAGGTACGGGAAGATGCTATTGGAATCTGTGAGGAAATGGGGTGTATTATCTGGTGTGGTTGTGCAACCTCACCACTTACCAATCCCTTTACGAGCCAGAGGTTGTTCCAGAGATATTGATTGTGCAAGCAATAATAAAGCAAAGCAATTTCACTCAACCATGAACAGGCCTTGGCAAATTCAACGAATTTTACACTTGGAAACCTTTTAAAAGAAGGGCAGAAAGCTGTCTCGTCCAGCAGGCTCCATGCGTGTCCGGGACGGCACAAGAGTTTTAAAGGCAACAAAGTGCTAAAGCTGCGCACTGCAACAAGTTAAATTACTTTCGACTTGAGATACGAGTTGGGCTTAATGTAATGAGTTGATACCTTGGTTGTACCGGGGAACATCACTTACAACGCAACTTTTACCACGCAGTGCCTTTACAACGCAAACCATTACAACGCATTGCGCTGGGGGGCGCTCTAGGATAGGGAATGTGTTTAATGTACTATCCAACACCTTTCCTACTATCCACGGGGACTGGAGTTGGAATAGTAAATTAAACAATTCACTATCCAGCGCCTAAAAGCATTATGCGTTGTAATGGTATGCGTTGTAAAACTCGCGTTGTAAAAGCATGCGATGTAAAAGCATGCGTTGTAATGTCGTACATCCGTTGTACCATTCAGAATTTACCGCAGCTGGGCGCTCAGCCTGTAACTCTGTACCCGTCAATTGGGTGACCAAGCCTTTCCACAGTAAAAGCTGTAGTTTTGCATGTTTTACTGTCAGGACATGTAAAGTCCATATCCTGCCTGTTATATGCGGTGGCCTGCCTTTACGACTTGGAAGGCCTTCCAGAGGGGTGACTTACACGCGTCCAGGGAAAGTGGTGGCTTTGCCGTTGCTTTCAAAGGCAAAGTCGGCTAGCTGCGCATGGCTGCTCTACCAGTCTGAAGTGGCGAACTGGGGGACTCCTTCTACTTAGGGGACTGCAAGGGTGGGATAACCGGTGCGGCGAGCCCTGGAGTACTCCTCTAACTTACGTGCTATGGGTACCAGGACACCATATCCTAGGGACTTACATGTAGGTTGGCCATTTCCCATTGGATACAGCCAAACTGACGTACACTTTGGGGTCAGGGCTCTGGCACTGAGGTCTGGTCGGCAGGCCTTAGTTCACTCTTAGCGTCAAAAGACTTGAGGGTGACCATACAAAAAGAGGCTTTTATTCACAAAATCAATATATTGAAATTAAATAAAGAAAGAAAACTGTGCGGTTCCTACATACTGCTATCTATGTTAAATAGCTTGAAAGTATTTGAGAAAATCCTGACTGATGAACTGAGGGATAGTATACTGATATATTGATTTAAGTTTTACAAGGATTTATTCTAAATAAGACACCACTGAAACCTGCCTTCAAACTATAATCCTGTTGACTTGACCTATACATTAAATTCCGAAAAGGACTTTGACAGGGTAGAACCTTGAATTCACAAATGGGTACAAAACGTACTGGTAGCATAGAAGCGGTACAACACTTTCCAACAACTTCTATTCTTCTACTTGGTCACCTGATGTAGGAGAGAGATATATCAAAGGACACATTTCAATTTTGTCTCTTATCTCCATCTCGATGTAATCTCTATATAGTGTCTTTATCATAAAACACACACCAGATAGTGTGTTCCTGTATTTCACTTTGAGGAAGAACTAAGAGGCTGTGACTGATCTGAATCACTTTCAGGATATGGCCCTCAGAGTCATAAAGCTGTCAGGATACAGAGTGACTCAGACATGCGGTGCCTGAGTGTTTGACTTCACTCTAAACTAAGAGATCTTTTGTAGAAAACAATATGATAGTACTAGAAAGAATCCCAGAATAAGAAAATTCAAAACTTCAGTAAAAAAAAAATTCACAAAGCTTCAAGCAATGATTTTCTGTTTTATTATGGGAAGGAAAATATAAAAATACGAAAAAGGTCATGCGGTAAAATTTATGTCAGGTTCCCTGTCGGACGTTCACCGGTTCCACTGGCGTGTTTTTTTAACATACCCATGCAATCTATTAAGAGTAGAAACCCAGATATCCACCGATGCCAGCCTGATCCCCCTGAGGGTGGACCCCCCCTCAGGCCTTGGGACGTGTCACTAGGGTAGGAGAAGCCCCCTCAGGACCTGTGTTGAGGTGCTCGACCTGGTAAAGTCCCCTTGATACAGTCTCACCACAGGTCACGTCTCTCTGCCTTCTGGGAGCAGAGGCTGCAGCCGCAGATGTGGCCCTTGAGATGGACCCTCAGGGGACATCGAACCCACTTCTAGGTCACCACCGATGAACCGCAGATGAGTTGACACTTGGATCGGGGTCGCAACAGCATGATGGCAGCCACGGGGCGCACTCTAGAAATATGTCGGTGGCAACTGCCTGTGGCACACTTTTGGCTTCAGTGGCGACAACTGCCACGAGCACAGTGCCTGCTTGCAGCGGCCACGCCCACCTCGGGAAATGTTCTTCATTCTCTTCTGCAGCGTCTACTATGTCTCGACTTGACTGTGCTTTGAAGAGGGGGAGCTCAGATCTTGATTTCCTCACTGTGACCATGGCGACCAGCCTTCCTACAAGGCAGTGAGTGCAGCTGACCCTCTGTGAATCTATCTAAGACCCAGAGCCCTGGAGAGGCTGGGCCCTCGCTTCTGGGGCTCACAGGTCGTTCTCCAGCGGTCCATGGGTTGGTTGACCCAGCGGCATTGGGTCTAGCGGCTTCGACCCCTGCAGAGTCTGGGCCCTCGCTTCTGGGGCTCACAGAGTGTCCTCCAGCGGTCCATGGGTTGGTTGACCCAGCAGCATCGGGTCTGGCTGCTTCGACCCCTGGAGAGGCTGGGCCCTTTGCTTCTGGGGCTCACAGAGTGTCCTCCAGCGGTCCATAGGTTGGTTGACCCAGCAGCATCGGGTCTGGCTGCTTCGACCCCTGGAGAGGCTGGGCCCTCGCTTCTGGGGCTCACAGAGTGTCCTCCAGTGATCCATGGGTTGGGTGACCCAGCAGCATCGGGTCTGGCTGCTTCGACCCCTGGAGAGGCTGGGCCCTCGCTTCTGGGGCTCACAGAGTGTCCTCCAGCGGTCAATGGGTTGGGTGACCCAGCAGCATCGGGTCTGGCTGCTTCGACCCTTGGAGAGGCTGGGCCCTCGCTTCTGGGGCTTGCAGAGTGTCCTCCAGAGGTCCATGGGTTGGGTGACCCAGCAGCATCGGGTTTGGCTGCTTCGACCCCTGGAGAGGCTGGGCCCTCGCTTCTGGGGCTCGCAGAGTGTCCTCCAGCGGTCCATTGGTTGGGTGACCCAGCAGCATCAAGTCTGGCTGCTTCGACCCCTGGCGAGGCTGGGCCCTCGCTTCTGGGGCTCACAGAGTGTCCTCCAGCGGTCCATGGGTTGGGTGACCCAGCAGCATCGGGTCTGGCTGCTTCGACCCCTGGAGAGGCTGGGCCCTCGCTTCTGGGGCTCACAGATTGCCCTCCAGCGGTCCATGGGTTGGGTGACCCAGAATCGAGTCTGGCTGCTTCGACCCCTGGAGAGGCTGGGCCCTCGCTTCTGGGGCACGCAGAGTGTCCTCTAGTGGTCCATGGGTTGGGTGACCCAGCTGCATTTGGTCTGGCTGCTTCGACCCCTGGAGAGGCTGGGCCCTCGCTTCTGGGGCTTGCAGAGTGTCCTCCAGCGGTCCATGGGTTGGGTGACCCAGCAGCATCGGCTCTGGCTGCTTCGACCCCTGGAGAGGCTGGGCCCTCGCTTCTGGGGCTCGCAGAGTGTCCTCCAGTGATCCATGGGTTGGGTGACCCAGCAGCATCGGGCCTGGCTGCTTCGACCCCTGGAGAGGCTGGGCCCTCGCTTCTGGGACTCACAGAGTGTCCTCCAGCGGTCCATGGAATGGGTGACCCAGCAGCATCGGGTCTGGCTGCTTCGACCCCTGGAGAGGCTGGGCCCTCGCTTCTGGGGCTCACAGAGTGTCCTCCAGCGGTCCATGGGTTGGGTGAACCAGCAGCATCGGTCTGGTTGCTTCGACCCCTGGAGAGGCTGGGCCCTCGCTTCTGGGGCTCACAGATTGCCCTCCAGTGTTCCATGGGTTGGGTGACCCAGCAGCATCGGGTCTGGCTGCTTCGACCCCTGGAGAGGCTGGGCCCTCGCTTCTGGGGCTCACAGATTGCCCTCCAGCGGTCCATGGGTTGGGTGACCCAGAATCGAGTCTGGCTGCTTCGACCCCTGGAGAGGCTGGGCCCTCGCTTCTGGGGCACGCAGAGTGTCCTCTAGTGGTCCATGGGTTGGGTGACCCAGCTGCATTTGGTCTGGCTGCTTCGACCCCTGGAGAGGCTGGGCCCTCGCTTCTGGGGCTTGCAGAGTGTCCTCCAGCGGTCCATGGGTTGGGTGACCCAGCAGCATCGGCTCTGGCTGCTTCGACCCCTGGAGAGGCTGGGCCCTCGCTTCTGGGGCTCGCAGAGTGTCCTCCAGTGATCCATGGGTTGGGTGACCCAGCAGCATCGGGCCTGGCTGCTTCGACCCCTGGAGAGGCTGGGCCCTCGCTTCTGGGACTCACAGAGTGTCCTCCAGCGGTCCATGGAATGGGTGACCCAGCAGCATCGGGTCTGGCTGCTTCGACCCCTGGAGAGGCTGGGCCCTCGCTTCTGGGGCTCACAGAGTGTCCTCCAGCGGTCCATGGGTTGGGTGAACCAGCAGCATCGGTCTGGTTGCTTCGACCCCTGGAGAGGCTGGGCCCTCGCTTCTGGGGCTCACAGAGTGTCCTCCAGTGTTCCATGGGTTGGGTGACCCAGCAGCATCGGGTCTGGCTGCTTCGAACCCCTGGCGAGGCTGGGCCCTCGCTTCTGGGGCTCACAGAGTGTCCTCCAGTGGTCCATGGGTTGGGTGACCCAGCAGCATCGGGTCTGGCTGCTTCGACCCCTAGTGTGGCTGGGCCCTCGCTTCTGGGGCTCACAGAGTGTCCTCCAGCGGCCCTTGGGTTGGGTGACCCAGCGGCATCGGGTCTGGCTGCTTCGACCCCTGGAGAGAATGGGCCCTCGCTTCTGGGGCTCGCAGAGTGTCCTCCAGTGGTCCATGGGTTGGGTGACCCAGCGGCATCGGCTCTGGCTGCTTCGACCCCTGGAGAGGCTGGGCCCTCGCTTCTGGGGCTCACAGAGTGTCCTCCAGCGGTCCATGGATTGGGTGACCCAGCGGCATCGGCTCTGGCTGCTTCGACCCCTGGAGAGGCTGGGCCCTCGCTTCTGGGGCTCACAGATTGTCCTCCAGCGGTCCATGGGTTGGGTGACCCAGCAGCATTGAGTCTGGCTGCTTCGACCCCTGGAGAGGCTGGGCCCTCGCTTCTGGGGCTCGCAGACTGTCCTCCAGCGGTCCATGGGTTGGGTGACCCAGCAGCATCGAGTCTGGCTGCTTCGACCCCTGGAGAGGCTGGGCCCTCGCTTCTGGGGCTCGCAGACTGTCCTCCAGCGGTCCATGGGTTGGGTGACCCAGCAGCATCGAGTCTGGCTGCTTCGACCCCTGGAGAGGCTGGGCCCTCGCTTCTGGGGCTCGCAGAGTGTCCTCCAGCGGTCCATGGGTTGGGTGACCCAGAAGCATCGGGTCTGGCTGCTTCGACCCCTGGAGAGGCTGGGCCCTTGCTTCTGGGGCTCACAGAGTGTCCTCCAGCGGTCCATGGGTTGGGTGACCCAGAAGCATCGGGTCTGGCTGCTTCGACCCCTGGAGAGGCTGGGCCCTCGCTTCTGGGGCTCGCAGAGTGTCCTCCAGCGGTCCATGGGTTGGGTGACCCAGCTGCATTTGGTCTGGCTGCTTCGACCCCTGGAGAGGCTGGGCCCTTGCTTCTGGGGCTCACAGAGTGTCCTCCAGTGGTCCATGGGTTGGGTGGCCCAGCAGCATCGGGTCTGGCTGCTTCGACCCCTGGAGAGGCTGGGCCCTCGCTTCTGGGGCTCACAGAGTGTCCTCCAGCGGTCCATGGGTTGGGTGACCCAGCAGCATCGAGTCTGGCTGCTTCGACCCCTGGAGAGGCTGGGCCCTCGCTTCTGGGGCTCGCAGAGTGTCCTCCAGCGGTCAATGGGTTGGGTGACCCAGCAGTATCGGGTCTGGCTGCTTCGACCCTTGGAGAGGCTGGGCCCTCGCTTCTGGGGCTCGCAGATTGTCCTCCAGCGGTCCATGGGTTGGGTGACCCAGCAACATCGGGTCTGGCTGCTTCGACCCCTGGAGAGGCTGGGCCCTCGCTTCTGGGGCTTGCAGAGTGTCCTCCAGAGGTCCATGGGTTGGGTGACCCAGCAGCATCGGGTCTGGCTGCTTCGACCCCTGGAGAGGCTGGGCCCTCGCTTCTGGGGCTCGCAGAGTGTCCTCCAGCGGTCCTTGGGTTGGGTGACCCAGCAGCATCGGGTCTGGCTGCTTCGACCCCTGGAGAGGCTGGGCCCTCGCTTCTGGGGCTCGCAGAGTGTCCTCCAGCGGTCCTTGGGTTGGGTGACCCAGCAGCATCGGGTCTGGCTGCTTCGACCCCTGGAGAGGCTGGGCCCTCGCTTCTGGGGCTCGCAGACTGTCCTCCAGCGGTCCATGGGTTGGGTGACCCAGCAGCATCGAGTCTGGCTGCTTCGACCCCTGGAGAGGCTGGGCCCTCGCTTCTGGGGCTCGCAGAGTGTCCTCCAGCGGTCCATGGGTTGGGTGACCCAGAAGCATCGGGTCTGGCTGCTTCGACCCCTGGAGAGGCTGGGCCCTTGCTTCTGGGGCTCACAGAGTGTCCTCCAGCGGTCCATGGGTTGGGTGACCCAGAAGCATTGGGTCTGGCTGCTTCGACCCCTGGAGAGGCTGGGCCCTCGCTTCTGGGGCTCGCAGAGTGTCCTCCAGCGGTCCATGGGTTGGGTGACCCAGCTGCATTTGGTCTGGCTGCTTCGACCCCTGGAGAGGCTGGGCCCTCGCTTCTGGGGATCACAGAGTGTCCTCCAGTGGTCCATGGGTTGGGTGACCCAGCGGCATCGGCTCCGGCTGCTTCGACCCCTGGAGAGGCTGGGCCCTCGCTTCTGGGGCTCACAGAGTGTCCTCCAGCGGTCCATGGGTTGGGTGACCCAGCAGCATCATGTCTGGCTGCTTCGACCCCTGGAGAGGCTGGGCCCTCGCTTCTGGGTCTCGCAGAGTGTCCTCCAGCGGTCAATGGGTTGGGTGACCCAGCAGCATCGGGTCTGGCTGCTTCGACCCTTGGAGAGGCTGGGCCCTCGCTTCTGGGGCTTGCAGAGTGTCCTCCAGAGGTCCATGGGTTGGGTGACCCAGCAGCATCGGGTCTGGCTGCTTCGACCCCTGGAGAGGCTGGGCCCTCGCTTCTGGGGCTCGCAGAGTGTCCTCCAGCGGTCCTTGGGTTGGGTGACCCAGCAGCATCGGGTCTGGCTGCTTCGACCCCTGGAGAGGCTGGGCCCTCGCTTCTGGGGTTCGCAGAGTGTCCTCCAGCGGTCCATGTGTTGGGGGACCCAGCAGCATCAGGTCTGGCTGCTTCGACCCCTGGAGAGGCTGGGCCCTCACTTCTGGGGCTCGCAGAGTGTCCTCCAGCGGTCCATGGGTTGGGTGACCCAGCAGCATCGGGTCTGGTTGCTTCCACCCCAGGAGAGGCTGGGCCCTCGCTTCTGGGGCTCACAGAGTGTCCTCCAGCGGTCCATGGGTTGGGTGACCCAGCAGCATCGGGTCTGGCTGCATCGACCCCTGGAGAGGCTGGGCCCTCGCTTCTGGGGTTCACAGAGTGTCCTCCAGCGGTCCATGGGTTGGGTGACCCAGCAGCATCGGGTCTGGCTGCTATGACCCCTGGCGAGGCTGGCCCTCGCTTCTGGGGCTCACAGAGTGTCCTCCCGCCGTCCATGGGTTGGGTGAACCAGCAGCATCGGGTCTGGCTGCTTCGACCCCTGGAGAGGCTGGGCTCTCGCTTCTGGGGCTCGCAGAGTGTCCTCCAGCGGTCCATGGGTTGGGTGAACCAGCAGCATCGGTCTGGCTGCTTCGACCCCTGGAGAGGCTGGGCTCTCGCTTCTAGGGCTCACAGAGTGTCCTCCAGCGGTCCATGGGTTGGGTGACCCAGCTGCATGTGGTCTGGCTGCTTCGACCCCTAGTGTGGCTGGGCCCTCGCTTCTGGGGCTCACAGAGTGTCCTCCAGCGGTCCATAGGTTGGGTGACCCAGCAGCATCGGGTCTGGCTGCTTCGACCCCTGAGGAGGATGGGCCCTCGCTTCTGGGGCTCGCAGAGTGTCCTCCAGTGGTCCATGGGTTGGGTGGCCCAGCAGCATCGGGTCTGGCTGCTTCGACCCCTGGAGAGGCTGGGCCCTCGCTTCTGGGGCTCGCAGAGTGTCCTTCAGCGGTCAATGGGTTGGGTGACCCAGCAGCATCGGGTCTGGCTGCTTCGACCCCTGGAGAGGCTGGGCCCTCGCTTCTGGGGCTCGCAGAGTGTCCTCCAGCGGTCCATGGGTTGGGTGACCCAGCAGCATCGGGTCTGGCTGCTTCGACCCCTGGAGAGGCTGGGCCCTCGCTTCTGGGGCTCGCAGAGTGTCCTCCATTGGTCCATGGGTTGTGTGGCCCAGCAGCATCGGGTCTGGTTGCTTCGACCCCTGGAGAGGCTGGGCCCTCGCTTCTGGGGCTCGCAGAGTGTCCTCCAGCGGTCCATGGGTTGGGTGACCCAGCAGCATCGAGTCTGGCAGCTTCGACCCCTGGCGAGGCTGGGCCCTCGCTTCTGGGGCTCACAGAGTGTCCTCCAGCGGTCCATGGGTTGGGTGACCCAGCAGCATCGGGTCTGGCTGCTTCGACCCCTGGAGAGGCTGGGCCCTCGCTTCTGGGGCTCACAGGTTGTTTTCCAGCGGTCCATGGGTTTAGTGACCCAGCAGCATCGGGTCTGGCTGCTTCGACCCCTGGTGAGGCTGGGCCCTCGCTTCTGGGGCTCACAGAGGGTCCTCCAGCGGTCCATGGGTTGGGTGACCCAGCAGCATTGGGTCTGGCTGCTTCGAACCCCTGGAGAGGCTGGGCCCTCACTTCTGGAGCTCACAGATCGTTCTCCAGCGGTCCATGGGTTGGGTGACCCAGCAGCATCGGGTCTGGCTGCTTTGACCCCTGGAGAGGCTGGGCCCTCGCTTCTGGGGCTCGCAGAGTGTCCTCCAGCGGTCCATGGGTTGGGTGACCCAGCAGCATCGGGTCTGGCTGCTTCGACCCCTGGATAGGCTGGGCCCTTGCTTCTGGGGCTCGCAGAGTGTCCTCTAGTGGTCCATAGGTTGGGTGACCCAGCTGCATTTGGTCTGGCTGCTTCGACCCCTGGAGAGGCTGGGCCCTCGCTTCTGGGGCTTGCAGAGTGTCCTCCAGCGGTCCATGGGTTGGGTGACCTAGCAGCATCGGCTCTGGCTGCTTCGACCCCTGGAGAGGCTGGGCCCTCGCTTCTGGGGCTCGCAGAGTGTCCTCCAGTGGTCCATGGGTTGGGTGACCCAGCAGCATCGGGTCTGGCTGCTTCGAACCCCTGGAGAGGCTGGGCCCTCGCTTCTGGGGCTCACAGAGTGTCCTCCAGTGGTCCATTGGTTGGGTGACCCAGCAGCATCGGGTTTGGCTGCTTCGACCCCTAGTGTGGCTGGGCCCTCGCTTCTGGGGCTCACAGAGGGTCCTCCAGCGGTCCATGTTGGGTGACCCAGCAGCATCGGGTCTGGCTGCTTCGACCCCTGGAGAGGCTGGGCCCTCGCTTCTGGGGCTCGCATAGTGTCCTCCAGCGGTCCATGGGTTGGGTGACCCAGCGGCATCGGCTCTGGCTGCTTCGACCCCTGGAGAGGCTGGGCCCTCGCTTCTGGGGCTCACAGATTGTCCTCCAGTGGTCCATGGGTTGGGTGACCCAGCAGCATCGGGCCTGGCTGCATCGACCCCTGGAGAGGCTGGGCCCTCGCTTCTGGGACTCACAGAGTGTCCTCCAGCGGTCCATGGAATGGGTGACCCAGCAGCATCGGGTCTGGCTGCTTCGACCCCTGGAGAGGCTGGGCCCTCGCTTCTGGGGCTCACAGAGTGTCCTCCAGCGGTCCATGGGTTGGGTGAACCAGCAGCATCGGTCTGGTTGCTTCGACCCCTGGAGAGGCTGGGCCCTCGCTTCTGGGGCTCACAGAGTGTCCTCCAGTGGTCCATGGGTTGGGTGACCCAGCAGCATCGGGTCTGGCTGCTTCGAACCCCTGGAGAGGCTGGGCCCTCGCTTCTGGGGCTCGCAGAGTGTCCTCCAGCGGTCCATGGGTTGGGTGACCCAGCGGCATCGGCTCTGGCTGCTTCGACCCCAGGAGAGGCTGGGCCCTCGCTTCTGGGGCTCGCAGAGTGTCCTCCAGTGGTCCATGGGTTGGGTGACCCAGCAGCATCGGGTCTGGCTGCTTCGACGCCTGGAGAGGCTGGGACCTCGCTTCTGGGGCTCACAGATTGTCCTCCAGTGGTCCATGGGTTGGGTGACCCAGCAGCATCGGGTCTGGCTGCTTCGACCCCATGCGAGGCTGGCCCTCGCATCTGGGGGTCTCACAGAGGGTCCTCCAGCGGTCCATGGGTTGGGTGACCCAGCAGCATCGGGTCTGGCTGCTTCGACCCCTGGAGAGGCTGGGCCCTCGCTTCTGGGGCTCACAGATTGTCCTCCAGTGGTCCATGGGTTGGGTGACCCAGCGGCATCGGCTCTGGCTGCTTCGACCCCTGGTGAGGCTGGGCCCTCGCTTCTGGGGCTCACAGACTGTCCTCCAGCGGTCCATGGGTAGGGTGACCCAGCAGCATCGAGTCTGGCTGCTTCGACCCCTGGAGAGGCTGGGCCCTCGCTTCTGGGGCTCGCAGAGTGTCCTCCAGCGGTCCATGGGTTGGGTGACCCAGAAGCATCGGGTCTGGCTGCTTCGACCCCTGGAGAGGCTGGGCCCTTGCTTCTGGGGATCACAGAGTGTCCTCCAGCGGTCCATGGGTTGGGTGACCCAGAAGCATCGGGTCTGGCTGCTTCGACCCCTGGAGAGGCTGGGCCCTCGCTTCTGGGGCTCGCAGAGTGTCCTCCAGCGGTCCATGGGTTGGGTGACCCAGCTGCATTTGGTCTGGCTGCTTCGACCCCTGGAGAGGCTGGGCTCTAGCTTCTGGGGCTCACAGAGTGTCCTCCTGCGGTCCATGGGTTGGGTGACCCAGCAACATCGGGTCTGGCTGCTTCGACCCCTGGAGAGGCTGGGCCCTCGCTTCTGGGGCTTGCAGAGTGTCCTCCAGCGGTCCATGGGTTGGGTGACCCAGCAGCATCGGGTCTGGCTGCTTCGACTCCTGGAGAGGCTGGGCCCTCGCTTCTGGGGCTCGCAGAGTGTCCTCCAGCGGTCCTTGGGTTGGGTGACCCAGCAGCATCGGGTCTGGCTGCTTCGACCCCTGGAGAGGCTGGGCCCTCGCTTCTGGGGCTCGCAGAGTGTCCTCCAGCGGTCCATGGGTTGGGTGACCCAGCAGCATCAGGTCTGGCTGCTTCAACCCCTGGAGAGGCTGGGCCCTCGCTTCTGGGGCTCGCAGAGTGTCCTCCAGCGGTCCATGGGTTGGGAGACCCAGCTGCATTTGGTCTGGCTGCTTCAACCCCTAGTGTGGCTGGGCCCTCGCTTCTGGGGCTCACAGAGTGTCCTCCAGCCGTCCATGGGTTGGGTGAACCAGCAGCATCGGGTCTGGCTGCTTCGACCCCTGGAGAGGCTGGGCCCTCGCTTCTGGGGCTCGCAGAGTGTCCTCCAGCGGTCCATGGGTTGGGTGGCCCAGCAGCATCGGGTCTGGTTGCTTCAACCCCTGGAGAGGCTGGGCTCTCACTTCTGGGGCTTACAGAGTGTCCTCCAGTGGTCCATGGGTTGGGTGGCCCAGCAGCATTGGGTCTGGCTGCTTCGACCCCTGGAGAGGCTGGGCCCTCGCTTCTGGGGCTCGCAGAGTGTCCTCCAGCGGTCCATGGGTTGGGTGACCCAGCAGCATCGGGTCTGGCTGCTTCGCCCCTGGTGAGGCTGGGCTCTCGCTTCTGGGGCTTGCAGAGTGTCCTCCAGCGGTCCATGGGTTGGGTGACCCAGCAGCATCGGGTCTGGCTGCTTCGACCCCTGGAGAGGCTGGGCCCTCGCTTCTGGGGCTCGCAGAGTGTCCTCCAGCGGTCCATGGGTTGGGTGACCCAGCAGCATCGGGTCTGGCTGCTTCGACCCCTGGAGAGGCTGGGCCCTCGCTTCTGGGGCTCGCAGAGTGTCCTCCAGCGGTCCATGGGTTGGGTGACCCAGCAGCATCGAGTCTGGCAGCTTCGACCCCTGGCGAGGCTGGGCCCTCGCTTCTGGGGCTCACAGAGTGTCCTCCAGCGGTCCATGGGTTGGGTGACCCAGCAGCATCGGGTCTGGCTGCTTCGACCCCTGGAGAGGCTGGGCCCTCGCTTCTGGGGCTCACAGGTTGTTTTCCAGCGGTCCATGGGTTTAGTGACCCAGCAGCATCGGGTCTGGCTGCTTCGACCCCTGGTGAGGCTGGGCCCTCGCTTCTGGGGCTCACAGAGGGTCCTCCAGCGGTCCATGGGTTGGGTGACCCAGCAGCATTGGGTCTGGCTGCTTCGAACCCCTGGAGAGGCTGGGCCCTCGCTTCTGGAGCTCACAGATCGTTCTCCAGCGGTCCATGGGTTGGGTGACCCAGCAGCATCGGGTCTGGCTGCTTTGACCCCTGGAGAGGCTGGGCCCTCGCTTCTGGGGCTCGCAGAGTGTCCTCCAGCGGTCCATGGGTTGGGTGACCCAGCAGCATCGGGTCTGGCTGCTTCGACCCCTGGATAGGCTGGGCCCTTGCTTCTGGGGCTCGCAGAGTGTCCTCTAGTGGTCCATAGGTTGGGTGACCCAGCTGCATTTGGTCTGGCTGCTTCGACCCCTGGAGAGGCTGGGCCCTCGCTTCTGGGGCTTGCAGAGTGTCCTCCAGCGGTCCATGGGTTGGGTGACCTAGCAGCATCGGCTCTGGCTGCTTCGACCCCTGGAGAGGCTGGGCCCTCGCTTCTGGGGCTCGCAGAGTGTCCTCCAGTGGTCCATGGGTTGGGTGACCCAGCAGCATCGGGTCTGGCTGCTTCGAACCCCTGGAGAGGCTGGGCCCTCGCTTCTGGGGCTCACAGAGTGTCCTCCAGTGGTCCATTGGTTGGGTGACCCAGCAGCATCGGGTTTGGCTGCTTCGACCCCTAGTGTGGCTGGGCCCTCGCTTCTGGGGCTCACAGAGGGTCCTCCAGCGGTCCATGTTGGGTGACCCAGCAGCATCGGGTCTGGCTGCTTCGACCCCTGGAGAGGCTGGGCCCTCGCTTCTGGGGCTCGCATAGTGTCCTCCAGCGGTCCATGGGTTGGGTGACCCAGCGGCATCGGCTCTGGCTGCTTCGACCCCTGGAGAGGCTGGGCCCTCGCTTCTGGGGCTCACAGATTGTCCTCCAGTGGTCCATGGGTTGGGTGACCCAGCAGCATCGGGCCTGGCTGCTTCGACCCCTGGAGAGGCTGGGCCCTCGCTTCTGGGACTCACAGAGTGTCCTCCAGCGGTCCATGGAATGGGTGACCCAGCAGCATCGGGTCTGGCTGCTTCGACCCCTGGAGAGGCTGGGCCCTCGCTTCTGGGGCTCACAGAGTGTCCTCCAGCGGTCCATGGGTTGGGTGAACCAGCAGCATCGGTCTGGTTGCTTCGACCCCTGGAGAGGCTGGGCCCTCGCTTCTGGGGCTCACAGAGTGTCCTCCAGTGGTCCATGGGTTGGGTGACCCAGCAGCATCGGGTCTGGCTGCTTCGAACCCCTGGAGAGGCTGGGCCCTCGCTTCTGGGGCTCGCAGAGTGTCCTCCAGCGGTCCATGGGTTGGGTGACCCAGCGGCATCGGCTCTGGCTGCTTCGACCCCAGGAGAGGCTGGGCCCTCGCTTCTGGGGCTCGCAGAGTGTCCTCCAGTGGTCCATGGGTTGGGTGACCCAGCAGCATCGGGTCTGGCTGCTTCGACCCCTGGAGAGGCTGGGACCTCGCTTCTGGGGCTCACAGATTGTCCTCCAGTGGTCCATGGGTTGGGTGACCCAGCAGCATCGGGTCTGGCTGCTTCGACCCCATGCGAGGCTGGCCCTCGCATCTGGGGGTCTCACAGAGGGTCCTCCAGCGGTCCATGGGTTGGGTGACCCAGCAGCATCGGGTCTGGCTGCTTCGACCCCTGGAGAGGCTGGGCCCTCGCTTCTGGGGCTCACAGATTGTCCTCCAGTGGTCCATGGGTTGGGTGACCCAGCGGCATCGGCTCTGGCTGCTTCGACCCCTGGTGAGGCTGGGCCCTCGCTTCTGGGGCTCACAGACTGTCCTCCAGCGGTCCATGGGTTGGGTGACCCAGCAGCATCGAGTCTGGCTGCTTCGACCCCTGGAGAGGCTGGGCCCTCGCTTCTGGGGCTCGCAGAGTGTCCTCCAGCGGTCCATGGGTTGGGTGACCCAGAAGCATCGGGTCTGGCTGCTTCGACCCCTGGAGAGGCTGGGCCCTTGCTTCTGGGGATCACAGAGTGTCCTCCAGCGGTCCATGGGTTGGGTGACCCAGAAGCATCGGGTCTGGCTGCTTCGACCCCTGGAGAGGCTGGGCCCTCACTTCTGGGGCTCGCAGAGTGTCCTCCAGCGGTCCATGGGTTGGGTGACCCAGCTGCATTTGGTCTGGCTGCTTCGACCCCTGGAGAGTCTGGGCTCTAGCTTCTGGGGCTCACAGAGTGTCCTCCTGCGGTCCATGGGTTGGGTGACCCAGAAGCATCGGGTCTGGCTGCTTCGACCCCTGGAGAGGCTGGGCCCTCGCTTCTGGGGCTTGCAGAGTGTCCTCCAGCGGTCCATGGGTTGGGTGACCCAGCAGCATCGGGTCTGGCTGCTTCGACTCCTGGAGAGGCTGGGCCCTCGCTTCTGGGGATCACAGAGTGTCCTCCAGCGGTCCATGGGTTGGGTGACCCAGAAGCATCGGGTCTGGCTGCTTCGACCCCTGGAGAGGCTGGGCCCTCGCTTCTGGGGCTTGCAGAGTGTCCTCCAGCGGTCCATGGGTTGGGTGACCCAGCAGCATCGGGTCTGGCTGCTTCGACTCCTGGAGAGGCTGGGCCCTCGCTTCTGGGGCTCGCAGAGTGTCCTCCAGCGGTCCTTGGGTTGGGTGACCCAGCAGCATCGGGTCTGGCTGCTTCGACCCCTGGAGAGGCTGGGCCCTCGCTTCTGGGGCTCGCAGAGTGTCCTCCAGCGGTCCATGGGTTGGGTGACCCAGCAGCATCAGGTCTGGCTGCTTCAACCCCTGGAGAGGCTGGGCCCTCGCTTCTGGGGCTCGCAGAGTGTCCTCCAGCGGTCCATGGGTTGGGAGACCCAGCTGCATTTGGTCTGGCTGCTTCAACCCCTAGTGTGGCTGGGCCCTCGCTTCTGGGGCTCACAGAGTGTCCTCCAGCCGTCCATGGGTTGGGTGAACCAGCAGCATCGGGTCTGGCTGCTTCGACCCCTGGAGAGGCTGGGCCCTCGCTTCTGGGGCTCGCAGAGTGTCCTCCAGCGGTCCATGGGTTGGGTGGCCCAGCAGCATCGGGTCTGGTTGCTTCAACCCCTGGAGAGGCTGGGCTCTCACTTCTGGGGCTTACAGAGTGTCCTCCAGTGGTCCATGGGTTGGGTGGCCCAGCAGCATCGGGTCTGGCTGCTTCGACCCCTGGAGAGGCTGGGCCCTCGCTTCTGGGGCTCGCAGAGTGTCCTCCAGCGGTCCATGGGTTGGGTGACCCAGCAGCATCGGGTCTGGCTGCTTCGCCCCTGGTGAGGCTGGGCTCTCGCTTCTGGGGCTTGCAGAGTGTCCTCCAGCGGTCCATGGGTTGGGTGACCCAGCAGCATCGGGTCTGGCTGCTTCGACCCCTGGAGAGGCTGGGCACTCGCTTCTGGAGCTCGCAGAGTGTCCTCCAGTGGTCCATGGGTTGGGTGGCCCAGCAGCATCGGGTCTGGCTGCTTCGACCCCTAGTGTGACTGGGCCCTCGCTTCTGGGGCTCACAGAGTATCCTCCAGCCGTCCATGGGTTGGGTGAACCAGCAGCATCGGGTCTGGCTGCTTCGACCCCTGGAGAGGCTGGGCTCTTGCTTCTGGGGCTCACAGAGTGTCCTCCAGTGGTCCATGGGTTGGGTGGCCCAGCAGCATCGGGTCTGGCTGCTTCGACCCCTGGAGAGGCTGGGCCCTCGCTTCTGGGGCTCGCAGAGTGTACTCCAGCGGTCCATGGGTTGGGTGACCCAGCAGCATCGGGTCTGGCTGTTTCGACCCCAGGCGAGGCTGGGCCCTCGCTTCTGGGGCTCACAGAGGATCCTCCAGCGGTCCATGGGTTGGGCGACCCAGCAGCATCGGGTCTGGCTGCTTCGACCCCTGGAGAGGCTGGGCTCTCGCTTCTGGGGCTCACAGATTGTCCTCCAGTGGTCCATGGGTTGGGTGACCCAGCAGCATCGGGTCTGGCTGCTTCGACCCCTGGAGAGGCTGGGCTCTCGCTTCTGGGGCTCACAGAGTGTCCTCCAGTGGTCCATGGGTTGGGTGGCCCAGCAGCATCGGGTCTGGCTGCTTCGACCCCTGGAGAGGCTGGGCCCTCGCTTCTGGGGCTCACAGAGGATCCTCCAGCGGTCCATGGGTTGGGTGACCCAGCAGCATCGGGTCTGGCTGTTTCGACCCCTGGCGAGGCTGGGCCCTCGCTTCTGGGGCTCACAGAGTGTCCTCCAGCGGTCCATGGGTTGGGTGACCCAGCAGCATCGGGTCTGGCTGCTTCGACCCCTGGAGAGGCTGGGCTCTCGCTTCTGGGGCTCACAGAGTGTCCTCCAGTGGTCCATGGGTTGGGTGGCCCAGCAGCATCGGGTCTGGCTGCTTCGACCCCTGGAGAGGCTGGGCCCTCGCTTCTGGGACTCAAAGAGTGTCCTCCAGCGGTCCATGGGTTGGGTGACCCAGCAGCATCGGGTCTGGCTGCTTCGACCCCTGGAGAGGCTGGGCCCTCGCTTCTGGGGCTCACAGAGTGTCCTCCAGCGGTCCATGGGTTGGTTGACCCAGCGGCATTGGGTCTAGCGGCTTTGACCCCTGCAGAGGCTGGGCCCTCGCTTCTGGGACTCACAGAGTGTCCTCCAGCGATCCATGGGTTGGGTGACCCAGCAGCATCGGGTCTGGCTGCTTCGACCCCTGGCGAGGCTGGGCCCTCGCTTCTGGGGCTCACAGGTTGTTTTCCAGCGGTCCATGGGTTGGGTGACCCAGCAGCATCAGGTCTGGCTGCTTCGACCCCTGGAGAGGCTGGGCCCTCGCTTCTGGGGCTCGCAGAGTGTCCTCCAGCGGTCCATGGGTTGGGTGACCCAGCAGCATCGGGTCTGGCTGCTTCGACCCCTGGACAGGCTGGGCCCTCGCTTCTGGGGCTCGCAGAGTGTCCTCCAGCGGTCCATGGGTTGGGTGACCCAGCAGCATCAGGTCTGGCTGCTTCGACCCCTGGAGAGGCTGGGCCCTCGCTTCTGGGGCTCGCAGAGTGTCCTCCAGCGGTCCATGGGTTGGGTGACCCAGCTGCATTTGGTCTGGCTGCTTCAACCCCTAGTGTGGCTGGGCCCTCGCTTCTGGGGCTCGCAGAGTGTCCTCCAGCGGTCCATGGGTTGGGTGACCCAGCTGCATTTGGTCTGGCTGCTTCGACCCCTGGAGAGGCTGGGTCCTCGCTTCTGGGGCTCACAGAGTTTCCTCCAGCGGTCCATGGGTTGGGTGACCCAGCAGCATCGGGTCTGGCTGCTTCGACCCCTGGAGAGGCTGGGCCCTCGCTTCTGGGGTTCACAGAGTGTCCTCCAGCGGTCCATGGGTTGGGTGACCAAGCAGCATCGGGTCTGGCTGCTTCGACCCCTGGCGAGGCTGGCCCTCGCTTCTGGGGCTCGCAGAGTGTCCTCCAGCGGTCAATGGGTTGGGTGACCCAGCAGTATCGGGTCTGGCTGCTTCGACCCTTGGAGAGGCTGGGCCCTCGCTTCTGGGGCTCGCAGATTGTCCTCCAGCGGTCCATTGGTTGGGTGACCCAGCAACATCGGGTCTGGCTGCTTCGACCCCTGGAGAGGCTGGGCCCTCGCTTCTGGGGCTTGCAGAGTGTCCTCCAGAGGTCCATGGGTTGGGTGACCCAGCAGCATCGGGTCTGGCTGCTTCGACCCCTGGAGAGGCTGGGCCCTCGCTTCTGGGGCTCGCAGAGTGTCCTCCAGCGGTCCTTGGGTTGGGTGACCCAGCAGCATCGGGTCTGGCTGCTTCGACCCCTGGAGAGGCTGGGCCCTCGCTTCTGGGGCTCGCAGACTGTCCTCCAGCGGTCCATGGGTTGGGTGACCCAGCAGCATCGAGTCTGGCTGCTTCGACCCCTGGAGAGGCTGGGCCCTCGCTTCTGGGGCTCGCAGAGTGTCCACCAGCGGTCCATGGGTTGGGTGACCCAGAAGCATCGGGTCTGGCTGCTTCGACCCCTGGAGAGGCTGGGCCCTTGCTTCTGGGGCTCACAGAGTGTCCTCCAGCGGTCCATGGGTTGGGTGACCCAGAAGCATTGGGTCTGGCTGCTTCGACCCCTGGAGAGGCTGGGCCCTCGCTTCTGGGGCTCGCAGAGTGTCCTCCAGCGGTCCATGGGTTGGGTGACCCAGCTGCATTTGGTCTGGCTGCTTCGACCCCTGGAGAGGCTGGGCCCTCGCTTCTGGGGATCACAGAGTGTCCTCCAGTGGTCCATGGGTTGGGTGACCCAGCGGCATCGGCTCTGGCTGCTTCGACCCCTGGAGAGGCTAGGCCCTCGCTTCTGGGGCTCACAGAGTGTCCTCCAGCGGTCCATGGGTTGGGTGACCCAGCAGCATCATGTCTGGCTGCTTCGACCCCTGGAGAGGCTGGGCCCTCGCTTCTGGGTCTCGCAGAGTGTCCTCCAGCGGGGATCACTGACATAATATCGACGACACAAATATCGAGATACACAAATATCGAGTCAAAAATATCGATTGACAAAATATCGACTCCCTATCTTCAAACAGGTAAGTACCAAAATATCGACTCCAAAATATCGACTTACAAAAATATAGACTGTCAAAATATCGATTTTTTAAAATGTCTTAAAAGTAAGTTAAAACTAATATAGTAATAAATATATTTAATATAAACTTAGAAATAATTATTAAAAAAATATAATTTTAATAAATAATTTATATAATTAAAAAAATGATATCACCAAAAATTACACACACACATATATATATATATATTCACTGAAAAAACCATAGGTTATAGACCATATATAGTTAGGAATTAGCATTTACAAAACCTTGAAAATTCACTGAATAAACCATAGGTTATAGACCATATATAGTTAGGAATTAGCATTTAAAAAACCTTATTTTACTCACACAAAACCATTGAAATTCCATATATAGTTAGTTGCACTAACTATATATCGCGCACCTGCAATCCACTGCTGATGATGTCACATATTACATCATTCATGACATGGTCAGTGACATCACTGATGACATCACTGATGACATCTCAAATGACATCACTGATGACATCTCATTTGACATCAATGACCACATCACTGATGATATCATTCATGTGACAATACAATGCATCTCCTCACATTTTAATATAACCTCTGTTTCACCCAGTGTTAAATACAGAATATAATTTTTGAAACCATTGACACACCAATACTAGTTACTACATACGTACTCACTGATTCCTACGTCTACACACACATTCACTCATTCACCCATACAATCATTCATACATACAATCACTCATCTTTACAACACTATCATATGCACTCATACACCTATACAGACACTCACAGTCTGCCACTCATCCATGGAGTTACTCACACACCTAGTCAGTCCTGTAAAGAATCAATGACACTTCCATTTTCTTGTCTATACAGTTAAACATGGAGCACCTTACATTTTCAAACATATACTAACACATACTTACCTTGTTATACAATCATTGATACAAGTACACATTGATCTGCACAGAGTCACACACCTCCCAGCCAGCCACACACACACTCAGTCTCCCATACAAATACTTGGACAATCAATCAGTAACCCATATAGTTAATCATATAGCTACTGATCAAAACATGCAGCAGTTTACAGAACAACAGACATAATGATGCACAAATTAAGACACTTTAGTCACTAACCCATGCACTCAGTGAGACACATTTAATCACTCACTCATGCATTCAGTCATGCACCTACTAAATCCTTTGTCCAGACACTTATACTTCCACTCATTCTTCAATATGTAAGACACATTTTAACTTTACAGAAACATACAGTCACTGGATGTTGTCATCAGTGATGTCATCAGTGATGTCATTTGAGATGTCATCAGTGATGTCATCAGTGATGTCACTGACCATGTCATGAATGATGTAATATGTGACATCATCAGCAGTGGATTGCAGGTGCGCGATATATAGTTAGTGCAACTAACTATATATGGAATTTCAATGGTTTTGTGTGAGTAAAATAAGGTTTTTTAAATGCTAATTCCTAACTATATATGGTCTATAACCTATGGTTTTTTCAGTGAATTTTCAAGGTTTTGTAAATGCTAATTCCTAACTATATATGGTCTATAACCTATGGTTTTTTCAGTGAATTTCAATGGTTTTTTAATAGCAAATATCATAAGCTGTCGATTGTCAAGTACGTGGTAAGTGAAAACATTTTCGTGTTTATGCACACTGATCTGCTTTGAATGGTGCCCCCCCCCCTCATTTCTATTAGGAGTACTCTCTCTTTGCAGATAGTGAAAGGTAGTTAACGCAGGTCTTTGCCCCCATTGTAATCCGTCGTGCCTGCTTCTCTCTCCATTTGATTCATTGTTATCCAAGTATTTACTGTTTTAGAATTAGTTCTCTTTGGTTCATTCTCTATTTACAAACAAACACAGAGTCGCAATACTCTGTTTAGTCTTTGCAGATAACGAAAAATCGTGTAAAAAAAAAGAAAAGGAATCGAGCAAAATCAGTAGGCCACTAATGGGATCTCTTTTTGACCTCGCTAAAATAGAAACATTAGGAACAACCCCTCATGACAAATACAAAACTAGTGAGATGAACTGAACTCCACACAATGATGGCGGCAAAACAGCTCGGCTCCGCCACCCACCCCGCCCAAAATAACGATAAAGAACGGCTGCCATGATTGGTTGCGGAATGACCACGACGGAGCTACGAAATGGTGCTGCTCTCATGCTAACCCCAGCTTCAGTCTGAAACATCCAGAAACACTGTAGACTACCAATTCGATCAGTTCCGGTAGCGCCCCAATGTAACCCGGTAGAGAAGAACTAGCCCTCCCCTCTTTGACTGATGGTTCTTGTTGCCTGTCCCTTCTGTTGTCATTTAACAGAACTATTTAGCCTGCTGAAAGGGGTTGTGTTCCGACCGCTGGTTGGTGGAGACATTTTGACTATATTCTGTACCTGCGTTGTCGCGTAATGCGTCATATGACGCGCCGCGTTAGCGCATCCGGAAGTCATCCGGGGCGCGCAGCGCGTAACGTAAGCATAACAAGTCATGTGACTTGTTAATAAAACTTTTCATTGGTTCATTTTACTTTTCTTATTGTAATGATGAAAGGCTTGGTCATATGACCTAAAAATTACGCTTTTCATTACTTCCGAACATTATTTTTTCTTAAATATATGTTATAATGTTCCAGGCTAATGTACTTTCCCGGAAATTTTACAACTGTCCTGCAAGTAAAATATATTCTTTTTTCGAGAAAAAGAGCGTTTCTTCGTCCCATGACGGAGCCGTTGAGCAAAAGAGGGTCGACCTGCTGTCTTAGTCGCCGATACGCCTGAATATGAGATTCTTATCGATCACTTTATGTTGCAGGAATAGAAAACACAACAGCCCTTGACCATTTATCTTTACTGCGTTCCTTCGTATTATACCTTTTACCCTTCATGTAATTGGTCTGCTTTATTTCACTTGCCTTTTAATGATTCTAAAACAGTGACTATTATTAAAAACTTTACCAATGTATATACTACTACCATGTTTTCTTTTAAAAACCTTTATTGTGAAAATTTCATTATACAAATACGTGCCTATAACCACGTGGGCCGGCCACGGAGCAAACTGTAATCGTATATGATGAATAGACATTTACACTGTAGAGGAACGTAACGGGCGGGCCATTACGTTGCAAGAACTAAGGTGTCTAACAGTTACGGAATCGGTGGACGTACATTTTATAATTAAAATACGACAGGGCCAGTTACAATAAAATTATCTAGATATACATTTGCGGGCAAGTACCATGGGTGACGTTAATTCGAACTTTCAACAGTACAGTAATCAATAACACATCAGAACTTAATATCAATAGGGATGTCGAAATATTCAATCAATTCTCGTCCCCGCCCGCCATTTGCTTCAAAACTGCATACGTATCTCGTGATTTCAAGGTTCTGCAACCAGTACACAACAAGGAGTTACGAGTCCCATTTATTCTGGCGCCATTTTGGGCGAGGACGGGCAGGTCCAGGATATAGTCAAAATGTCTCTACCAACCATCGACTATGATGATGTTCATATGCTGTATTTATTAGAGTAACACTCATCTGTCCACATGAAATTAATTTGCCACAATCTAAACATGTCATTTTAATCTTTCCAAAGTTCTTCTAAATATTTGGGACCGTTTCCCTTGCCTCTGATGCTGTCAGTGCCACTTCTTTGATGAATGTACTAGCAGGTCAGGGGTTCTCCTCCAAATCTCTCTTTTATGCAGCACTATAATTAATTGGTGCCACCTCTCCATATGACGATGCATGGTATAGTTACCACAACTATATTTTTTTTCGGTTCCTCTGGAGAGTTCATCGTGGCAGATGAAGCGTGTAACGTACCGGGCATTTACCTTTTTTTGCATGTACAGGAAAGGAAAAAAAAATCGAGCGTCCGAGTTCTAAGGTGTCCCAGGGCCATTTTAGTGGACCAGGCCCAAATCCAAAGAACAGGCCACCATTTTGAGAGTCCTGTTGCAGCCGCCTGTCGCTGTAGCATCAAGAGCAGCCGAAACTCAGCTGAATGGCAACTGAAACGGTAAAGGGGCGCCCCACTACAGCAGACGAGCCAGGCCCAAATCCAAAGAACAGCTATCTCACAGGCTAATGGGGCGACCCACGCCGAGTTTCAGCATTGTAGGATGACCACACAAGTACAGCAACTTGCTAGACATCACCTCGGTGCCATCCGGATCTCGGCGCCCCACTGCAGATGAAGTGCCTCTCAACTATGAAACCACCACGGTGACATCCGGATCTTGGCGCGTTGTGCTGCCTTCGGCCTATTCGCACATCGGTCCGCTACTGACGCCATCTCACAGGCTAATGGGGCGACCCACGCCGAGTTTCAGCATTGTAGGATGACCACACCAGTACAGCAACTTGCTAGACATCACCTCGGTGCCATCCGGATCTCGGCGCCCCACTGCAGATGAAGTGCCTCTCAACTATGAAACCACCACGGTGACATCCGGATCTTGGCGCGTTGTGCTGCCTTCGGCCTATTCGCACATCGGTCCGCTACTGACGCCATCTCACAGGCTAATGGGGCGACCGACGCCGAGTTTCAGCATTGTAGGATGACCACACCAGTACAGCAACTTGCTAGACATCACCTCGGTGCCATCCGGATCTCGGCGCCCCACTGCAGATGAAGTGCCTCTCAACTATGAAACCACCACGGTGACATCCGGATCTTGGCGCGTTGTGCTGCCTTCGGCCTATTCGCACATCGGTCCGCTACTGACGCCATCTCACAGGCTAATGGGGTGACCCACGCCGAGTTTCAGCATTGTAGGATGACCACACCAACTTGCTAGACATCACCTCAGTGCCATCCGAATCTTGGCATCTCAATGCCTAGTGGTATCTTCCATACAAAAAATATTGTTACGCTGCCTTTGGCCCCATTCGCACATCAGTCCGCAACTTAGACATCACCTCGGTGCCATCCGGATCTTGGCATCTCAGCGCCTTGTGGTGTCAGTCAGAAAATATTGTTGTGCTGCCTTCGGCCTATTCGCACATCGGTCCGCTACTGACGCCATCTCACAGGCCAACGGGGCGCCCCACGCCGACTTTCAGCATTGTAGGATGGCCACACCAGTGCGGCAACTTGCTACACACCACCTCGGTGCCATCCGGATCTTGGCATCTCAGCGCCTTGTGGTCTCTTCTACACCGGAAATATAGTAGAAAATATTGTTGCGCTGCCTTTGGCCCCATTCACACATCAGTCCGCTACTGACACCATCTCACAGGCCAACGGGGCGCCCCACGCCGACTTTCAACATTGTAGGATGGCCACAGAAGTGCGACAACTTACTAGACACCACCTCGGTGCCATCCGGATCTTGGCGCGTTGTGCTGCCTTCGGCCTATTCGCACATCGGTCCGCTACTGACGCAAACTCACAGGCCAACGGGGCGCCCCACGCCGACTTTCAGCATTGTAGGATGGCCACACCAGTGCGGCAACTTCCTACACACCACCTCGGTGCCATCCGGATCTTGGCGCGTAGTGAAGCTGCAGCAGCTGCAAATAAGCTTCAGACAGTGTTACAACCGCTGCTCAGAACTCTCAACTATGACACCACCTCGATGCCATCCGGATCTTGGCGCGTTGTGTTGCCTTCGGCCTATTCGCACATCGGTCCGCTACTGACGCCGCCTCACGTGCCAACGTATTTTCTCCGCATTTTATACCCTATGCCGCATAACAGGTCATGTGACTTGTTTATAAAACTTTTCATTGGTTCATTTTACTTTTGGTTTCCTAATGATGGAAGGCTTGATCATATGACCTAAAAACAACACTTTTCATTGGATGAAAACTTTTTTTTTCCCCCAAACGATGAAAGCCCCACCTTGTTTCTGGATGTTTCAGACTGAAGCTGGCGTCACCATGAGAGCACCACCATCTCGTAGCTCCGTCGTGGTCATTCCGCGAGCAATCATGGCAGCCGCTCCCCACCAGAAGCCTGCAGGAGTCGGGGCCCCCAAAACTTTTGATGAATTCTCAAGGCGGAGGGGACGCTTTCGAGAATGGGGTCCAAGACCTAGCAGACAAGCGTCCGATTTCCAAGGTGTCCCAGGGCCATTTCAGTGGACCAGGCCCAAAAAGGAAACAGCCTGCCGCCATTTTGAGAGTCCTGTGACAGCCGCCTATCGCTGCACCGCAAGAGTGGGCGCAACTCAGCTGAATGGCGGATTTTGACACAGTGGACCAAAAGCGGACGGAATGGCAACTGAAACGGTAAAGGGGCGCCCCACTACAACAGACGAGACTCCACCTGGAGAGGCCCGTTCACGCCGCCTCCCCCGGGGCGCTCCACGCCGTTATTCGGAGCAGCATTGTAGGATACCAAAACCAGTGCGGCAACTTACTGGACATCACCTTGGTGCCATCGTTCTTCTGCCTTGGAACTATTCGCACAACAGTTTGCTACTGATGACCCACCCCCCGCGACGCCCCACGCCGTTATTTGCTGGGTGGCAACTTACTAGACATCACTTTTGTGTCATCTAGATTTCGGCGCGTTCTGCTGCCTTGGAACTATTCGCACAACAGTTTGCTACTGATCACCCACCCCCCGCGACGCCCCACGCCGGAAATCTGGACGTTGTGCTGCGTTGGGACTATTCGCACAGCCGACCGCTACTTCGTTGTTTTTCTCTAAAAATGTTTATATGTTATTACTATTTTTGTTTTCTTGTATATATTTATAAATTATTAAAGTTTTATAATCTTACTACTTTGTCGGAGTGCTATATATTTTTAATGTGACACATAATTGTAAAAACTTTGATGTACAAAGAGTCATCCCTGGAATCTTCCGCTTCACGCTCGGTCCCCTCCCCAATCACAATACAGGATGGTTTTCAGATAATAGCAACGCTTCTGCTGTGACGGATCTCATCGAGTGTGGGCCTTGATCTACTATAACTCCTTTGAAGACGGGTGATTCTTTACAGCTGTGGCTATAAACTACATCTGCAGGGCTAGCTGATAGCCTAGGACCGGCCTGGACAATCGGACACAGAGGAAAAGGAGTGTCAGAGGGTGCGGTAGTGAATAGGGCGAAAGGGAGGTGTCGGGCGGGCACAGGGTGTGATTCTCAGGGAAGAACAGCGCAGATGGGGGGAGGTTTATTACCCATGCATAAAACAGAGAGCGGGGGTGACCACTGCCTGGGGGAGATGCTTGCGAGGGTGGGGAGCCATGCTAAGGATCGACAGCGTGCACAGAGTGGATCTGGTCAAGGCATCTAAAATGGCTGCCGTGCACGACAAAAGTGTGGCATTTGAAAAAAGACAAGATGGCGCACACAATGTTTTTCAACAATTCCTGATTTCCTTCGAATCGAACGTTAACAGACGTTGGGGCATATTACCAAAGTTAAGCGATATTTATCCCTAACGATGCATTGCAAAGATTTTTTTACCGTCAGAAATTATCGCAGATAAACCTTGCTATTATCAAGGTTTATCGCAAATACGATAAAAAACGAGCGCAATGCATTAATATCGCTGAAAACTCCGCGATATTCATGCATTACCGAGCTAATGCTCTTAGCCATGTTATCCACCTCCCATTGGATAACATGGCTAAGAACTGCTCAGGGCAGCTGTTACTTTTTGGAGATATTCGCGCTTATCTCGAATATTTCCAAAAGTTGATAATAGGAGATAGCGATGTTAGCGACTGTTTCCAGTCGCTAACATCTTGGCATGCCCACTTTGCATGTCATTAGTGATAAATATCACTCACATGCAAAGTGGGGCCCAAGATGGTCGCTATCTCCTACTAGCCGTCGCTAACTGGTGTTAGCAACAGCTACGTAATACAGATATAATTTTATCTCCGCGAAGCGGAGCGCTGTTACAGATATATATCTTGTTTTTGAACGTTAATTTCTCAAAATGCACTGAAGCACATATATTGAGACCTAGCAAAGGCACATCGGGCTACCAGTCCCTAATATTTTACCAAGTTTCGTGCAAATCCATTCAGCCGTTCGATTATTATTATTATTTATTTTTTTTGCCCCGCGGGGCCCTTTTAAAACCTCCACATCAAACCTAAGAGGTCAGGAAGGATCTACTATGCCCCCTTATGGTCATTTCCCCCTTCGCTTTGGCCTCCTCTTGTCTCTCAATCCTACCGAGGGACAAGATGGCGGCCGCTACGGACTGTTTGGAATGTTGACAGACGCCGGAGAACCAATCAGCTTCGCAAAGCTCCGTAACGCGAAAAGTACGCGAAGCGGAGCGCTGTTACAGATATATATCTTTTTTTCAACGTTAATTTCTCAAAATCCACTGGAGCACATATATTGAGACCTAGCAAAGGCACATCGGGCTACCAGTCCCTAATATTTTGCCAAGTTTCGTGCAAATCCATTCAGCTGTTCGATTATTATTATTTTGGTTTTTTTTTGCCCCGCGGGGCCCTTTTAAAACCTCCACATCAAACCTAGGGGGTCAGCGAGGATCTACTATGCCCCCTTATAGTTATTTCCCCCTTTGTTTTGACCTCCTCTTGTCTCTCGATCCTACCGAGAGACAAGATGGCGGCCGCTACGGACTGTTTGGAATGTTGACAGACGTTGACAGACGCCGGAGAACCAATCAGCTTCGCTTCACAAAGCTCCGTTGCGCGAAAAGTCCGCGAACCAGTGCGCTAACCGGTCCGCTGTTACAGATATATATCTTTTTTTAAACGTTAATTTCTCAAAATCCACTGGAGCACATATATTGAGACCTACAAAAGGCACATCGGGCTACCAGTCCCTACAATTTTGCCAAGTTTCGTGCAAATCCATTCAGCCGTTCGGGCTAAAAGTGAGGCCAACCGCCCTATGGAAAACTAAATGTTAAAAACACGTTTTGGGACCCCCCTTTTTTCTCGGCCCCCACTGGACGAACCCCCCCCAAATTTTCAAGGGCTGCTCAGAAACAAAATGTGCCATTTTCCTGAAAATTTCAGCCAATTCCGTCCACAAACGCCAAAGTTATTAGACATAGAATTTTCAAAAAACCCATAGAGAAAAAATCCTAACTATATATACCTACTGGGGGCCGAGAAAAAAGGGGGGTCCCAAAACGTGTTTTTAACATTTAGTTTTCCATAGGGCGGTTGGCCTCACTTTTAGCCCGAACGGCTGAATGGATTTGCACGAAACTTGGCAAAATTGTAGGTCTCAATATATGTGCTCCAGTGGATTTTGAGAAATTAACGTTTAAAAAAAGATATATATCTGTAACAGCGGACCGGTTAGCGCACTGGTTCGCGGACTTTTCGCGCAACGGAGCTTTGTGAAGCGAAGCTGATTGGTTCTCTGGCGTCTGTCAACATTCCAAAAAGTCCGTAGCGGCCGCCATCTTGTCTCTCGGTAGGATCGAGAGACAAGAGGAGGCCAAAGCGAAGGGGCAAATGACCATAAGGGGGAATAGTAGATCCTCGCTGACCCCCTAGGTTTGATGTGGAGGTTTTAAAAGGGCCCCGCGGGGCAAAAAAAAAAAATTATAATAATAATCTTACGGCTGAATGGATTTGCACGAAACTTGGCAAAATTGTAGGGACTGGTAGCCCGATGTGCCTTTGCTAGGTCTCAATATATGTGCTTCAGTGGATTTTGAGAAATTAACGTTCAAAAAAAGATATATATCTGTAACAGCGGACCGCTTCGCGTACTTTTCGCGTTACGGAGCTTTGCGAAGCGAAGCTGATTGGCTCTCCGGTGTCTGTAAACATTCCAAACAGTCCGTAGCGGCCGCCATCTTGTCTCTCGGTAGGATCGAGAGACAAGAGGAGGCCAAAGCGAAGGGGCAAATGACCATAAGGGGGCATAGTAGATCCTCGCTGATCCCCTAGGTTTGATGTACCATTTTGCCAAGTTTGGTGTAATTCCGTTCAGCCATTCAGGCTGTAGACGTATGTAAATGTCCTATGGAAAATTGCATGGGGAAAACACATTTGAAAGTGTTGAAATTTAGAACCAATTAAAATGTTACTTTGGTTTTGTATTTGTGTGTGATGAAAGTTAATTGGTTATGTATATATGTCAAATGAGAGGAAACCACAGCCATTTTGTGATACTACTGTCTGAGGTACATTTGTGAGGAATTTTTGGTGGTGAATTTCTGGTGTTTGATTTACACAGTACTAACACTTCTGCTACTTTTAAAAAGGTGAGTTGTTAATTTGTAAGGGGAACTATGTTGTACACTTGAAGATAATTTGAAAAATGTTTTCTGTTATTTATTTGCAGTCCTTCTGTTATACTAAATACTTGATGAAGTTAGTTTTATATTATGTATTACTAAAAACGATAAATGAAAGTGATTATTTTTTTCTGCAATTTACAGCAAGCAATTTCAAAATAAATGGCTCACAATGAAGAGACCGTGGCAATTTCTTTTGAATTGTCCACTACATTGATTGAAATTGAGAGCACCAATAATGAAATATTGTCACAAGGAGGACATGACTTGTATGATTCCATTAGATTGATTGAAATGGACAGCACCAAGAATGAAATATTGTCACAAGGAGATGACTTGAATGATTCCACTACATTGATTGAAATTGAGAGCACCAATAATGAAATATTGTCACAAGGAGGAGATGGCTTGTATGATTCCATTAGATTGATTGAAATGGACAGCACCAATAATGAAATATTGTCACAAGGAGGAGATGACTTGAATGATTCCACTACATTGATTGAAATTGAGAGCACCAATAATGAAATATTGTCACGAGGAGATGACTTGAATGATTCCACTACATTGATTGAAATGGACAGCACCAATAATGAAATATTGTCAGAAGGAGGAGATGACTTGAATGATTTTTTTGATCAATCTCTTGATGGCGAATTTATCGAGTGTTTGGAGACCATAGAGTTACAAGAATCATCATTGCAGACTTTTAATGAGGAGATTCCAGATGAGATGATTGAAGAGGAAATTACTGATGAGGACATGTTACTAGTTGTTTCAAATTTAGAAAATTCTGAAGAATAAATTTATATTTAGAAATCAAAAATTGTTTGAGACATTATTTATTTTTATTTTTAATTTATGAGGTTGTAGCGAAGTGATTGTAGTATAAAATGAGACTTATAGTATAGAGTGCAACATTTTTATGTTACATGGTAAGTTTACTCATATTTACTTCCCTTCTGCCACTATATTATCTCCAATGTGTATTTGACATGTCTTCTTCATCTCCGGCCTCCTTTCTCTCACTGTGTGTCTCCGATGCATCTTATCGCTGGTATTTTGTGTAATTAGAGAAGAGAGTAAAATAAAATAGTTCGGAACGTGAAAAGGGGGCAAAGTAGAGTACTCCTCACCCCCTAGGCCTTTTTAGGCGGTCCCAAAAGGATCAGTTTCTGCTTTCCTGAGAGATTATGGTATGAGTTCCATATACCACAATAACTTGCATTACAACATGCAAGATATCTATCTCCTATTACCAACTTTTGGAGATATTCGCGCTAAGCGCGAATATCTCCAAAAAGTAACACCTGCCCTGAGCAGTTCTTAGCCATGTTATCCAATGGGAGGTGGATAACATGGCTAAGAGTATTAGCTCGGTAATGCATGAATATCGCTGACTTTTTAGCGATATTCATGCATTGCGGCCGTTTATTATCGCATTTGCGATAAACCTTGATAATAGTAAGGTTTATCTTCGATAATTTCTGACGATGCTTAGTGGTAAAAAATTGGTTGGTAAGCATCGTTAGCGATAAATATCGCTTAACTTTGGTAATATGCCCCAACGTCTGTTAACGTTCGATTCGAAGGAAATGAGGAAGTGTTGAAAAACATTGTCTGCGCCATCTTGCCTTTTTTGAAATGCCACACTTTTGTCGTGCACGGCAGCCATTTTAGATGTCTTGACCAGACCCACTCTCTGCACGCTGTCGATTCGTAGCATGGCTCCTCACCCTCGTAAGCATCTCCCCCAGGCACTGGTCACCACCGCTCTCTGTCTTATGCATGGGCAATAAACCTTCCCCCATCTGCGCTGCTCTTCCCTGAGAATCACACTCTGTGCCCGCCCGACACCTCCCTTTCGCCCTATTCACTACCGCACCCTCTGACACTCCTCTTCCTCTGTGTCCGAATGTCCAGGCCGGTCCTAGGCTATCAGCTAGCCCTGCAGATGTAGTTTATGGCCCCAGCTGTAAAGAATCACCCCTCTTCAAAGGAGTTATAGTAGATCAAGGCCCACACCCGATGTGATCCGTCACAGCACACGCGTTCCTACTATCTGAAAACCATCCTGTATTGTGATTGGGGAGGGGACCGAGCCTGAAGCGGAAGATTCCAGGAATGACTCTTTGTACATCAAAGTTTTTACAATTATGTGTCACATTAAAAATATATAGCACTCCAACAAAGTAGTAGGAATATAAAACTTTAATAACATATAAATATATACAACAAAACAAAAACAGTAAAAACATTTAAACAACGAAGAGACCGTGGCAATTTCTTTTTAATTATCCAATAGATTTATTGAAATTGACAGCACCAATAATGAAATATTCTTGTCAGTAGCGGTCTGTTGTGCGAATAGTTCCAAGGCAGCAGAACGCGCTGAAATCTAGATGGCACGAAAGTGATGTCTAGTAAGTTGCCGCCCAGCAAAAAACGGCGTGGGGCGCCGCGGGGATGAGTGAGTCCAGTAGGCACCACAGCTATTCTTACCGGCATTGCAGAATTACTGCTGGGGACAATGCCTGTGCTGTAGCAGGGTCACAGCAGAAACAAAAAGGATTCTGTTGAAGATGTTGTTGGTTTTCAATTTGAAAACAGTTCTGGTGTCAACTGCTATGCTAATGTAGTGGTTAATGTTTTGTTTTCTCTAGAAAATGTAAAAGAGGGGGAGGCAGTCCAAAGTTCCGTTAAAAGGGCAAAGGAAAGGATCGGTGGTTTGAACTATCAGTCAAAAAGGGGAGGGGGTGCAATAATTTTTCCTACCGGGTCACACTGTGCTTTCACCGGAAGTAAGGTCTGCAGGATTGTAGTAATTCAAAGTGAGGCTGGCGCCAGCATGGGAGCGCCGACGTCCCGCGGATACAGTTTCGTCACTCCACGGGCGATCATGGCAGTCATTCCCCATCGGGGGTCGGAGACTCCCGCGGCTCCTCTAGAATCTTCAAGGTCGTGGAGGACTACGGTGGTGGAGTCAACCAGTGACCGGGCCATTTCTTTATGTTGGGCCCGCTCTTGCCAGGTCGACCGCCATTTTGAGAGTTCGGCAGCTACCGGCGATCGCGGGGTCACATGAGCGGACGGGCTCCACCCTGCCGGGCGAGACGTTGCAGCATGGCCACAGTGGAAGAACCGTTATCTAGGTCGTTCCGAAACTGTGCAGCACTGTAGTTGTTAGGATGCCACCGCCTGGAGCGCTGAGGGTGCAGCTGGGAAGCCTCCACCTGGGGAGGCGGGAGAGGCCTGTTCGCACCGTCTCTCCCTCCCAGTGCACCCCACGGCGTCTCGCTTGAGATTTGTTATGGCCGGACCAGGCGATGAGGACGAGGGGGGGGTCGGAGGCATGTGCAAGACATCCCCCTCCAGTGTTGTCGCAGCCATTATAAAAGAAAGAAGTGTCCCGTCCGTCTTCGGGCCGGGCTTCCGGTGGATGTCGGCCGGACGCCCCTGGCTCTGGCCCCATGAACGGGTTTCTTGGTTTATCGGCTGCAGCCGGATCCCGTCGGCCTCGGCCCCTCGACCGTTGGTGGTCGGACCGGAAGAGCATGTGGCGGGACTACCTGCAACTCTCAAGGGCCACCGCGGCCGGACTGGGAGAGAGAGGGGAGGGTCGAGGAGACATTCCCCCCCCTGCAACTGTTCAGCGTTGTAAAGGCAATCCCCTGGCCGGGTCCCGCTGGTCTCGGCCTCTCCTCCGGCTACACCCTACGTTAGGATCTCCTGGCCGAGGCGTGGCAGCAGGACCTGCCTTATATGGGCTGCTCCCGGCTGGGCGTAGCCGGAACCCTGCCCCACCTTGGAAGTTTCCAGAGTGGGGGTGGATGTTCTACTGACTTGCATTTTCCCTAGTCTATCGATTTTTTTGGCGTGGCAGGCGGTGGGACAGCGAGGGGTGATTTGGTTTCTCTTACTGTTTTTCTGGTCTCTCACCACTGGCATATTTTAACGTTTTCTTGTTTCTAGGACATTAATAGGTTTTATCATTACGTTATGTTATCGTTTCTTTGTTCGTTGTTTAATAAAAGTTCATGTTCATCAGTGGCCTACTGATTTTCGTTTTCCTATTTTTTTCTTTCCAGGTTGTTTCATGGTAAAGTTTCTGTTAACAGGATACAGTGATCACTTCGTTATTATTGCATATGTCCTTTTCACTAGGGGTGCTCTCTGGTCGGGCCAGATGACGTATCTCTAGTAAATGGTCCGGGTGAAAAAGGTGCATCAATCAGTGGGGAGTAGATAGGCATGACAGATTACAACGGGGGAGAACGGTCCGCATTACGTACCCTTTCACTACTTGCAAAGATTTTCCTACGTTTATTTGCAAACAGGGAATACCTCCAAAAAGAACTAATTCCCAAACAGTCAATGTTCGGACAATCAATCAATCAATGAGGAATGAAATAGGTACGACGTGTTAAAGGCTTGCGTTACCTACCCTTCACTATCTGCAAAGGGAGATAGAATATTCCTATTCTTCCTCGTTTGCAGGTAGAGAAGATCGTTAAGAGAATTAACTTCGAACAATTCAATGCTCGATTGAAACAATCAACAAGGGGTACTGTGAACACAAATGAACGCCGCTTATATACATACGCATTGCTATTTTCAACAGGTTGTTCCTAATGTTTCTATTTTAGCGAGGTCAAAAGAGATCCCATTAGTGGCCTACTGATTTTGCTCGATTCCTTTTGTTTTTTTACACGATTTTTCGCTATCTGCAAAGACTAAACAGAGTATTGCGACTCTGTGCTTGTTTGTAAATAGAGAATGAACCAAAGAGAACAATCAATCAAATGGAGAGAGAAGCAGGCACGACGGATTACAAAGGGGGAAAGGGCTGCGTTAACTACCCTTCACTATCTGCAAAGAGAGAGTACCCCTAATAGAAATGAGGGGTGGGGGGCAGCAATCAAAGCAGATCAGTGTGCATAAACACGAAAAAAAAAATTCTTACCACGTACTTGACATTCGACAGCTTATGATATTTGCTATTAAAAAACCATTGAAATTCACTGAAAAAACCATAGGTTATAGACCATATATAGTTAGGAATTAGCATTTACAAAACCTTGAAAATTCACTGAAAAAACCATAGGTTATAGACCATATATAGTTAGGAATTAGCATTTAAAAAACCTTATTTTACTCACACAAAACCATTGAAATTCCATATATAGTTAGTTGCACTAACTATATATTGCGCACCCGCAATCCACTGCTGATGATGTCACATATTACATCATTCATGACATGGTCAGTGACATCACTGATGACATCACTGATGACATCTCAAATGACATCACTGATGACATCTCACTTGACATCAATGATCACATCACTGATGATATCATTCATGTGACAATACAATGCATCTCCTCACATTTTAATATAACCTCTGTTTCACCCAGTGTTAAAAACAGAGTATAATTTTTGAAACCATTGACACACCAATACTAGTTACTACATACGTACTCACTGATTCCTACGTCTACACACACATTCACTCATTCACCCATACAATCATTCATACATACAATCACTCATGTTTACAACACAATCATATGCACTCATACACCTATACAGACACTCACACTCTGCCACTCATCCATGGAGTTACTCACACACCTAGTCAGTCCTGTAAAGAATCAATCACACTTCCATTTTCTACTCTATACAGTTAAACATAGAGCACCTTACGTTTTCAACCATATACTAACACATACTTACTCTCTTATACAATCATTGATACAAGTACACATTGATCTGTACAGAGTCACACACCTCCCATCCAGCCACACACACACTCAGTCTCCCATGCAAATACTTGGGCAATCAATCAATAACCCATATAGTTACTCATATAGCTACTGATCAACACATGCAGCAGTTTACAGAACAACAGACATAATGATGCACAAATTAAGACAGTTTAGTCACTAACCCATGCACTCAGTGAGACACATTTAATCACTCACTCATACATTCAGTCATGCACCTACTAAATCCTTCGTCCAGACACTTATACATCCACTCATTCTTCAATATGTAAGACATATTTTAACTTTACAGAAACATAGTCACTGGATGTTGTCATCAGTGATGTCATCAGTGATGTCATTTGAGATGTCATCAGTGATGTCATCAGTGATGTCACTGACCATGTCATGAATGATGTAATATGTGACATCATCAGCAGTGGATTGCGGGTGCGCAATATATAGTTAGTGCAACTAACTATATATGGAATTTCAATGGTTTTGTGTGAGTAAAATAAGGTTTTTTAAATGCTAATTCCTAACTATATATGGTCTATAACCTATGGTTTTTTCAGTGAATATATATATATATATATATATATATATATATATATATATATATATATATATATTTAAACATATTATTAAATAAACATATATAACATTTTAGAAAATGTTTAAAATTTATTGTTACAACTATAGTGAGTTCAACATTAGCAAAAGTGTTGGATAGCGTAGAGGTAAAATTTACTACTCCCACTCCAGTGGGTGCAACAGTAGGGAAAGCGCTGGATAGCGTAGAGGTTAAAATTACTATTCCCACTCCAGGGATGTATGACGTTACAACGCATACTTTTACAACGCCTACCATTACAACAAAACTTTTACAACGCAAAAACTTTTACAACGCATACATTTACAACGCAAGATTTTACAACGCATATACCTTTACAACGCATACCATTACAACATAAGTATTGGTAAGTATATAATAATTTTTTGAATATAAAATAATAAAAAATATTATAATATAATTTAATATAATTTAATTTTATTAAATAAATGTAATTTAAATGTAATTTTACTTTATTTTTACAAAGTACCCCTGTACCCCAAAAACCCAAAACTGACCCTGAACCCTAAAAATACCCCTTTACCCATAAACTGAAAACTGACCCTGAACCCTAAAAATACCCCTTTACCCGAAAACTGAAAACTGACCCTGAACCCTAAAAATACCCCTTTACCCAAAAACTGAAAACTGACCCTGAACCCTAAAAATACCCCTTTACCTACAAACTGAAAACTGACCCTGAACCCTAAAAATACCCCTTTACCCCAAAAACTGAAAACTGACACTGAACCCTAAAAATACCCCTTTACCCAAAACTGAAAACTGACCCTGAACCCTAAAAATACCCCTTTACCTACAAACTGAAAACTGACCCTGAACCCTAAAAATACCCCTTTACCCCAAAAACTGAAAACTGACCCTGAACCCTAAAAATACCCCTTTACCCAAAAACTGAAAACTGACCCTGAACCCTAAAAATACCCCTTTACCCAAAAACTGAAAACTGACCCTGAACCCTAAAAATACCCCTTTACCTACAAACTGAAAACTGACCCTGAACCCTAAAAATACCCCTTTACCCCAAAAACTGAAAACTGACCCTGAACCCTAAAAATACCCCTTTACCCAAAAACTGAAAACTGACCCTGAACCCTAAAAATACCCCTTTACCCAAAAACTGAAAACTGACCCTGAACCCTAAAATAAAAATATTTATCAATTAATCAATTATAATTAATTACCAATTATATTTTAATTAATTACCAATTAATAATTAATTAACAAATAATTTTTAAAAAATATCAATAAATAAATTAACATATTTAATTAATTATAATTAAATTACTTCCCACCCTATTCCCCTATAAACCCACAACCCGCTACAGAAAATAAATTACTAAAATTAAAATATTTATCAATTAATCAATTATAATTAATTACCAATTATATTTTAATTAATTACCAATTAATAATTAATTAACAATTAATTCTAAATTATTATCAATAAATAAATTAACATATTTAATTAATTATAATTAAATTACTTCCCACCCTATTCCCCTATAAACCCACAACCCGCTACAGAAAATAAATTACTAAAATTAAAATATTTATCAATTAATCAATTATAATTAATTACCAATTATATTTTAATTAATTACCAATTAATAATTAATTAACAATTAATTCTAAATATATATCAATAAATAAATTAACATATTTAATTAATTAGAATTAAATTACTTCCCACCCTATTCCCCTATAAACCCACAACCCGCTACAGACTTATATTACACAAAAAATAAAAATTATTATTAACTTACCTTAAATTCGATATTTTTGTTGTCTATATTATGTCTAGTCGATATTATGTCCATTCTATATTTTTGATTCGATATTATGTCCATTCTATTCGATATTAATTTTCTCTAGTCGATATTTTTGTTGTCTATATTATGTCTAGTCGATATTATGTCCATTCTATATTTTTTACTCGATATTCTGTCCAGTCGAAATAATTGACTCGATATTATGACTGTACACCCTCCAGCGGTCAATGGGTTGGGTGACCCAGCAGCATCGGGTCTGGCTGCTTCGACCCTTGGAGAGGCTGGGCCCTCGCTTCTGGGGCTTGCAGAGTGTCCTCCAGAGGTCCATGGGTTGGGTGACCCAGCAGCATCGGGTCTGGCTGCTTCGACCCCTGGAGAGGCTGGGCCCTCGCTTCTGGGGCTCGCAGAGTGTCCTCCAGCGGTCCTTGGGTTGGGTGACCCAGCAGCATCGGGTCTGGCTGCTTCGACCCCTGGAGAGGCTGGGCCCTCGCTTCTGGGGTTCGCAGAGTGTCCTCCAGCGGTCCATGTGTTGGGGGACCCAGCAGCATCAGGTCTGGCTGCTTCGACCCCTGGAGAGGCTGGGCCCTCACTTCTGGGGCTCGCAGAGTGTCCTCCAGCGGTCCATGGGTTGGGTGACCCAGCAGCATCGGGTCTGGTTGCTTCCACCCCAGGAGAGGCTGGGCCCTCGCTTCTGGGGCTCACAGAGTGTCCTCCAGCGGTCCATGGGTTGGGTGACCCAGCAGCATCGGGTCTGGCTGCATCGACCCCTGGAGAGGCTGGGCCCTCGCTTCTGGGGTTCACAGAGTGTCCTCCAGCGGTCCATGGGTTGGGTGACCCAGCAGCATCGGGTCTGGCTGCTATGACCCCTGGCGAGGCTGGCCCTCGCTTCTGGGGCTCACAGAGTGTCCTCCCGCCGTCCATGGGTTGGGTGAACCAGCAGCATCGGGTCTGGCTGCTTCGACCCCTGGAGAGGCTGGGCTCTCGCTTCTGGGGCTCGCAGAGTGTCCTCCAGCGGTCCATGGGTTGGGTGAACCAGCAGCATCGGTCTGGCTGCTTCGACCCCTGGAGAGGCTGGGCTCTCGCTTCTAGGGCTCACAGAGTGTCCTCCAGCGGTCCATGGGTTGGGTGACCCAGCTGCATTTGGTCTGGCTGCTTTGACCCCTAGTGTGGCTGGGCCCTCGCTTCTGGGGCTCACAGAGTGTCCTCCAGCGGTCCATAGGTTGGGTGACCCAGCAGCATCGGGTCTGGCTGCTTCGACCCCTGAGGAGGATGGGCCCTCGCTTCTGGGGCTCGCAGAGTGTCCTCCAGTGGTCCATGGGTTGGGTGGCCCAGCAGCATCAGGTCTGGCTGCTTCGACCCCTGGAGAGGCTGGGCCCTCGCTTCTGGGGCTCGCAGAGTGTCCTTCAGCGGTCAATGGGTTGGGTGACCCAGCAGCATCGGGTCTGGCTGCTTCGACCCCTGGAGAGGCTGGGCCCTCGCTTCTGGGGCTCGCAGAGTGTCCTCCAGCGGTCCATGGGTTGGGTGACCCAGCAGCATCGGGTCTGGCTGCTTCGACCCCTGGAGAGGCTGGGCCCTCGCTTCTGGGGCTCGCAGAGTGTCCTCCATTGGTCCATGGGTTGTGTGGCCCAGCAGCATCGGGTCTGGTTGCTTCGACCCCTGGAGAGGCTGGGCCCTCGCTTCTGGGGCTCGCAGAGTGTCCTCCAGCGGTCCATGGGTTGGGTGACCCAGCAGCATCGATTCTGGCAGCTTCGACCCCTGGCGAGGCTGGGCCCTCGCTTCTGGGGCTCACAGAGTGTCCTCCAGCGGTCCATGGGTTGGGTGACCCAGCAGCATCGGGTCTGGCTGCTTCGACCCCTGGAGAGGCTGGGCCCTCGCTTCTGGGGCTCACAGGTTGTTTTCCAGCGGTTCATGGGTTGAGTGACCCAGCAGCATCGGGTCTGGCTGCTTCGACCCCTGGTGAGGCTGGGCCCTCTCTTCTGGGGCTCACAGAGGGTCCTCCAGCGGTCCATGGGTTGGGTGACCCAGCAGCATTGGGTCTGGCTGCTTCGAACCCCTGGAGAGGCTGGGCCCTCGCTTCTGGAGCTCACAGATCGTTCTCCAGCGGTCCATGGGTTGGGTGACCCAGCAGCATCGGGTCTGGCTGCTTTGACCCCTGGAGAGGCTGGGCCCTCGCTTCTGGGGCTCGCAGAGTGTCCTCCAGCAATCCATGGGTTGGGTGACCCAGCAGCATCGGGTCTGGCTGCTTCGACCCCTGGATAGGCTGGGCCCTTGCTTCTGGGGCTCGCAGAGTGTCCTCTAGTGGTCCATAGGTTGGGTGACCCAGCTGCATTTGGTCTGGCTGCTTCGACCCCTGGAGAGGCTGGGCCCTCGCTTCTGGGGCTTGCAGAGTGTCCTCCAGCGGTCCATGGGTTGGGTGACCTAGCAGCATCGGCTCTGGCTGCTTCGACCCCTGGAGAGGCTGGGCCCTCGCTTCTGGGGCTCGCAGAGTGTCCTCCAGTGGTCCATGGGTTGGGTGACCCAGCAGCATCGGGTCTGGCTGCTTCGAACCCCTGGAGAGGCTGGGCCCTCGCTTCTGGGGCTCACAGAGTGTCCTCCAGTGGTCCATTGGTTGGGTGACCCAGCATCGGGTTTGGCTGCTTCGACCCCTAGTGTGGCTGGGCCCTCGCTTCTGGGGCTCACAGAGGGTCCTCCAGCGGTCCATGTTGGGTGACCCAGCAGCATCGGTTCTGGCTGCTTTGACCCCTGGAGAGGCTGGGCCCTCGCTTCTGGGGCTCGCATAGTGTCCTCCAGCGGTCCATGGGTTGGGTGACCCAGCGGCATCGGCTCTGGCTGCTTCGACCCCTGGAGAGGCTGGGCCCTCGCTTCTGGGGCTCACAGATTGTCCTCCAGTGGTCCATGGGTTGGGTGACCCAGCAGCATCGGGCCTGGCTGCTTCGACCCCTGGAGAGGCTGGGCCCTCGCTTCTGGGACTCACAGAGTGTCCTCCAGCGGTCCATGGAATGGGTGACCCAGCAGCATCGGGTCTGGCTGCTTCGACCCCTGGAGAGGCTGGGCCCTCGCTTCTGGGGCTCACAGAGTGTCCTCCAGCGGTCCATGGGTTGGGTGACCCAGCAGCATCGGGTCTGGCTGCTTCGCCCCTGGTGAGGCTGGGCTCTCGCTTCTGGGGCTTGCAGAGTGTCCTCCAGCGGTCCATGGGTTGGGTGACCCAGCAGCATCGGGTCTGGCTGCTTCGACCCCTGGAGAGGCTGGGCCCTCGCTTCTGGAGCTCGCAGAGTGTCCTCCAGTGGTCCATGGGTTGGGTGGCCCAGCAGCATCGGGTCTGGCTGCTTCGACCCCTAGTGTGACTGGGCCCTCGCTTCTGGGGCTCACAGAGTATCCTCCAGCCGTCCATGGGTTGGGTGAACCAGCAGCATCGGGTCTGGCTGCTTCGACCCCTGGAGAGGCTGGGCTCTCGCTTCTGGGGCTCACAGAGTGTCCTCCAGTGGTCCATGGGTTGGGTGGCCCAGCAGCATCGGGTCTGGCTGCTTCGACCCCTGGAGAGGCTGGGCCCTCGCTTCTGGGGCTCGCAGAGTGTACTCCAGCGGTCCATGGGTTGGGTGACCCAGCAGCATCGGGTCTGGCTGTTTCGACCCCTGGCGAGGCTGGGCCCTCGCTTCTGGGGCTCACAGAGGATCCTCCAGCGGTCCATGGGTTGGATGACCCAGCAGCATCGGGTCTGGCTGCTTCGACCCCTGGAGAGGCTGGGCTCTCGCTTCTGGGGCTCACAGAGTGTCCTCCAGTGGTCCATGGGTTGGGTGGCCCAGCAGCATCGGGTCTGGCTGCTTCGACCCCTGGAGAGGCTGGGCCCTCGCTTCTGGGACTCAAAGAGTGTCCTCCAGCGGTCCATGGGTTGGGTGACCCAGCAGCATCGGGTCTGGCTGCTTCGACCCCTGGAGAGGCTGGGCCCTCGCTTCTGGGGCTCACAGAGTGTCCTCCAGCGGTCCATGGGTTGGTTGACCCAGCGGCATTGGGTCTAGCGGCTTCGACCCCTGCAGAGGCTGGGCCCTCGCTTCTGGGACTCACAGAGTGTCCTCCAGCGATCCATGGGTTGGGTTACCCAGCAGCATCGGGTCTGGCTGCTTCGACCCCTGGCGAGGCTGGGCCCTCGCTTCTGGGGCTCACAGGTTGTTTTCCAGCGGTCCATGGGTTGGGTGACCCAGCAGCATCAGGTCTGGCTGCTTCGACCCCTGGAGAGGCTGGGCCCTCGCTTCTGGGGCTCGCAGCGTGTCCTCCAGCGGTCCATGGGTTGGGTGACCCAGCAGCATCGGGTCTGGCTGCTTCGACCCCTGGACAGGCTGGGCCCTCGCTTCTGGGGCTCGCAGAGTGTCCTCCAGCGGTCCATGGGTTGGGTGACCCAGCAGCATCAGGTCTGGCTGCTTCGACCCCTGGAGAGGCTGGGCCCTCGCTTCTGGGGCTCGCAGAGTGTCCTCCAGCGGTCCATGGGTTGGGTGACCCAGCTGCATTTGGTCTGGCTGCTTCAACCCCTAGTGTGGCTGGGCCCTCGCTTCTGGGGCTCGCAGAGTGTCCTCCAGCGGTCCATGGGTTGGGTGACCCAGCTGCATTTGGTCTGGCTGCTTCGACCCCTGGAGAGGCTGGGTCCTCGCTTCTGGGGCTCACAGAGTGTCCTCCAGCGGTCCATGGGTTGGGTGACCCAGCAGCATCGGGTCTGGCTGCTTCGACCCCTGGAGAGGCTGGGCCCTCGCTTCTGGGGTTCACAGAGTGTCCTCCAGCGGTCCATGGGTTGGGTGACCAAGCAGCATCGGTTCTGGCTGCTTCGACCCCTGGCGAGGCTGGCCCTCGCTTCTGGGGCTCGCAGAGTGTCCTCCAGCGGTCAATGGGTTGGGTGACCCAGCAGTATCGGGTCTGGCTGCTTCGACCCTTGGAGAGGCTGGGCCCTCGCTTCTGGGGCTCGCAGATTGTCCTCCAGCGGTCCATGGGTTGGGTGACCCAGCAACATCGGGTCTGGCTGCTTCGACCCCTGGAGAGGCTGGGCCCTCGCTTCTGGGGCTTGCAGAGTGTCCTCCAGAGGTCCATGGGTTGGGTGACCCAGCAGCATCGGGTCTGGCTGCTTCGACCCCTGGAGAGGCTGGGCCCTCGCTTCTGGGGCTCGCAGAGTGTCCTCCAGCGGTCCTTGGGTTGGGTGACCCAGCAGCATCGGGTCTGGCTGCTTCGACCCCTGGAGAGGCTGGGCCCTCGCTTCTGGGGCTCGCAGACTGTCCTCCAGCGGTCCATGGGTTGGGTGACCCAGCAGCATCGAGTCTGGCTGCTTCGACCCCTGGAGAGGCTGGGCCCTCGCTTCTGGGGCTCGCAGAGTGTCCTCCAGCGGTCCATGGGTTGGGTGACCCAGAAGCATCGGGTCTGGCTGCTTCGACCCCTGGAGAGGCTGGGCCCTTGCTTCTGGGGCTCACAGAGTGTCCTCCAGCGGTCCATGGGTTGGGTGACCCAGAAGCATTGGGTCTGGCTGCTTCGACCCCTGGAGAGGCTGGGCCCTCGCTTCTGGGGCTCGCAGAGTGTCCTCCAGCGGTCCATGGGTTGGGTGACCCAGCTGCATTTGGTCTGGCTGCTTCGACCCCTGGAGAGGCTGGGCCCTCGCTTCTGGGGATCACAGAGTGTCCTCCAGTGGTCCATGGGTTGGGTGACCCAGCGGCATCGGCTCTGGCTGCTTCGACCCCTGGAGAGGCTGGGCCCTCGCTTCTGGGGCTCACAGAGTGTCCTCCAGCGGTCCATGGGTTGGGTGACCCAGCAGCATCATGTCTGGCTGCTTCGACCCCTGGAGAGGCTGGGCCCTCGCTTCTGGGTCTCGCAGAGTGTCCTCCAGCGGTCAATGGGTTGAGTGACCCAGCAGCATCGGGTCTGGCTGCTTCGACCCTTGGAGAGGCTGGGCCCTCGCTTCTGGGGCTTGCAGAGTGTCCTCCAGAGGTCCATGGGTTGGGTGACCCAGCAGCATCGGGTCTGGCTGCTTCGACCCCTGGAGAGGCTGGGCCCTCGCTTCTGGGGCTCGCAGAGTGTCCTCCAGCGGTCCTTGGGTTGGGTGACCCAGCAGCATCGGGTCTGGCTGCTTCGACCCCTGGAGAGGCTGGGCCCTCGCTTCTGGGGTTCGCAGAGTGTCCTCCAGCGGTCCATGTGTTGGGGGACCCAGCAGCATCAGGTCTGGCTGCTTCGACCCCTGGAGAGGCTGGGCCCTCACTTCTGGGGCTCGCAGAGTGTCCTCCAGCGGTCCATGGGTTGGGTGACCCAGCAGCATCGGGTCTGGTTGCTTCCACCCCAGGAGAGGCTGGGCCCTCGCTTCTGGGGCTCACAGAGTGTCCTCCAGCGGTCCATGGGTTGGGTGACCCAGCAGCATCGGGTCTGGCTGCATCGACCCCTGGAGAGGCTGGGCCCTCGCTTCTGGGGTTCACAGAGTGTCCTCCAGCGGTCCATGGGTTGGGTGACCCAGCAGCATCGGGTCTGGCTGCTATGACCCCTGGCGAGGCTGGCCCTCGCTTCTGGGGCTCACAGAGTGTCCTCCCGCCGTCCATGGGTTGGGTGAACCAGCAGCATCGGGTCTGGCTGCTTCGACCCCTGGAGAGGCTGGGCTCTCGCTTCTGGGGCTCGCAGAGTGTCCTCCAGCGGTCCATGGGTTGGGTGAACCAGCAGCATCGGTCTGGCTGCTTCGACCCCTGGAGAGGCTGGGCTCTCGCTTCTAGGGCTCACAGAGTGTCCTCCAGCGGTCCATGGGTTGGGTGACCCAGCTGCATTTGGTCTGGCTGCTTCGACCCCTAGTGTGGCTGGGCCCTCGCTTCTGGGGCTCACAGAGTGTCCTCCAGCGGTCCATAGGTTGGGTGACCCAGCAGCATCGGGTCTGGCTGCTTCGACCCCTGAGGAGGATGGGCCCTCGCTTCTGGGGCTCGCAGAGTGTCCTCCAGTGGTCCATGGGTTGGGTGGCCCAGCAGCATCAGGTCTGGCTGCTTCGACCCCTGGAGAGGCTGGGCCCTCGCTTCTGGGGCTCGCAGAGTGTCCTTCAGCGGTCAATGGGTTGGGTGACCCAGCAGCATCGGGTCTGGCTGCTTCGACCCCTGGAGAGGCTGGGCCCTCGCTTCTGGGGCTCGCAGAGTGTCCTCCAGCGGTCCATGGGTTGGGTGACCCAGCAGCATCGGGTCTGGCTGCTTCGACCCCTGGAGAGGCTGGGCCCTCGCTTCTGGGGCTCGCAGAGTGTCCTCCATTGGTCCATGGGTTGTGTGGCCCAGCAGCATCGGGTCTGGTTGCTTCGACCCCTGGAGAGGCTGGGCCCTCGCTTCTGGGGCTCGCAGAGTGTCCTCCAGCGGTCCATGGGTTGGGTGACCCAGCAGCATCGAGTCTGGCAGCTTCGACCCCTGGCGAGGCTGGGCCCTCGCTTCTGGGGCTCACAGAGTGTCCTCCAGCGGTCCATGGGTTGGGTGACCCAGCAGCATCCGGTCTGGCTGCTTCGACCCCTGGAGAGGCTGGGCCCTCGCTTCTGGGGCTCACAGGTTGTTTTCCAGCGGTCCATGGGTTGAGTGACCCAGCAGCATCGGGTCTGGCTGCTTCGACCCCTGGTGAGGCTGGGCCCTCTCTTCTGGGGCTCACAGAGGGTCCTCCAGCGGTCCATGGGTTGGGTGACCCAGCAGCATTGGGTCTGGCTGCTTCGAACCCCTGGAGAGGCTGGGCCCTCGCTTCTGGAGCTCACAGATCGTTCTCCAGCGGTCCATGGGTTGGGTGACCCAGCAGCATCGGGTCTGGCTGCTTTGACCCCTGGAGAGGCTGGGCCCTCGCTTCTGGGGCTCGCAGAGTGTCCTCCAGCAATCCATGGGTTGGGTGACCCAGCAGCATCGGGTCTGGCTGCTTCGACCCCTGGATAGGCTGGGCCCTTGCTTCTGGGGCTCGCAGAGTGTCCTCTAGTGGTCCATAGGTTGGGTGACCCAGCTGCATTTGGTCTGGCTGCTTCGACCCCTGGAGAGGCTGGGCCCTCGCTTCTGGGGCTTGCAGAGTGTCCTCCAGCGGTCCATGGGTTGGGTGACCTAGCAGCATCGGCTCTGGCTGCTTCGACCCCTGGAGAGGCTGGGCCCTCGCTTCTGGGGCTCGCAGAGTGTCCTCCAGTGGTCCATGGGTTGGGTGACCCAGCAGCATCGGGTCTGGCTGCTTCGAACCCCTGGAGAGGCTGGGCCCTCGCTTCTGGGGCTCACAGAGTGTCCTCCAGTGGTCCATTGGTTGGGTGACCCAGCAGCATCGGGTTTGGCTGCTTCGACCCCTAGTGTGGCTGGGCCCTCGCTTGTGGGGCTCACAGAGGGTCCTCCAGCGGTCCATGTTGGGTGACCCAGCAGCATCGGTTCTGGCTGCTTCGACCCCTGGAGAGGCTGGGCCCTCGCTTCTGGGGCTCGCATAGTGTCCTCCAGCGGTCCATGGGTTGGGTGACCCAGCGGCATCGGCTCTGGCTGCTTCGACCCCTGGAGAGGCTGGGCCCTCGCTTCTGGGTCTCACAGATTGTCCTCCAGTGGTCCATGGGTTGGGTGACCCAGCAGCATCGGGCCTGGCTGCTTCGACCCCTGGAGAGGCTGGGCCCTCGCTTCTGGGACTCACAGAGTGTCCTCCAGCGGTCCATGGAATGGGTGACCCAGCAGCATCGGGTCTGGCTGCTTCGACCCCTGAAGAGGCTGGGCCCTCGCTTCTGGGGCTCACAGAGTGTCCTCCAGCGGTCCATGGGTTGGGTGACCCAGCAGCATCGGGTCTGGCTGCTTCGCCCCTGGTGAGGCTGGGCTCTCGCTTCTGGGGCTTGCAGAGTGTCCTCCAGCGGTCCATGGGTTGGGTGATCCAGCAGCATCGGGTCTGGCTGCTTCGACCCCTGGAGAGGCTGGGCCCTCGCTTCTGGAGCTCGCAGAGTGTCCTCCAGTGGTCCATGGGTTGGGTGGCCCAGCAGCATCGGGTCTGGCTGCTTCGACCCCTAGTGTGAATGGGCCCTCGCTTCTGGGGCTCACAGAGTATCCTCCAGCCGTCCATGGGTTGGGTGAACCAGCAGCATCGGGTCTGGCTGCTTCGACCCCTGGAGAGGCTGGGCTCTCGCTTCTGGGGCTCACAGAGTGTCCTCCAGTGGTCCATGGGTTGGGTGGCCCAGCAGCATCGGGTCTGGCTGCTTCGACCCCTGGAGAGGCTGGGCCCTCGCTTCTGGGGCTCGCAGAGTGTACTCCAGCGGTCCATGGGTTGGGTGACCCAGCAGCATCGGGTCTGGCTGTTTCGACCCCTGGCGAGGCTGGGCCCTCGCTTCTGGGGCTCACAGAGGATCCTCCAGCGGTCCATGGGTTGGGTGACCCAGCAGCATCGGGTCTGGCTGCTTCGACCCCTGGAGAGGCTGGGCTCTCGCTTCTGGGGCTCATAGAGTGTCCTCCAGTGGTCCATGGGTTGGGTGGCCCAGCAGCATCGGGTCTGGCTGCTTCGACCCCTGGAGAGGCTGGGCCCTCGCTTCTGGGACTCAAAGAGTGTCCTCCAGCGGTCCATGGGTTGGGTGACCCAGCAGCATCGGGTCTGGCTGCTTCGACCCCTGGAGAGGCTGGGCCCTCGCTTCTGGGGCTCACAGAGTGTCCTCCAGCGGTCCATGGGTTGGTTGACCCAGCGGCATTGGGTCTAGCGGCTTCGACCCCTGCAGAGGCTGGGCCCTCGCTTCTGGGACTCACAGAGTGTCCTCCAGCGATCCATGGGTTGGGTGACCCAGCAGCATCGGGTCTGGCTGCTTCGACCCCTGGCGAGGCTGGGCCCTCGCTTCTGGGGCTCACAGGTTGTTTTCCAGCGGTCCATGGGTTGGGTGACCCAGCAGCATCAGGTCTGGCTGCTTCGACCCCTGGAGAGGCTGGGCCCTCGCTTCTGGGGCTCGCAGCGTGTCCTCCAGCGGTCCATGGGTTGGGTGACCCAGCAGCATCGGGTCTGGCTGCTTCGACCCCTGGACAGGCTGGGCCCTCGCTTCTGGGGCTCGCAGAGTGTCCTCCAGCGGTCCATGGGTTGGGTGACCCAGCAGCATCAGGTCTGGCTGCTTCGACCCCTGGAGAGGCTGGGCCCTCGCTTCTGGGGCTCGCAGAGTGTCCTCCAGCGGTCCATGGGTTGGGTGACCCAGCTGCATTTGGTCTGGCTGCTTCAACCCCTAGTGTGGCTGGGCCCTCGCTTCTGGGGCTCGCAGAGTGTCCTCCAGCGGTCCATGGGTTGGGTGACCCAGCTGCATTTGGTCTGGCTGCTTCGACCCCTGGAGAGGCTGGGTCCTCGCTTCTGGGGCTCACAGAGTGTCCTCCAGCGGTCCATGGGTTGGGTGACCCAGCAGCATCGGGTCTGGCTGCTTCGACCCCTGGAGAGGCTGGGCCCTCGCTTCTGGGGTTCACAGAGTGTCCTCCAGCGGTCCATGGGTTGGGTGACCAAGCAGCATCGGGTCTGGCTGCTTCGACCCCTGGCGAGGCTGGCCCTCGCTTCTGGGGCTCGCAGAGTGTCCTCCAGCGGTCCATGGGTTGGGTGACCCAGCAACATCGGGTCTGGCTGCTTCGACCCCTGGAGAGGCTGGGCCCTCGCTTCTGGGGCTTGCAGAGTGTCCTCCAGAGGTCCATGGGTTGGGTGACCCAGCAGCATCGGGTCTGGCTGCTTCGACCCCTGGAGAGGCTGGGCCCTCGCTTCTGGGGCTCGCAGAGTGTCCTCCAGCGGTCCTTGGGTTGGGTGACCCAGCAGCATCGGGTCTGGCTGCTTCGACCCCTGGAGAGGCTGGGCCCTCGCTTCTGGGGCTCGCAGACTGTCCTCCAGCGGTCCATGGGTTGGGTGACCCAGCAGCATCGAGTCTGGCTGCTTCGACCCCTGGAGAGGCTGGGCCCTCGCTTCTGGGGCTCGCAGAGTGTCCTCCAGCGGTCCATGGGTTGGGTGACCCAGAAGCATCGGGTCTGGCTGCTTCGACCCCTGGAGAGGCTGGGCCCTTGCTTCTGGGGCTCACAGAGTGTCCTCCAGCGGTCCATGGGTTGGGTGACCCAGAAGCATTGGGTCTGGCTGCTTCGACCCCTGGAGAGGCTGGGCCCTCGCTTCTGGGTCTCGCAGAGTGTCCTCCAGCGGTCAATGGGTTGAGTGACCCAGCAGCATCGGGTCTGGCTGCTTCGACCCTTGGAGAGGCTGGGCCCTCGCTTCTGGGGCTTGCAGAGTGTCCTCCAGAGGTCCATGGGTTGGGTGACCCAGCAGCATCGGGTCTGGCTGCTTCGACCCCTGGAGAGGCTGGGCCCTCGCTTCTGGGGCTCGCAGAGTGTCCTCCAGCGGTCCTTGGGTTGGGTGACCCAGCAGCATCGGGTCTGGCTGCTTCGACCCCTGGAGAGGCTGGGCCCTCGCTTCTGGGGTTCGCAGAGTGTCCTCCAGCGGTCCATGTGTTGGGGGACCCAGCAGCATCAGGTCTGGCTGCTTCGACCCCTGGAGAGGCTGGGCCCTCACTTCTGGGGCTCGCAGAGTGTCCTCCAGCGGTCCATGGGTTGGGTGACCCAGCAGCATCGGGTCTGGTTGCTTCCACCCCAGGAGAGGCTGGGCCCTCGCTTCTGGGGCTCACAGAGTGTCCTCCAGCGGTCCATGGGTTGGGTGACCCAGCAGCATCGGGTCTGGCTGCATCGACCCCTGGAGAGGCTGGGCCCTCGCTTCTGGGGTTCACAGAGTGTCCTCCAGCGGTCCATGGGTTGGGTGACCCAGCAGCATCGGGTCTGGCTGCTATGACCCCTGGCGAGGCTGGCCCTCGCTTCTGGGGCTCACAGAGTGTCCTCCCGCCGTCCATGGGTTGGGTGAACCAGCAGCATCGGGTCTGGCTGCTTCGACCCCTGGAGAGGCTGGGCTCTCGCTTCTGGGGCTCGCAGAGTGTCCTCCAGCAGTCCATGGGTTGGGTGAACCAGCAGCATCGGTCTGGCTGCTTCGACCCCTGGAGAGGCTGTGCTCTCGCTTCTAGGGCTCACAGAGTGTCCTCCAGCGGTCCATGGGTTGGGTGACCCAGCTGCATTTGGTCTGGCTGCTTCGACCCCTAGTGTGGCTGGGCCCTCGCTTCTGGGGCTCACAGAGTGTCCTCCAGCGGTCCATAGGTTGGGTGACCCAGCAGCATCGGGTCTGGCTGCTTCGACCCCTGAGGAGGATGGGCCCTCGCTTCTGGGGCTCGCAGAGTGTCCTCCAGTGGTCCATGGGTTGGGTGGCCCAGCAGCATCGGGTCTGGCTGCTTCGACCCCTGGAGAGGCTGGGCCCTCGCTTCTGGGGCTCGCAGAGTGTCCTTCAGCGGTCAATGGGTTGGGTGACCCAGCAGCATCGGGTCTGGCTGCTTCGACCCCTGGAGAGGCTGGGCCCTCGCTTCTGGGGCTCGCAGAGTGTCCTCCAGCGGTCCATGGGTTGGGTGACCCAGCAGCATCGGGTCTGGCTGCTTCGACCCCTGGAGAGGCTGGGCCCTCGCTTCTGGGGCTCGCAGAGTGTCCTCCATTGGTCCATGGGTTGTGTGGCCCAGCAGCATCGGGTCTGGTTGCTTCGACCCCTGGAGAGGCTGGGCCCTCGCTTCTGGGGCTCGCAGAGTGTCCTCCAGCGGTCCATGGGTTGGGTGACCCAGCAGCATCGAGTCTGGCAGCTTCGACCCCTGGCGAGGCTGGGCCCTCGCTTCTGGGGCTCACAGAGTGTCCTCCAGCGGTCCATGGGTTGGGTGACCCAGCAGCATCGGGTCTGGCTGCTTCGACCCCTGGTGAGGCTGGGCCCTCGCTTCTGGGGCTCACAGAGGGTCCTCCAGCGGTCCATGGGTTGGGTGACCCAGCAGCATTGGGTCTGGCTGCTTCGAACCCCTGGAGAGGCTGGGCCCTCGCTTCTGGAGCTCACAGATCGTTCTCCAGCGGTCCATGGGTTGGGTGACCCAGCAGCATCGGGTCTGGCTGCTTTGACCCCTGGAGAGGCTGGGCCCTCGCTTCTGGGGCTCGCAGAGTGTCCTCCAGCAATCCATGGGTTGGGTGACCCAGCAGCATCGGGTCTGGCTGCTTCGACCCCTGGATAGGCTGGGCCCTTGCTTCTGGGGCTCGCAGAGTGTCCTCTAGTGGTCCATAGGTTGGGTGACCCAGCTGCATTTGGTCTGGCTGCTTCGACCCCTGGAGAGGCTGGGCCCTCGCTTCTGGGGCTTGCAGAGTGTCCTCCAGCGGTCCATGGGTTGGGTGACCTAGCAGCATCGGCTCTGGCTGCTTCGACCCCTGGAGAGGCTGGGCCCTCGCTTCTGGGGCTCGCAGAGTGTCCTCCAGTGGTCCATGGGTTGGGTGACCCAGCAGCATCGGGACTGGCTGCTTCGAACCCCTGGAGAGGCTGGGCCCTCGCTTCTGGGGCTCACAGAGTGTCCTCCAGTGGTCCATTGGTTGGGTGACCCAGCAGCATCGGGTTTGGCTGCTTCGACCCCTAGTGTGGCTGGGCCCTCGCTTCTGGGGCTCACAGAGGGTCCTCCAGCTGTCCATGTTGGGTGACCCAGCAGCATCGGGTCTGGCTGCTTCGACCCCTGGAGAGGCTGGGCCCTCGCTTCTGGGGCTCGCATAGTGTCCTCCAGCGGTCCATGGGTTGGGTGACCCAGCGGCATCGGCTCTGGCTGCTTCGACCCCTGGAGAGGCTGGGCCCTCGCTTCTGGGGCTCACAGATTGTCCTCCAGTGGTCCATGGGTTGGGTGACCCAGCAGCATCGGGCCTGGCTGCTTCGACCCCTGGAGAGGCTGGGCCCTCGCTTCTGGGACTCACAGAGTGTCCTCCAGCGGTCCATGGAATGGGTGACCCAGCAGCATCGGGTCGGGCTGCTTCGACCCCTGGAGAGGCTGGGCCCTCGCTTCTGGGGCTCACAGAGTGTCCTCCAGCGGTCCATGGGTTGGGTGAACCAGCAGCATCGGTCTGGTTGCTTCGACCCCTGGAGAGGCTGGGCCCTCGCTTCTGGGGCTCACAGAGTGTCCTCCAGTGGTCCATGGGTTGGGTGACCCAGCAGCATCGGGTCTGGCTGCTTCAAACCCCTGGAGAGGCTGGGCCCTCGCTTCTGGGGCTCGCAGAGTGTCCTCCAGCGGTCCATGGGTTGGGTGACCCAGCGGCATCGGCTCTGGCTGCTTCGACCCCAGGAGAGGCTGGGCCCTCGCTTCTGGGGCTCGCAGAGTGTCCTCCAGTGGTCCATGGGTTAGGTGACCCAGCAGCATCGGGTCTGGCTGCTTCGACCCCTGGAGAGGCTGGGACCTCGCTTCTGGGGCTCACAGATTGTCCTCCAGTGGTCCATGGGTTGGGTGACCCAGCAGCATCGGGTCTGGCTGCTTCGACCCCATGCGAGGCTGGCCCTCGCATCTGGGGGTCTCACAGAGGGTCCTCCAGCGGTCCATGGGTTGGGTGACCCAGCAGCATCGGGTCTGGCTGATTCGACCCCTGGAGAGGCTGGGCCCTCGCTTCTGGGGCTCACAGATTGTCCTCCAGTGGTCCATGGGTTGGGTGACCCAGCGGCATCGGCTCTGGCTGCTTCGACCCCTGGTGAGGCTGGGCCCTCGCTTCTGGGGCTCACAGACTGTCCTCCAGCGGTCCATGGGTTGGGTGACCCAGCAGCATCGAGTCTGGCTGCTTCGACCACTGGAGAGGCTGGTCCCTCTCTTCTGGGGCTCGCAGAGTGTCCTCCAGCGGTCCATGGGTTGGGAGACCCAGCTGCATTTGGTCTGCCTGCTTCAACCCCTAGTGTGGCTGGGCCCTCGCTTCTGGGGCTCACAGAGTGTCCTCCAGCCGTCCATGGGTTGGGTGAACCAGCAGCATCGGGTCTGGCTGCTTCGACCCCTGGAGAGGCTGGGCCCTCGCTTCTGGGGCTCGCAGAGTGTCTTCCAGCGGTCCATGTGTTGGGTGGCCCAGCAGCATCGGGTCTGGTTGCTTCAACCCCTGGAGAGGCTGGGCTCTCACTTCTGGGGCTTACAGAGTGTCCTCCAGTGGTCCATGGGTTGGGTGGCCCAGCAGCATCGGGTCTGGCTGCTTCGACCCCTGGAGAGGCTGGGCCCTCGCTTCTGGGGCTCGCATAGTGTCCTCCAGCGGTCCATGGGTTGGGTGACCCAGCAGCATCGGGTCTGGCTGCTTCGCCCCTGGTGAGGCTGGGCTCTCGCTTCTGGGGCTTGCAGAGTGTCCTCCAGCTGTCCATGGGTTGGGTGACCCAGCAGCATCGGGTCTGGCTGCTTCGACCCCTGGAGAGGCTGGGCCCTCGCTTCTGGAGCTCGCAGAGTGTCCTCCAGTGGTCCATGGGTTGGGTGGCCCAGCAGCATCGGGTCTGGCTGCTTCGACCCCAAGTGTGACTGGGCCCTCGCTTCTGGGGCTCACAGAGTATCCTCCAGCCGTCCATGGGTTGGGTGAACCAGCAGCATCGGGTCTGGCTGCTTCGACCCCTGGAGAGGCTGGGCTCTCGCTTCTGGGGCTCACAGAGTGTCCTCCAGTGGTCCATGGGTTGGGTGGCCCAGCAGCATCGGGTCTGGCTGCTTCGACCCCTGGAGAGGCTGGGCCCTCGCTTCTGGGGCTCACAGAGGATCCTCCAGCGGTCCATGGGTTGGGTGACCCAGCAGCATCGGGTCTGGCTGCTTCGACCCCTGGAGAGGCTGGGCTCTCGCTTCTGGGGCTCACAGAGTGTCCTCCAGTGGTCCATGGGTTGGGTGGCCCAGCAGCATCGGGTCTGGCTGCTTCGACCCCTGGAGAGGCTGGGCCCTCGCTTCTGGGACTCAAAGAGTGTCCTCCAGCGGTCCATGGGTTGGGTGACCCAGCAGCATCGGGTCTGGCTGCTTCGACCCCTGGAGAGGCTGGGCCCTCGCTTCTGGGGCTCACAGAGTGTCCTCCAGCGGTCCATGGGTTGGTTGACCCAGCGGCATTGGGTCTAGCGGCTTCGACCCCTGCAGAGGCTGGGCCCTCGCTTCTGGGACTCACAGAGTGTCCTCCAGCGATCCATGGGTTGGGTGACCCAGCAGCATCGGGTCTGGCTGCTTCGACCCCTGGCGAGGCTGGGCCCTCGCTTCTGGGGCTCACAGGTTGTTTTCCAGCGGTCCATGGGTTGGGTGACCCAGCAGCATCAGGTCTGGCTGCTTCGACCCCTGGAGAGGCTGGGCCCTCGCTTCTGGGGCTCGCAGAGTGTCCTCCAGCGGTCCATGGGTTGGGTGACCCAGCAGCATCGGGTCTGGCTGCTTCGACCCCTGGACAGGCTGGGCCCTCGCTTCTGGGGCTCGCAGAGTGTCCTCCAGCGGTCCATGGGTTGGGTGACCCAGCAGCATCAGGTCTGGCTGCTTCGACCCCTGGAGAGGCTGGGCCCTCGCTTCTGGGGCTCGCAGAGTGTCCTCCAGCGGTCCATGGGTTGGGTGACCCAGCTGCATTTGGTCTGGCTGCTTCAACCCCTAGTGTGGCTGGGCCCTCGCTTCTGGGGCTCGCAGAGTGTCCTCCAGCGGTCCATGGGTTGGGTGACCCAGCTGCATTTGGTCTGGCTGCTTCGACCCCTGGAGAGGCTGGGTCCTCGCTTCTGGGGCTCACAGAGTGTCCTCCAGCGGTCCATGGGTTGGGTGACCCAGCAGCATCAGGTCTGGCTGCTTCGACCCCTGGAGAGGCTGGGCCCTCGCTTCTGGGGTTCACAGAGTGTCCTCCAGCGGTCCATGGGTTGGGTGACCAAGCAGCATCGGGTCTGGCTGCTTCGACCCCTGGCGAGGCTGGCCCTCGCTTCTGGGGCTCACAGAGTGTCCTCCCGCCGTCCATGGGTTGGGTGAACCAGCAGCATCGGGTCTGGCTGCTTCGACCCCTGGAGAGGCTGGGCTCTCGCTTCTGGGGCTCGCAGAGTGTCCTCCAGCGGTCCATGGGTTGGGTAAACCAGCAGCATCGGTCTGGCTGCTTCGACCCCTGGAGAGGCAGGGCTCTTGCTTCTGGGGCTCACAGAGTGTTCTCCAGCGGTCCATGGGTTGGGTGACCCAGCTGCATTTGTTCTGGCTGCTTCGACCCCTAGTGTGGCTGGGCCCTCGCTTCTGGGGCTCACAGAGTGTCCTCCAGCGGTCTATAGGTTGGGTGACCCAGCAGCATCGGGTCTGGCTGCTTCGACCCCTGGAGAGGCTGGGCCCTCGCTTCTGGGGCTCGCAGAGTGTCCTCCAGTGGTCCATGGGTTGGGTGGCCCAGCAGCATCGGGTCTGGCTGCTTCGACCCCTGGAGAGGCTGGGCCCTCGCTTCTGGGGCTCGCAGAGTGTCCTCCAGCGGTCAATGGGTTGGGTGACCCAGCAGCATCGGGTCTGGCTGCTTCGACCCCTGGACAGGCTGGGCCCTCGCTTCTGGGGCTCGCAGAGTGTCCTCCAGCGGTCCATGGGTTGGGTGACCCAGCAGCATCAGGTCTGGCTGCTTCGACCCCTGGAGAGGCTGGGCCCTCGCTTCTGGGGCTCGCAGAGTGTCCTCCAGCGGTCCATGGGTTGGGTGACCCAGCTGCATTTGGTCTGGCTGCTTCAACCCCTAGTGTGGCTGGGCCCTCGCTTCTGGGGCTCGCAGAGTGTCCTCCAGCGGTCCATGGGTTGGGTGACCCAGCTGCATTTGGTCTGGCTGCTTCGACCCCTGGAGAGGCTGGGTCCTCGCTTCTGGGGCTCACAGAGTGTCCTCCAGCGGTCCATGGGTTGGGTGACCCAGCAGCATCGGGTCTGGCTGCTTCGACCCCTGGAGAGGCTGGGCCCTCGCTTCTGGGGTTCACAGAGTGTCCTCCAGCGGTCCATGGGTTGGGTGACCAAGCAGCATCGGGTCTGGCTGCTTCGACCCCTGGCGAGGCTGGCCCTCGCTTCTGGGGCTCACAGAGTGTCCTCCCGCCGTCCATGGGTTGGGTGAACCAGCAGCATCGGGTCTGGCTGCTTCGACCCCTGGAGAGGCTGGGCTCTCGCTTCTGGGGCTCGCAGAGTGTCCTCCAGCGGTCCATGGGTTGGGTAAACCAGCAGCATCGGTCTGGCTGCTTCGACCCCTGGAGAGGCAGGGCTCTTGCTTCTGGGGCTCACAAAGTGTTCTCCAGCGGTCCATGGGTTGGGTGACCCAGCTGCATTTGTTCTGGCTGCTTCGACCCCTAGTGTGGCTGGGCCCTCGCTTCTGGGGCTCACAGAGTGTCCTCCAGCGGTCTATAGGTTGGGTGACCCAGCAGCATCGGGTCTGGCTGCTTCGACCCCTGGAGAGGCTGGGCCCTCGCTTCTGGGGCTCGCAGAGTGTCCTCCAGTGGTCCATGGGTTGGGTGGCCCAGCAGCATCGGGTCTGGCTGCTTCGACCCCTGGAGAGGCTGGGCCCTCGCTTCTGGGGCTCGCAGAGTGTCCTCCAGCGGTCAATGGGTTGGGTGACCCAGCAGCATCGGGTCTGGATGCTTCGACCCCTGGAGAGGCTGGGCCCTCGCTTCTGGGGCTCGTAGAGTGTCCTCAAGCGGTCCATGGGTTGGGTGACCCAGCAGCATCGGGCCTGGCTGCTTCAACCCCTGGAGAGGCTGGGCTCTCGCTTCTGGGGCTCACAGAGTGTCCTACAGTGGTCCATGGGTTGGGTGACCCAGCAGCTTCGGGTCTGGCTGCTTCGACCCCTGGAGAGGCTGGGCCCTTGCTTCTGGGGCTCGCAGAGTGTCCTCCGGCGGTCCATGGGTTGGGTGACCCAGCAGCATCGGGTCTGGCTGCTTCGACCCCTGGAGAGGCTGGGCCCTCGCTTCTGGGGCTCGCAGAGCGTCCTCCATTGGTCCATGGGTTGGGTGGCCCAGCAGCATCGGGTCTGGTTGCTTCGACCCCTGGAGAGGCTGGGCCCTCACTTCTGGGGCTCGCAGAGTGTCCTCCAGCGGTCCATGGGTTGGGTGACCCAGCAGCATCGAGTCTGGCTGCTTCGACCCCTGGCGAGGCTGGGCCCTCGCTTCTGGGGCTCACAGAGTGTCCTCCAGCGGTCCATGGGTTGGGTGACCCAGCAGCATCGGGTCTGGCTGCTTCGACCCCTGGAGAGGCTGGGCCCTCGCTTCTGGAGCTCACAGATCGTTCTCCAGCGGTCCATGGGTTGGGTGACCCAGCAGCATCGGGTCTGGCTGCTTTGACCCTGGAGAGGCTGGGCCCTCGCTTCTGGGGCTCACAGATTGTCCTCCAGTGGTCCATGGGTTGGGTGACCCAGCAGCATCGGGTCTGGATGCTTCGACCCCTGGAGAGGCTGGGCCCTCGCTTCTGGGGCTCGTAGAGTGTCCTCCAGCGGTCCATGGGTTGGGTGACCCAGCAGCATCGGGCCTGGCTGCTTCGACCCCTGGAGAGGCTGGGCTCTCGCTTCTGGGGCTCACAGAGTGTCCTCCAGTGGTCCATGGGTTGGGTGACCCAGCAGCTTCGGGCCTGGCTGCTTCGACCCCTGGAGAGGCTGGGCCCTTGCTTCTGGGGCTCGCAGAGTGTCCTCCGGCGGTCCATGGGTTGGGTGACCCAGCAGCATCGGGTCTGGCTGCTTCGACCCCTGGAGAGGCTGGGCCCTCGCTTCTGGGGCTCGCAGAGCGTCCTCCATTGGTCCATGGGTTGGGTGGCCCAGCAGCATCGGGTCTGGTTGCTTCGACCCCTGGAGAGGCTGGGCCCTCACTTCTGGGGCTCGCAGAGTGTCCTCCAGCGGTCCATGGGTTGGGTGACCCAGCAGCATCGAGTCTGGCTGCTTCGACCCCTGGCGAGGCTGGGCCCTCGCTTCTGGGGCTCACAGAGTGTCCTCCAGCGGTCCATGGGTTGGGTGACCCAGCAGCATCGGGTCTGGCTGCTTCGACCCCTGGAGAGGCTGGGCCCTCGCTTCTGGAGCTCACAGATCGTTCTCCAGCGGTCCATGGGTTGGGTGACCCAGCAGCATCGGGTCTGGCTGCTTTGACCCCTGGAGAGGCTGGGCCCTCGCTTCTGGGGCTCGCAGAGTGTCCTCCAGCGGTCCATGGGTTGGGTGACCCAGCAGCATCGGGTCTGGCTGTTTCGACCCCTGGATAGGCTGGGCCCTTGCTTCTGGGGCTCGCAGAGTGTCCTCTAGTGGTCCATGGGTTGGGTGACCCAGCTGCATTTGGTCTGGCTGCTTCGACCCCTGGAGAGGCTGGGCCCTCGCTTCTGGGGCTTGCAGAGTGTCCTCCAGCGGTCCATGGGTTGGGTGACCCAGCAGCATCGGCTCTGGCTGCTTCGACCCCTGGAGAGGCTGGGCCCTCGCTTCTGGGGCTCACAGAGTGTCCTCCAGCGGTCCATGGGTTGGGTGAACCAGCAGCATCGTTCTGGTTGCTTCGACCCCTGGAGAGGCTGGGCCCTCGCTTCTGGGGCTCACAGAGTGTCCTCCAGTGGTCCATGGGTTGGGTGACCCAGCAGCATCGGGTCTGGCTGCTTCGAACCCCTGGGGAGGCTGGGCCCTCGCTTCTGGGGCTCACAGAGTGTCCTCCAGTGGTCCATGGGTTGGGTGACCCAGCAGCATCGGGTCTGGCTGCTTCGACCCCTAGTGTGGCTGGGCCCTCGCTTCTGGGGGTCACAGAGGGTCCTCCAGCGGTCCATGGATTGGGTGACCCAGCAGCATCGGGTTTGGCTGCTTTGACCCCTGGAGAGGCTGGGCCCTCGCTTCTGGGGCTCACAGATTGTCCTCCAGTAGTCCATGGGTTGGGTGACCCAGCAGCATCGGGCCTCGCTGCTTCGACCCCTGGAGAGGCTGGGCCCTCGCTTCTGGGGCTCACAGAGTGTCCTCCAGCGGTCCATGGGTTGGGTGAACCAGCAGCATCGGTCTGGTTGCTTCGACCCCTGGAGAGGCTGGGCCCTCGCTTCTGGGGCTCACAGAGTGTCCTCCAGTGGTCCATGGGTTGGGTGACCCAGCAGCATCGGGTCTGGCTGCTTCGAACCCCTGGAGAGGCTGGGCCCTCGCTTCTGGGGCTCACAGAGTGTCCTCCAGTGGTCCATGGGTTGGGTGACCCAGCAGCATCGGGTCTGGCTGCTTCGACCCCTAGTGTGGCTGGGCCCTCGCTTCTGGGGCTCACAGAGGGTCCTCCAGCGGTCCATGGGTTGGGTGACCCAGCAGCATCGGGTCTGGCTGCTTCGACCCCTGGAGAGGCTGGGCCCTCGCTTCTGGGGCTCGCAGAGTGTCCTTCAGCGGTCCATGGGTTGGGTGACCCAGCAGCATCGGCTCTGGCTGCTTCGACCCCTGGAGAGGCTGGGCCCTCGCTTCTGGGGCTCACAGATTGTCCTCCAGTGGTCCATGGGTTGGGTGACCCAGCAGCATCGGGTCTGGCTGCTTCGACCCCTGGAGAGGCTGGGCCCTCGCTTCTGGGGCTCACAGATTGTCCTCCAGTGGTCCATGGGTTGGGTGACCCAGCGGCATCGGCTCTGGCTGCTTCGACCCCTGGAGAGGCTGGGCCCTCGCTTCTGGGGCTCACAGAGTGTCCTCCAGCGGTCCATGGGTTGGGTGACCCAGCAGCATCGAGTCTGGCTGCTTCGACCCCTGGAGAGGCTGGGCCCTCGCTTCTGGGGCTCGCAGACTGTCCTCCAGCGGTCCATGGGTTGGGTGACCCAGCAGCATCGCGTCTGGCTGCTTCGACCCCTGGAGAGGCTAGGCCCTCGCTTCTGGGGCTCGCAGACTGTCCTCCAGCGGTCCATGGGTTGGGTGACCCAGCAGCATCGAGTCTGGCTGCTTCGACCCCTGGAGAGGCTGGGCCCTCGCTTCTGGGGCTCGCAGAGTGTCCTCCAGCGGTCCATGAGTTGGGTGACCCAGAAGCATCGGGTCTGGCTGCTTCGACCCCTGGAGAGGCTGGGCCCTTGCTTCTGGGGCTCATAGAGTGTCCTCCAGTGGTCCATGGGTTGGGTGACCCAGAAGCATCGGGTCTGGCTGCTTCGACCCCTGGAGAGGCTGGGCCCTCGCTTCTGGGGCTCGCAGAGTGTCCTCCAGCGGTCCATGGGTTGGGTGACCCAGCTGCATTTGGTCTGGCTGCTTCGACCCCTGGAGAGGCTGGGCTCTCGCTTCTGGGGCTCACAGAGTGTCCTCCAGCGGTCCATGGGTTGGGTGACCCAGCAGCATCAGGTCTGGCTGCTTCGACCCCTGGAGAGGCTGGGCCCTCGCTTCTGGGGCTCGCAGAGTGTCCTCCAGCGGTCAATGGGTTGGGTGACCCAGCAGCATCGGGTCTGGCTGCTTCGACCCGTGGAGAGGCTGGGCCCTCGCTTCTGGGGCTCGCAGATTGTCCTCCAGCGGTCCATGGGTTGGGTGACCCAGCAACATCGGGTCTGGCTGCTTCGACCCCTGGAGAGGCTGGGCCCTCGCTTCTGGGGCTTGCAGAGTGTCCTCCAGCGGTCCATGGGTTGGGTGACCCAGCAGCATCGGGTCTGGCTGCTTCGACCCCTGGAGAGGCTGGGCCCTCGCTTCTGGGGCTCGCAGAGTGTCCTCCAGCGGTCCTTGGGTTGGGTGACCCAGCAGCATCGGGTCTGGCTGCTTCGACCCCTGGAGAGGCTGGGCCCTCGCTTCTGGGGCTCGCAGAGTGTCCTCCAGCGGTCCATGGGTTGGGTGACCCAGCAGCATCAGGTCTGGCTGCTTCGACCCCTGGAGAGGCTGGGCCCTCGCTTCTGGGGCTCGCAGAGTGTCCTCCAGCGGTCCATGGGTTGGGTGACCCAGCTGCATTTGGTCTGGCTGCTTCAACCCCTAGTGTGGCTGGGCCCTCGCTTCTGGGGCTCACAGAGTGTCCTCCAGCCGTCCATGGGTTGGGTGAACCAGCAGCATCGGGTCTGGCTGCTTCGACCCCTGGAGAGGCTGGGCTCTCACTTCTGGGGCTTACAGAGTGTCCTCCAGTGGTCCATGGGTTGGGTGGCCCAGCAGCATCGGGTCTGGCTGCTTCGACCCCTGGAGAGGCTGGGCCCTCGCTTCTGGGGCTCGCAGAGTGTCCTCCAGCGGTCCATGGGTTGGGTGACCCAGCAGCATCGAGTCTGGCTGCTTCGACCCCTGGAGAGGCTAGGCCCTCGCTTCTGGGGCTCGCAGACTGTCCTCCAGCGGTCCATGGGTTGGGTGACCCAGCAGCATCGAGTCTGGCTGCTTCGACCCCTGGAGAGGCTGGGCCCTCGCTTCTGGGGCTCGCAGAGTGTCCTCCAGCGGTCCATGGGTTGGGTGACCCAGAAGCATCGGGTCTGGCTGCTTCGACCCCTGGAGAGGCTGGGCCCTTGCTTCTGGGGCTCACAGAGTGTCCTCCAGCGGTCCATGGGTTGGGTGACCCAGAAGCATCGGGTCTGGCTGCTTCGACCCCTGGAGAGGCTGGGCCCTCGCTTCTGGGGCTCGCAGAGTGTCCTCCAGCGGTCCATGGGTTGGGTGACCCAGCTGCATTTGGTCTGGCTGCTTCGACCCCTGGAGAGGCTGGGCTCTCGCTTCTGGGGCTCACAGAGTGTCCTCCAGCGGTCCATGGGTTGGGTGACCCAGCAGCATCAGGTCTGGCTGCTTCGACCCCTGGAGAGGCTGGGCCCTCGCTTCTGGGGCTCGCAGAGTGTCCTCCAGCGGTCAATGGGTTAGGTGACCCAGCAGCATCGGGTCTGGCTGCTTCGACCCGTGGAGAGGCTGGGCCCTCGCTTCTGGGGCTCGCAGATTGTCCTCCAGCGGTCCATGGGTTGGGTGACCCAGCAACATCGGGTCTGGCTGCTTCGACCCCTGGAGAGGCTGGGCCCTCGCTTCTGGGGCTTGCAGAGTGTCCTCCAGCGGTCCATGGGTTGGGTGACACAGCAGCATCGGGTCTGGCTGCTTCGACCCCTGGAGAGGCTGGGCCCTCGCTTCTGGGGCTCGCAGAGTGTCCTCCAGCGGTCCTTGGGTTGGGTGACCCAGCAGCATCGGGTCTGGCTGCTTCGACCCCTGGAGAGGCTGGGCCCTCGCTTCTGGGGCTCGCAGAGTGTCCTCCAGCGGTCCATGGGTAGGGTGACCCAGCAGCATCAGGTCTGGCTGCTTCGACCCCTGGAGAGGCTGGGCCCTCGCTTCTGGGGCTCGCAGAGTGTCCTCCAGCGGTCCATGGGTTGGGTGACCCAGCTTCATTTGGTCTGGCTGCTTCAACCCCTAGTGTGGCTGGGCCCTCGCTTCTGGGGCTCACAGAGTGTCCTCCAGCCGTCCATGGGTTGGGTGAACCAGCAGCATCGGGTCTGGCAGCTTCGACCCCTGGAGAGGCTGGTCTCTCACTTCTGGGGCTTACAGAGTGTCCTCCAGTGGTCCATGGGTTGGGTGGCCCAGCAGCATCGGGTCTGGCTGCTTCGACCCCTGGAGAGGCTGGGCCCTCGCTTCTGGGGCTCGCAGAGTGTCCTCCAGCGGTCCATGGGTTGGGTGACCCAGCAGCATCGGGTCTGGCTGCTTCGCCCCTGGTGAGGCTGGGCTCTCGCTTCTGGGGCTCGCAGAGTGTCCTCCAGCGGTCCATGGGTTGGGTGACCCAGCAGCATCGGGTCTGGCTGCTTCGACCCCTGGAGAGGCTGGGCCCTCGCTTCTGGGGCTCGCAGAGTGTCCTCCATTGGTCCATGGGTTGGGTGGCCCAGCAGCATCGGGTCTGGCTGCTTCGACCCCTAGTGTGGCTGGGCCCTCGCTTCTGGGGCTCAAAGAGTATCCTCCAGCCGTCCATGGGTTGGGTGAACCAGCAGCATCGGGTCTGGCTGCTTCGACCCCTGGAGAGGCTTGGCTCTCGCTTCTGGGGCTCACAGAGTGTCCTCCAGTGGTCCATGGGTTGGGTGGCCCAGCAGCATCGGGTCTGGCTGCTTCGACCCCTGGAGAGGCTGGGCCCTCGCTTCTGGGGCTCACAGAGTGTCCTCCAGCGGTCCGTGGGTTGGGTGACCCAGCAGCATCAGGTCTGGCTGCTTCGACCCCTGGAGAGGCTGGGCCCTCGCTTCTGGGGCTCGCAGAGTGTCCTCCAGCGGTCAATGGGTTGGGTGACCCAGCAGCATCGGGTCTGGCTGCTTCGACCCGTGGAGAGGCTGGGCCCTCGCTTCTGGGGCTCGCAGATTGTCCTCCAGCGGTCCATGGGTTGGGTGACCCAGCAACATCGGGTCTGGCTGCTTCGACCCCTGGAGAGGCTGGGCCCTCGCTTCTGGGGCTTGCAGAGTGTCCTCCAGCGGTCCATGGGTTGGGTGACCCAGCAGCATCGGGTCTGGCTGCTTCGACCCCTGGAGAGGCTGGGCCCTCGCTTCTGGGGCTCGCAGAGTGTCCTCCAGCGGTCCTTGGGTTGGGTGACCCAGCAGCATCGGGTCTGGCTGCTTCGACCCCTGGAGAGGCTGGGCCCTCGCTTCTGGGGCTCGCAGAGTGTCCTCCAGCGGTCCATGGGTTGGGTGACCCAGCAGCATCAGGTCTGGCTGCTTCGACCCCTGGAGAGGCTGGGCCCTCGCTTCTGGGGCTCGCAGAGTGTCCTCCAGCGGTCCATGGGTTGGGTGACCCAGCTGCATTTGGTCTGGCTGCTTCAACCCCTAGTGTGGCTGGGCCCTCGCTTCTGGGGCTCACAGAGTGTCCTCCAGCCGTCCATGGGTTGGGTGAACCAGCAGCATCGGGTCTGGCTGCTTCGACCCCTGGAGAGGCTGGGCTCTCACTTCTGGGGCTTACAGAGTGTCCTCCAGTGGTCCATGGGTTGGGTGGCCCAGCAGCATCGGGTCTGGCTGCTTCGACCCCTGGAGAGGCTGGGCCCTCGCTTCTGGGGCTCGCAGAGTGTCCTCCAGCGGTCCATGGGTTGGGTGACCCAGCAGCATCGGGTCTGGCTGCTTCGCCCCTGGTGAGGCTGGGCTCTCGCTTCTGGGGCTCGCAGAGTGTCCTCCAGCGGTCCATGGGTTGGGTGACCCAGCAGCATCGGGTCTGGCTGCTTGGACCCCTGGAGAGGCTGGGCTCTCGCTTCTGGGGCTCGCAGAGTGTCCTCCAGCGGTCCATGGGTTGGGTGACCCAGCAGCATCGGGTCTGGCTGCTTCGACCCCTGGAGAGGCTGGGCCCTCGCTTATGGGGCTCACAGAGTATCCTCCAGCCGTCCATGGGTTGGGTGAACCAGCAGCATCGGGTCTGGCTGCTTCGACCCCTGGAGAGGCTGGGCTCTCCCTTCTGGGGCTCACAGAGTGTCCTCCAGTGGTCCATGGGTTGGGTGGCCCAGCAGCATAGGGTCTGGCTGCTTCGACCCCTGGAGAGGCTGGGCCCTCGCTTCTGGGGCTCGCAGAGTGTCCTCCAGCGGTCCAAGGGGTGGGTGACCCAGCAGCATCGGGTCTGGCTGCTTCGACCCCTGGCGAGGCTGGGCCCTCGCTTCTGGGGCTCACAGAGGGTCCTCCAGCGGTCCATGGGTTGGGTGACCCAGCAGCATCGGGTCTGGCTGCTTCGACCCCTGGAGAGGCTGGGCCCTCGCTTATGGGGCTCACAGAGTATCCTCCAGCCGTCCATGGGTTGGGTGAACCAGCAGCATCGGGTCTGGCTGCTTCGACCCCTGGAGAGGCTGGGCTCTCCCTTCTGGGGCTCACAGAGTGTCCTCCAGTGGTCCATGGGTTGGGTGGCCCAGCAGCATAGGGTCTGGCTGCTTCGACCCCTGGAGAGGCTGGGCCCTCGCTTCTGGGGCTCGCAGAGTGTCCTCCAGCGGTCCAAGGGGTGGGTGACCCAGCAGCATCGGGTCTGGCTGCTTCGACCCCTGGCGAGGCTGGGCCCTCGCTTCTGGGGCTCACAGAGGGTCCTCCAGCGGTCCATGGGTTGGGTGACCCAGCAGCATCGGGTCTGGCTGCTTCGACCCCTGGAGAGGCTGGGCTCTCGCTTCTGGGGCTCACAGAGTGTCCTCCAGTGGTCCATGGGTTGGGTGGCCCAGCAGCATCGGGTCTGGCTGCTTCGACCCCTGGAGAGGCTGGGCCCTCGCTTCTGGGGCTCACAGAGTGTCCTCCAGCGGTCCATGGGTTGGTTGACCCAGAGGCATTGGGTCTAGCGGCTTCGACCCCTGCAGAGGCTGGGCCCTCGCTTCTGGGACTCACAGAGTGTCCTCCAGCGGTCCATGGGTTGGGTGACCCAGCAGCATCGGGTCTGGCTGCTTCGACCCCTGGCGAGGCTGGGCCCTCGCTTCTGGGGCTCACAGAGGGTCCTCCAGCGGTCCATGGGTTGGGTGACCCAGCAGCATCGGGTCTGGCTGCTTCGACCCCTGGAGAGGCTGGGCCCTTGCTTCTGGGACTCACAGAGTGTCCTCCAGCGGTCCATGGGTTGGGTGACCCAGCAGCATCGGGCCTGGCTGCTTCGACCCCTGGAGAGGCTGGGCCCTCGCTTCTGGGGCTCACAGATAGTTCTCCAGCGGTCCATGGGTTGGGTGACCCAGCGGCATCGGGTCTGGCTGCTTCGACCCCTGGAGAGGCTGGGCCCTCGCTTCTGGGGCTCACAGATTGTTCTGCGTTGCTGGCTTGGAGGGAGCTTTTGTTGCGCCTCAGACGGCTGGCCAAACTATCATGCACAGTGAAGGGAGTGAACTACCACTCCTCTGAGTGATGTCACTACCAGGCCCCACCCACAAGACTTTGTAGGAAAGGAAAAATAACATGAGTGTGGTTTCATTTTTATTTTCCTGATTTTTTTTGGGGGGGGGGCCGTACCGGAGTGGCCCCGCTGACCTCACTAAAGGCCCCTTGTCTCCTCAGTCTAGGCCTCCTGTCTCTAGCTTCAGGAATGTCAGAAAAACACTTCCACTGTCCTCAGCTCTGTGATGTGCACATGGACAGGCCAGCGGTTCGACTCCTTGGTATACATAATGCACTTATCACACAAGTCGCGTGCATGAGTACACACAGAATGCACTTGGGATGTCTGGGCTAGGTTCTAGGCTCGCACATAGAAATGTCCATTTATATGAGTGGAGCAATAGACCTCGACTCGGGGACACAGATAGAAAGATCTTGTCACGACTATGAATTCACAAAACACTGCACACTGCCACCACGCTCCACATGCTAAACCCATGATAGGGACAGTAGTCCACTGTCTGTGCAGCAAGGGTGTGCTTCATGCTACCCTCCAGGCCACAGGATAGGTTGAGGGCCTCACTCATGGCACAGGACTGTCAGGCCTTAATGTGTCAAAGGATAAGTGCTGGTGTCCAAAGTTGTGCTCAGGAGCCCTCCGCCCGGTTGATCGAGGCCGTCTTATCTTGATTCCACCTTATGTTCTTTCATTCTCCAACAGATCAGACATCCCCTCACTGTTTTCTCTCGCTTTGCTTTCTGTCTTTATCAATGTTTTTCTCTCTTCCTCATCCTCCATCTTTCTCTGTTTTGTGTTCTTCTCTTTCTTGCTTTGGGTCGAAATCTGATGAGGAAAAAGAAGTGCCCGGCCCCATTTGCAAACTCTGGCTCAAAGTAAGCCCTGGGCCAGGGTGGGGGCAAAGCTTAGTCAATGATATTAAAAGGGGGTGAATCTCAAATTTCCAAACTGATAAAGCAATGGGTGGCATGCACAGCCAGACTGGGAACCGAAACCCGCCCTGGCAAACGGGGGTGCGGTGCGAGCGGAAAGCCTCACTCCCGTCTCACCATTGATGCTTTTTTTACAAGGGGCTGATATTGCAGCTATGCTGCAAAAGTAGCCCAGGTTACTGAAATGGGCCCCCAGGGGTCCGAAACCCGCCCACCCTGGCAGCCCACCGGGGAAACGCCCAGTGTCCACTACGACCAGTCTGGCCCTGGTTGTGAGAAGTTAGCCTGGCATATGAAGTCCACTAGTTCTAGTGGGCACCTTGCACCAGTCTAATCGACCCGTATTGATGGTGGTTGTAAAGTCAACCTTATAGAAAGCTATCCTAGTGGGAGCATGGACCTGCAGTCATCAGGCTAAGACTTCAGAGAGCATGTGAAGCTGGTTGTTTTTCCAATTATAATCCCTTGAATACCAAATGAAAGGACGCCACACAAGGTATATATCAAATATATATGTATTTATTCTAAACACAACCCCTCTGGACTCTTTATGAGGTCAGAGGCAAAAGCACAATACAAGTTACTCAATTAGCATACGATAAGTTGCACAGTATACGTTTTGCCCTAGGGTCCTCACAAACCATATACTAAAATAGTGGTATAAGAACCACGTAAGAATTAGAAAGCTGTCCTGGGGCCTGTAGAATCGCTGGGGCTACTCTAAACAACCAAAGGTAAGGAAGTAGGAGGCACATGGGAGACCCGTCCAGTGTCTATACACAGCTGCGGGTTACCATTGGCTTTCTATGGGAAACAAAGAAGTTACAAAGTTACTGTTTAAGGGCACTTCCGGATGGACTACGACAAAACCCCCTTAGACTAGGACACTTCTAGAGTCAAGACCCACGGGAGCACCGGAGTACTTGTGTTACCTCACCCTGGGAAGCCGGGTGCATAGGTGTCTTTTCGTGTCGGGTTTCGTCGTCGATTTCAGTGGAGATCTGCAAAGAAGTGCTGCAGGCGACCAGAGGAAAAGTGTCCGGGTGGATCCAAGGGTGGATCGGTGATGTGAAGAACCTGAAAGCAGAAGTGACAGAGTCTGGGTCACTAGCCAGTGACCAGGAAGGAACAAGGAAGGAACCAGGCGATGTCGTGATGATCTCAGGTAAAGAGGTGAAGCTTGTCTCTGCAGCCACGAGGTTCAGGAGGTGTCGACGATGACAAGGAGCTGGATTCGAGTTGTCCCACGAAGGATCTAATTGACTGCGGTGTCGGTATCCGGATTGAACCCAACAAGCCTTGGCAAATACAATCCACGTAGGAGATGAAGATTGGCTTTGGTGCAGACCAGCAAGGTCTGTGGTGTTTCTCCTTTGCAGGAAAGCTGGAGCAAGCCTGGAGCAACCAGGAAAGCAGTTTAAGTTCAAAGGCAAGTCTTCAGGGGGCTCACTAACCAACAGACTAGGAACTGGGAAGACGCATCAAGCTGAAATGCAAGAGCAGGCCCCACGGGACACTCGTGGAGTGTGGAGGGCTGAGCTTCGGTGCAAATGGTGCTTGTGTCTGGGGAATCTTGTACCCCAATGCACAACTGCGAGTTACCTCAGGAGTTGATGCAGTTAGAAAAATGCAGGATGTCCAGGAGTTCCGGTCCCACGTCTCTCGTGTCCGCCATGGGTCTCAGCTTAGCTGGGATCGTCGAGCAGGGTCAGAGATGTCTGAAAGTCTGTGTCCTGTGTTGCAGAGTCTTCGAGTTCCGGCAGGAGCCTCGACAATCAATCAATCAATCAATCAAGTCATTTATAGAGCGCACTACTCACCCGTAGGGTCTCAAGGCGCTGGTAAGGGGGGGGGTGCCGTTACTGCTCGAACAGCCAGGTCTTGAGCTTCTTCCTGAAGGAGAGGTGATCTTGGGTCAGGCGCAGGTCGGTCGGGAGTGAGTTCCAGGTCTTGGCGGCCAGGTAGGAGAAGGATCTTCCTCCTGTTGTCGCTCTTCGGATGCGGGGGACGGCGGCGAGGGCGTGGCTGGTTGATCTGAGGAGGCGCGTGGGAGTGTAGAAGTTGATCCGGTCGTTGAGGTAGCTCGGGCCTTGGTCGTGTAGGGCTTTGTGCGCGTGGTGAGGAGATGGAAGGTGATTCTCTTGTTGACCGGGAGCCAGTGCAGATCTCTCAGGTGTCCGGAGATGTGGCTGCGTCGGGGGATGTCGAGGATGAGTCTGGCCGAGGCGTTCTGGATCCGCTGGAGTCTCTTCTGGAGCTTGGCGGTGGTTCCGGCGTAGAGGGCGTTGCCGTAGTCCAGTCGGCTGGTAACGAGGGCCTGGGTGACCGTCTTCCTCGTCTCGGTGGGGATCCACCGGAAGATCTTACGTAGCATGCGTAGGATGTTGAAGCAAGACAAGGAGACGGCGTTTACTTGTCTGGTCATGGAGAGGGAGGAGTCCAGGATGAAACCCAGGTTGCGTGCGTGGTCCGTCGGTTTGGGTGCGGCGCCCAGGGCGGGGGGCCACCAGGAGTCGTCCCAGGCGGAGGGCGAGGAGCCCAGGATGAGGACCTCCGTCTTGTCCGAGTTCAGTTTCAGGCGGCTGGTCGTCATCCATTCGGCTACATCTCTCATCCCTTCGTGCAGGTTGGCTCTGGCGGTGGTGGGGTCGTTGGTCAGGGAGAGGATCAGCTGGGTGTCGTCGGCGTAGGAGATTATGTTGAGGTTGTGTTGGCGTGCGATGGCCGCGAGGGGGCTCATGTAGACAATGCTGAACAGCAAATTACTAGTGGTGCCTGTTTGCACAGGGTGGTCACTCCTTGACCACAAGGGAGATGTCTTCCATCTTCCAGTCAAAATGGAACGTCGAAGGTCCAGGATATGTCTTGCAAAGATTCATCCAGGGTAATCTAAAGTCCTAGGGACGCAGCTCGTATACTTATACTAAGTTTAGGGGTTGGACTACCTGGAAGGTCCCTCCTATGGGTGGACCTGAGAAGGGGGTGGTTACACCACTTTCTCTTTGTCCAATTTCGTGCCAGAGCGGGGCTGGAGTGCTCCAGCAACTGGTTTGAACCAGGCTATGCATGGAGCACCTTGTGTGCCCCAGGAAGTGTCTGAAATGCATTCACTGAATGCAGCCCTCTCTACCCCAATACACAAAAGCCTGTCTGGGGTGGTGCTCGCACCTCCCCTGACAGGAAACCTATTGTCCAGGCCTCCCCTGCTGGAGTTTTGTCCAGCAGCAGGAGGTCAGACTTGTGTCTGTGGCAGCAGCATCCATTTTGTGATGCTGAGGCTCTGTTTAACTTTAACCGGGTTTACCAGTAACTACATGTCTTCTCCCTCTAGAAGGGTGGAATGCTACCCCTGCCACCAGAACTGGTGGTGGGGGGTGTTAGAAATGGGATCCCGCGCTTCCCAGGGCTTGCGCTAAAGTCAGTCAGAGACCACCACTTCCACGTCAGGGCAAGGGAGTTACACACCAAGATAACCCCTGCTCACCCCCTTGGTAACGTTACTCGAGCAGTAAGGCTAAACCCTGAGGCAATGTGAGTTAAGTGTTTGAGCGCGCACCCCTAGCAACAACACCAAAGGCCCACCACAAAGGAAACTCCACACAAGGTTATGTATAAAAATAGCATTTGTATTACACCAAAACACATTTAGATAAAAACACACTCTTTACAATGTGCCTACAGGCACGGGCAGAATTTACAGGGGATATGTACAAGACAGGGCCACATGGACCACTGTCAGGAATATGCACTTAGTAGAACTAGCACTTAGAACATATAACAATCAGAAGCTTCACACATGATGCATAAAACATTCAGAGGTGTAGGAAAGACACATGATGTATAAACATACATTCAGAGGTGTAGGAAAGACACATCATGTATAAACGTACATTCAGCGATGTAAGGAACAAGGCACATGACGCATTAAAACACATTCAGAGGTGCAGGACAGAAAAATTAGCAGAAATCACATTAGCATGAACTCATAACTATACCCAGGCCAACTGGCCTCTCTGGGGCTAGGACGCCCAGTGTCGCAATGTCAGGGGGGCCTAAACGTAGCAGCTGCCCACTAAGTGCTGGGCAGTTGAAGAACTGAGGGGGCCAACACGTTGGAGCCTTGCAGGATCTGGCCATAAAACACTTGTGAGCCTCGTGGGCTCTAGAACAGATACTTGGGGGCCTTTAGGAGCCTCGTGGGCTCTGCGCACAAACGGCCCCTTTGGAGCCTCTCAGGGCTCCTCACAAATGTGGCCCACAACGTTGGAGTCTGATGTAATCGGAAAGAATATGGATACTTCAAGATCGATTATTCAAGTTACTTTATTTAAGATAAGTTGTTATGATAAAAGATAGGAAAACCCCATCAGGAGCAGCTGTCCTGCTGATCAGCCCTCACCCAACTGACATTCACAAACCACTAGCATTCCACCCATCCAACATTCCACAACACATGCATTCTAGCTGAGCAGCAGGAAGATATAAGATACAACATATCTCCCTTCGTTGGGGAATTTAAAAGAATCAAATAAAACATTGACAACATGACTGGTACAATTGGTCAGTAAATTAAAGACAATACAGCTACTATTATATATAATATATATATATATATAATATAATCAAATAAAACATTGACAACACATATGGTCAATGGATTCAATACATTTTAAACACAGCACAAATAAAAAGTGTGCAATATAATCAATATACGATAGACTTCCTCATACCTCGCATCACAACCAATGACACGATCATCAAACTGACACAAGAATTCACATCCTGTCACTTCCCATACTGATACACACTGAAACGTAATATAACATCTCGTCTCGCACACTACATCTGAGAAAGCGTCACGTTGCTTCCTGAAATAAACAACTATCCTACATCTTACGTCCATATGTCACAAATCATACCAGTTGGCCAGACCAGTACAACAAGCAAGACACACAGGAACAAAACTTAACACCCTATATATCAGGAAGCAACATGTACACCTCAGACACTGACCACGTGCACACCTCAGACACAGAACAAGCCCTCACATAACTCATTCATGCGCCGGGAAATAACGTGCACACCTCAGACACAGAACAAGCACTCACATAAAACATTCAAGAGCCGGGAAACAACATGCACACCTTCGACCAAGAACAAGCACTCACATAGCTCATTCAAGCGCCAGGAACAACATGCACACCTCCGACCAAGAACAAGCACTCACATAACTCATTCAAGCGCCAGGAACAACATGCACACCTCAGACACAGAACAAGCACTCACATAACTTATTCATGCGCCAGGCACAACATGCACACCTCAGACACAGAACAAGCACTCACATAACTCATTCATGCGCCAGGAAACAACGTGCACACCTCAGACCAAGAACAAGCACTCACATAACTCATTCAAGCACCGGGAAACCACGTGCACACCTCAGACACAGAAAAAGCACTCACATAACTTATTCAAACGCCGGGAAACACATGCACACCTCAGACACGTGCATACACGAGCTAATGAGTGTCCAAACCACTCATACACAACACTTGTCGTGGGACAGCTCTTGGTGACTTATTCACCTGCTACCTAACTACACCAATACTGAGAGACTATACCGCAGTCACCTCATACATAACACAAACAAGAGTGGACTAACAACATGACGTCCTTTTCGACTTCTTCTGGGCTCTCCGACCAGTTTCCATTTCAGGGACCTATGTCCTTCTCGACTTCTTCTGGGCTCTCCGACCAGCTTTTCCATTACAGGGACCTTTGTCCATTTCGACTACTTCTGGGCTCTCCGACCAGTTTCCATTACAGGGACCTTTGTCCATTTCGACTCCTTCTGGGCTCACCGTCCAGCTTCCATTACCGGGATGTTAGAAAGGCGATTACAGGGGAGACAGAAGATGTCTGACTGCCGCCCCGAAACCCACCTTTCCGTATGGAATTGGCCGAGCGCTGTCGAGAGGCCTCCTTGGCGTGGCTCCTCTCCTACTATCGTAACAGCCGAGCAATCACACCACCACAGAGAGACACTACACAAGAGTAGGTTTAAGAGTCTTTATATAAAGAATAAAGGCAAGATTCCGCAGCAATATGTACAGGGGGATCGGGGGATCCCAACAAAGTCTCAATGTCCGGGGAAGGGGGTAGCGGGACAGTCTTGGTACCAGCTGGTACTAGGAAACCCTGCGCACAGCTCTCAATCCTCGAGCTGGGGGGTGCCGGGAGCCGCGACAGCGTCAGCAGGGCTCCGAAGATGGTTCAGCTTGGTAGAGCCGCGACAGCGTCAGCAGGGCTCCAAAGATGGTTCAGCTTGGTAGAGCCGCAACAGCGTCAGCAGGGCTCGGCGGATGGTTCAGCTTGGTAGAGCCGCGACAGGGGGTCAGAGGGACCGGGATGAAGGTGTCCAGACACCCAGCAGGGGCGTGGAGCCAGCGCCCAGGGAGGCCGGAGGGCGATCGATACCAGGCGTCCGGGGACGGCTGGAGGGCCATCGAAACTCCTCTCCTCCTGGATCCACCAAGTGGCCACTTTACCACCTGGGTTGATCTTGGTGCCACGATGTCGGGGCTTCGCTGGGGCCGCGGCCGGGGTCGGGCCGAGGCCGCGTGATCGGGACGTGATGGCCCCAAGATGGAGTCGGGCCTGAGAGGGTGGCCCGGGAGGGTGACCGGACCTGCAGAGTTGGGGCGAGCCGGGTTCGCCGGGTTCCAGAGGGGGAGAGCTGGGGTTTCCGGCTCTCGTCGAGAGTTCGTTGAGGGTGGTGTCTGGCGGGGCGACAGCGGGTCGATGGAGGGCCGATGTCGTCCAGGGTCCGCCATGCGGGAGGGGTAGGACCATGCCACGAGGCCGGGTCCAACACACGTCCCCTCCAGCTGAAGGCGGGGAGAGTCACCCATCTTCTTGGGGATTCTCCTCATCGAGGCGGAAGAAGCGGGACAGGCCATCAGCGTTGGCGTGGTCGTTGCCAGGCCGATGTTCCACAGTGAAGTCCATCCCCTGCAGGGAGATGGACCATCGCAGCAGCTTCGGGTTCTCGCCACGCATCTGCATCAGCCACCGCAGGGGCCGGTGGTCAGTCTGGACCCGGAAGTGGGTGCCGAAGAGGTAGGCCCGGAGTTTCTTTAGGGCCCACACGACGGCGAAGGCTTCTCTTTCTATGGTGCTCCATCGTTGTTCTCGAGCCAGCAGCCGCCTGCTGATGAAGGCCACAGGTTGGTCAACCCCCTCGGGGTTGACTTGCGACAGGACCGCCCCGATGCCGTGCTCCGAGGCATCGGTTTGGACCACAAACTCTCGGCTGTAGTCGGGGGCCTGGAGCACAGGGCGGTGCACATGGCAGTCTTTAGAGTCTCGAAGGCCGCTTGGCACTCGGGGGTCCAGTGCACCTTCTGTGGTAGTCTTTTGGAGGTCAGTTCAGTGAGGGGCCCCACAATGCTCCCGTAGTCCTTTATGAAGCGCCGATAATATCCAATGAGCCCCAGGAAGGCTCGGACTGCTGTCTGGGTGACCGGGGGCTCCCAGGCCACGATGGCGTCAATTTTGGGTTGGAGGGGAGCCACCTGGCCGCTCCCCACTTGGTGTCCCAGATAGGTCACGGACCCTTGGCCTATCTGGCACTTGCTTGCTTTCACTGTTAGTCCGGCCCGCCGGAGGGCCGTCAGGACCTCCCAGAGGTGTCTCAAGTGTTCGTTCCAGTGGAGGCTGTACACCGCAATATCATCCAGGTATGCGGCACTGAACTCTTCTAACCCCGCTAGCACCCTATTCACCAGTCTCTGGAAGGTAGCGGGGGCGTTTTTCATGCCGAAGGGCATCACCTTGAATTGGAAGTGGCCATCGGGGGTCGAGAAGGCGGATCGTTCTTGGGCCCCGGGGGTGAGGCCGATCTGCCAATATCCGGCCGTGAGGTCGAAGGTGCTGAGGTATCTGGCGGCCCCCAGGCGATCGATCAGTTCATCCGCCCGGGGGATGGGGTGTGCGTCGGTCCTGGTAACGGCATTCAGTCCCCGGTAGTCGACACAAAACCGGAGCTCTGGAGGGGCGCCGGGGGCGGCGGCTTTAGGGACCAGGACAACTGGACTGGCCCAGGGACTGTCTGAGGGCTCGACCACTCCCAGGGCTAGCATCTTGGCAACTTCGGACTGGATGCAGGCCCGGACCCGGTCGGGAACTCAGTAGGCCCGGTGTCGCACGGGCGGGCTGTCCCCGGTGTCGACATCGTGGACACACCACTGTGTGACCCCAGGAGTGAGCGAAAACAGGTCCGCAAACTGCCCCAACAGCTCTGGCAGTCCTGGCGCTGTTCAGGGGTCAGGGCGGAGGAGAGGGGAACTCCCTCGACGGAGCCATCTTTCTCAGAGTACTTCAGGAGGTCGGGCAGGGGCTCGGAGTCATCTTTGGCCCCATCATCCGTAGCTAGCAGCAGGCTCAGCTCCGTGCAAAGTGAGGCTTGAGCCGGTTGGCGTGCAGGACACGGAGGGGGTTCCTGGGGGACTCCATGTCCACCAGATAGGTGACGGGTCTCTTGCGCTCCACCACTTTGAAGGGCCCCATCCATTTGTCCTGGAGGGCACAGGGTTCGACCGGGGACATGACCCAGACTTGTTGGTCCGGCTCGAACTCGATGGACGAGGCGTTCTGGTCATACCAGCATTTCATCTCCTCCTGACTGGCCTCCAGATTGGACTCAGCAAGTTCCCGGAACTTCCGAGTTTGGTTCCGGAGAGTCAGGAGGTACCGGTAGACATCTGGCAGGGCATCTCGGACTGTATTCTCCCAGCTTTCTTTGACCAGGCTGAGGGGACCTCGGACAGGGTGTCCATACAATAGTTCAAAGGGGCTGAACCCCAGGGACTTCTGAAGTACCTCCCGATAGGCAAACAGGAGGCATGGTAGTAGGACGTCCCATTTGCGTCGGAGGGGTTCTTCTAGGCCCTTGATCATCCCCTTGAGTGTTCTGTTAAACCGCTCCACAAGTCCATTCCCTTGGGGGTGATATGGGGTGGTGAACTTATATGTGACCCCGCATTGTTGCCACAGGGACCGCATATACTTTGATATAAAGTTTGTGCCCCGATCACTCACGACCTCTCGGGGGAATCCCACCCGGGAGAAGATTCCCATTAGTGCTCGGCCCACCACGGGGGCCGTTATGGTCCGGAGGGGGATGGCTTCTGGGTAGCGGGTGGCGGGGTCCACCAGGACGAGGATGAAGCGGTGTCCTTGTGAGGTGCGGGGGTCCAGGGGCCCCACGATATCGATCCCCACTCGCTCGAAGGGGTCGTCACCACGGGAAAGGGTTGGAGCGGGGCCTTGGCTTTTCCCCCGCTCTTCCCGCTGGCTTGACAGGTCGGCCAGGTCCTGCAGTGATTTTCTCACATCGCTGCGCATCTTGGGCCAGTAGAAGTGGGTCACCAGGCGGCTGTAAGTTTTGTCCTGCCCCAGGTGCCCGGCGAGGGGCACGTCGTGTGCCAGGTTTAAGAGGAAGTCTCTGAATCGTAGGGGGACCACCAACACTCGGCTGGCCCCCAGTTCAGCAATTTTCTGTTCACTGTATAGGAGGTCGTGGTCCCAGTAGACCCAGTGGGACCCCAACGTGTCCCCTGCGGCTTGAGCTGCGGCTTGCTGCCGGGTCCCCTCGAGGGAGGGGCAGGTCTTCTGTTCCTGCCGGAATTGTTCTCGGGTGGGACCACCTTCCTTGCGCCATAGGCTTAGTTCAGGGATGTCGCCGAGTTTGGCGATGTCTTCGCGGTTGGGCCTTGGTGGCCCGGGCTCAAGGCCGGTTTCTTCATCGATGGCGGGTGGCAGAGGCGCGGGCCATTCCTGTTCTTCGGTCGGGGTGGCCTCCGCCGGTGCCGGGGCCCGAGCTGCCATGGATCGGGTTGTCACACAAACCCACTCGGGTAGTCCCAGCATCCCCAGATGCTCTCTCCGCTCGACTTGGGCCCAGGGAGAACTCTCGAGATCGTTTCCGAGGAGGCAGTCCACGGGGGCGTCGTCCCGGACGGTTACCTTTAGCATGCCCGACACCCCTCCCCACTCGAAAGGGATGCGGGCCATCTGGCACAGGGTCTCGGAATTGTCGGCGGCCAGCACGGGGCACAGCACATTCGGTAGGATCTGTTCGGGGGTCACCAGGTGGCAGCGGATGGCTGTCACTGTTGAAACCTGAGTCGGGTCGGGGACAATCGATATTTGCCCGGCGGTATTGCCTCTGTGACCCTCTAGTTATTTAATCAATGAAGAGGCAGGCGCTGGAGACTGGAAAGCAGGAAACAAGGTTTTTATTCTCTCCGGAGGAGAACACAGCAAAACGGACAGCAGGTATCGTTCTGAGGTGCTCTAGATACATTTCTGAGGCCTGGCCTCTTATACACTGTTTTATGACTTTATTGCAGATTACACATTCATGTTAAAGCTTTGATGTATGGAAAAGACATTCCCGGAACTCCCCTTTGGGCCCGTTCCCACACACATTTACAGTTGAAGTCCCCACCCTAGTCACAACAGGTGATGAGTATCACGCAGCTGGATATTCCGCCGATTCACGGAATGTGGGGGGTTTGATCGGATCTCATGGAGTGGGGGCTTTGATCAACCCGGGGATCCTTTGATGGGGGAAGCTTTCTATTGTACGGGGAGGGGCAAGGAATGGTATCGGCAGAGCTGGGTGTCGGCCTGGGAACGGGGAAGACAAACGGGCACACGGGGAAAAAGGGGGTTTGCATCTAAGGGCCGGAGATCATGAAAGGGAAGAAGGGAGGTGTCGCGCTGGGAACAGGATGAGGGCCTGGGGCAGAGCAGCGCCGAAGAGGGGTTTATGATTCAAGGCAGGTGCAAGCAGGGGGGTGGTCAGCGTGCAGGCTTAGTGAAGGCGAAGGGCTATGTCAGGGGCCAGCGGCATGCAAAAGGGTTCGTTCTGATCGGGGCATCTTAAAATGGCGGGTGCGCACGACAAAAGTGTGGCATCAGGGGAAGAGGCAAGATGGCGCAGATAATGTTCACCAAAACGTACTAATTTTCAACAGTCCTCCCTTTAACATATTCAAGACATCTTGCTGGTTCATTTTCTACTCGGTTCTATTGTGGTGGGCATGAGAAAGAAAACGGTAGGAACCCTAGATGAAAAGAGTTGTAAACAATACATTTTAACATTTCTAGTTTTTAGGAGGTGGACCTATTTGATAAACTTTGATCAATTTGTTTAGCAGGAAAGTCATAGGAATGCAATACAAAAACGATTCTGTAGCGAGAGCAGCAAGTACATTTCATAACGTGGACTGGCAGGTTATTACATATATCAGATTCGGATTGGAGCATGATCAATACAATGGCGGCTGGGAGAGAAATGAGGCCTAGCAGAAACGGCGATTGAGGATGTCAAATGTTCGAAGTTTAACGAGTTCTCATTATTCTTTGTTGCCTTTCGTTGGCGCTGTGGAGCACCGGCGGTGGAGCTACAAGTCCAGCTCTATTCTAAGTTCTGCGTTGCAGGGCACGACCCTTTCCTCGCGTTTCTGGTCGGAAAGGTCCTTTTCGCCCTGTGTCCTTTGAGGTGATTGTCAGAAAGTTCAGATGGAAGAAGAGCGTACAAAACAGTCCATAGGGTAGGTCGGAGGAAAAGGGGGATGGAGCAAGGCCAAATTAGGAACAAACTAGGGGAACGAGAGACTTCAGATAGGCGGGCGGGTGACCGAATTCAGAGAGCGGGGACTTGTCGGCAAACACTGGACATCGAGCAGGGGCATCAGGTCGGCCCTTTCTTCTCATGTTGTCGAAAACAGTGCCTCGTCCTGCAGCTCTTTTCTGTCGTGGTCTCGCCTTGGCTAATGTCGCAGGTGTTCCTTAGTCTGCAGTCAGGCCTCGTGCTCCCACATCCGGTCCTTCTCTCCTCCAACAGCAGTACCCTTAAACAAGTTTGAAAAGACAGTCTTTAGAGAATTTGCAGATGAAGATAATCAAAAAGTCTATTTCTCTCCCAGCTCCAGGCAAAGAATGAAAATGCCCGTTATATTAGTGTTCACAACTGGCATATGAATGACCGGTGACGGGCCTGTTGGATTTACTATGACTTTCCTTCACAATTATTTATTACAGTCACGACAGTTCATCTGATGGTGACCCACCTTCGTGAGACGAACCTGGCAAAGATATGCCGTTCTCTAGAGTTTTACATTTACAAAGGGTACTGTGAGTTGTCAACATGGTCCTACACAGGCATTTTGCTGAGAGACGAACATGGCTAAACATTTCTTTTCTATCGATGCATCCTGCTTTTCAACTACTACGGGGTTCATTTCGATGATTTCTTTACCTTGGACTAGTCTGTTAACCTTGTAAAACATCATTCTGGATCCTACGTAACCTTTTACAGCCCGATTACTTAATTAGAAAGGACAGGGGTTTTATGGGAGACAACCAGGGACATAGGAAACTTGTGGTAAGGGCATAAATCGACCCATCTCTCACAACCGGAAATGAGGGGTAGTTTCATAACTCCAGTTTTTGGGCGGCTGATACAGGGGATGTAACAGGGGTGATCATTTTTCCTGTTTGGGTATTGCGACAATTCGGGGTGGGGAGGGTCGCGTATTCTGAGGTCCTTTCTTATACCATAGGAGCCGTTGACATGTAGTTCCCTTATTACGGGCCGGATTAGGGAACCTCTGTCGTCTTACCTGTCCTTTCCCTTACGGCCCAACCTCGGTTCATTGACTTCTAGCGGAAAAGGAGAGGTAATGACGCGGTCTCAGGGTGATTGTATTAAAGACAAGTTTTTTTTGTGTGCAAATACTGACGGTATTTGAAGCCAATTAGGTGGTGTGCTAGGGGTGGCAGTCTGCCAATTTCGGGGCTAATCACTCGGAAGAGTGGGAGTGCAAAAATAGAGGGAGAGAGAGAGAGAGAGAGAGAGAGAGAGAGAGAGAGAGAGAGAGAGAGAGAGAGAGAGAGGAGAGAGAGAGAGAGAGAGAGAGAGAGAGAGAGAGAGAGAGGGAGAGGGAGAGAGAGAGAGAGAGAGAGAGAGCGCAACGGCAGGCTAAATAGTACACGTGCAACAGAGAGGGTGGCAGCGTATTCAAGAAAGGCTATTTAGTGCATTACACAGTAAAGGGCATTCACGGGTCTGCGTTAGAATCTTGTAATCATGCAGTTTGAGCATTAGACAGGGTAGAGGGGACGTGCCTTGAGAAAAAGGAAAGAAGAAAGGAGGTACCATTTTGTCGCACTTTCTCGCATTCTCGGTCCTTCGACCAGTTGGGTCAACGCCTCAGTCACACACACACATTCTCTCATAGTTTTGCATCATACGTGGCATGGGTTCATTCGTCCGGTCTGGTTTAAGGGTGATCACTTCTTATCAGGTTGTGCTAATTTTTCGGGTTTGTTCGATACGTGAGTAGTTTGCAGGCGTGCTTAGGCACCACCTTGTGGCGCTAGTCTGCTTCGTGTATTAGACATGGCAAGGCTTCGGATCTTCGCCACACCTCGGCTGTAATCTCTGATGTAACCTGCAGAGGGAAGAAAAAGGGGGTGGGGGAGACAGCATTCGCGCATATTCAGATACATGGATTCATAAGTCCTTTACTTACCTCTTACTCGTCTTTCCTCCTCGGGGCAGGGCCCCGGGGGTATGGTTTCTGGGGTCGGGAGGGGAGGGGGGCAGTGTGCCCTTATAGGTCGTGTGCGGGGAAAACGTAAAAAGGAAACCAGAGGTGCCTAGTACGAGGTATCTAGTCAAAAGGATGTATCTCACTATTGGGATCCTTAAACCTCTTTCAACGCTGTGGCGTTCTAAGGTTCTTCGGTTCTTGGGTCAGCTCCGTTCCCTGATACCTTGGAACGTTGTACTTTATAACATTTACACCATTTCATTTCACCCTCCTTTTACATTCCCTCATTTACACCGTTCGTTTTACCCATCCTTGGAAGTCAAGGTCTTCCTCTACGCGAGAGTACATGGGTCAGTCGCGTACTTTGAAGGCAGAGTGTCGTGTTTGTCGATCCGATCCGTCCTCCAGGGCTGGGCAACCATCTTCTTTTAACCTTAAAGAGAGAGCAGAGTAGGGTGCACAGAAAAGAACTTTCCCACCGATCCCACATTTTTAAAATAAAGCATGCAATACCCGTCCATAGTTTCAAAAAAACTTTATTTTGCAAAATCATTTCAGCACGTGGATTATGAGGGTGCGGTCGTATTTGGCCGGTCGTGGCAATGGCTAAAGTGCGTACAGTGGGGGGTGTCGTTTGCAGCAATAAAAACATCGGAAAGTTTTATTCATTCATTTGTAAGAAACTAAAACGTCTATTAATTGGCTGGGGGTTCGGGGGGGCATTTATTTTCATAATTTAGAAGCATAATCATAATAGTTGCAATCAGATTTCCTATATGTATACCGTATGTGTGCGTCGTAGATGAGGTTATACATCAGCTATAAAAAAATATAATACATTGTACATTTGTAATCAACATTTGTAACGGGATCCTTTCATACTGTTCGTCGAGCGAGCTCTCCTTGTCTTTTCTAGCCAAGTGTACAAAGGATCATATAAAGTCTCAGAACATCAAGTTTATATTAGTGCGAAGGAACACCACGAGGTGTTCGTAAGTTCCGATTGATACCAGCGCCATCTTGGGCGGGGCCGGCTCAGTCCGGAAGCAGCATCAGGGGGAAATGTTTCCCATTACTGGCAGTTGGACCAGAGTCCTTTTCGGCAGTTCTAGAATTCATGCTAACAGAGGGAGTGGCAATGTCACGTTTATTTCGTTGGCGATCAAGGCAGCCGTCCCTTACCGGAAACCTGCAGAGGCCGAAGGTTCCGCCGGGGACCTTTGTAGGATCTTCAAGGCTGCGGAGATGCTGTCGGAGATGGGGGCTCGTGCCCCAGTGGGCAAATGTTCGAGTTATATTGCTGGTCAAAGTTACTCTAGTGGTCGGGGCCCGCCTTCCAGCGGACCCAGACGCCATTTTGAGGCCCTACAGGGGCCACTCTCGTCGAGTTTGCAAGAATGGGAGAGATCCTTCGGAGTGAAAGGAAGAGGTCCCTGTTGTGTGAAAGCGGGACGTTCAGCTGGGGTGCAGCTGTGATGCCCCCACCTGGGGGGCGAGGGAGACTCGTTCGCGCCGTCTCCTTCTCCCGGTGCACTCCATGCTGCTCTTTTTCATCGCCCCGCATGAAGGTCTCTCCACATCCGGTGTTCCCCAAGTCCTGTGCTCAGTGCTGTGGGAGTATGGCCACCGGTGGCGCGCATTCGGCGCGGCACGAGTATCAGTGCAGTCATTGCAGGTTCGGTGTTCCGAAAATATGACCACCATTGCACGTTCGGTGCTGCGCAAGTACTGGGGTGCCACCATGGTGTGTTCGGTGCTGTGGAAGTATTTGCACCATCGCCTGACTGGGGGTGTTCGGCGTTGGGCCGGGGGCTGGGAGACCTCCTATCGGTGGAGGTGGGAGAGGCTCGTCCGCGTCGCCTCTCCCTCCCAGCCCGACCTGGACGCATTCCTGCAGGGGTATGGACAGGACGTCCCGCCGCCCAGAGTTGCTGCGGCTGTCACGGAAGGGAAAAGAAAGAGGTGCCTCGTTCTTCTCTGGACATGTGGCGGGACTACTTAAGTCTATCCAGGCCCGTTGCGGCTGGCCGAGGAGACATGTGGCGGGACTACCTACAACTGCCCAGGCTGCTGGCTCTTGCCTCTCCTCCGGCTCCCCCATACGTTAAGATTTCCTGACCAAGAGTTGGCAGCGGGGCCCGCCTTATATGGGTTGTCGCTGGTTGGGCGTAGCCGTAACCCTACCTTCCTTCGGAAGGTTCCAGAATGGGGGGGGGGGGGCGAATGTTCTGTTTGACTTTCATTTTCTACAGTTTACCGTTATTATTTCTTGTTTGTTGAGTTAAATTAAAAGTTCAAGTTCATCAATGGTCTACGGATTTTGTTTTACCATTTCTTTCTTTCCAGGTTGCTTTTATGCTAAGTTTCTGCTAACAGAGGTTGAGTAACACGGAAACACGTGTAGAGGGATGACGCGGATTCGTACATTACATACACACAAACTCAGACGGGGGACAGTACAAGTACGACATACAAAGACCCAAGACGAATATAAAACAGTTATTGGTCATAATTATCTCTTTCCGTCTGTGAATCTAAAACGAGGCTGGGTTCCCGTCTTGACGTTGCCCGACCTAGGAGAACTTGAGCATGCCGCTGAAATTGTCCTGGCGAAATCTGTGCCATCGGGCATAATCAAACGTGGTGGTTCTATCTGGTCTGTCTATGTAAGTCGGGTTCTTCTTTGTCTCGCGCTTTTTCTCGTACTGCCGGTCTGTCGTTCCTATCGGCCCTTTGCCTTTTCTCACGCTCAGTAGAGTCGGGCATTGGGCTTTCCAGTGTCCGACATATCTACAAAAAGCGCATTGGTCTGGCCCTAAGTCTGGTCGTCTTTTGCATAGTGTCGGGGGATAAGTTGTGGGTAGCGGTGTCCTGGGGTTGTCCTGTCGGTATATTTCTCTACTTGGTTTGTCCTCGTCTTTTCTCTGTCGTTGCATAGCCTCTCTGCGCCACATACCGAGACTGTCGAGCATAATAGGCGTTGTCTTATTATTTCGAAGGGCTATTTCTAACGTTTCTATTTTATCAAGGTCAAAGGATCCTGCCAGTGGCCACTGTTTGTCTTGACTTTCTTTGGTATACCTGTGCCACAATTTATTATAGGCTATGGTAACTAATCCATAGTTTATGAACATGTCCTTATTAGGGGTGCCTTCTAGTGGAGCTATATGGTCCACCTCTAATACACGGTCCGGGCTGAACCAATTATCAATCAATGGGGAGAAGACAGACATGACGGCTCGTAACGAGGGACTAATAAGTCAGCAGTGCCTATCTTATCACTAGGTGCAAAGACTAGACAGAATATTCCTATTCTACGTTGTTTGCAGGCAGTGAATACCTCATGAACAAAAATAAAAAAGAGTAACCAAGAACGCGGAACAATCAAGCAATTAATGAATAAATAAATAGGATAGAAAAAGGACAATGGGGAGAGTAAGTAGGGCGCAAAAGTCTGCGTCCTCTACCCTTTCACTAACCGCAAAGAGGAAGCTGTTGTTTCCGGTTTGCAGACAGAGAATCTCCAGAAGACAATCTGTGAACAGTAGTTCGGGGTTAAAGAACCCAGTTAATCAGTGAGGGAGTGGGGAGTCTCCCAAAAACCGTTGAGAAATAATAGAGTCAGTGGGGGAGAAAGATAGGCGCGACGGTTACGTTACCTATCCTTCACCGTTTGCAAAAGAGAAGGAGCCTACTGTTTCTCCGTGTGCAGACAGTGAATCTCCAATTAGGTCAAACAAAGAGTAATACTAGTATTTTATAAATAATCAAGCAATCAAACAATCAAGCAATCATTTCGCACCTTGTCGTGATTACACGACCTTACCCGGACCATGTGGACAGTTTCTTGTCTTCCGAATCCAGCGCCCGATCGTCCTCTTTTTCTCGTATTTCTCACGGCACTCCTAATGGTCCCCAGTCAGGACCGTAGATCACTCGAGAGAGGTCTGTTCGGAACTAGTGAAGTTCGGATGATCGGCTGCCAGACGAGGGTCTATTGGGCAAGAGCTCTCCCGATCGTTGCAGTCGTTCACTCTGTCGTCGGGACCTCTCCCACTGGATCCACGAGTCGCTGATGGGCCCCACGTTGGGCGCCAATTGTTGAAACCTGAGTCGGGTCGGGGACAATCGATATTTGCCCGGCGGTATTGCCTCTGTGACCCTCTAGTTATTTAATCAATGAAGAGGCAGGCGCTGGAGACTGGAAAGCAGGAAACAAGGTTTTTATTCTCTCCGGAGGAGAACACAGCAAAACGGACAGCAGGTATCGTTCTGAGGTGCTCTAGATACATTTCTGAGGCCTGGCCTCTTATACACTGTTTTATGACTTTATTGCAGATTACACATTCATGTTAAAGCTCTGATGTATGGAAAAGACATTCCCGGAACTCCCCTTAGGGCCCGTTCCCACACACATTTACAGTTGAAGTCCCCACCCTAGTCACAACAGGTGATGAGTATCACGCAGCTGGATATTCCGCCGATTCACGGAATGTGGGGGGTTTGATCGGATCTCATGGAGTGGGGGCTTTGATCAACCCGGGGATCCTTTGATGGGGGAAGCTTTCTATTGTACGGGGAGGGGCAATGAATGGTATCGGCAGAGTTGGGTGTCGGCCTGGGAACAGGTAAGACAAACGGGCACACGGGGAAAAAGGGGGTTTGCATCTAAGGGCCGGAGATCATGAAAGGGAAGAAGGGAGGTGTCGCGCTGGGAACAGGATGAGGGCCTGGGGCAGAGCAGCGCCGAAGAGGGGTTTATGATTCAAGGCAGGTGCAAGCAGGGGGGTGGTCAGCGTGCAGGCTTAGTGAAGGCGAAGGGCTATGTCAGGGGCCAGCGGCATGCAAAAGGGTTCGTTCTGATCGGGGCATCTTAAAATGGCGGGTGCGCACGACAAAAGTGTGGCATCAGGGGAAGAGGCAAGATGGCGCAGATAATGTTCACCAAAACGTACTAATTTTCAACATCACACTGGCTCCAGTGCCACGGAGTGCTTCGGTCCGGCGCCCATTAATGTTGACCCACTGACGGTACTTTTGGGTGTTGCTCGGGAGTGGAGCCCGGGGAATCATGTCTCTCTCGCCCAGACAGACTAGGGCCATGGCGGCTGGCTCCCACTCGGTCTGGTCCTCGTTGTAGACCTCTTCTTCTTCCTCGCCTCCTTCCCCCAGGGCAGCGGCAGCGATCTGGCGGGTCGGAGGTCCGGCAACGCCGGTGCGCTGGTTCATTGGGCACTGGGGGTCACTGGCGAAGTGACCTGGCCACTGGCATCTGTGGCAGGTAAAGTTTGGGCGGGGCCCCGGTCGTGCTGAGGGGGGCCCTCTTCGGGTCAGGGGCGGTGAAGTGTTGTTCTGGGGCGACCCCCGGGGTGGACTCCGGGGCGGCGCAGGCGGGAAGTCTCGGCTCCGGTTCTGGCCTCCTCCGCCGCCTCGCTGGCGGGGGTGCCCTTGCGTGTTCCGTCCGGATTCTCCTATCGGGGTCCGGGGGACCCGGGTGCTCACCCATCGATCGGCCTCGACGGCGAGTTTCCGTGGCTCGGTCAGCTTGCTGTCGAGTAGATGCTGTCTGAGCTCGACAAAGCAGTTGTTGGAGAGGTGCTCCCATACGATGAGGTCGAACAGCTGTTCGTAGGTGGTCACTTTGCTGCCCTTTATCCACCCTTCTAGCGCTCTGCTATAAAAGTTCACGTACTCCACCCATGTGGTACCGGGGATCTTTTTACAGTCTCTGAATCTTTGCCGGTACATCTCAGGGGTGAGTCCATTCCGGGTGAGCTGGGCGTCCTTCATGTGATCATAGGAGGACATCACGTCGTCGGCCAAGTCCAGCAGGGTGTCTCTTCCTTCGCTGACGAATCTCCCCCATAGACCAGCACCCCAATCTTTTCAGGGTACGCGGTGCGCGGCCATGGCGACTTCGTAGGCCTTAAACCACTGCTGGATGTCGTCATTTTTAAGTTTCGCCTGGGGCACGGAGCTTTAGCTCCGCCCCCAGGAGAAATCTTTAGTTTTGCAGTATGGGGGACTTGAATCCGCCCTCTGTTCCATTGGCTAGCTCCATAAATGGAGGCTAGCCATTGGAACAGAGATGTGTTCGCTCTCCACCCTTTTTGCATCGTCATTGGGCGGTGGGCGGAGTTTCTTTTTTTTTTTTGGGGTGTTTGTTTTCCTCATTTCATGCCGACCACGGCCGCCGGAAGAAGTCCAGGTGAGTGCGTTCCTTCCCCCCCCTCCCGCTGTCCGTGTCTTTCCCGCGGCCCACGCCCCCCCCACCCCCCGCTGTCCGTGTCTTTCCCGCCCCCTCCTCCCGCCGGCCATCTTCGCTTGGGAGTTAATGCCTCCTTACGTATTACGGAATGTGATGTTGTAATTTACATTTCAACAGTCAAGTTGTCTACGGTGTTGTTTACTCCTCTTTTCTCTACGTGTAGCATAGAGTGCAAAGCTGACGCGGTCCTATCTGACTCGATTGAGGCCACCTCACCACGAAAAAACATCACGCGTTATTACCATCCGCCGCACATTTCTGCAAACCAGCCAGTCAGAAGTTCTCCCCATTAACCCCGCCCCTCGCTGATTTTGATTGTATCAAACGGTAAGGGAATGATAAACCGAGCACGACATTAACAGGACACCAATCATAGAGCTGAAAGGCGTGGCTAAGGGCCACTAAGGCGGGGCTGTTGAAAAGAGCGACGGTGACATCAGAGACGCATGTTTCTTAAAGTGCCCAGTAGCTCTATATATTTGGGTGTCTATTCGGTTTATTAGTGGCTATGTGAATGAGACCGCGGGGTAGATCTCACAATAGGTACAGCCGCAGTTTCAGCAGGACCCGGGTGGCGATTCATGGAGTGATAGGCTAGCACTGCTCAACGCACCTATACTGCACTGCTCATTTCACGTCACTTCACTGATACAGCCGGACAGTAGTGCTGTGCTGCACAGCACAGTTCCTCGGATACCTTACAATTACAACACACCACACTTCACGACGCTTAACATTCGAGTGTACCCGACACCACTGGCATAACTGCACTTTATTTCTCAGAAGTGGACTGTATACTTTTGCACTCAATCCAAACAAATATTAAAGGATGATCATGTTTACCCATTTAATATTCACGCAGATTAGTGGCGTTCGAAAGCTGTGCCAACCTGACAGGCAGGAAAAGCATCAGAGAAAGCTTCCACGCACAGACCAACAATTTGCGATCTCGTTATACTGCAAGCCACAATTTATTCACACATCTTTGATAGTCTTGGGCATATCCATTTCTTTAATAACTCCAAGCCCTCCCTTTTCAGTAGTACAATGTGTTTGCGTCACTCTGTGTACTGGCGCTGAGGGGTGAGAGGGGGCGGCTCCCAGGCTAAAGCTGCCGGACACCCTGCTGCTCTAAGCGCAATGCGATTTCAACTTTCACTTTTAGAAATGTAACCTCTCAACTCTCAACACAGGTTGGTAAATGGCAGTACAGAACTCTAGATTCATGGCAGCCTCAGTACTTCTGCCATTGGACGGGTGTGCCTGCACCTGTAGTGTCAGCCGTTGGCAATGTAAATAACAATGCCATTTATTTATAAGTAAAAAAAAAAAATGTCATGAGCAATGCCAATAGCTCGAACTTTTCCAAAGGCGAAACCATTGCATTGTAAATGCTTGTTGTAGTACTCTTTGACGACATCCTTGGGGATGTGGACCTTCGGGTCGGCAGGAGGCGGGGGGTTTCGGAGCACCGCGGCGCCAGCTTCTTCGCTCTTGGCCTTGATCTCCAGCTCTTTGAGGCCACGCTCGTGTTCGAACGTGAGTTTCTTTTCTTCTAGTTCGCTCTGTCTCCGTCTTTCCTCCAGGTCTCCTTGCAGCTGTAGTTGCTCAAGGGCGATTTTCTTTTCCGCTAGCTGGAGTTCTCCGTCCAGCCGGAGTCGGGCGAGCTCCAACTCGTGGAGCCGGCTTCTCTCTCGTTCTCGGGCATCTTCGTGGGAGAGGCCCGGATCTCTATTGGTGTTTCTTTCCTCTACGGGGGCTGCTGAGGTCCCCTGGTGCACGTCTGGGACCGGTTCACCTCCGGTCGGGGGTGGTGTCTCTCGGGCCTCCACCCATGTTTGCAGCGCTTCTTTAAAATCTTCCTTTGTACTTAGTCCGGTGGAAGCGATACCTAAGTTTTTGCAGAACTGTTTGAGTTCTTTATGTGTGTAATCCTCCAGTAGTTCCTTCTGGAACTCTGCGGTCGTTCCGGCTTCTTTATCGCTCATGGTTGCTGTGGTCTCTGTTAGTAGTGGGCGAGTTGCTCGCTGTACGATATGCGTCAGCTCGGATCCCGTCGCCTGCCACCAATGTTAGAAAGGCGATTCCAGGGGAGACAGAAGATGTCTGACTGCCGCCCCGAAACCCACCTTTCCGTATGGAATTGGCCGAGCGCTGTCGAGAGGCCTCCTTGGCGAGGCTCCTCTCCTACTATCGTAACAGCCGAGCAATCACACCACCACAGAGATACACTACACAAGAGTAGGTTTAAGAGTCTTTATATAAAGAATAAAGGCAAGATTCCGCAGCAATATGTACAGGGGGATCGGGGGATCCCAACAAAGTCTCAATGTCCGGGGAAGGGGGTAGCGGGACAGTCTTGGTACCAGCTGGTACTAGGAAACCATGCGCACAGCTCTCAATCCTCGAGCTGGGGGGTGCCGGGAGCCGCGACAGCGTCAGCAGGGCTCCGAAGATGGTTCAGCTTGGTAGAGCCGCGACAGCGTCAGCAGGGCTCCGAAGAGGGTTCAGCTTGGTAGAGCCGCGACAGCGTCAGCAGGGCTCGGCGGATGGTTCAGCTTGGTAGAGCCGTGACAGAGTCAGCAGGGCTCGGCGGATGGTTCAGCTTGGTAGAGCCGCGACAGCGTCAGCAGGGCTCGGCGGATGGTTCAGCTTGGTAGAGCCGCGACAGCATCAGCAGGGCTCGGCAGATGGTTCAGCTTGGTAGAGCCGCGACAGCGTCAGCAGGGCTCCGAGGTTCCAGGTTCCAGAGTTCTTATCAGGATCAGCCGCGACAAGGTCAGCAAGGCTTCGACTCCCGGATACAACTGATTTCCTGATCCAGGGCTGGCCCAGATATAGGACTGGAGTCCTTTGATGTCCGGACCCTCGCGCCTGGGGGTCAGAGGGACCGGGATGAAGGTGTCCAGACACCCAGCAGGGGGGTGGAACCAGCGCCCAGGGAGGCCGGAGGGCGATCGATACCAGGCGTCCGGGGACGGCTGGAGGGCCATCGAAACTCCTCTCCTCCAGGATCCGCCAAGTGGCCACTTTACCACCTGGGTTGATCTTGGTGCCACGATGTCGGGGCTTCGCTGGGGCCGCGGCCGGGGTCGGGCCGAGGCCGTGTGCTCGGGACGTGATGGCCCCAAGATGGAGTCGGGCCTGAGAGGGTGGCCCGGGATGGTGACCGGACCTGCAGAGTTGGGGCGAGCCGGGTTCGCCGGGTTCCAGAGGGGGAGAGCCGGGGTTTGCCAAGGGCGGCTCTCGTCGAGAGTTCGTTGAGGGTGGTGTCCGGCGGGGCGACAGCGGGTCGATGGAGGGCCGATGTCGTCCAGGGTCCGCCATGCGGGAGGGGTAGGACCACGCCACGAGGCCGGGTCCAACACGGGACCTTTGTCATGTTACAGCATTACTGTGCTCACAAACCAGCTTTCCAATACCAAAAACCTTGTTCTATGGCTCTTAGTCGTTGTTTATAAACTTTATATGAACGCTGTTGCTGTACTGGTTACTGGGACTCTAAACCCACCATCAATACTCTCTGAGTAATAAGCCATGCAATTGCAAGTGTCGCGGTGAACATCCATGGCAAAACATCACGAAATATGTATACACATCTCAAATACTCCTGTAAGCAACACTCAGTATAAAACAAAGCAATGTCAGTACCTTTTCCTTCACACAGAGCAGCAACACTCACGGTAAACTTCTTCTTGACAGCAGCGACAGCAATATTTTCGATGTATGCCTCGATTTACCATTTACAAAATGGAGGCACGCACATCGACGTAGAGTCGGCTGGTTCACGGCACGAACTTGCACCAAGTAATGCCGCACAAGAGTAAGGCGTGATTAGAGAGAACACTTCGTCACAGAGGATGACGCTGAAGGCCACTGAGACCGTCTCGTGCAGATTATTTTTAAATGGAAACAGACATCATTACTCGCCTTGCTTAAGGTAACGTTCAAAACCACTGGAATACAACAGGCTTGTTTTATAACGATGACTCCGAATAAATTGTACATCAAATTTCCTTATTTTCTCACTTTCTTTAACTTTCACAGTATCTTGCACGGACACCACATCGCTGTCTCCTCTTCCTACTTCCACAACATAGGTGCACGCCTCCTCACTCTTTAATTTCAATTAAGTTTAGTTCATATAAGAGTGTCCGGTTTTTCTCAAGAATCACTAGGAAGCACATATGCTCGATCCCCGCTCTTTGTACAATCCGATGTTTTCAAACCATGTGACAGCTCATCCCTGCTTAAGCTCCCAACAAACACTGGATAACTGCCATTTCGTAAATTACACCGAGGCTCGATCTTTTGCCACCGAACATTAACAAATTACACACTGATGGATCTGGGTTTCAGGGCGACCGATGTCCGGGTCACTGAGGTGGTTTGATTGCCAGATAGCGTTCCACACACACACTTTAAATGACTGTAAAAATTCATTTACATCGAGATTTCCTTTGTTTCGATTTTCTGAACTTTTCACGTTGCCTTTCTCTTCAAGCTTGCACTTCTCTTCTCGTTTTCTTAACAGAACTGCTTAGCTTCTCATTTCTTTTAAGTTTGCACGCGTGGATTCTCCTTCAAAACATCGCCAAATGATGTAATTGGAAAGAAGATGGATACTTCAAGATAGATTATTCAAGTTACTTTATTTAAGATAAGTTGTTATGATAAAAGATAGGAAAACCCCATCAGGAACAGCTGTCCTGCTGCTCAGCCCCCACCCAACTGACATTCACAAACCACTAGCATTCCACCCATCCAACATTCCACAACACATGCATTCTAGCTGAGCAGCAGAAGGATATAAGATACAACTGGTCCCCCCTCTGGGGACTCGGAAATACACAAATGCCCCCGAAGCTGCTGGAGTCCCTCATGGGGGACTCGAAGTAAATTATGGGGCCAAGAGCCTCTCGGGGCTCATAAAACAAAGCAATGCCCCTGAGCCTCTGCGGCTCCAACTACAATTGCCCTCGAGCCTTTCTGGGCTCGAGCAAAATGCCCCCTGAGCCCCTCGTGGGCTCGAGAAGCAATGGGGCCTCGCGGGGGCCTCTCGGCGCCCCCCGCAAGGACTCTGCACCACTGGAGGGGGGGCGGGCACCGGCAATCTGCCCTGACGCCCCCCTCCTTCCGCACAGCACCGGGCCCCACTCACCGGCTATGAGGGATTCCTCTCCAGTGGGCGGCGGTAGCGGGGGTCTCCCCATCCCTGGGAGCCTCGCCCAACAGCGCCTCTGTTCACCCGGTCCCCCATCTCGGGACCGGGACTCAGGGTGAGGCGGCCCCGGGAGGACTCTGCTCCTTCTCTCCAGCCAGGCGGCAGCCAATCACGGCACAGCAGCGGGCGGGACTTCCTTCGGAAACAGGAAGTCCCGCCCAACGTGCCTGACTTCCTTTTTGTGGTGCGAGGGTCGCGGCAGTGATTTCACGGGGGCCAAATGAGGGGTGGGGACCCTCAGTGCTAAAATAAAAGGCAGAAGCGAGGTGGACACTCGCTCAGGAACTCATAAACGGGGTGGGCACCCGTAAATAAAAAAAATACCATAACGAGCATAATGCAGGGTTGGCACCTGCGATGAAGGGGCCACAGGGGGAATCCCTACGCTTGGGATTCCCTCACACACGGCCACAGGGGAGAGGAGCCATGCGCTCCCAGGGCGCCCACGGCAGCATCAAGTCCTGGGGCAAGGGCAACAGCAAAGAAACAAGTCCTGGAGGTCAGGGAGCTAAAGCAGGGCCCAGAGGCCAGCACACAGTGCCGTCCAGAAGGGAGACAGCCCCCATGGCGGTCCCTCCTGGGCCCCACCATCAGCAAAGTCCCCCCTGTCAGGGTTCAGGAAGTAGAGGGGTCCTCCAGGCATCCAGGGGCGGGGCAGGGCCCAGGGAGGCAAGCCTTCCCCTGGGCCCCGGCAGCAGCATGCCCCTGGTAGATTCAAGTCAGGAACAAGAACATTTCGTAAGGGGACACAGCCCCTTTTTATACAGTCAAAACCTTTGTCTCAGGGTGCAGGTGGGGGAAAAACCAGTCGCAGCTGGTTTTGGAGTACTTTGTTTTCCTCAGCCACCCTTTCCATTCACCAGGCAGGCTAGGGTCATCAGTCGCACCACAGGGGGCGGAGCCAGCATTGTGTGGGGAATACCCAGCCCTATTCAGGTCCCAGGTGCACCACTCCCCCACATCACACATGCTAATCTCAACACTCACCACCGGGGCAGACCCATGGAGCCTGGCACACCAGCCAGCTCCAGTCAATCACACGCCAGCACATTCACTGGACAGACAGGCACACTTCTAGAAGTGACACTTCCATATTAGACACAAAAACGCTGCACACACCATTGCGCAGCATTCAATCACACGAGTCCGCACATATCAGACTCGAGCCTGCACACCCCACGCATCCCTATGGGAGGGCAGACCTATCTCACCACATGCACTCAGAGTGCGCACGCACTTTCCACTGGGACACAGTGAAAGTGCGCAGAAACCAATAATCACCATCCCCAGGTCACATATAAGAAGCAAAAAGTTTAGGGGTGAACCTGCCAGAAGGGCCAAGTCCAACACAACCCCCTTCCAGCCAAAATGCAGGGCAGTCCAATCACCACTGTGATGGACTTCTCTGCTTTGGGCGATAGAACACGGACGCGGGCCCGCACTGCAGGGACACCCTCCGGTTCTATGCCCTGTTGTTCCACAAGACAAGCACATACTTAAAAAAAACAGGCCCAACCAGGCTACCCCACTGGTACTCCTTAGTTGTCCACGGCTAGGACCAGGCCCTAGGCCACCCAGATACCACTGGTCCCTGCCAATCCACAGAGTGGGGGGTGGTAACCCCTGGCATACAATAGCCATTCTCCACTCCCTTTCTCAGGGTAGTTCCAAACTACCACTGATCCTTCAACCTAGGGTCCGCACCCTCAGGCTGACCAGAGGTCATGGGCAAGAATGCCCCACCCTACCTCTACTTTTGAAGCACCCTCCAGAACACAACTCTCCCATAGGCGATCTAAATTCAACGGATGCACAGGGGTCAGACTCCCTCTGACCCCCTTCCAGAATTCTGTACCCTCCCAACTGGAGCGGTACTGCCAGACACCAGAACTACTGAAACCCTGTTCACTGATGTTCCATGTTCTTCAAACACTCTGGGAGATCCTCCTCAAATGACCTATTGGTACAGCCTAGGCCCCCGACCTGACGTTCCCTTCAGAAACATTCCAGGCCCTGAGACTGGGTTTCGGGCACCTGGAGATACGCAGTCCCACCTACTCCTTCTCCTCTGAGAAAGGACGTGAGCCCCTACACCGAGACCTAGCTGGTCTACACTGAACCTCTTCCACCACACTGGGCTGGAAGACACCTCAGCCACTCTTTTTGGAATCACTCCATCCCTTATGTCTCTCTCCTCCCAGAACCTTACCAACTCCAAAATTCTGTCTCTAACCAGACCACAGAAATCAAAAGCAGGCTCCACTTCTGCAGACGTTCTTGGGAAAAGTTCAACACACAGGACTTAGGTATCTGAGCAAAACAAGAGCACACAAGTATTCAACAAGCTCCCCAACCAGAGAACTCACACCATTCATCCACACACGCCCCCCCAGACTGGTAAGGCAGTTTCTACCACCCCTGATTTCTCAACCTGACCACACGTGACACAGGTACCATTTCTCCAGGACAGGGACGGGGGACTCATGCACTGGACATATTTATGCTACCACCACTGGATCCCACCCTTCTGGTGAATCCAGAAAACACACTGCACTTAGGGAGATGATCTACCCTCCCGAGCTAGGGACACCTAACTTACAGTGCACAAGAAACACATTTCCACAGAAATTACATTTTTAGCAACTTAAAACAATAATCCCCAAAATGTGATTTATCTAAAATGCAGAGTTTTGTAGTGCGGCCAGTTGCCACTGTGGTACAATGCAAACACAAATCCTTATCCTTTCAGCTGCCGCCAATGTTAGAAATGGGATCCCGGGCTGGCCAGGGCTTGCGCCAAAGTCAGTCAGAGACCACCACTTCCACGTCAGGGCAAGGGAGTTACACACCAAGGTAACCCCTGCTCACCCCCTTGGTAACGTGACTCGAGCAGTAAGGCTAAACCCGGAGGCAATGTGAGTTAAGTGTTTGCGCGCGCACCGCCAGCAACAACACCCAAGGCCCACCACAAAGGAAACTCCACACAAGGTTATGTATAAAAATAGCCTTTGTATTACACCAAAACACATTAGATAAAAACACACTTGTTACAATGTGCCTACAGGCACGGGCAGAATTTACAGGGGATATGTACAAGACAGGGCCACATGGACCACTGTCAGAAATAAGCACTTAGTAGAACTAGCACTTAGGACATATAACAATCAGAAGCTTCACACATGATGCATAAAACATTCAGAGGTGTAGGAAAGACACATGATGTATAAACATACATTCAGCGATGTAAGGAACAAGGCACATGACGCATCAAAACACATTCAGAGGTGCAGGAGAAACTCATGATGCATAAACACACATTCAGAGGTGTAAGGAACAAGGCACATGACGTATTAAAACACATTCAGAGGTGCAGGACAGAATAATTTGCAGAAATCACATTAGCATGAACTCATAACTATACCCAGGCCAACTGGCCTCTCTGCGGCTAGGGAGCCCAGTGTCGCAATGTTAGGGGGGCCTAAACGTAGCAGCTGCCCACTAAGTGATGGGCAGTTGAAGAACTGAGGGGGCCAACACGTTGGAGCCTTGCAGGATCTGGCCATAAAGCGCCACGAAACCGCGTGGTAAATGTGCGCTATACAAATGTTTTTAAATTCAAATTCAAAATTCAAATTCAAATTCAAATTCAAAACACTCGTGAGCCTCGTGGGCTCTAGAACAGATACTTGGGGGCCTTTAGGAGCCTTGTGGGCTCTGCGCACAAACTGCCCCCTTTGGAGCTTCTCAGGGCTCCTCACAAATATGGCCCCTCTGGGTACTCGGAAATACACAAATGACCCCGAAGCTGCTGGAGTCCCTCATGGGGGACTCAAAGTAAATTATGGGGCCAAGAGCCTATCGGGGTTCGTAAAACAAAGCAATGCCCCTGAGCCTCTGCGGCTCCAACTACAATTGCCCTCGAGCCTTTCTGGGCTCGAGCAAAATGCCCCCTGAGCCCCTCGTGGGCTCGAGAAGCAATGGGGCCTCGCGGGGCCTCTCAGCGCCCCCCGCAAGGACTCTGCACCTCTGGAGGGGGGGCGGGCACCGGCAATCTGCCCTGACGCCCCCCCTCCTTCCGCACAGCACCGGGCCCCACTCACCGGCTCTGAGGGATTCCTCTCCTGTGGGCGGCAGTAGCGGGGGTCTCCCCATCCCTGGGAGCACCGCCCGACAGCGCCTCTGTTCACCCGGTCCCCATCTCAGGACCGGGACTGAGGGTGAGGCGGCCCCGGGGCTCTCCCCAGCTCACGGGAGCCCAGGCCGCGGGAGGACTCTGCTCCTTCTCTCCAGCTAGGCGGCAGCCAATCACGGCACAGCAGCGGGCGGGACTTCCTTCGCAAACAGGAAGGCCCGCCCAACGTCAGGCACGCCGGTGCCTGACTTCCTTTTTGCGGCACGAGGGCCGCGGCAGTGATTTCACGGGGGCCAAATGAGGGGTGGCGACCCTCGGTGCTAAAATAAAAGGCAGAAGCGAGTTGGGCACTCGCTCAGGAACTCATAAACGGGGTGGGCACCGGTAAATAAAAAAAATACCATAACGAGCATAATGCAGGGTTGGCACCTGCGATGAAGGGGCCACAGGGGAAATCCCTACGCTCGGGATTCCCTCACACACGGCCACAAGGTTGAGGAGCCACGCGCTCCCTGGGCGCCCACGGCAGCATCAAGTCCTGGGGCAAGGGCAACAGCAAAGAAACAGGTCCTGGAGGTCAGGGAGCTAAAGCAGGGCCCAGAGGCCAGCACACAGGGCAGTCCAGAAGGGAGACAGCCCCCATGGCGGTCCATCCTGGGCCCCACCATCAGCAAAGCCCCCCCTGTCAGGGTTCAGGAAGTAGAGGGGTCCTCCAGGTATCCAGGGGCGGGGCAGGGCCCAGGGAGGCAAGCCTTCCCCTGGGCCCCAGCAGCAGCATGCCCCTGGTAGCCCCTTTTTATACAGTCAAAACCTTTGTGTCAGGGTGCAGGGTGGGGGAAAAACCAGTCGCAGCTGGCACACCAGCCAGCTCCAGTCAATCACAAGCCAGCACATTCACTGCACAGACAGGCACACTTCTAGAAGTGGCACTTCCATATTAGACAAAAACACGCTGCACACACCATTGCGCAGCATTCAATCACACGAGTCCGCACATACCAGACTCGAGCCTGCAAACCCCACGCATCAGGAACTACCAGGGACACATACATTCCCCATGCATTCCCATGGGAGGGCAGGCCTATTTCTCCACATGCACTCAGAGTGCACACGCACTTTCCTCTGGGACACAGTGAAAGTGCGCAGAAACCAAGAATCACCATCCCCAGGTCACATGTAAGAAGCAAAAAGTTTAGGGGTGAACCTGCCAGAAGGGCCAAGTCCAAAGTGTTTGACACCTTGCACAACATGTTTCGATAAAGCCAAACCAAAGTTAGCATTAACCGCGAGGATTATAATGCACTTAGGAGTATATGGTATGACTATATCATAGAACAGCTATAAGGAGATGGTTCCAAAAGCTGCAGAGGGGCTCAGCTCATGCTAGAGCACCCTCTCACATAAAACCAAGCACTCTGCCTCCAGGATTGATAAGGTCTGTCTGCCATAGGAGTGACTTATAGGTGCATATGTGTCTACATATAGGGTAGATATAGATATACTATATCTAAGTAAGGGGTGATTACACCACCTTACCCAGGCTGTGTGAACAGACCTGTGGTGTCAATTTGGATGGCCAGCCAGGGGTGGCATAATACATGCTGCAGCCCCTGGTAGGCCTTGGATGCACCTATGCCCTGGGTACCTAGGGTACACTATACAGGGGCTCACAAAGGTGACCCAATACCCAATCTGGTATGTACCTAAAGTACATGGTATGAATTTAGAGAGAGAACAGCTGGGCGCCTGATTAGCAGGGCCACAGCCACACTAAAGTCGAAAAACCAGAGAATCACAGCAACAAGTGGGGGTGACCATAGGAAGCAGACCCTACTCTCCTACACTGGTGACATGTTGAATGGGTGAGATGAGCAGGGTTCAGGATGGACTGTTCCCATGAGCAGGGTCAGGGGTTATTTGGTTTATGTGGGATTCTGGGTATATCTGGTTATAAGAGACAGTAAAACACAAACAAAAAAAGCACGAGAGAGCTATTGGCTTCTACAATTTCTTTTAGCTGTGTAACTTTGTTTTTAAACAAAGACAACATCCATCTTTTACAATTGTTTAGTGTGATCATAGCAGTGCGGTGCCTTGGCTTGTTATCAGTGATCCTGACATTATAGTGGCATTGTTTGTGGCTCGCAACACGACTGTTATAAAAAGTGCTTCATTGACTTTACCAGGTATTTGTTTTGGCTTCAAAGGGACATAAAACAATATATGTTGGAAGCTGTAAAACTATCCCTAGTGTTGGCTCAGTGGATGAAACAGGGAGGTGTGGGTGATTGCGGGCAGAGCGGTGGACCTTGGACCTGGGGAAGTAGCTTCAAGGCTTGGCGTTGGCTGAGTGCCCTGTGACTCTGGGCACCAGGCTTCATCTCCCGTGCATGAAATATGAATGTGATTTTGTGATAAAACAAACCGCTCATCTTAAAATGATTTCAATCCATCCCAGCAGTGTGCACGGAAGAGCCGCAAAAGCCTCACGGTATGCGAGGGGCAGGTGTTTTATGCTTACTAGAGGCTGTTAGTGCCATGGCAAAGGTGGCATGTGCATACATGCCAACATTTTACAAGTAGAAAGTGGGAGATTTAAAAATAATAATTGGGAGAATGTATTTCCCTATCGACTTCTATTGCGGGCGAAGCAATTTCAGACCGGAGAAAGCCAAAATAAAGTTATTTTTGGCTTAAAAAATCAGGCATCTCCAGAATTAATTGGGTCTATTGGCGTGTATGCATGTATATTTGTAACAAGAGGGGAGAGAGAGAGACTATAGTGGATTCATTCTCCCTGGGCAACGTAAATAAACAAAGTGGAATCCACTAGGGATCAGGAGAGTGGTCCCTACTATGGTGGGGAGCACACAGTGTTGTTTTAATACCCCTCACACACCAAAAGGACCCTTGGTGTCATTCTACCATCATTGGGGTCTTCGCACCCCTCTACGGAGTGCGGCGTGCTGCGACCAAACGTTTACGCGGGAGCACTTTATTGTGTTGACTATGTGTAGTGGTGTGTGGGGTATAGAACGTGAGTGGTGGAGTGTTGAAAGTGACGTTAAAAAAATACCTGGCTCATGGGGTTGAAAAAACTTTAATTAAGCCCCCGGCTGGTATTATTAAAAACGTGCTCTACGAGGTAGTGGCTGTATAATTAAGTACAGCTACCTCTCTAGTGCGTCGACATGGACATGTTTCGGAGTTTTCAACTCCTTCTTCAGGACGGGAAAGCACTTAATTCCCCACCTTCCTCACATGTGATATATATTTGAAAGTGTATTATACAAAAATTATATAGAAGAATTAGGTGTATGTGTGCCTAATATGTATGTTTTTGAAAAAGACAAGTGCTGACCTAACAGATAAGTGGTCTCCTTCTTTGGAGAGACAAAATAGAGAGAAAAATTTCAGAATTTGTCTGGTATTATTTATTTTATACCTTCTTACTTTCTGTTTTGTTTTTTTGATTTAGAAATTCATTTTTTACGAAAAAGATATACCATACACAATTAACATACATTTAGTCAAAGACACATATACAAAATACATTAGATATAAACAACAGAACATCAATCTTAATGTTTCATATGTACATTTGCACAAATGTTTGTGCAACACCAAAAACATTCAATATTTACACTCTCTTCCTTCAAACAAAGTGAATAAACACTCAAATAAGGAAGAAATCAAATGGAGAAAAACGATAAATGTTCAAAGCAATATAGGAGAAGACTGAAGGACTAAATCCAAATCTCAGTCAAGCAAGAAACCACTCATTGCTAGCTGTTTTTAGGTACTTGTCTCCATTATGCATAATGCAAATATTGAATGTTTTTGGTGTTGCACAAACATTTGTGCAAATGTACATATGAAACATTAAGATTGATGTTCTGTTGTTTATATCTAATGTATTTTGTATATGTGTCTTTGACTAAATGTATGTTAAAATGAATTTCTAAATCAAAAAAAAGGAGACCACTTATCTGTTAGGTCAGCACTTGTCTTTTTCAAAAATATTATATATGGTCCAGCTGACCTGACGTCCCAGGACCTATCTCCCCGCGTTACGTAATATGTATGTTTGTCACGAAGTCCTAGCGCCCAGTTGGCGATTAAGATCGAACCTGGAGGAGAAACAAAGTATAGAATCAATACCTATACTAGAAGAGGCATAGCTGTCAGAACAGGTAGCAATGACCTAGTTGACTCGGAATATGCTATTACATGTAATTCACATGAAGGGTTAATGATTGACTCCATCAAATCATAATCCCTGTAGAAAAAAGAAGAAAAAAAGGCAAAGACACACATACAACACTTATGTGATATAAAACTCTAGGGATGATGATGGATTCAGAACATATCCTAGATGGAAGAAAAATGTCTTACTTATTTTTAAAAGTTACTTTGCCTCATGAGCTTTTGCGCAAAAATATTGGGGCGTCCCATCAGGCTAAGAATCAGCAATCTGTAGGCATGAGGAGAGCATGGTTTTAGTTTCTATTCCATACCTCAAAAGAGTTCTTAGCCGCTAGTACCCTGGTGTGTAAATCACGGTCTCAAGGGAAATGCTCCTCTGTCTGCCCCTCAGCGCTGCTCCGATGATTATGTCGGTCCTGAGAGGACCGGCGCTTTTATACCTTGCCTGTTTGCTATAACTAGCGGTTAATTAATCAATTACCGGCGGGAAATGCCCAAACATTGGTGTACTGATCGCGTTAGTTGCCGGTTGTATTATTGGCATGTGTCTCTCTCTACGCGCATTCTCAAAGGATCGGTAATTGGTGTGCGCATGCGCGGGAAAACGGGTATTGTGTTGGCACATGCGCGGTAGTGAAAACCCGGCGCGATGTGTTCTTGGTAACCAAACGCCTGCACAATGAAAAGTTGGAGGTTGATTATGACCTAAAAGGATCCTGAAACCTTTAGGGAATAAATAAAAGATAGTGCAAATGGCCAGCTAGTTTTGGAAAACTGGGGAAACCAGTAGAGTTTAGTTGAACCCCTCAACTTGGTACTACATGTAAGCCTTAGCGTGTGGAGCAACATTAGGTCAGTAGACATGTGGTGTTATGGGCAGGTATTTAACACCTTGTAAGTGACCCTAATGATGAGTCCAGTAACAAGGTGATATTATGTTTTCATGCCAAAAGGGGTTATGGAATGTAGTTTATGATACGAGTGATTTTCTGTAGGTACTGTATCCTAGTGCGGAGACAGAGTCAAGTTATGTCAGTTGGGACCACGGTATGGCATCGTTAAGTCCCTCCTCATGGGTGCCCAGGCGGAACACCCACCGCTGTTCTTTCTCAAAAAGGCCAGCCTCAGATGTTATTTGTTCAATGACTGTCCATGCTAGTTCATTGACGCAATGTTGTCTTTCAAGGAAATGGGCTGCCATTTTTGTGGTGGATTTCCGGCATCTCACGTTGCTCTTATATTCATTTATCCGGACCTTTACCGGTCTGGTGGTCATGCCCACATACTCCAAACCGCAGGGACACGTGATTAAGTATATTACGTTCTTGCTATTGCAATTGGTGAACTTTCTCTGTTCCCATTTGCTCCCATTCCTGAACGTGAGAGATAGACTCTTTTTAGTCAGATGGCAGCTGCTACAGTTGCCGCAGGGGTAATGTCCATGCACCCCCTGTAGCCTCGGTTGCTGGTCCGGTTGCGGACGGGGTCTGGTGTGAACAAGGGTATCTTTTAGGCTTTTCCCTCTCCTGTGGGCAAACAGAGGTTTCTAAAAATTGAGTGTGCCACTGGTTAGGGTTCTCCAATGTTTGTTCACCAGTTTAGAAACATGGTTCGATTGTGTGCTGTATGTAGTTACACATACTGGTCTATCCAATGTTTCGTTCCTAGTGACCTTGTCCTCCAGGAGGGACTTCCGGTTATTACTCCTAGCCCTCTTCATAGCATAAGAATACCTGGTGCACCATTTGGAAACAACAAGAATCCTGAACCCAGTTAACCCGTTTAAGAACAACATACAATTATGGAAGAGATACATAGACGATGTCTTGGTTATCTGGGAAGGAGGAAGTGAGACAGTAGGTAACTTTCTAGATTGGCTGGACCAGCGGAATGCTTTCTTGAAGTTCACCCATACAATGTCAAAAGATTGCATGGTCTTTTTGGACTTGAACATTTATCATGAGGCAGGTATCCTTAAAACGGAAACACACTTCAAGCCAACTGCCAGGAACTGCCTCCTGCGTTTTGACAGTTTCCACCCCGCCATTTACGTGAGAATCTACCATATGGGCAATTTCTCCGCCTAAGGCGAAACTGTAGTGACATCAGCAGGCAGAAGGCACAAGCCCAAGACCTGAAAAAGAAACTTCAGCAAAGACACTATCCAAATAGAGTAATAGACACTGCTGGGGGTCTCTGTGTCAGTTCTGGGGTCTCTGTGTCAGTTCTGGGGTCCCTGTGTCAGTTCTGGGGTCTCTGTGTCAGTCCTGGGGTTCCCTGTGTCAGTTCTGGGGGTCCCTGTGTCAGTTCTGGGGGTCCCTGTGTCAGTTCTGGGGTCCCTGTGTCCGTTCTGGGGTCTCTGTGTCAGTCCTGGGGGTCCCTGTGTCAGTTCTGGGGGTCCCTGTGTCAGTTCTGGGGTCTCTCTGTCAGTTCTGGGGTCTCTGTGTCAGTTCTGGGGTCCCTGTGTCAGTTCTGGGGGTCTCTGTGTCAGTTCTGGGGTCCCTGTGTCAGTTCTGGGGTCTCTGTGTCAGTTCTGGGGTCCCTGTGTCAGTTCTGGGGGTCTCTGTGTCAGTTCTGGGGTCCCTGTGTCAGTTCTGGGGTCTCTGTGTCAGTTCTGGGGGTCTCTGTGTCAGTTCTGGGGTCTCTGTGTCAGTTCTGGGGTCCCTGTGTCAGTTCTGGGGGTCTCTGTGTCAGTTCTGGGGAACCCTGTGTCAGTTCTGGGGTCCCTGTGTCAGTTCTGGGGGTCTCTGTGTCAGTTCTGGGGGTCCCTGTGTCAGTTCTGGAGTCTCTGTGTCAGTTATGGGGGTCTCTGTGTCAGTTCTGGGGTCTCTGTGTCAGTTCTGGGGTCCCTGTGTCAGTTCTGGGGGTCTCTGTGTCAGTTCTGGGGGTCCCTGTGTCAGTTCTGGGGGTCTCTGTGTCAGTTCTGGGGGTCTCTGTGTCAGTTCCGGGGGTCTCTGTGTCAGTCCTGGGGGTCTCTGTGTCAGTTCTGGGGGTCTCTGTGTCAGTTCTGGGGGGCCCTGTGTCAGTTCTGGGGTCTCTGTGTCAGTTCTGGGGGTCTCTGTGTCAGTTCAGGGGTCTCTGTGTCAGTTCTGGGGGTCTCTGTGTCAGTTCTGGGGGTCTCTGTGTCAGTTCTGGGGTCTCTGTGTCAGTTCTGGGGTCTCTGTGTCAGTTCTGGGGGTCTCTGTGTCTCTGTGTCAGTTCTGGGGGTCTCTGTGTCAGTTCTGGGGTCTCTGTGTCAGTTCTGGGGTCTCTGTGTCAGTTCTGGGATCTCTGTGTCAGTTCTGGGGGTCTCTGTGTCAGTTCCGGGGGTCTCTGTGTCAGTCCTGGGGGTCTCTGTGTCAGTTCTGGGGGTCTCTGTGTCAGTTCTGGGGGCCCTGTGTCAGTTCTGGGGTCTCTGTGTCAGTTCTGGGGGTCTCTGTGTCAGTTCTGGGGTCCCTGTGTCAGTTCTGGGGTCTCTGTGTCAGTTCTGGGGTGTCTGTGTCAGTTCTGGGGGTCTCTGTGTCAGTTCTGGGGGTCTCTGTGTCAGTTCTGGGGGTCCCTGTGTTCGTTCTGGGGGTCTCTGTGTCAGTTCCGGGGGTCCCTGTGTCAGTTCTGGGGTCTCTGTGTCAGTTCTGGGGTCTCTGTATCAGTTCTTGTTAGAAAGGCGACCCCGGGGGAGGTAGAAGATGTCTGGCCGACCACCCCTAGGTCCACCCCTCCTTCGAGAAGTAGCCGAGCGTTACCGAGAGGCCTCCTGGGTGAGGGTCCTCTCCTAGGATCGTACAGCAGAGTAATCACAACACTACACACGGACACCACACAGGAGGTCAAATTCTTAAGCTTTTATAGATAATAACGGTCGCTGGTGCTTGGTAGAATATACAGGCAGATCGAGGGATCCGTAAAGTCTCGTAAAGGGGGGTAAGGTAGCGGGACAGTCTCAACCTGGGTGGAAGAAGGGATACCCTACGCACAGCTCCCAATCCTCGAGCAGGTCGGGCCGCGGCAGCGCCAGCAGGCTCTCAAGATGGTTTCAGCGAGGTAGGCCGCGGCAGCGCCAGCAGGCTCTCTAGAGGGTCTCAGCGAGGTAGGCCGCGGCAGCGCCAGCAGGCTCTCAAGATGGTCTCAGCGAGGTAGGCCGCGGCAGCGCCAGCAGGCTCTCAAGATGGTCTCAGCGAGGTAGGCCGCGGCAGCGCCAGCAGGCTCTCAAGATGGTCTCAGCGAGGTAGGCCGCGGCAGCGCCAGCAGGCTCCCAAGATGGCTTCGGGTTACAGGAAGGATGAGTTTGTCTGGTGTCGGCCGTGACAGCGTCAGCAGGGCTTCCAGTCCAGGATACAACTGGGGTCCTGCTCCGGGGCTGGCCCAGATATAGGGCTGGAGTCCTTTGATGTCCGGACCCTCGCACCTGGGGGCCGGAGGGACCGGGATGATGGTGTCCAGACACCCAGCAGGGGGGTGAAGCCAGCGCCCAGGGAGGCCGGAGGCCATCGATACCAGGCGTCCGGGGACGGCTGGGGACCATCGAAACTCCCCTTTCCTCCGGGATCCGTCCAGTGGCCACTCGACCGCCTGGGTGGATCCTGGCGCCTTGATGTCGGGGCTTCGCTGGAGCCGGGGCTAGGGCAGAGGCCACGTACCCCGGACGTGGAGGTTCCAAGATGGCGTCGGGGAAGGCCTCGTGTTCGGGCGTGATGGGCCTGGGATGGAGCTAGGACTGACACAGAGCTAGTGTTGATCTGGGATGGTAACCGGACCGGCAAGGTTGGTCGTGCATGGTCGGGCTGGAGGGGCTGCCCGAGGCGGAGTGGAGGGCTGATGTCGTCTGGGGCCCGCCGCGCTGGAGAGGTAGGACCACGCCACGAGGCCGGGTCCAACAGTTCTGGGGGTCTCTGTATCAGTTCTGGGGGGCCCTGTGTCAGTTCTGGGGGTCTCTGTGTCAGTTCTGGGGTCTCTGTGTCAGTTCTGGGGGTCTCTCTGTGTCAGTTCTGGGGTCTCTGTGTCAGTTCTGGGGTCCCTGTGTCAGTTCTAGGGGTCTCTGTGTCAGTTCTGGGGGTCTCTCTGTGTCAGTTCTGGGGTCTCTGTGTCAGTTCTAGGGGTCTCTGTGTTAGTTCTGGGGTCTCGGTGTCAGTCCTGGGGGTCTCTGTGTCAGTTCTGGGGTCTCCGTGTCAGTTCTGGGGGTCTCTGTGTCAGTTCTGGGGGTCTCTGTGTCAGTTCTGGGGGTCCCTGTGTCAGTTCTAGGGGTCTCTGTGTTAGTTCTGGGGTCTCGGTGTCAGTCCTGGGGGTCTCTGTGTCAGTTCTGGGGTCTCCGTGTCAGTTCTGGGGTCTCCGTGTCAGTTCTGGGGGTCTCTATGTCAGTTCTAGGGGTCTCTGTGTCAGTTCTGGGGTCTCTGTGTCAGTTCTGGGGTCTCCGTGTCAGTTCTGGGGGTCTCTGTGTCAGTTCTGGGGTCTCTGTGTCAGTTCTGGGGTCCCTGTGTCAGTTCTGGGGGTCTCTGTGTCCGTTCTGGGGTCCCCGTGTCAGTTCTGGGGTCTCTGTGTCAGTTCTGGGGTCCCTGTGTCAGTTCTGGGGGTCTCTGTGTTCGTTCTGGGGTCTCTGTGTCAGTTCTGGGGGTCCCTGTGTCAGTCCTGGGGGTCTCTGTGTCAGTTCTGGGGTCCCTGTGTCAGTTCTGGGGTCTCTGTGTCAGTTCTGGGGTCACTGTGTCAGTTCTGGGGGTCTCTGTGTCAGTTCTGGGGTCCCTGTGTCAGTTCTGGGGTCTCTGTGTCAGTTCTGGGGGTCTCTCTGTGTCAGTTCTGGGGTCACTGTGTCAGTTCTGGGGGTCTCTGTGTCAGTTCTGGGGTCTCTGTGTCAGTTCTGGGGGTCTCTGTGTCAGTTCTGGGGTCTCTGTGTCAGTTCTGGGGGTCTCTGTGTCAGTTCTGGGGTCTCTGTGTCAGTTCTGGGGGTCTCTGTGTTCGTTCTGGGGTCTCTGTGTCAGTTCTGGGGGTCTCTGTGTCAGTTCTGGGGGTCTCTGTGTCAGTTCTGGGGTCTGTGTCAGTTCTGGGGTCTCTGTGTCAGTTCTGGGGTCCCTGTGTCAGTTCCGGGGTCCCTGTGTCAGTCCTGGGGGTCTCTGTGTCAGTTCTGGGGTCTCTGTGTCAGTTCTTGGGTCTCTGTGTCAGTTCTGGGGGTCTCTGTGTCAGTTCTGGGGGTCTCTCTGTGTCAGTTCTGGGGTCTCTGTGTCAGTTCTGGGGTCTCTGTGTCAGTTCTGGGGGTCTCTCTGTGTCAGTTCTGGGGTCTCTGTGTCAGTTCTGGGGTCTCTGTGTCAGTTCTGGGGGTCTCTGTGTCAGTTCTGGGGGTCTCTCTGTGTCAGTTCTGGGGTCCCTGTGTCAGTTCTGGGGTCTCTGTGTCAGTTCTGGGGTCTCTGTGTCAGTTCTGGGGTCCCTGTGTCAGTTCTGGGGTCTCTGTGTCAGTTCTGGGGGTCTCTGTGTCAGTTCTGGGGTTCTCTCTGTGTCAGTTCTGGGGTCTCTGTGTCAGTTCTGGGGGTCCCTGTGTCAGTTCTGGGGGTCTCTGTGTCAGTTCTGGGGTCTCTGTGTCAGTTCTGGGGTCTCTGTGTCAGTTCTGGGATCTCTGTGTCAGTTCTGGGGGTCTCTGTGTCAGTTCTGGGGGTCTCTGTGTCAGTTCTGGGGGTCTCTGTGTCAGTTCTGGGTTCCCTGTGTCAGTTCTGGGGGTCCCTGTGTCAGTTCTGGGGATCCCTGTGTCAGTTCTGGGGTCCCTGTGTCAGTTCTGGGGTCTCTGTGTCAGTCCTGGGGGTCCCTGTGTCAGTGCTGGGGGTCCCTGTGTCAGTTCTGGGGGTCCCTGTGTCAGTTCTGGGGTCTCTCTGTCAGTTCTGGGGTCTCTGTGTCAGTTCTAGGGTCCCTGTGTCAGTTCTGGGGGTCTCTGTGTCAGTTCTGGGGTCCCTGTGTCAGTTCTGGGGTCTCTGTGTCAGTTCTGGGGTCCCTGTGCCAGTTCTGGGGGTCTCTGTGTCAGTTCTGGGGTCCCTGTGTCAGTTCTGGGGTCTCTGTGTCAGTTCTGGGGTTCTCTGTGTCAGTTCTGGGGTCTCTGTGTCAGTTCTGGGGTCCCTGTGTCAGTTCTGGGGGTCTCTGTGTCAGTTCTGGGGTCCCTGTGTTAGTTCTGGGGTCCCTGTGTCAGTTCTGGGGGTCTCTGTGTCAGTTCTGGGGGTCCCTGTGTCAGTTCTGGAGTCTCTGTGTCAGTTATGGGGGTCTCTGTGTCAGTTCTGGGGTCTCTGTGTCAGTTCTGGGGTCCCTGTGTCAGTTCTGGGGGTCTCTGTGTCAGTTCTGGGGTCTCTGTGTCAGTTCTGGGGTCTCTGTGTCAGTTCTGGGATCTCTGTGTCAGTTCTGGGGGTCTCTGTGTCAGTTCCGGGGGTCTCTGTGTCAGTCCTGGGGGTCTCTGTGTCAGTTCTGGGGGTCTCTGTGTCAGTTCTGGGGGCCCTGTGTCAGTTCTGGGGTCTCTGTGTCAGTTCTGGGGGTCTCTGTGTCAGTTCTGGGGTCCCTGTGTCAGTTCTGGGGTCTCTGTGTCAGTTCTGGGGTCTCTGTGTCAGTTCTGGGGGTCTCTGTGTCAGTCCTGGGGGTCTCTGTGTCAGTTCTGGGGGTCCCTGTGTCAGTTCTGGGGTCTCTGTGTCAGTTCTGGGGGTCTCTGTGTCAGTTCTGGGGGTCTCTGTGTCAGTTCTGGGGGTCCCTGTGTCAGTTCTGGAGTCTCTGTGTCAGTTCTGGGGTGTCTGTGTCAGTTCTGGGGGTCTCTGTGTCAGTTCTGGGGGTCTCTGTGTCAGTTCTGGGGGTCCCTGTGTTCGTTCTGGGGGTCTCTGTGTCAGTTCCGGGGGTCCCTGTGTCAGTTCTGGGGTCTCTGTGTCAGTTCTGGGGTCTCTGTATCAGTTCTTGTTAGAAAGGCGACCCCGGGGGAGGTAGAAGATGTCTGGCCGACCACCCCTAGGTCCACCCCTCCTTCGAGAAGTAGCCGAGCGTTACCGAGAGGCCTCCTGGGTGAGGGTCCTCTCCTAGGATCGTACAGCAGAGTAATCACAACACTACACACGGACACCACACAGGAGGTCAAATTCGTAAGCTTTTATAGATAATAACGGTCGCTGGTGCTTGGTAGAATATACAGGCAGATCGAGGGATCCGTAAAGTCTCGTAAAGGGGGGTAAGGTAGCGGGACAGTCTCAACCTGGGTGGAAGAAGGGATACCCTACGCACAGCTCCCAATCCTCGAGCAGGTCGGGCCGCGGCAGCGCCAGCAGGCTCTCAAGATGGTTTCAGCGAGGTAGGCCGCGGCAGCGCCAGCAGGCTCTCTAGAGGGTCTCAGCGAGGTAGGCCGCGGCAGCGCCAGCAGGCTCTCAAGATGGTCTCAGCGAGGTAGGCCGCGGCAGCGCCAGCAGGCTCTCAAGATGGTCTCAGCGAGGTAGGCCGCGGCAGCGCCAGCAGGCTCTCAAGATGGTCTCAGCGAGGTAGGCCGCGGCAGCGCCAGCAGGCTCCCAAGATGGCTTCGGGTTACAGGAAGGATGAGTTTGTCTGGTGTCGGCCGTGACAGCGTCAGCAGGGCTTCCAGTCCAGGATACAACTGGGGTCCTGCTCCGGGGCTGGCCCAGATATAGGGCTGGAGTCCTTTGATGTCCGGACCCTCGCACCTGGGGGCCGGAGGGACCGGGATGATGGTGTCCAGACACCCAGCAGGGGGGTGAAGCCAGCGCCCAGGGAGGCCGGAGGCCATCGATACCAGGCGTCCGGGGACGGCTGGGGACCATCGAAACTCCCCTTTCCTCCGGGATCCGTCCAGTGGCCACTCGACCGCCTGGGTGGATCCTGGCGCCTTGATGTCGGGGCTTCGCTGGAGCCGGGGCTAGGGCAGAGGCCACGTACCCCGGACGTGGAGGTTCCAAGATGGCGTCGGGGAAGGCCTCGTGTTCGGGCGTGATGGGCCTGGGATGGAGCTAGGACTGACACAGAGCTAGTGTTGATCTGGGATGGTAACCGGACCGGCAAGGTTGGTCGTGCATGGTCGGGCTGGAGGGGCTGCCCGAGGCGGAGTGGAGGGCTGATGTCGTCTGGGGCCCGCCGCGCTGGAGAGGTAGGACCACGCCACGAGGCCGGGTCCAACAGTTCTGGGGGTCTCTGTATCAGTTCTGGGGGGCCCTGTGTCAGTTCTGGGGGTCTCTGTGTCAGTTCTGGGGTCTCTGTGTCAGTTCTGGGGGTCTCTCTGTGTCAGTTCTGGGGTCTCTGTGTCAGTTCTGGGGTCCCTGTGTCAGTTCTAGGGGTCTCTGTGTCAGTTCTGGGGGTCTCTCTGTGTCAGTTCTGGGGTCTCTGTGTCAGTTCTAGGGGTCTCTGTGTTAGTTCTGGGGTCTCGGTGTCAGTCCTGGGGGTCTCTGTGTCAGTTCTGGGGTCTCCGTGTCAGTTCTGGGGGTCTCTGTGTCAGTTCTGGGGGTCTCTGTGTCAGTTCTGGGGGTCCCTGTGTCAGTTCTAGGGGTCTCTGTGTTAGTTCTGGGGTCTCGGTGTCAGTCCTGGGGGTCTCTGTGTCAGTTCTGGGGTCTCCGTGTCAGTTCTGGGGTCTCCGTGTCAGTTCTGGGGGTCTCTATGTCAGTTCTAGGGGTCTCTGTGTCAGTTCTGGGGTCTCTGTGTCAGTTCTGGGGTCTCCGTGTCAGTTCTGGGGGTCTCTGTGTCAGTTCTGGGGTCTCTGTGTCAGTTCTGGGGTCCCTGTGTCAGTTCTGGGGGTCTCTGTGTCCGTTCTGGGGTCCCCGTGTCAGTTCTGGGGTCTCTGTGTCAGTTCTGGGGTCCCTGTGTCAGTTCTGGGGGTCTCTGTGTTCGTTCTGGGGTCTCTGTGTCAGTTCTGGGGGTCCCTGTGTCAGTCCTGGGGGTCTCTGTGTCAGTTCTGGGGTCCCTGTGTCAGTTCTGGGGTCTCTGTGTCAGTTCTGGGGGTCTCTCTGTGTCAGTTCTGGGGTCACTGTGTCAGTTCTGGGGGTCTCTGTGTCAGTTCTGGGGTCCCTGTGTCAGTTCTGGGGTCTCTGTGTCAGTTCTGGGGGTCTCTCTGTGTCAGTTCTGGGGTCACTGTGTCAGTTCTGGGGGTCTCTGTGTCAGTTCTGGGGTCTCTGTGTCAGTTCTGGGGGTCTCTGTGTCAGTTCTGGGGTCTCTGTGTCAGTTCTGGGGGTCTCTGTGTCAGTTCTGGGGTCTCTGTGTCAGTTCTGGGGGTCTCTGTGTTCGTTCTGGGGTCTCTGTGTCAGTTCTGGGGGTCTCTGTGTCAGTTCTGGGGGTCTCTGTGTCAGTTCTGGGGTCTGTGTCAGTTCTGGGGTCTCTGTGTCAGTTCTGGGGTCCCTGTGTCAGTTCCGGGGTCCCTGTGTCAGTCCTGGGGGTCTCTGTGTCAGTTCTGGGGGTCTCTGTGTCAGTTCTGGGGGTCTCTCTGTGTCAGTTCTGGGGTCTCTGTGTCAGTTCTGGGGTCTCTGTGTCAGTTCTGGGGGTCTCTCTGTGTCAGTTCTGGGGTCTCTGTGTCAGTTCTGGGGTCTCTGTGTCAGTTCTGGGGGTCTCTCTGTGTCAGTTCTGGGGTCCCTGTGTCAGTTCTGGGGTCTCTGTGTCAGTTCTGGGGTCTCTGTGTCAGTTCTGGGGTCCCTGTGTCAGTTCTGGGGGTCTCTGTGTCAGTTCTGGGGGTCTCTGTGTCAGTTCTGGGGGTCTCTCTGTGTCAGTTCTGGGGTCTCTGTGTCAGTTCTGGGGGTCCCTGTGTCAGTTCTGGGGGTCTCTGTGTCAGTTCTGGGGTCTCTGTGTCAGTTCTGGGGTCTCTGTGTCAGTTCTGGGATCTCTGTGTCAGTTCTGGGGGTCTCTGTGTCAGTTCTGGGGGTCTCTGTGTCAGTTCTGGGGGTCTCTGTGTCAGTTCTGGGTTCCCTGTGTCAGTTCTGGGGGTCCCTGTGTCAGTTCTGGGGATCCCTGTGTCAGTTCTGGGGTCCCTGTGTCAGTTCTGGGGTCTCTGTGTCAGTCCTGGGGGTCCCTGTGTCAGTGCTGGGGGTCCCTGTGTCAGTTCTGGGGGTCCCTATGTCAGTTCTGGGGTCTCTCTGTCAGTTCTGGGGTCTCTGTGTCAGTTCTAGGGTCCCTGTGTCAGTTCTGGGGGTCTCTGTGTCAGTTCTGGGGTCCCTGTGTCAGTTCTGGGGTCTCTGTGTCAGTTCTGGGGTCCCTGTGCCAGTTCTGGGGGTCTCTGTGTCAGTTCTGGGGTCCCTGTGTCAGTTCTGGGGTCTCTGTGTCAGTTCTGGGGGTCTCTGTGTCAGTTCTGGGGTCTCTGTGTCAGTTCTGGGGTCCCTGTGTCAGTTCTGGGGGTCTCTGTGTCAGTTCTGGGGTCCCTGTGTCAGTTCTGGGGTCCCTGTGTCAGTTCTGGGGGTCTCTGTGTCAGTTCTGGGGGTCCCTGTGTCAGTTCTGGAGTCTCTGTGTCAGTTATGGGGGTCTCTGTGTCAGTTCTGGGGTCTCTGTGTCAGTTCTGGGGTCCCTGTGTCAGTTCTGGGGGTCTCTGTGTCAGTTCTGGGGTCTCTGTGTCAGTTCTGGGGTCTCTGTGTCAGTTCTGGGATCTCTGTGTCAGTTCTGGGGGTCTCTGTGTCAGTTCCGGGGGTCTCTGTGTCAGTCCTGAGGGTCTCTGTGTCAGTTCTGGGGGTCTCTGTGTCAGTTCTGGGGGCCCTGTGTCAGTTCTGGAGTCTCTGTGTCAGTTCTGGGGGTCTCTGTGTCAGTTCTGGGGTCCCTGTGTCAGTTCTGGGGTCTCTGTGTCAGTTCTGGGGTCTCTGTGTCAGTTCTGGGGGTCTCTGTGTCAGTCCTGGGGGTCTCTGTGTCAGTTCTGGGGGTCCCTGTGTCAGTTCTGGGGTCTCTGTGTCAGTTCTGGGGGTCTCTGTGTCAGTTCTGGGGGTCTCTGTGTCAGTTCTGGGGGTCCCTGTGTCAGTTCTGGAGTCTCTGTGTCAGTTCTGGGGTGTCTGTGTCAGTTCTGGGGGTCTCTGTGTCAGTTCTGGGGGTCTCTGTGTCAGTTCTGGGGGTCCCTGTGTTCGTTCTGGGGGTCTCTGTGTCAGTTCCGGGGGTCACTGTGTCAGTTCTGGGGTCTCTGTGTCAGTTCTGGGGTCTCTGTATCAGTTCTTGTTAGAAAGGCGACCCCGGGGGAGGTAGAAGATGTCTGGCCGACCACCCCTAGGTCCACCCCTCCTTCGAGAAGTAGCCGAGCGTTACCGAGAGGCCTCCTGGGTGAGGGTCCTCTCCTAGGATCGTACAGCAGAGTAATCACAACACTACACACGGACACCACACAGGAGGTCAAATTCTTAAGCTTTTATAGATAATAACGGTCGCTGGTGCTTGGTAGAATATACAGGCAGATCGAGGGATCCGTAAAGTCTCGTAAAGGGGGGTAAGGTAGCGGGACAGTCTCAACCTGGGTGGAAGAAGGGATACCCTACGCACAGCTCCCAATCCTCGAGCAGGTCGGGCCGCGGCAGCGCCAGCAGGCTCTCAAGATGGTCTCAGCGAGGTAGGCCGCGGCAGCGCCAGCAGGCTCTCTAGAGGGTCTCAGCGAGGTAGGCCGCGGCAGCGCCAGCAGGCTCCCAAGATGGCTTCGGGTTACAGGAAGGATGAGTTTGTCTGGTGTCGGCCGTGACAGCGTCAGCAGGGCTTCCAGTCCAGGATACAACTGGGGTCCTGCTCCGGGGCTGGCCCAGATATAGGGCTGGAGTCCTTTGATGTCCGGACCCTCGCACCTGGGGGCCGGAGGGGCCGGGATGATGGTGTCCAGACACCCAGCAGGGGGGTGGAGCCAGCGCCCAGGGAGGCCGGAGGCCATCGATACCAGGCGTCCGGGGACGGCTGGGGACCATCGAAACTCCCCTTTCCTCCGGGATCCGTCCAGTGGCCACTCGACCGCCTGGGTGGATCCTGGCGCCTTGATGTCGGGGCTTCGCTGGAGCCGGGGCTAGGGCAGAGGCCACGTACCCCGGACGTGGAGGTTCCAAGATGGCGTCGGGGAAGGCCTCGTGTTCGGGCGTGATGGGCCTGGGATGGAGCTAGGACTGACACAGAGCTAGTGTTGATCTGGGATGGTAACCGGACCGGCAAGGTTGGTCGTGCATGGTCGGGCTGGAGGGGCTGCCCGAGGCGGAGTGGAGGGCTGATGTCGTCTGGGGCCCGCCGCGCTGGAGAGGTAGGACCACGCCACGAGGCCGGGTCCAACAGTTCTGGGAGTCTCTGTATCAGTTCTGGGGGGCCCTGTGTCAGTTCTGGGGGTCTCTGTGTCAGTTCTGGGGTCTCTGTGTCAGTTCTGGGGGTCTCTCTGTGTCAGTTCTGGGGTCTCTGTGTCAGTTCTGGGGTCCCTGTGTCAGTTCTAGGGGTCTCTGTGTCAGTTCTGGGGGTCTCTCTGTGTCAGTTCTGGGGTCTCTGTGTCAGTTCTAGGGGTCTCTGTGTTAGTTCTGGGGTCTCGGTGTCAGTCCTGGGGGTCTGTGTGTCAGTTCTGGGGTCTCCGTGTCAGTTCTGGGGGTCTCTGTGTCAGTTCTGGGGGTCTCTGTGTCAGTTCTGGGGGTCCCTGTGTCAGTTCTAGGGGTCTCTGTGTTAGTTCTGGGGTCTCGGTGTCAGTCCTGGGGGTCTCTGTGTCAGTTCTGGGGTCTCCGTGTCAGTTCTGGGGTCTCCGTGTCAGTTCTGGGGGTCTCTATGTCAGTTCTAGGGGTCTCTGTGTCAGTTCTGGGGTCTCTGTGTCAGTTCTGGGGTCTCCGTGTCAGTTCTGGGGGTCTCTGTGTCAGTTCTGGGGGTCTCTGTGTCAGTTCTGGGGTCTCTGTGTCAGTTCTGGGGTCCCTGTGTCAGTTCTGGGGGTCTCTGTGTCCGTTCTGGGGTCCCCGTGTCAGTTCTGGGGTCTCTGTGTCAGTTCTGGGGTCCCTGTGTCAGTTCTGGGGGTCTCTGTGTTCGTTCTGGGGTCTCTGTGTCAGTTCTGGGGGTCCCTGTGTCAGTCCTGGGGGTCTCTGTGTCAGTTCTGGGGTCCCTGTGTCAGTTCTGGGGTCTCTGTGTCAGTTCTGGGGGTCTCTCTGTGTCAGTTCTGGGGTCACTGTGTCAGTTCTGGGGGTCTCTGTGTCAGTTCTGGGGTCCCTGTGTCAGTTCTGGGGTCTCTGTGTCAGTTCTGGGGGTCTCTCTGTGTCAGTTCTGGGGTCACTGTGTCAGTTCTGGGGGTCTCTGTGTCAGTTCTGGGGGTCTCTGTGTCAGTTCTGGGGGTCTCTGTGTCAGTTCTGGGGTCTCTGTGTCAGTTCTGGGGGTCTCTGTGTCAGTTCTGGGGTCTCTGTGTCAGTTCTGGGGGTCTCTGTGTTCGTTCTGGGGTCTCTGTGTCAGTTCTGGGGGTCTCTGTGTCAGTTCTGGGGGTCTCTGTGTCAGTTCTGGGGTCTGTGTCAGTTCTGGGGTCTCTGTGTCAGTTCTGGGGTCCCTGTGCCAGTTCCGGGGTCCCTGTGTCAGTCCTGGGCGTCTCTGTGTCAGTTCTGGGGTCCCTGTGTCAGTTCCGGGGTCCCTGTGTCAGTCCTGGGGGTCTCTGTGTCAGTTCTGGGGTCTCTGTGTCAGTTCTGGGGTCTGTGTCAGTTCTGGGGGTCTCTGTGTCAGTTCTGGGGTCTCTGTGTCAGTTCTGGGGTCTCTGTGTCAGTTCTGGGGGTCTCTGTGTCAGTTCTGGGGGTCTCTCTGTGTCAGTTCTGGGGTCCCTGTGTCAGTTCTGGGGTCTCTGTGTCAGTTCTGGGGTCCCTGTGTCAGTTCTGGGGTCTCTGTGTCAGTTCTGGGGGTCTCTGTGTCAGTTCTGGGGGTCTCTCTGTGTCAGTTCTGGGGTCTCTGTGTCAGTTCTGGGGGTCCCTGTGTCAGTTCTGGGGTCCCTGTGTCAGTTCTGGGGTCCCTGTGTCAGTTCTGGGGTCTCTGTGTCAGTTCTGGGGGTCTCTGTGTCAGTTCTGGGGTCTCTGTGTCAGTTCTGGGGGTCTCTGTGTCAGTTCTGGGGTCCCTGTGTCAGTTCTGGGGCCTCTGTGTCAGTTCTGGGGGTCTCTGTGTCAGTTCTGGGTGTCTCTCTGTGTCCGTTCTGGGGTCTCTGAGTCAGTTCTGGGGGTCCCTGTGTCAGTTCTGGGGTCCCTGTGTCAGTTCTGGGGTCCCTGTGTCAGTTCTGGGGGTCTCTGTGTCAGTTCTGGGGTCTCTGTGTCAGTTCTGGGGGTCCCTGTGTCAGTTCTGGGGTCTCTGTGTCAGTTCTGGGGTCTCTGTGTCAGTTCTGGGGTCTCTGTGTCAGTTCTGGGGGTCTCTGTGTCAGTTCTGGGGTCTCTGTGTCAGTTCTGGGGGTCCCTGTGTCAGTTCTGGGGTCTCTGTGTCAGTTCTGGGGTCTCTGTGTCAGTTCTGGGGTCTCTGTGTCAGTTCTGGGGTCTCTGTGTCAGTTCTGGGGGTCTCTGTGTCAGTTCTGGGGGTCCGTGTGTCAGTTCTGGGGGTCTCTGTGTCAGTTCTGGGGGTCTCTGTGTCTGTTCTGGGGGTCCCTGTGTCAGTTCTGGGGTCTCTGTGTCAGTTCTGGGGTCTCTGTGTCAGTTCTGGGGGTCTCTGTGTTCGTTCTGGGGTCTCTGTGTCAGTTCTGGGGGCCCCTGTGTCAGTCCTGGAGGTCTCTGTGTCAGTTCTGGGGTCCCTGTGTCAGTTCTGGGGTCTCCGTGTCAGTTCTGGGGTCTCCGTGTCAGTTCTGGGGTCTCCGTGTCAGTTCTGGGGGTCTCTGTGTCAGTTCTGGGGGTCTCTCTGTGTCAGTTCTGGGGTCTCTGTGTCAGTCCTGGGGTCCCTGTGTCAGTTCTGGGGTCCCTGTGTCAGTTCTGGGGTCCCTGTGTCAGTTCTGGGGTCTCTGTGTCAGTTCTGGGGTCTCTGTGTCAGTTCTGGGGGTCTCTGTGTCAGTTCTGGGGGTCTCTGTGTCAGTTCTGGGGGTCTCTGTGTCAGTTCTGGGGTCTCTGTGTCAGTTCTGGGGTCCCTGTGTCAGTTCTGGGGTCCCTGTGTCAGTTCTAGGGGTCTCTGTGTCAGTTCTGGGGGTCTCTGTGTCAGTTCTGGGGGTCTCTCTGTGTCAGTTCTGGGGTCCCTGTGTCAGTTCTGGGGTCCCTGTGTCAGTTCTGGGGTCCCTGTGTCAGTTCTGGGGGTCTCTGTGTCAGTTCTGGGGGTCTCTGTGTCAGTTCTGGGGTCTCTGTGTCAGTTCTGGGGTCTCTGTGTCAGTTCTGGGGGTCCCTGTGTCAGTTCTGGGGTCTCTGTGTCAGTTCTGGGGTCCCTGTGTCAGTTCTGGGGGTCTCTGTGTCAGTTCTGGGGGTCCCTGTGTCAGTTCTGGGGTCTCTGTGTCAGTTCTGGGGGTCTCTGTGTCAGTTCTGGGGGTCTCTGTGTCAGTTCTGGGGTCTCTGTGTCAGTTCTGGGCTCCCTGTGTCAGTTCTGGGGGTCTCTGTGTCAGTTCTGGGGTCTCTGTGTCAGTTCTGGGGGTCCCTGTGTCAGTTCTGGGGTCTCTGTGTCAGTTCTGGGGGTCTCTGTGTCAGTTCTGGGGTCTCTGTGTCAGTTCTGGGGGTCTCTGTGTCAGTTCTGGGGTCTCTGTGTCAGTTCTGGGCTCCCTGTGTCAGTTCTGGGGGTCTCTGTGTCAGTTCTGGGGTCTCTGTGTCAGTTCTGGGGGTCTCTGTGTCAGTTCTGGGGTCTCTGTGTCAGTTCTGGGGGTCTCTGTGTCAGTTCTGGGGTCTCTGTGTCAGTTCTGGGGTCCCTGTGTCAGTTCTGGGGTCTATGTGTCAGTTCTGGGGGTCTCTGTGTCAGTTCTGGGGTCTCTGTGTCAGTTCTGGGGGTCCCTGTGTCAGTTCTGGGGGTCACTGTGTCAGTTCTGGGGGTCCCTGTGTCAGTTCTGGGGGTCTCTGTGTCAGTTCTGGGGGTCCCTGTGTCAGTTCTGGGGTCTCTGTGTCAGTTCTGGGTCCCTGTGTCAGTTCTGGGGGTCCCTGTGTCAGTTCTGGGGGTCTCTGAGTCAGTTCTGGGGTCTCTGTGTCAGTTCTGGGGGTCTCTGTGTCAGTTCTGGGGTCTCTGTGTCAGTTCTGGGGTCTCTGTGTCAGTTCTGGGGGTCTCTGTGTCAGTTCTGGGGGTCTCTGTGTCAGTTCTGGGGGTCTCTGTGTCGGTTCTGGGGTCTCTGTGTCAGTTCTGGGGGTCTCTGTGTCAGTTCTGGGGGTCCCTGTGTCAGTTCTGGGGTCTCTGTGTCAGTTCTGGGGGTCTCTGTGTCAGTTCTGGGGGTCTCTGTGTCAGTCCTGGGGGTCTCTGTGTCAGTTCTGGGGGTCTCTCTGTGTCAGTTCTGGGGTCACTGTGTCAGTTCTGGGGGTCTCTGTGTCAGTTCTGGGGGTCTCTGTGTCAGTTCTGGGGTGTCTGTGTCAGTTCTGGGGGTCTCTGTGTCAGTTCTGGGGTCTCTGTGTCAGTTCTGGGGGTCTCTGTGTCAGTTCTGGGGTCCCTGTGTCAGTTCTGGGGGTCTCTGTGTCAGTTCTGGGGACTCTGTGTCAGTTCTGGGGTCTCTGTGTCAGTTCTGGGGTCCCTGTGTCAGTTCTGGGGGTCTCTGTGTCAGTTCTGGGGTCTCTGTGTCAGTTCTGGGGGTCTCTGTGTCAGTTCTGGGGGTCTCTGTGTCAGTTCTGGGGTCTCTGTGTCAGTTCTGGGGGTCTCTGTGTCAGTTCTGGGGGTCTCTGTGTCAGTTCCGGGGTCTCTGTGTCAGTTCTGGGGGTCTCTGTGTCAGTTCTGGGGGGTCCCTGTGTCAGTTCTGGGGGTCCCTGTGTCAGTTCTGGGGTCTCTGTGTCAGTTCTGCGGTCTCTGTGTCAGTCTGGGGGTCTCTGTGTCAGTTCTGGGGTCTCTGTGTCAGTTCTGGGGTCTCTGTGTCAGTTCTGGGGGTCTCTGTGTCAGTTGTCGGGGTCCCTGTGTCAATTCTGGGGGTCTCTGTGTCAGTTCTGGGGTCTCGGTGTCAGTTCTGGGGTCACTGTGTCAGTTCTGGGGTCTCTGTGTCAGTTCTGGGGTCTCTGTGTCAGTTCTGGGGGTCCCTGTGTCAGTTCTGGGGTCTCTGTGTCAGTTCTGGGGTCTATGTGTCAGTTCTGGGGTCTCTGTGTCAGTTCTGGGGGTCTCTGTGTCAGTTCTGGGGGTCTCTCTGTGTCAGTTCTGGGGTCTCTGTGTCAGTCCTGGGGTCCCTGTGTCAGTTCTGGGGTCCCTGTGTCAGTTCTGGGGTCCCTGTGTCAGTTCTGGGGTCTCTGTGTCAGTTCTGGGGTCTCTGTGTCAGTTCTGGGGGTCTCTGTGTCAGTTCTGGGGTCTCTGTGTCAGTTCTGGGGGTCTCTGTGTCAGTTCTGGGGTCTCTGTGTCAGTTCTGGGGTCCCTGTGTCAGTTCTGGGGTCCCTGTGTCAGTTCTGGGGGTCTCTGTGTCAGTTCTGGGGGTCTCTGTGTCAGTTCTGGGGGTCTCTCTGTGTCAGTTCTGGGGTCCCTGTGTCAGTTCTGGGGTCCCTGTGTCAGTTCTGGGGTCCCTGTGTCAGTTCTGGGGGTCTCTGTGTCAGTTCTGGGGGTCCCTGTGTGGTATATAAATAAATAATACCGGATCTAGGTTTGACTGGACATAACAATAACAGATAGCTCAATAAATAAGAGTCAAGATTCGAGGTAGTAGGAGTTTGCAGGTTTAATACAGCATAAAGGACGGGAACAGGACAACCTGCACGGGAACAGGATGGCAGCGCTGCCGGGGGCAGGATCAGAATCGGCACCCTCTGGGGAAAGGACTGGCGTAACATTTAATAACAATACACAAGTATATATAGTAAAACAGTTGCATTACAGTACATATGATAGGCGGAGCAGTGGGTGTGGTCAATAGCAGTCGCGAAAGATAAGGGTGTAACAGGGGCGTATACATAGACATGTGATGCAAACGTAACAGAATATGTCATAAATGGGGCGGAAACATGGAGGGGGCTACCTAAGGAGCCGGGACCTCTAACCTAATGGTGCGCGCAAACTGACAATGACGTGTTACTAGGAGAAGCTGGGGGCTATGAACTCTGTGCTAGGAGCAGAGACTGAAGTCTGGAGAGTCAGGGCGACATGTACCTAAACAGTATCTAGTATCTGATGTTTAGAGAACATGTTGATATAAACTAAGAGTCAGGAGGGGAGAGGCTAACGGACTCCAAGACTGGAGCATGCATTATTCTACATGTAGTGCGTGATGAAGAATATTAAATGACCATTAAATGCAGTATTTCTCTTACATGGAGACGTAAAGGCTAGACAATGACGGAAACTATTGATGGGATTCAGTAGCTTAGGAATGCAGAGAAGGAGGGCTGGACTGATAACTAGAATCATAACATACTCTTGGCAGACTCAGAGGCAGAGCCAGGCTGAGCCGGGCACTGTGAGGCAGGAAGTAAGTGAAGGGTCGAGGATACAGGTGGGGGCTGTATCGCTCCTCAGCGAGGACTCAGAAGACAGGAGCTGAATCTGGTGTCCGGGCCCTTTTGAGGCCTAGAAACGGGGACTTTACAATAAAATAACATGCACACTGAGAAACGTGGCAACGTAACTTTACATAGGCCTGATACTCGTAGCTTTCACGAGAACTGGAAACTGGCATACTAGTGATGGACACAACTGTAATTGCGTCTTTAATCAAACATGGGGGATACATATGCATATTTAATCATGCACACATAACATAAGATGGAGGACGCGTAGGGACACAGAACATGGCAAAATTTACTTTTCCACATTCCCTCCTTGTCACTACGTTTCCATCAGGAAACATCAATATTCATGATACCATCTATCATTTCATACAGTATCATTTGCTCGTCTCGAATTTTCTTGGAACGGGATTTAGGACGGGACTTGGGACTAGGAACACATGATGTAGCACAAATGCCGCAAATCGCAGGGCCACATTGTAAACAGAGGCAGCAACTGAATATGATCGCTACTGCAATACTCAGAAATGACAATACTTTCCATCCCCAGGCGGAAATTATATTCCAGAACCAACCGGACCATGTCCAGGTGCCTGGATCTTGGTGTAACATATGGGCAATTTTATGGAGTCTGGTAATAGCTGAATAAACAGACGGTGCGTTATTAGGAATGAAAATGCAGCAACTAGATCCGATGACTCTACATGCCCCGCCCCTATCGGCCAGTATGACGTCAAGGACGAGACGATTCTGGAGCACGACAATTCTCATAAAGGATTGCTCTTCGGTTAAGTTACCTAGAGCAGAAGTAGTCTCGATCACTACTGCTTCAAGTGTTCTGGTTAATCTACGTATCAGTTTACTATTCACGACAGTACCTAAGTAGGGGAAGACACCTTTATTGATATCTATGTATTGTTCTAGAGCAGTTTCAGTATAATCGACAATCGGGAGATTTCTCTTGTGTCTAGTATGTACTAGGTGGGAATTCCTATGATAGTCAGGTGGGGCTAGGAAAACTGGTGGCAGTAGGAAGGCAATGTAACATGTACCCTCCCAATCGAGGGGCAGACGAACATATGCGGTCTGACCACAAACAAAATAAGAATGACGTGAAGCTTTGAAAATAGATTTCCTACTGTCACTATACTTGACAATGGTAGTACAATCACTATGGCCTACATGTACGGAACCATTATTTCGGACACATAATTAACCTTTGACTGGTAGTACTGAAATAGCAGGTAAGTCTGGAGTAGAATCAGACTGAACATTCAGGACCATAAAACTCGAAGAATAATTACCCAAATTATAAACTTCATTTTCTAGATCTAACCCTGTTCTGTGGGGAAGACCTTGCTTGTCTGGGAAACATGTACTGTTCAGAAAAGACATATCTGTTAAGGATGACGTTAACGTGGACCATGCTCCACACGAACCATTATGTGAAAATGGATAAGGAAAGAGTGGCAGAACTCCCTTCGGTGTCTGGAAAGGGGGGAGTCGACCACACACCCAACAATTTGTGGCATTGCTGATCTGGTGTGAATAATGTAACATGCGGATAAAAGAATTATTTCGCATAGCGAGACGATATGAGAGTTCATGAGGAGGCAGATCACTAAACGTGTGCTCTACTGTAACATTAGCAGACTTATTTACATGAGAAACTGGAAAATACAAATAAAATGCATAACTGGTGCAGGAAATCATAATGCTGAAATATAGCAGAAAACATAAAATAATAGTGCAACTTCTAGAGTTCTCACTAACTCTCTCTCTGTGGGGGTCTATTATATACATGTCAGAAACCGGTCTAACCGTTTCACCTAGGGGAGGACTTAGACAATCAAACTGGCTGACTTATTTTACTAGACCTTAGTTTAAGCTTATACTCCTGTTGCGGAGTTTTCTCTAACAGGGAAGGGTTCGTAGCAATGTCTTTTGCGGGACAGTCCTTAAGAATAGTACTTTGGCAGTCTTTAAGATCCTCGGAAATGTTCTTTGAAACAGGTTTCAATCCAAAAAATCTTTTCACATGTGACAGGTGGACCCAGCCCTTCCTGCCTTCCAGCTTGACGGCAGTACGGGTGGCCAGGAGGACCTGTCGGGGTTCCTTCCAGCGAGGCTCCAGCGGACTTGAACGATCAAAATTTCGGACAAGAACCATGGATCCGGGAACGATTTCATGCGGTGCCACCTCGGTATTGTCTGGAAATGCGGCAGCAACCTGTGAACGACAAGAGTTGAGGGCAGACATCAAGGAAGCTAGGTAATCTGTCAGCATATTACTTGAAACATCGGTAATACTTCGAGGTCTAGGTGTACCCCACATGTTAGGGGGGCGGCCGAATACGACCTCATAAGGGGACAGACCTGATCTGGAATGTGCGACCATGCGCATATAAAATAGAGCAACTGGCAGAGCTACTAGCCAGTCTACGCCCTTCTCTCTACATACTTTTGCAATTCGGATTTTCAGGGTCTGATTATGTCTCTCTACGAGACCGGCTGCTTCTGGATGGCGTACACAATGGAACTTCCACTGGTACCCTAACAACAGGGAAATATGTTTCATAAGCTCGGATGAGAATGGCTGGCCGTTGTCTGAATACACGACCCTAGGGAGTCCATAACGGGGGAAGAATTCACTAACCAACTGCTTGGCAGTGGTCGCGGCTGTGTAATCTGGGACTGGATATGCTTCTGTCCACCTGGACAAAGCGCATACAACTACAAGGACATACTTGAAACCTCGACATCGCTCCATCTGAATATAATCCATCTGGAGGACTTCAAAAGGGTGGTCAGGGGGCTGGAATCCACCTTGTTCCACCGGGACACTTTTACCTGGATTAAACTGACAACATATCATACAGGTACGGACTTTCTGCTTGGCTGCAGCTCGTAAATGCTTGTTGAACCAAATGTTCTGGATACTATCTAACATAGCTTTTTCTCCTAAATGTGCTGGACTATGTGCGGTATTGATAATGACTTGAACCATAGAATCGGGGAGAAACCATGTGGCTTTACCCTTCGTTACCCATCCCTGATCTGTCTGGACCCCTCCTTGTTCGGACCATTTCTTGATTTCCTCGGGAGTAGCATGTAACTGGATATCTATGACATCTTGAGTAGGGTCCTTAACTGTCATACATGTAGTCTGTTCTAGAGTGGATGTCGGTGTCTTGTTAACTGGAATGTCCTGTGTCTATGCTGTAAGCTTGGCTGTGCGATCTGCTAGATCATTACCTTGAGAAATAGTGTCAGTAACTTTCGTATGTGCTTTGCATTTCATGATAGCAATAGATGTCGGTAAGTGTATGGCATCTAACAGAGCTTGAATAAGGAGACCATGCTGAATCTTGGTTCCATGAGAAGTCATGAAACCTCTCTCCTGCCAGAGCACTCCGAAGTCGTGTACAACTCCGAATGCATAACGTGAATCTGTGTAAACATTAACTTTCAGGTTCTTGGCGTGTATGCAGGCTTGTGTCAGAGCAACTAGCTCTGCTGCTTGAGCAGACAGGGTGTCAATACGATGTGTTTCAATAACTTCAGTGTCAGTAGTCACTGCATACGTGGCTACTAGTTCTCCTGTACTTGTTCTCATACATGAACCATCCACATAAAGTGTCAGGTCGGGATCTGGTAATGGAATATCTGTCAGATCTTGTCTTGGCTTAGTCATAATGTTAACTACTTCCACACAATCGTGTGTGGCAGGATTTGAATTAACTGACGGTAACAGTGTAGCAGGATTTAAAACGTTGCAGCGTCTGATTTCTATGTGTGGCTGGAACAGTGTCAGTTCATAACCTGTTAAACGTGCAATTGTCAAGTGCTGAGTCTGTGTTCGGTTTAAAAGAACTTCCACGGAGTGTGGAACTTGTACTGTCAAGGAATGTCCTAATACTATGGAATCACTTTGTCTGATAGCTAGTGCTGTGGCTGCAACTGACTTGAGGCACGCAGGCAGAGCCTGGGCTACAGGATCTAATGTGCTCGAAAAATAAGCACAGGGCTTGTACTGTCCTGCTTGATCTTGTGTAAGAACAGATAATGCTGTACCTCCGCGTTCAGTGACAAAAAGTGTAAAAGGCTTACTGTAGTTCGGTGTAGCTAGAACTGGAGCTTGGCATAGAGCTTTCTTTAACTCATTAAAACTAAGTGTATGTTCAGATGTCCAAGGGAGGACAGTCGATACGGCTGCCTCCTGTGTCGTTAACTGTATCAGTGGTTTAGCTAGAAATGCATACTGAGGAATCCATTGTCTGCAGTAAGAAGTGAGGCCGATAAAAGCACGTACCTCCTTCTGGGTCTTGGGCTGAGGAAGACTCGCTATTAACTGGATACGGTCAGGTGTCAACTGCCTACCCCTCTTGGACAGTAAGTGGCCTAAGTAGATCACTTGCTGGACACAGAATTGAAGCTTCGAAGGGGACACCTTGTGCCCCATCTCGGCAAGGAAATACAAGACTGTGAGGGATGCTCGCTCGCAAGCACGTTCAGAACGGGCTGTGATCAGTAGATCATCGACATACTGGAGCAGGGCAGTGTCAGTTGGCATGTGAATATTGTCTAGTTGTCTCTTAAGTGCTTGACTGTAAATACTAGGACTTTCTGTGAAACCTTGAGGAGCTCGTGTGAATTTATAGCTCCTTCCATTTAAACAAAATCCGAAAAGAAACTGGCTGTCTGGATGAATGGGGACACTAAAAAATGCGTTCTTGAGGTCTATGACTGAAAAAAATGAGGCTTCAGAATCAATGGCTGTCAATAGGGAAGAGATATCTGGGACAACTGGGTACTGGGGAATAATACATTTGTTGAGTTCTCGAAGGTCAATCACTAATCGATATACTGGGGGTGCATTTGGATCAGTACGTTTCATGACTGGAATGATCGGAGAATTACATACATTGGAGTCAGTTTCTACAACTACTCCTTGAGCGATGAGCTCGTCAATAATTTTGGATAAGGCTGCTACAGCCTCAGGTGGCAATCTGTACTGTCTGATTCGTGGTAACACTACACCTGGTTTGAGAGTCACACGATGGGGTGTGATTTGCATATAACCAACATCAGTTGGACCTTGCGCCCATAGATGCTGCGGAACATTAGACAATCTCGGATCAAAATCTCGTAATACATAGTGACCCTTGAAGTCACGTAGGAACAATCGTATTCCCTCTGGGGAACAGCAAATAACTGCACCTAAGTCTTTCAGTGTTTTATTACCTAACAGATTTTCTGGACATGACTTAGTAAGTAATAGATCAGTAGTGCGGGACAATGGACCTACTTCTAGAGTAACTGGCTTAGATATCTCATTTACAATAGGCTTTCCTGAAAATCCAAGGGAAACATTTCTTGAGCCTGAGAGCGGAGCCCCTGGAACTTCGGCGTGACTGATGGTGGTCCTACTTGCCCCTGTATCAATCAAAAACTTTCTGTCTTTCCCTAATACCTGACTATGAACATAGGGACCCTCTTGATCTACAGGAATCTCGATGAGAGGCAAGCCTACCTCCCTCTCTAGGCTGTTTCATGAATATGGCTGATACTCTGGATACTCGGACTGTGCATACTGGTACATCTGCTGTGTAACATGCTGTGTTGCAGCAATAGGCTGCGGTGCTGGAACTGTCTGTTGTGCATTCTGTGACTGAGAAGTCTGTGAAACTTGTTCTTGTCTAGGCGGACGTGGTCTTTCTTTAGTCTTACCGGTAGCTATATTGTGTTTCAGAACTGCACACTCGTTTATGAAATGACCTGGCTGTTTACAATAATTGCATGTCCCTTTAACGGGAACTGCAGGATGACTGGCTTGATTCGTACCCCTCTTCTGACTGTCTTGTGGAACAGATTGTGCAACTAGTACTTTCATTTTCGTGTCTTTCATACGTTTTCTTTCATGATCTTGCTCTTCTCTGATTCTATTCTGGTGGTATTGGAGCATCTGTAACATCTGGGACGGGGTATTAGCTTGCCAGGTACTTTCGACTTTCAAAACTCGATTCTTCACTTGTGGACTTGAATTCTCGACTAATTTAGTAACAAAAAGATGAGGGTATGACTCGCTACTCGTCTTGAGGCCACTGTTTATACTAAAACATTTCTCGAATCTAGAATAAAAATCACTAGTGTCTTCATCTTGTTTCTGTTTACAGGCTGAGATTGCATCCCAGTCTTCCTTTTTAGTGGCTAATAATCTTGGCAAAACTTGTATTAACAGTTCTGGTAATTCTTTACATTTCTCTCCTAGACCGGTACCTGGTACTCGTATCTTATCTTCAGCTTCTAGAACTGCCCAATCGATCTTTTTCTCTCCCACCTCCCAATCTTTTTCCTTGAGTTTTTCATATACCCCTGCGGGCAACAGGACTTTTAGCATTTTAATTATATCTGGATACGTGTATTCTTCCATACGGAGCATGTCCTTTAATTCTCGGTGGAACCCTGCTGGATCTTTGTCATGACAGGGAATTAATTTCTTCATCTCTAAGAGTTCTATCTTTGTAATCGGAGTGTAAACAAACACTCGTTGCATTTCACCATCTGTTGTCCTGACTGGGTGTACTTCTCGTAACGGATTCTGTCTATCTATGTAAAAGGGTTTACTTTCTGGGGGTGAGATATGAACAAAATGCGGGTTCAAAAACGTTCTATATTTGTGGCGCTGTTCTAGGATGATACTAATTAAATCGGTACCTAAACCTTTCCATCTATATTGGAGTAACTCGTTCAGGACATCATGTAACGGACCTGGATCAGAATGTTGACCCTCATACAGAGTAATGAGGTGCTGGATCATATACATACCCACCAGTCGTTGCTCGGCTGGGGGCAGTTTCAGAAACATTTGTGCCACTATTTCGTCTGGAAAAGTGGTAGAATCAGTAATCCATCGGACCGCTGATCGGACTAGTTCTTGTTCATGCATAGTACTTAACTCACTGTAACCGATTCGTGATTTCAGAATGTGATCGGTAGCTTGAAATACTTGTTCCAGAGAACCTTGTTCTGGTGCTGGATGATGTAAAACTGACTTGTGTTCTAGGCGCAAATGGCGATCTGGAAATCTCGATTTTCCTACATACGCTATTCTAGTGGGATTCTCGTCCTCTACCTCTTCGGTAGAGTCATTTTCTTTCTCGCTTACTTGTGCTGCTTTACGTTGTTCATGTAACTTTATTATTTCTTTACGGATTTTCTTGTACATACTCTCTATACTACTGATAGTCTTGTGTTTCCCCTCGGCTATATTATCACTCCACCTTGTCAGGATTTTCATTTCGGCCTGATCTTTAGTCGGGTAATCTTGTTCTCTTATTAGACAATTAATCAGAAACTTTAATAACATGAGCTGGATCTCAGCTTTCCTTTGAGACATGGCTTCGCCAATACTTTCTGGATCCTCCCCTGTACGGATGAAACGATATATTCTGTCTAGATCTCCTTTCATATCTGGTAGGGTGTCTAAATACCCGGTCACCCGTCTTACACGGATGGAATATATTACTGTACTATCATCACCTGCAACTGGATCATAGCGGCATTCAGTAAGAGCTCGTCGGATTTCTGCAACGGACTTAAATTTGGGCGTACGCTGTAACGCACATTCATGTAACTCGGCCAACGTTCTACGTTGGTGCGGTGGCGGGGTACCAGGAGGACCTCCTCCTGCGGCCCCTAAACTGGAATCGTCGACTGATACTCTTCGTACCAGCGCGGCGGGAAATTGTAATGTAGGCTGGACCGGGGGTACCGTAGCAGGTACTCCGGTGACTGGAGGAGCAGGATTTACATTATTTACAGGAGCTGGCGGAACAGGATTTGCATATTCTGGGACTGTGTCGTCCAAATAGGACGAGATGAAAATATCAGCTGCGGTCGGTTTGTGACGTAGCTTGGTCGGAACTAAGGGTGGCGGAAAATTACTGGATGCCTCCGGGGTCGCTTTTGGCAAGCCCTCGGCAAGAAGAGGATACATACCCTTAATAAGGGCATGCCTCTGTCTGTCTGACTGTTCTGTTTTAACTCGTTCACCTATCTCGATTAGTTCCCTTTCTTGGGCTCGTTCTAAGGATTCTCTACTTAGTTCTGACTTTCTGATTTCTTTTTCGGTTCTTTTATGAGATTCTTTGCGCCATAACTCGATGGCATCTTTCTGTGACTGTCTGGCTTTCTTTTTCCATAATGCTTCTTCTACTCGCATGATGCACTCGGCATCCCATGTGCCTGATACAGGCCATCTATACTTTTCTTCTAACTGTTTGGTATACTCTACCCATAAATCTAGATATAATATGGCACTTATGCCATGCTTTTGATCCATAAAATGACCTGGACTGTCCCTAGGCGGGACAGGAACTGCTTCTTCTAACAGACCTTTTCTAGTTCTTAACTGACGTAATTTCGAGAATAAGGGCATGACTGAACTGTAATCTAGACACAATACAATACACAACGAACACGATAACTACACTCCTTTCATACCACGACATTAAAAATACATGAAGAACATTTAGAATAACAGTTCGAACAGAATACTACCTGGAATACTCAGAATACATGAATTTCTCGAGAACAGAACTGACTAGAACAGAAACTAGATGCACTGCTGAAACAGTACGAAACTTACCGGTCTCATAAAGAGACACGTCAGGACCCGCATCCACCGAAGTGGACACTTCGTTTTGTGGGTCTGTGTACCACCAACCCACGGACCAGAGTCAATTAAATTGACCCTGTCTAGATACTCCCCCAGCAATGGTACTCACCGGGCAGCAAGAACGGAAGGCCTCGGACTGGACTGGACTGCTTCGACGCCGGACGGACGAGCTTCGGACTTCTGTTACGGGTGGGCCTCCGGATACCTCGGACCTTGGACTCTCGGCATGGGCTCTGGTCGGGACTCGCCGCGTTCCTCCACCGCCTCGTCTGGATGCTGGACCGCCACCTCCGTCTCCTCCGTGGGCCTGAGGGATACTTGAAGCAGAAATATCTGCACGTGCACGGTATGGTTCCGTCACGGCTGCAGAGGGTCAGGGGGCCGGCGTGGCTTCACCGGCGCGTGGGGAAAGGGCAAGTCCCTATTCGGGCGCCATTATGTGGTATATAAATAAATAATACCGGATCTAGGTTTGACTGGACATAACAATAACAGATAGCTCAATAAATAAGAGTCAAGATTCGAGGTAGTAGGAGTTTGCAGGTTTAATACAGCATAAAGGACGGGAACAGGACAACCTGCACGGGAACAGGATGGCAGCGCTGCCGGGGGCAGGATCAGAATCGGCACGCTCTGGGGAAAGGACTGGCGTAACATTTAATAACAATACACAAGTATATATAGTAAAACAGTTGCATTACAGTACATATGATAGGCGGAGCAGTGGGTGTGGTCAATAGCAGTCGCGAAAGATAAGGGTGTAACAGGGGCGTATACATAGACATGTGATGCAAACGTAACAGAATATGTCATAAATGGGGCGGAAACATGGAGGGGGCTACCTAAGGAGCCGGGACCTCTAACCTAATGGTGCGCGCAAACTGACAATGACGTGTTACTAGGAGAAGCTGGGGGCTATGAACTCTGTGCTAGGAGCAGAGACTGAAGTCTGGAGAGTCAGGGCGACATGTACCTAAACAGTATCTAGTATCTGATGTTTAGAGAACATGTTGATATAAACTAAGAGTCAGGAGGGGAGAGGCTAACGGACTCCAAGACTGGAGCATGCATTATTCTACATGTAGTGCGTGATGAAGACTATTAAATGACCATTAAATGCAGTATTTCTCTTACATGGAGACGTAAAGGCTAGACAATGACGGAAACTATTGATGCGATTCAGTAGCTTAGGAATGCAGAGAAGGAGGGCTGGACTGATAACTAGAATCATAACATACTCTTGGCAGACTCAGAGGCAGAGCCAGGCTGAGCCGGGCACTGTGAGGCAGGAAGTAAGTGAAGGGTCGAGGATACAGGTGGGGGCTGTATCGCTCCTCAGCGAGGACTCAGAAGACAGGAGCTGAATCTGGTGTCCGGGCCCTTTTGAGGCCTAGAAACGGGGACTTTACAATAAAATAACGTGCACACTGAGAAACGTGGCAACGTAACTTTACATAGGCCTGATACTCGTAGCTTTCACGAGAACTGGAAACTGGCATACTAGTGATGGACACAACTGTAATTGCGTCTTTAATCAAACATGGGGGATACATATGCATATTTAATCATGCACACATAACATAAGATGGAGGACGCGTAGGGACACAGAACATGGCAAAATTTACTTTTCCACACCTGTGTCAGTTCTGGGGTCTCTGTGTCAGTTCTGGGGTCCCTGTGTCAGTTCTGGGGGTCTCTGTGTCAGTTCTGGGGGTCCCTGTGTCAGTTCTGGGGTCTCTGTGTCAGTTCTGGGGGTCTCTGTGTCAGTTCTGGGATCTCTGTGTCAGTTCTGGGGGTCTCTGTGTCAGTTCTGGGGTCCCTGTGTCAGTTCTGGGGTCTCTGTGTCAGTTCTGGGGTCTCTGTGTCAGTTCTGGGGGTCTCTGTGTCAGTCCTGGGGGTCTCTGTGTCAGTTCTGGGGGTCCCTGTGTCAGTTCTGGGGTCTCTGTGTCAGTTCTGGGGGTCTCTGTGTCAGTTCTGGGGGTCTCTGTGTCAGTTCTGGGGGTCCCTGTGTCAGTTCTGGAGTCTCTGTGTCAGTTCTGGGGTGTCTGTGTCAGTTCTGGGGGTCTCTGTGTCAGTTCTGGGGGTCTCTGTGTCAGTTCTGGGGGTCCCTGTGTTCGTTCTGGGGGTCTCTGTGTCAGTTCCGGGGGTCACTGTGTCAGTTCTGGGGTCTCTGTGTCAGTTCTGGGGTCTCTGTATCAGTTCTTGTTAGAAAGGCGACCCCGGGGGAGGTAGAAGATGTCTGGCCGACCACCCCTAGGTCCACCCCTCCTTCGAGAAGTAGCCGAGCGTTACCGAGAGGCCTCCTGGGTGAGGGTCCTCTCCTAGGATCGTACAGCAGAGTAATCACAACACTACACACGGACACCACACAGGAGGTCAAATTCTTAAGCTTTTATAGATAATAACGGTCGCTGGTGCTTGGTAGAATATACAGGCAGATCGAGGGATCCGTAAAGTCTCGTAAAGGGGGGTAAGGTAGCGGGACAGTCTCAACCTGGGTGGAAGAAGGGATACCCTACGCACAGCTCCCAATCCTCGAGCAGGTCGGGCCGCGGCAGCGCCAGCAGGCTCTCAAGATGGTTTCAGCGAGGTAGGCCGCGGCAGCGCCAGCAGGCTCTCTAGAGGGTCTCAGCGAGGTAGGCCGCGGCAGCGCCAGCAGGCTCTCAAGATGGTCTCAGCGAGGTAGGCCGCGGCAGCGCCAGCAGGCTCTCAAGATGGTCTCAGCGAGGTAGGCCGCGGCAGCGCCAGCAGGCTCTCAAGATGGTCTCAGCGAGGTAGGCCGCGGCAGCGCCAGCAGGCTCCCAAGATGGCTTCGGGTTACAGGAAGGATGAGTTTGTCTGGTGTCGGCCGTGACAGCGTCAGCAGGGCTTCCAGTCCAGGATACAACTGGGGTCCTGCTCCGGGGCTGGCCCAGATATAGGGCTGGAGTCCTTTGATGTCCGGACCCTCGCACCTGGGGGCCGGAGGGGCCGGGATGATGGTGTCCAGACACCCAGCAGGGGGGTGGAGCCAGCGCCCAGGGAGGCCGGAGGCCATCGATACCAGGCGTCCGGGGACGGCTGGGGACCATCGAAACTCCCCTTTCCTCCGGGATCCGTCCAGTGGCCACTCGACCGCCTGGGTGGATCCTGGCGCCTTGATGTCGGGGCTTCGCTGGAGCCGGGGCTAGGGCAGAGGCCACGTACCCCGGACGTGGAGGTTCCAAGATGGCGTCGGGGAAGGCCTCGTGTTCGGGCGTGATGGGCCTGGGATGGAGCTAGGACTGACACAGAGCTAGTGTTGATCTGGGATGGTAACCGGACCGGCAAGGTTGGTCGTGCATGGTCGGGCTGGAGGGGCTGCCCGAGGCGGAGTGGAGGGCTGATGTCGTCTGGGGCCCGCCGCGCTGGAGAGGTAGGACCACGCCACGAGGCCGGGTCCAACAGTTCTGGGGGTCTCTGTATCAGTTCTGGGGGGCCCTGTGTCAGTTCTGGGGGTCTCTGTGTCAGTTCTGGGGTCTCTGTGTCAGTTCTGGGGGTCTCTCTGTGTCAGTTCTGGGGTCTCTGTGTCAGTTCTGGGGTCCCTGTGTCAGTTCTAGGGGTCTCTGTGTCAGTTCTGGGGGTCTCTCTGTGTCAGTTCTGGGGTCTCTGTGTCAGTTCTAGGGGTCTCTGTGTTAGTTCTGGGGTCTCGGTGTCAGTCCTGGGGGTCTCTGTGTCAGTTCTGGGGTCTCCGTGTCAGTTCTGGGGGTCTCTGTGTCAGTTCTGGGGGTCTCTGTGTCAGTTCTGGGGGTCCCTGTGTCAGTTCTAGGGGTCTCTGTGTTAGTTCTGGGGTCTCGGTGTCAGTCCTGGGGGTCTCTGTGTCAGTTCTGGGGTCTCCGTGTCAGTTCTGGGGTCTCCGTGTCAGTTCTGGGGGTCTCTATGTCAGTTCTAGGGGTCTCTGTGTCAGTTCTGGGGTCTCTGTGTCAGTTCTGGGGTCTCCGTGTCAGTTCTGGGGGTCTCTGTGTCAGTTCTGGGGGTCTCTGTGTCAGTTCTGGGGTCTCTGTGTCAGTTCTGGGGTCCCTGTGTCAGTTCTGGGGGTCTCTGTGTCCGTTCTGGGGTCCCCGTGTCAGTTCTGGGGTCTCTGTGTCAGTTCTGGGGTCCCTGTGTCAGTTCTGGGGGTCTCTGTGTTCGTTCTGGGGTCTCTGTGTCAGTTCTGGGGGTCCCTGTGTCAGTCCTGGGGGTCTCTGTGTCAGTTCTGGGGTCCCTGTGTCAGTTCTGGGGTCTCAGTGTCAGTTCTGGGGGTCTCTCTGTGTCAGTTCTGGGGTCACTGTGTCAGTTCTGGGGGTCTCTGTGTCAGTTCTGGGGTCCCTGTGTCAGTTCTGGGGTCTCTGTGTCAGTTCTGGGGGTCTCTCTGTGTCAGTTCTGGGGTCACTGTGTCAGTTCTGGGGGTCTCTGTGTCAGTTCTGTGGTCTCTGTGTCAGTTCTGGGGGTCTCTGAGTCAGTTCTGGGGTCTCTGTGTCAGTTCTGGGGGTCTCTGTGTCAGTTCTGGGGTCTCTGTGTCAGTTCTGGGGGTCTCTGTGTTTGTTCTGGGGTCTCTGTGTCAGTTCTGGGGGTCTCTGTGTCAGTTCTGGGGGTCTCTGTGTCAGTTCTGGGGTCTGTGTCAGTTCTGGGGTCTCTGTGTCAGTTCTGGGGTCCCTGTGTCAGTTCCGGGGTCCCTGTGTCAGTCCTGGGCGTCTCTGTGTCAGTTCTGGGGTCCCTGTGTCAGTTCCGGGGTCCCTGTGTCAGTCCTGGGGGTCTCTGTGTCAGTTCTGGGGTCTCTGTGTCAGTTCTGGGGTCTCTGTGTCAGTTCTGGGGGTCTCTGTGTCAGTTCTGGGGTCTCTGTGTCAGTTCTGGGGTCTCTGTGTCAGTTCTGGGGGTCTCCGTGTCAGTTCTGGGGGTCTCTCTGTGTCAGTTCTGGGGTCCCTGTGTCAGTTCTGGGGTCTCTGTGTCAGTTCTGGGGTCCCTGTGTCAGTTCTGGGGTCTCTGTGTCAGTTCTGGGGGTCTCTGTGTCAGTTCTGGGGGTCTCTCTGTGTCAGTTCTGGGGTCTCTGTGTCAGTTCTGGGGGTCCCTGTGTCAGTTCTGGGGTCCCTGTGTCAGTTCTGGGGTCCCTGTGTCAGTTCTGGGGTCTCTGTGTCAGTTCTGGGGGTCTCTGTGTCAGTTCTGGGGTCTCTGTGTCAGTTCTGGGGGTCTCTGTGTCAGTTCTGGGGTCCCTGTGTCAGTTCTGGGGCCTCTGTGTCAGTTCTGGGGGTCTCTGTGTCAGTTCTGGGGGTCTCTCTGTGTCAGTTCTGGGGTCTCTGTGTCAGTTCTGGGGGTCCCTGTATCAGTTCTGGGGTCTCTGTGTCAGTTCTGGGGTCCCTGTGTCAGTTCTGGGGTCTCTGTGTCAGTTCTGGGGGTCTCTGTGTCAGTTCTGGGGTCTCTGTGTCAGTTCTGGGGGTCCCTGTGTCAGTTCTGGGGTCTCTGTGTCAGTTCTGGGGTCTCTGTGTCAGTTCTGGGGTCTCTGTGTCAGTTCTGGGGTCTCTGTGTCAGTTCTGGGGGTCTCTGTGTCAGTTCTGGGGGTCCGTCTGTCAGTTCTGGGGGTCTCTGTGTCAGTTCTGGGGGTCTCTGTGTCAGTTCTGGGGGTCCCTGTGTCAGTTCTGGGGTCTCTGTGTCAGTTCTGGGGTCTCTGTGTCAGTTCTGGGGGTCTCTGTGTTCGTTCTGGGGTCTCTGTGTCAGTTCTGGGGGCCCCTGTGTCAGTCCTGGAGGTCTCTGTGTCAGTTCTGGGGTCCCTGTGTCAGTTCTGGGGTCTCTGTGTCAGTTCTGGGGTCTCCGTGTCAGTTCTGGGGGTCTCTGTGTCAGTTCTGGGGTCCCTGTGTCAGTTCTGGGGTCTCTGTGTCAGTTCTGGGGTCTCCGTGTCAGTTCTGGGGGTCTCTGTGTCAGTTCTGGGGGTCCCTGTGTCAGTTCTGGGGTCCCTGTGTCAGTTCTGGGGGCCCCTGTGTCAGTCCTGGAGGTCTCTGTGTCAGTTCTGGGGTCCCTGTGTCAGTTCTGGGGTCTCTGTGTCAGTTCTGGGGTCTCCGTGTCAGTTCTGGGGTCTCTGTGTCAGTCCTGGGGTCCCTGTGTCAGTTCTGGGGTCCCTGTGTCAGTTCTGGGGTCTCTGTGTCAGTTCTGGGGTCTCTGTGTCAGTTCTGGGGGTCTCTGTGTCAGTTCTGGGGTCTCTGTGTCAGTTCTGGGGGTCTCTGTGTCAGTTCTGGGGTCTCTGTGTCAGTTCTGGGGTCCCTGTGTCAGTTCTGGGGTCCCTGTGTCAGTTCTGGGGGTCTCTGTGTCAGTTCTGGGGGTCTCTCTGTGTCAGTTCTGGGGTCCCTGTGTCAGTTCTGGGGTCCCTGTGTCAGTTCTGGGGTCCCTGTGTCAGTTCTGGGGGTCTCTGTGTCAGTTCTGGGGGTCTCTGTGTCAGTTCTGGGGTCTCTGTGTCAGTTCTGGGGTCTCTGTGTCAGTTCTGGGGGTCCCTGTGTCAGTTCTGGGGTCTCTGTGTCAGTTCTGGGGTCCCTGTGTCAGTTCTGGGGGTCTCTGTGTCAGTTCTGGGGGTCCCTGTGTCAGTTCTGGGGTCTCTGTGTCAGTTCTGGGGGTCTCTGTGTCAGTTCTGGGGTCTCTGTGTCAGTTCTGGGGGTCTCTGTGTCAGTTCTGGGGTCTCTGTGTCAGTTCTGGGGTCCCTGTGTCAGTTCTGGGGGTCTCTGTGTCAGTTCTGGGGTCTCTGTGTCAGTTCTGGGGGTCTCTGTGTCAGTTCTGGGGTCTCTGTGTCAGTTCTGGGGGTCTCTGTGTCAGTTCTGGGGTCTCTGTGTCAGTTCTGGGGTCCCTGTGTCAGTTCTGGGGTCTCTGTGTCAGTTCTGGGGGTCTCTGTGTCAGTTCTGGGGTCTCTGTGTCAGTTCTGGGGGTCCCTGTGTCAGTTCTGGGGGTCTCTGTGTCAGTTCTGGGGGTCCGTGTGTCAGTTCTGGGGGTCTCTGTGTCAGTTCTGGGGGTCTCTGTGTCAGTTCTGGGGGTCCCTGTGTCAGTTCTGGGGTCTCTGTGTCAGTTCTGGGGTCTCTGTGTCAGTTCTGGGGGTCTCTGTGTTCGTTCTGGGGTCTCTGTGTCAGTTCTGGGGGCCCCTGTGTCAGTCCTGGAGGTCTCTGTGTCAGTTCTGGGGTCCCTGTGTCAGTTCTGGGGTCTCTGTGTCAGTTCTGGGGTCTCCGTGTCAGTTCTGGGGGTCTCTGTGTCAGTTCTGGGGGTCTCTCTGTGTCAGTTCTGGGGTCTCTGTGTCAGTCCTGGGGTCCCTGTGTCAGTTCTGGGGTCCCTGTGTCAGTTCTGGGGTCTCTGTGTCAGTTCTGGGGTCTCTGTGTCAGTTCTGGGGTCTCTGTGTCAGTTGTGGGGTCTCTGTGTCAGTTCTGGGGGTCTCTGTGTCAGTTCTGGGGTCTCTGTGTCAGTTCTGGGGTCCCTGTGTCAGTTCTGGGGTCCCTGTGTCAGTTCTGGGGGTCTCTGTGTCAGTTCTGGGGGTCTCTGTGTCAGTTCTGGGGGTCTCTCTGTGTCAGTTCTGGGGTCCCTGTGTCAGTTCTGGGGTCCTGTGTCAGTTCTGGGGTCCCTGTGTCAGTTCTGGGGGTCTCTGTGTCAGTTCTGGGGGTCTCTGTGTCAGTTCTGGGGTCTATGTGTCAGTTCTGGGGTCTCTGTGTCAGTTCTGGGGGTCCCTGTGTCAGTTCTGGGGTCTCTGTGTCAGTTCTGGGGTCCCTGTGTCAGTTCTGGGGGTCTCTGTGTCAGTTCTGGGGGTCCCTGTGTCAGTTCTGGGGTCTCTGTGTCAGTTCTGGGGGTCTCTGTGTCAGTTCTGGGGTCTCTGTGTCAGTTCTGGGGGTCTCTGTGTCAGTTCTGGGGTCTCTGTGTCAGTTCTGGGGTCCCTGTGTCAGTTCTGGGGGTCTCTGTGTCAGTTCTGGGGTCTCTGTGTCAGTTCTGGGGGTCTCTGTGTCAGTTCTGGGGTCTCTGTGTCAGTTCTGGGGGTCTCTGTGTCAGTTCTGGGGTCTCTGTGTCAGTTCTGGGGTCCCTGTGTCAGTTCTGGGGTCTCTGTGTCAGTTCTGGGGGTCTCTGTGTCAGTTCTGGGGTCTCTGTGTCAGTTCTGGGGGTCCCTGTGTCAGTTCTGGGGGTCACTGTGTCAGTTCTGGGGGTCCCTGTGTCAGTTCTGGGGGTCTCTGTGTCAGTTCTGGGGGTCCCTGTGTCAGTTCTGGGGTCTCTGTGTCAGTTCTGGGTCCCTGTGTCAGTTCTGGGGGTCCCTGTGTCAGTTCTGGGGGTCTCTGAGTCAGTTCTGGGGTCTCTGTGTCAGTTCTGGGGTCTCTGTGTCAGTTCTGGGGGTCTCTGTGTCAGTTCTGGGGTCTCTGTGTCAGTTCTGGGGTCTCTGTGTCAGTTCTGGGGGTCTCTGTGTCAGTTCTGGGGGTCTCTGTGTCAGTTCTGGGGGTCTCTGTGTCGGTTCTGGGGTCTCTGTGTCAGTTCTGGGAGTCTCTGTGTCAGTTCTGGGGGTCTCTGTGTCAGTCCTGGGGGTCTCTGTGTCAGTTCTGGGGGTCTCTCTGTGTCAGTTCTGGGGTCACTGTGTCAGTTCTGGGGGTCTCTGTGTCAGTTCTGGGGGTCTCTGTGTCAGTTCTGGGGGTCTCTGTGTCAGTTCTGGGGTGTCTGTGTCAGTTCTGGGGGTCTCTGTGTCAGTTCTGGGGTCTCTGTGTCAGTTCTGGGGGTCTCTGTGTCAGTTCTGGGGTCCCTGTGTCAGTTCTGGGGGTCTCTGTGTCAGTTCTGGGGACTCTGTGTCAGTTCTGGGGTCTCTGTGTCAGTTCTGGGGTCCCTGTGTCAGTTCTGGGGGTCTCTGTGTCAGTTCTGGGGTCTCTGTGTCAGTTCTGGGGGTCTCTGTGTCAGTTCTGGGGGTCTCTGTGTCAGTTCTGGGGTCTCTGTGTCAGTTCTGGGGGTCTCTGTGTCAGTTCTGGGGGTCTCTGTGTCAGTTCTGGGGTCTCTGTGTCAGTTCTGGGGGTCTCTGTGTCAGTTCTGGGGGGTCCCTGTGTCAGTTCTGGGGGTCCCTGTGTCAGTTCTGGGGTCTCTGTGTCAGTTCTGGGGTCTCTGTGTCAGTCTGGGGGTCTCTGTGTCAGTTCTGGGGTCTCTGTGTCAGTTCTGGGGTCTCTGTGTCAGTTCTGGGGGTCTCTGTGTCAGTTGTCGGGGTCCCTGTGTCAATTCTGGGGGTCTCTGTGTCAGTTCTGGGGTCTCGGTGTCAGTTCTGGGGTCTCTGTGTCAGTTCTGGGGTCTCTGTGTCAGTTCTGGGGGTCCCTGTGTCAGTTCTGGGGTCTCTGTGTCAGTTCTGGGGGTCTCTCTGTGTCAGTTCTGGGGTCTCTGTGTCAGTCCTGGGGTCCCTGTGTCAGTTCTGGGGTCTCTGTGTCAGTTGTCGGGGTCCCTGTGTCAATTCTGGGGGTCTCTGTGTCAGTTCTGGGGGTCTCTGTGTCAGTTCTGGGGTCTCTGTGTCAGTTCTGGGGGTCTCTGTGTCAGTTCTGGGGGGTCCCTGTGTCAGTTCTGGGGGTCCCTGTGTCAGTTCTGGGGTCTCTGTGTCAGTTCTGGGGTCTCTGTGTCAGTCTGGGGGTCTCTGTGTCAGTTCTGGGGTCTCTGTGTCAGTTCTGGGGTCTCTGTGTCAGTTCTGGGGGTCTCTGTGTCAGTTGTCGGGGTCCCTGTGTCAATTCTGGGGGTCTCTGTGTCAGTTCTGGGGTCTCGGTGTCAGTTCTGGGGTCACTGTGTCAGTTCTGGGGTCTCTGTGTCAGTTCTGGGGTCTCTGTGTCAGTTCTGGGGGTCCCTGTGTCAGTTCTGGGGTCTCTGTGTCAGTTCTGGGGGTCTCTCTGTGTCAGTTCTGGGGTCTCTGTGTCAGTCCTGGGGTCCCTGTGTCAGTTCTGGGGTCCCTGTGTCAGTTCTGGGGTCCCTGTGTCAGTTCTGGGGTCTCTGTGTCAGTTCTGGGGTCTCTGTGTCAGTTCTGGGGGTCTCTGTGTCAGTTCTGGGGTCTCTGTGTCAGTTCTGGGGGTCTCTGTGTCAGTTCGGGGGTCTCTGTGTCAGTTCTGGGGTCCCTGTGTCAGTTCTGGGGTCCCTGTGTCAGTTCTGGGGGTCTCTGTGTCAGTTCTGGGGGTCTCTGTGTCAGTTCTGGGGGTCTCTCTGTGTCAGTTCTGGGGTCCCTGTGTCAGTTCTGGGGTCCCTGTGTCAGTTCTGGGGGTCTCTGTGTCAGTTCTGGGGGTCCCTGTGTCAGTTCTGGGGTCTCTGTGTCAGTTCTGGGGTCCCTGTGTCAGTTCTGGGGGTCTCTGTGTCAGTTCTGGGGGTCCCTGTGTCAGTTCTGGGGTCTCTGTGTCAGTTCTGGGGGTCTCTGTGTCAGTTCTGGGGTCTCTGTGTCAGTTCTGGGGGTCTCTGTGTCAGTTCTGGGGTCTCTGTGTCAGTTCTGGGGTCCCTGTGTCAGTTCTGGGGGTCTCTGTGTCAGTTCTGGGGGTCTCTGTGTCAGTTCTGGGGGTCTCTGTGTCAGTTCTGGGGTCTCTGTGTCAGTTCTGGGGTCCCTGTGTCAGTTATGGGGTCTCTGTGTCAGTTCTGGGGGTCTCTGTGTCAGTTCTGGGGTCCCTGTGTCAGTTCTGGGGGTCCCTGTGTCAGTTCTGGGGGTCACTGTGTCAGTTCTGGGGGTCCCTGTGTCAGTTCTGGGGGTCTCTGTGTCAGTTCTGGGGGTCCCTTTGTCAGTTCTGGGGTCTCTGTGTTAGTTCTGGGGGTCCCTGTGTCGGTTCTGGGGGTCTCTGTGTCAGTTATGGGGTCTCTGTGTCAGTTCTGGGGTCCCTGTGTCAGTTCTGGGGGTCCCTGTGTCAGTTATGGGGGTCTCTGTGTCAGTTCTGGGGTCTCTGTGTCAGTTCTGGGGGTCTCTGTGTCAGTTCAGGGGTCCCTGTGTCAGTTCTGGGGGTCCCTGTGTCAGTTCTGGGGTCCCTGTGTCAGTTCTGGGGGTCTCTGTGTCAGTTCTGGGGTCTCTGTGTTAGTTCTGGGGTCTCTGTGTCAGTTCTGGGGTCCCTGTGTCAGTTCTGGGGGTCTCTGTGTCAGTTCTGGGGTCTCTGTGTCAGTTGTGTCAGTTCTGGGGGTCCCTGTGTCAGTTCCGGGGTCTCTGTGTCAGTTCTGGGGGTCTCTGTGTCAGTCCTGGGGGTCTCTGTGTCAGTTCTGGGGGTCCCTGTGTCAGTTCTGGGGTCTCTGTGTCAGTTCTGGGGGTCTCTGTGTCAGTTCTGGGGGTCTCTGTGTCAGTTCTGGGGGTCCCTGTGTCAGTTCTGGAGTCTCTGTGTCAGTTCTGGGGTGTCTGTGTCAGTTCTGGGGGTCTCTGTGTCAGTTCTGGGGGTCTCTGTGTCAGTTCTGGGGGTCCCTGTGTTCGTTCTGGGGGTCTCTGTGTCAGTTCCGGGGGTCACTGTGTCAGTTCTGGGGTCTCTGTGTCAGTTCTGGGGTCTCTGTATCAGTTCTTGTTAGAAAGGCGACCCCGGGGGAGGTAGAAGATGTCTGGCCGACCACCCCTAGGTCCACCCCTCCTTCGAGAAGTAGCCGAGCGTTACCGAGAGGCCTCCTGGGTGAGGGTCCTCTCCTAGGATCGTACAGCAGAGTAATCACAACACTACACACGGACACCACACAGGAGGTCAAATTCTTAAGCTTTTATAGATAATAACGGTCGCTGGTGCTTGGTAGAATATACAGGCAGATCGAGGGATCCGTAAAGTCTCGTAAAGGGGGGTAAGGTAGCGGGACAGTCTCAACCTGGGTGGAAGAAGGGATACCCTACGCACAGCTCCCAATCCTCGAGCAGGTCGGGCCGCGGCAGCGCCAGCAGGCTCTCAAGATGGTTTCAGCGAGGTAGGCCGCGGCAGCGCCAGCAGGCTCTCTAGAGGGTCTCAGCGAGGTAGGCCGCGGCAGCGCCAGCAGGCTCTCAAGATGGTCTCAGCGAGGTAGGCCGCGGCAGCGCCAGCAGGCTCTCAAGATGGTCTCAGCGAGGTAGGCCGCGGCAGCGCCAGCAGGCTCTCAAGATGGTCTCAGCGAGGTAGGCCGCGGCAGCGCCAGCAGGCTCCCAAGATGGCTTCGGGTTACAGGAAGGATGAGTTTGTCTGGTGTCGGCCGTGACAGCGTCAGCAGGGCTTCCAGTCCAGGATACAACTGGGGTCCTGCTCCGGGGCTGGCCCAGATATAGGGCTGGAGTCCTTTGATGTCCGGACCCTCGCACCTGGGGGCCGGAGGGGCCGGGATGATGGTGTCCAGACACCCAGCAGGGGGGTGGAGCCAGCGCCCAGGGAGGCCGGAGGCCATCGATACCAGGCGTCCGGGGACGGCTGGGGACCATCGAAACTCCCCTTTCCTCCGGGATCCGTCCAGTGGCCACTCGACCGCCTGGGTGGATCCTGGCGCCTTGATGTCGGGGCTTCGCTGGAGCCGGGGCTAGGGCAGAGGCCACGTACCCCGGACGTGGAGGTTCCAAGATGGCGTCGGGGAAGGCCTCGTGTTCGGGCGTGATGGGCCTGGGATGGAGCTAGGACTGACACAGAGCTAGTGTTGATCTGGGATGGTAACCGGACCGGCAAGGTTGGTCGTGCATGGTCGGGCTGGAGGGGCTGCCCGAGGCGGAGTGGAGGGCTGATGTCGTCTGGGGCCCGCCGCGCTGGAGAGGTAGGACCACGCCACGAGGCCGGGTCCAACAGTTCTGGGGGTCTCTGTATCAGTTCTGGGGGGCCCTGTGTCAGTTCTGGGGGTCTCTGTGTCAGTTCTGGGGTCTCTGTGTCAGTTCTGGGGGTCTCTCTGTGTCAGTTCTGGGGTCTCTGTGTCAGTTCTGGGGTCCCTGTGTCAGTTCTAGGGGTCTCTGTGTCAGTTCTGGGGGTCTCTCTGTGTCAGTTCTGGGGTCTCTGTGTCAGTTCTAGGGGTCTCTGTGTTAGTTCTGGGGTCTCGGTGTCAGTCCTGGGGGTCTCTGTGTCAGTTCTGGGGTCTCCGTGTCAGTTCTGGGGGTCTCTGTGTCAGTTCTGGGGGTCTCTGTGTCAGTTCTGGGGGTCCCTGTGTCAGTTCTAGGGGTCTCTGTGTTAGTTCTGGGGTCTCGGTGTCAGTCCTGGGGGTCTCTGTGTCAGTTCTGGGGTCTCCGTGTCAGTTCTGGGGTCTCCGTGTCAGTTCTGGGGGTCTCTATGTCAGTTCTAGGGGTCTCTGTGTCAGTTCTGGGGTCTCTGTGTCAGTTCTGGGGTCTCCGTGTCAGTTCTGGGGGTCTCTGTGTCAGTTCTGGGGGTCTCTGTGTCAGTTCTGGGGTCTCTGTGTCAGTTCTGGGGTCCCTGTGTCAGTTCTGGGGGTCTCTGTGTCCGTTCTGGGGTCCCCGTGTCAGTTCTGGGGTCTCTGTGTCAGTTCTGGGGTCCCTGTGTCAGTTCTGGGGGTCTCTGTGTTCGTTCTGGGGTCTCTGTGTCAGTTCTGGGGGTCCCTGTGTCAGTCCTGGGGGTCTCTGTGTCAGTTCTGGGGTCCCTGTGTCAGTTCTGGGGTCTCAGTGTCAGTTCTGGGGGTCTCTCTGTGTCAGTTCTGGGGTCACTGTGTCAGTTCTGGGGGTCTCTGTGTCAGTTCTGGGGTCCCTGTGTCAGTTCTGGGGTCTCTGTGTCAGTTCTGGGGGTCTCTCTGTGTCAGTTCTGGGGTCACTGTGTCAGTTCTGGGGGTCTCTGTGTCAGTTCTGTGGTCTCTGTGTCAGTTCTGGGGGTCTCTGAGTCAGTTCTGGGGTCTCTGTGTCAGTTCTGGGGGTCTCTGTGTCAGTTCTGGGGTCTCTGTGTCAGTTCTGGGGGTCTCTGTGTTTGTTCTGGGGTCTCTGTGTCAGTTCTGGGGGTCTCTGTGTCAGTTCTGGGGGTCTCTGTGTCAGTTCTGGGGTCTGTGTCAGTTCTGGGGTCTCTGTGTCAGTTCTGGGGTCCCTGTGTCAGTTCCGGGGTCCCTGTGTCAGTCCTGGGCGTCTCTGTGTCAGTTCTGGGGTCCCTGTGTCAGTTCCGGGGTCCCTGTGTCAGTCCTGGGGGTCTCTGTGTCAGTTCTGGGGTCTCTGTGTCAGTTCTGGGGTCTCTGTGTCAGTTCTGGGGGTCTCTGTGTCAGTTCTGGGGTCTCTGTGTCAGTTCTGGGGTCTCTGTGTCAGTTCTGGGGGTCTCCGTGTCAGTTCTGGGGGTCTCTCTGTGTCAGTTCTGGGGTCCCTGTGTCAGTTCTGGGGTCTCTGTGTCAGTTCTGGGGTCCCTGTGTCAGTTCTGGGGTCTCTGTGTCAGTTCTGGGGGTCTCTGTGTCAGTTCTGGGGGTCTCTCTGTGTCAGTTCTGGGGTCTCTGTGTCAGTTCTGGGGGTCCCTGTGTCAGTTCTGGGGTCCCTGTGTCAGTTCTGGGGTCCCTGTGTCAGTTCTGGGGTCTCTGTGTCAGTTCTGGGGGTCTCTGTGTCAGTTCTGGGGTCTCTGTGTCAGTTCTGGGGGTCTCTGTGTCAGTTCTGGGGTCCCTGTGTCAGTTCTGGGGCCTCTGTGTCAGTTCTGGGGGTCTCTGTGTCAGTTCTGGGGGTCTCTCTGTGTCAGTTCTGGGGTCTCTGTGTCAGTTCTGGGGGTCCCTGTATCAGTTCTGGGGTCTCTGTGTCAGTTCTGGGGTCCCTGTGTCAGTTCTGGGGTCTCTGTGTCAGTTCTGGGGGTCTCTGTGTCAGTTCTGGGGTCTCTGTGTCAGTTCTGGGGGTCCCTGTGTCAGTTCTGGGGTCTCTGTGTCAGTTCTGGGGTCTCTGTGTCAGTTCTGGGGTCTCTGTGTCAGTTCTGGGGTCTCTGTGTCAGTTCTGGGGGTCTCTGTGTCAGTTCTGGGGGTCCGTCTGTCAGTTCTGGGGGTCTCTGTGTCAGTTCTGGGGGTCTCTGTGTCAGTTCTGGGGGTCCCTGTGTCAGTTCTGGGGTCTCTGTGTCAGTTCTGGGGTCTCTGTGTCAGTTCTGGGGGTCTCTGTGTTCGTTCTGGGGTCTCTGTGTCAGTTCTGGGGGCCCCTGTGTCAGTCCTGGAGGTCTCTGTGTCAGTTCTGGGGTCCCTGTGTCAGTTCTGGGGTCTCTGTGTCAGTTCTGGGGTCTCCGTGTCAGTTCTGGGGGTCTCTGTGTCAGTTCTGGGGTCCCTGTGTCAGTTCTGGGGTCTCTGTGTCAGTTCTGGGGTCTCCGTGTCAGTTCTGGGGGTCTCTGTGTCAGTTCTGGGGGTCCCTGTGTCAGTTCTGGGGTCCCTGTGTCAGTTCTGGGGGCCCCTGTGTCAGTCCTGGAGGTCTCTGTGTCAGTTCTGGGGTCCCTGTGTCAGTTCTGGGGTCTCTGTGTCAGTTCTGGGGTCTCCGTGTCAGTTCTGGGGTCTCTGTGTCAGTCCTGGGGTCCCTGTGTCAGTTCTGGGGTCCCTGTGTCAGTTCTGGGGTCTCTGTGTCAGTTCTGGGGTCTCTGTGTCAGTTCTGGGGGTCTCTGTGTCAGTTCTGGGGTCTCTGTGTCAGTTCTGGGGGTCTCTGTGTCAGTTCTGGGGTCTCTGTGTCAGTTCTGGGGTCCCTGTGTCAGTTCTGGGGTCCCTGTGTCAGTTCTGGGGGTCTCTGTGTCAGTTCTGGGGGTCTCTCTGTGTCAGTTCTGGGGTCCCTGTGTCAGTTCTGGGGTCCCTGTGTCAGTTCTGGGGTCCCTGTGTCAGTTCTGGGGGTCTCTGTGTCAGTTCTGGGGGTCTCTGTGTCAGTTCTGGGGTCTCTGTGTCAGTTCTGGGGTCTCTGTGTCAGTTCTGGGGGTCCCTGTGTCAGTTCTGGGGTCTCTGTGTCAGTTCTGGGGTCCCTGTGTCAGTTCTGGGGGTCTCTGTGTCAGTTCTGGGGGTCCCTGTGTCAGTTCTGGGGTCTCTGTGTCAGTTCTGGGGGTCTCTGTGTCAGTTCTGGGGTCTCTGTGTCAGTTCTGGGGGTCTCTGTGTCAGTTCTGGGGTCTCTGTGTCAGTTCTGGGGTCCCTGTGTCAGTTCTGGGGGTCTCTGTGTCAGTTCTGGGGTCTCTGTGTCAGTTCTGGGGGTCTCTGTGTCAGTTCTGGGGTCTCTGTGTCAGTTCTGGGGGTCTCTGTGTCAGTTCTGGGGTCTCTGTGTCAGTTCTGGGGTCCCTGTGTCAGTTCTGGGGTCTCTGTGTCAGTTCTGGGGGTCTCTGTGTCAGTTCTGGGGTCTCTGTGTCAGTTCTGGGGGTCCCTGTGTCAGTTCTGGGGGTCTCTGTGTCAGTTCTGGGGGTCCGTGTGTCAGTTCTGGGGGTCTCTGTGTCAGTTCTGGGGGTCTCTGTGTCAGTTCTGGGGGTCCCTGTGTCAGTTCTGGGGTCTCTGTGTCAGTTCTGGGGTCTCTGTGTCAGTTCTGGGGGTCTCTGTGTTCGTTCTGGGGTCTCTGTGTCAGTTCTGGGGGCCCCTGTGTCAGTCCTGGAGGTCTCTGTGTCAGTTCTGGGGTCCCTGTGTCAGTTCTGGGGTCTCTGTGTCAGTTCTGGGGTCTCCGTGTCAGTTCTGGGGGTCTCTGTGTCAGTTCTGGGGGTCTCTCTGTGTCAGTTCTGGGGTCTCTGTGTCAGTCCTGGGGTCCCTGTGTCAGTTCTGGGGTCCCTGTGTCAGTTCTGGGGTCTCTGTGTCAGTTCTGGGGTCTCTGTGTCAGTTCTGGGGTCTCTGTGTCAGTTGTGGGGTCTCTGTGTCAGTTCTGGGGGTCTCTGTGTCAGTTCTGGGGTCTCTGTGTCAGTTCTGGGGTCCCTGTGTCAGTTCTGGGGTCCCTGTGTCAGTTCTGGGGGTCTCTGTGTCAGTTCTGGGGGTCTCTGTGTCAGTTCTGGGGGTCTCTCTGTGTCAGTTCTGGGGTCCCTGTGTCAGTTCTGGGGTCCTGTGTCAGTTCTGGGGTCCCTGTGTCAGTTCTGGGGGTCTCTGTGTCAGTTCTGGGGGTCTCTGTGTCAGTTCTGGGGTCTATGTGTCAGTTCTGGGGTCTCTGTGTCAGTTCTGGGGGTCCCTGTGTCAGTTCTGGGGTCTCTGTGTCAGTTCTGGGGTCCCTGTGTCAGTTCTGGGGGTCTCTGTGTCAGTTCTGGGGGTCCCTGTGTCAGTTCTGGGGTCTCTGTGTCAGTTCTGGGGGTCTCTGTGTCAGTTCTGGGGTCTCTGTGTCAGTTCTGGGGGTCTCTGTGTCAGTTCTGGGGTCTCTGTGTCAGTTCTGGGGTCCCTGTGTCAGTTCTGGGGGTCTCTGTGTCAGTTCTGGGGTCTCTGTGTCAGTTCTGGGGGTCTCTGTGTCAGTTCTGGGGTCTCTGTGTCAGTTCTGGGGGTCTCTGTGTCAGTTCTGGGGTCTCTGTGTCAGTTCTGGGGTCCCTGTGTCAGTTCTGGGGTCTCTGTGTCAGTTCTGGGGGTCTCTGTGTCAGTTCTGGGGTCTCTGTGTCAGTTCTGGGGGTCCCTGTGTCAGTTCTGGGGGTCACTGTGTCAGTTCTGGGGGTCCCTGTGTCAGTTCTGGGGGTCTCTGTGTCAGTTCTGGGGGTCCCTGTGTCAGTTCTGGGGTCTCTGTGTCAGTTCTGGGTCCCTGTGTCAGTTCTGGGGGTCCCTGTGTCAGTTCTGGGGGTCTCTGAGTCAGTTCTGGGGTCTCTGTGTCAGTTCTGGGGTCTCTGTGTCAGTTCTGGGGGTCTCTGTGTCAGTTCTGGGGTCTCTGTGTCAGTTCTGGGGTCTCTGTGTCAGTTCTGGGGGTCTCTGTGTCAGTTCTGGGGGTCTCTGTGTCAGTTCTGGGGGTCTCTGTGTCGGTTCTGGGGTCTCTGTGTCAGTTCTGGGAGTCTCTGTGTCAGTTCTGGGGGTCTCTGTGTCAGTCCTGGGGGTCTCTGTGTCAGTTCTGGGGGTCTCTCTGTGTCAGTTCTGGGGTCACTGTGTCAGTTCTGGGGGTCTCTGTGTCAGTTCTGGGGGTCTCTGTGTCAGTTCTGGGGGTCTCTGTGTCAGTTCTGGGGTGTCTGTGTCAGTTCTGGGGGTCTCTGTGTCAGTTCTGGGGTCTCTGTGTCAGTTCTGGGGGTCTCTGTGTCAGTTCTGGGGTCCCTGTGTCAGTTCTGGGGGTCTCTGTGTCAGTTCTGGGGACTCTGTGTCAGTTCTGGGGTCTCTGTGTCAGTTCTGGGGTCCCTGTGTCAGTTCTGGGGGTCTCTGTGTCAGTTCTGGGGTCTCTGTGTCAGTTCTGGGGGTCTCTGTGTCAGTTCTGGGGGTCTCTGTGTCAGTTCTGGGGTCTCTGTGTCAGTTCTGGGGGTCTCTGTGTCAGTTCTGGGGGTCTCTGTGTCAGTTCTGGGGTCTCTGTGTCAGTTCTGGGGGTCTCTGTGTCAGTTCTGGGGGGTCCCTGTGTCAGTTCTGGGGGTCCCTGTGTCAGTTCTGGGGTCTCTGTGTCAGTTCTGGGGTCTCTGTGTCAGTCTGGGGGTCTCTGTGTCAGTTCTGGGGTCTCTGTGTCAGTTCTGGGGTCTCTGTGTCAGTTCTGGGGGTCTCTGTGTCAGTTGTCGGGGTCCCTGTGTCAATTCTGGGGGTCTCTGTGTCAGTTCTGGGGTCTCGGTGTCAGTTCTGGGGTCACTGTGTCAGTTCTGGGGTCTCTGTGTCAGTTCTGGGGTCTCTGTGTCAGTTCTGGGGGTCCCTGTGTCAGTTCTGGGGTCTCTGTGTCAGTTCTGGGGGTCTCTCTGTGTCAGTTCTGGGGTCTCTGTGTCAGTCCTGGGGTCCCTGTGTCAGTTCTGGGGTCTCTGTGTCAGTTGTCGGGGTCCCTGTGTCAATTCTGGGGGTCTCTGTGTCAGTTCTGGGGGTCTCTGTGTCAGTTCTGGGGTCTCTGTGTCAGTTCTGGGGGTCTCTGTGTCAGTTCTGGGGGGTCCCTGTGTCAGTTCTGGGGGTCCCTGTGTCAGTTCTGGGGTCTCTGTGTCAGTTCTGGGGTCTCTGTGTCAGTCTGGGGGTCTCTGTGTCAGTTCTGGGGTCTCTGTGTCAGTTCTGGGGTCTCTGTGTCAGTTCTGGGGGTCTCTGTGTCAGTTGTCGGGGTCCCTGTGTCAATTCTGGGGGTCTCTGTGTCAGTTCTGGGGTCTCGGTGTCAGTTCTGGGGTCACTGTGTCAGTTCTGGGGTCTCTGTGTCAGTTCTGGGGTCTCTGTGTCAGTTCTGGGGGTCCCTGTGTCAGTTCTGGGGTCTCTGTGTCAGTTCTGGGGGTCTCTCTGTGTCAGTTCTGGGGTCTCTGTGTCAGTCCTGGGGTCCCTGTGTCAGTTCTGGGGTCCCTGTGTCAGTTCTGGGGTCCCTGTGTCAGTTCTGGGGTCTCTGTGTCAGTTCTGGGGTCTCTGTGTCAGTTCTGGGGGTCTCTGTGTCAGTTCTGGGGTCTCTGTGTCAGTTCTGGGGGTCTCTGTGTCAGTTCGGGGGTCTCTGTGTCAGTTCTGGGGTCCCTGTGTCAGTTCTGGGGTCCCTGTGTCAGTTCTGGGGGTCTCTGTGTCAGTTCTGGGGGTCTCTGTGTCAGTTCTGGGGGTCTCTCTGTGTCAGTTCTGGGGTCCCTGTGTCAGTTCTGGGGTCCCTGTGTCAGTTCTGGGGGTCTCTGTGTCAGTTCTGGGGGTCCCTGTGTCAGTTCTGGGGTCTCTGTGTCAGTTCTGGGGTCCCTGTGTCAGTTCTGGGGGTCTCTGTGTCAGTTCTGGGGGTCCCTGTGTCAGTTCTGGGGTCTCTGTGTCAGTTCTGGGGGTCTCTGTGTCAGTTCTGGGGTCTCTGTGTCAGTTCTGGGGGTCTCTGTGTCAGTTCTGGGGTCTCTGTGTCAGTTCTGGGGTCCCTGTGTCAGTTCTGGGGGTCTCTGTGTCAGTTCTGGGGGTCTCTGTGTCAGTTCTGGGGGTCTCTGTGTCAGTTCTGGGGTCTCTGTGTCAGTTCTGGGGTCCCTGTGTCAGTTATGGGGTCTCTGTGTCAGTTCTGGGGGTCTCTGTGTCAGTTCTGGGGTCCCTGTGTCAGTTCTGGGGGTCCCTGTGTCAGTTCTGGGGGTCACTGTGTCAGTTCTGGGGGTCCCTGTGTCAGTTCTGGGGGTCTCTGTGTCAGTTCTGGGGGTCCCTTTGTCAGTTCTGGGGTCTCTGTGTTAGTTCTGGGGGTCCCTGTGTCGGTTCTGGGGGTCTCTGTGTCAGTTATGGGGTCTCTGTGTCAGTTCTGGGGTCCCTGTGTCAGTTCTGGGGGTCCCTGTGTCAGTTATGGGGGTCTCTGTGTCAGTTCTGGGGTCTCTGTGTCAGTTCTGGGGGTCTCTGTGTCAGTTCAGGGGTCCCTGTGTCAGTTCTGGGGGTCCCTGTGTCAGTTCTGGGGTCCCTGTGTCAGTTCTGGGGGTCTCTGTGTCAGTTCTGGGGTCTCTGTGTTAGTTCTGGGGTCTCTGTGTCAGTTCTGGGGTCCCTGTGTCAGTTCTGGGGGTCTCTGTGTCAGTTCTGGGGTCTCTGTGTCAGTTGTGTCAGTTCTGGGGGTCCCTGTGTCAGTTCCGGGGTCTCTGTGTCAGTTCTGGGGTCTCTGTGTCAGTTCTGGAGTCTCTGTGTCAGTTGTGTCAGTTCTGGGGGTCCCTGTGTCAGTTCCGGGGTCTCTGTGTCAGTTCTGGGGTCTCTGTGTTAGTTCTGGGGTCTCTGTGTCAGTTCTGGGGTCCCTGTGTCAGTTCTGGGGGTCTCTGTGTCAGTTCTGGGGTCTCTGTGTCAGTTGTGTCAGTTCTGGGGGTCCCTGTGTCAGTTCCGGGGTCTCTGTGTCAGTTCTGGGGTCTCTGTGTCAGTTCTGGGGTCTCTCTGTGTCAGTTCTGGGGTCCCTGTGTCAGTTATGGGGGTCTCTGTGTCAGTTCTGGGGTCCCTGTGTCAGTTCTGGGGTCTCTGTGTCAGTTGTCGGGGTCCCTGTGTCAGTTCTGGGGTCTCTGTGTCAGTTCTGGGGTCTCTGTGTCAGTTCTGGGGTCCCTGTGTCAGTTCTGGGGTCTCTGTGTCAGTTCTGGGGGTCTCTGTGTCAGTTCTGGGGTCTCTGTGTCAGTTCTGGGGGTCTCTGTGTCAGTTCTGGGGTCCCTGTGTCAGTTCTGGGGTCTCTGTGTCAGTTCTGGGGGTCCCTGTGTCAGTTCTGGGGGTCTCTGTGTCAGTTCTGGGGTCTCTGTGTCAGTTCTGGGGGTCCCTGTGTCAGTCCTGGGGTCTCTGTGTCAGTTCTGGGGTCTTTGTGTCCGTTCTGGGGTCTCTGTGTCGGTTCTGGGGGTCCCTGTGTCAGTTCTGGGGGTCCCTGTGTCAGTTCTGGGGGTCTCTGTGTCAGTTCTGGGGTCTCTGTGTCAGTTCTGGGGTCTCTGCGTCAGTTCTGGGGGGTCCCTGTGTCAGTTCTGGGGTCTCTGTGTCAGTTCTGGGGTCCCTGTGTCAGTTCTGGGGGTCTCTGTGTCAGTTCTGGGGGTCCCTGTGTCACTTCTTGGGGTCCCTGTGTCAGTCCTGGGGGTCCCTGTGTCAGTTCTGGGGTCTCTGTGTCAGTTCTGGGGGTCTCTCTGTCAGTTCTGGGGGGTCCCTGTGTTAGTTCTGGGGTCTCTGTGTCAGTTCTGGGGGTCTCTGTGTCAGTTCTGGGGGTCTCTGTGTCAGTTCTGGGGGTCCCTGTGTCACTTCTTGGGGTCCCTGTGTCAGTCCTGGGGGTCCCTGTGTCAGTTCTGGGGTCTCTGTGTCAGTTCTGGGGGTCTCTGTGTCAGTTCTGGGGTCTCTGTGTCAGTTCTGGGGGTCCCTGTGTCAGTTCTGGGGTCTTTGTGTCAGTTCTGGGGGTCTCTGTGTCCGTTCTGGGGTCCCTGTGTCAGTTCTGGGGTCTCTGTGTCAGTTCTGGGGTCTCTGTGTCAGTTTTGGGGGTCCCTGTGTCAGTTCTGGGGTCTCTGTGTCAGTTCTGGGGTCCCTGTGTCAGTTCTGGGGTCCCTGTGTCAGTTCTGGGGGTCTCTGTGTCAGTTCTGGGGTCTCTGTGTCAGTTCTGGGGTCTCTGTGTCAGTTCTGGGGGTCCCTGTGTCAGTTCTGGGGGTCTCTGTGTCAGTTCTGGGGTCTCTGTGTCAGTTCTGGGGTCTCTGAGTCAGTTCTGGGGTCCCTGTGTCAGTTCTAGGGGTCTCTGTGTCAGTTCTAGGGGTCTCTGTGTCAGTTATGGGGTCCCTGTGTCAGTTCTGGGGGTCTCTGTGTCAGTTCTGGGGGTCTCTGTGTCAATTCTGGGGTCTCTGTGTCAGTTCTGGGGTCCCTGTGTCAGTTCTGGGGTCTCTGTGTCAGTTCTGGGGGTCCCTGTGTCAGTTCCGGGGTCTCTGTGTCAGTTCTGGGGTCCCTGTGTCAGTTCTGGGGGTCTCTCTGTCAGTTCTGGGGTCTCTCTCTGTGTCAGTTCTGGGGTCCCTGTGTCAGTTCTGGGGTCTCTGTGTCAGTTCTGAGGGTCTCTGTGTCAGTTCTGGGGGTCTCTGTGTCAGTTCTGGGGTCCCTGTGTCAGTTCTGGGGGTCTCTGTGTCAGTTCTGGGGGTGTCTGTGTCAATTCTGGGGGTCTCTGTGTCAGTTCTGGGGTCTCTGTGTCAGTTCGGGGGTCCCTGTGTCAGTTCTGGGGTCTCTGTGTCGGTTCTGGGGTCTCTGTGTCAGTTCTGGGGGTCTCTGTGTCAGTTCTGGGGTCCCTGTGTCAGTTCTGGGGGTCTCTGTGTCAGTTCTGGGGGTCCCTGTGTCAGTTCTGGGGGTCTCTGTGTCAGTTCTGGGGGTCCCTGTGTCAGTTCTGGGGTCTCTGTGTCAGTTCTGGGGGTCTCTGTGTCAGTTCTGGGGTCTCTGTGTCAGTTCTGGGGGTCCCTGTGTCAGTTCTGGGGGTCTCTGTGTCAGTTCTGGGGTCCCTGTGTTAGTTCTGGGGGTCCCTGTGTTAGTTCTGGGGTCTCTGTGTCAGTTCTGGGGGTCTCTGTGTCAGTTCTGGGGTCTCTGTGTCAGTTCTGGGGTCTCTGTGTCAGTTCTGGGGGTCTCTGTGTCAGTTCTGGGGGTCTCTGTGTCAGTTCTGGGGTCCCTGTGTCAGTTCTGGGGGTCTCTGTGTCAGTTCTGGGGGTGTCTGTGTCAGTTCTGGGGGTCTCTGTGTCAGTTCTGGGGTCTCTGTGTCAGTTCTGGGGTCCCTGTGTCAGTTCTGGGGTCTCTGTGTCAGTTCTGGGGGTCCCTGTGTCAGTTCTGGGGTCTCTGTGTCAGTTCTGGGGGTCCCTGTGTCAGTTCTGGGGTCTCTGTGTCAGTTCTGGGGGGTCTCTGTGTCAGTTCTGGGGGTCCCTGTGTCAGTTCTGGGGTCTCTGTGTCAGTTCTGGGGGTCTCTGTGTCAGTTCTGGGGTCTGTGTCAGTTCTGGGGTCTCTGTGTCTGTTCTGGGGTCTCTGTGTCAGTTCTGGGGGTCTCTGTGTCAGTTCTGGGGTCTCTGTGTCAGTTCTGGGGGTCCCTGTGTCAGTTCTGGGGTCTCTGTGTCAGTTCTGGGGGTCTCTGTGTCAGTTCTGGGGGTCCCTGTGTCAGTTATGGGGTCTCTGTGTCAGTTCTGGGGTCCCTGTGTCAGTTCTGGGGTCTCTGTGTCAGTTCTGGGGGTCCCTGTGTCAGTTCTGGGGTCTCTGTGTCAGTTCTAGGGGTCTCTGTGTCAGTTCTGGGGTCCCTGTGTCAGTTCTGGGGGTCTCTGTGTCAGTTCTGGGGTCTCTGTGTCAGTTCTGGGGTCTCTGTGTCAGTTCTGGGGTCTCTGTGTCAGTCCTGGGGGTCTCTGTGTCAGTTCTGGGGTCTCTGTGTCAGTTCTGGGGTCTCTGTGTCAGTTCTGGGGGTCTCTGTGTCAGTTCTGCGGGTCCCTGTGTCAGTTCTGGGGTCTCTGTGTCAGTTCTGGGGTCTCTGTGTCAGTTCTGGGGGTCCCTGTGTCAGTTCTGGGGTCTCTGTGTCAGTTCTGGGGGTCCCTGTGTCAGTTCTGGGGTCTCTGTGTCAGTTCTGGGGGTCCCTGTGTCAGTTCTGGGGTCCCTGTGTCAGTTCTGGGGGTCTCTGTGTCAGTTCTGGGGTCTCTGTGTCAGTTCTGGGGTCTCTGTGTCAGTTCTGGGGGTCTCTGTGTCAGTTCTGGGGTCTCTGTGTCTCTGTGTCAGTTCTGGGGGTCTCTGTGTCAGTTCTGGGGTCTCTGTGTCAGTTCTGGGGGTCCCTGTGTCAGTTCCGGGGTCTCTGTGTCAGTTCTGGGGGTCCCTGTGTCAGTTCTGGGGGTCCCTGTGTCAGTTCTGGGGTCTCTGTGTCAGTTCTGGGGGTCTCTGTGTCAGTTCTGGGGTCTGTGTCAGTTCTGGGGTCTCTGTGTCTGTTCTGGGGTCTCTGTGTCAGTTCTGGGGGTCTCTGTGTCAGTTCTGGGGTCTCTGTGTCAGTTCTGGGGGTCCCTGTGTCAGTTCTGGGGTCTCTGTGTCAGTTCTGGGGGTCTCTGTGTCAGTTCTGGGGGTCCCTGTGTCAGTTCTGGGGTCTCTGTGTCAGTTCTGGGGTCCCTGTGTCAGTTCTGGGGTCTCTGTGTCAGTTCTGGGGGTCCCTGTGTCAGTTCTGGGGTCTCTGTGTCAGTTCTAGGGGTCTCTGTGTCAGTTCTGGGGTCCCTGTGTCAGTTCTGGGGGTCTCTGTGTCAGTTCTGGGGTCTCTGTGTCAGTTCTGGGGGTCTCTGTGTCAGTTCTGGGGTCTCTGTGTCAGTTCTGGGGTCTCTGTGTCAGTTCTGCGGGTCCCTGTGTCAGTTCTGGGGTCTCTGTGTCAGTTCTGGGGTCTCTGTGTCAGTTCTGGGGGTCCCTGTGTCAGTTCTGGGGTCTCTGTGTCAGTTCTGGGGGTCCCTGTGTCAGTTCTGGGGTCTCTGTGTCAGTTCTGGGGGTCCCTGTGTCAGTTCTGGGGTCCCTGTGTCAGTTCTGGGGGTCTCTGTGTCAGTTCTGGGGTCTCTGTGTCAGTTCTGGGGTCTCTGTGTCAGTTCTGGGGGTCCCTCTGTCAGTTATGGGGGTCTCTGTGTCAGTTCTGGGGTCTCTGTGTCTCTGTGTCAGTTCTGGGGGTCTCTGTGTCAGTTCTGGGGTCTCTGTGTCAGTTCTGGGGGTCCATGTGTCAGTTCTGGGGTCTCTGTGTCAGTTCTGGGGGTCCCTGTGTCAGTTCTGGGGGTCTCTGTGTCAGTTCTGGGGTCTCTGTGTCAGTTCTGGGGTCTCTGTGTCAGTTCTGGGGTCCCTGTGTCAGTTCTGGGGTCTCTGTGTCCCTGTGTCAGTTCTGGGGTCTCTGTTGTGTCAGTTCTGGGGTCTCTGTGTCAGTTCTGGGGGTCCCTGTGTCAGTTCTGGGGGTCCCTGTGTCAGTTCTGGGGTCCCTGTGTCAGTTCTGGGGGTCTCTGTGTCAGTTCTGGGGGTCCCTGTGTCAGTTCTGGGGGTCCCTGTGTCAGTTCTGGGGTCCCTGTGTCAGTTCTGGGGGTCTCTGTGTCAGTTCTGGGGTCTCTGTGTCAGTTCTGGGGTCTCTGTGTCAGTTCTGGGGGTCCCTCTGTCAGTTCTGGGGGTCTCTGTGTCAGTTCTGGGGTCTCTGTGTCTCTGTGTCAGTTCTGGGGGTCTCTGTGTCAGTTCTGGGGTCTCTGTGTCAGTTCTGGGGGTCCCTGTGTCAGTTCTGGGGTCTCTGTGTCAGTTCTGGGGGTCCCTGTGTCAGTTCTGGGGGTCCCTGTGTCAGTTCTGGGGTCTCTGTGTCAGTTCTGGGGGTCTCTGTGTCAGTTCTGGGGTCTGTGTCAGTTCTGGGGTCTCTGTGTCTGTTCTGGGGTCTCTGTGTCAGTTCTGGGGGTCTCTGTGTCAGTTCTGGGGTCTCTGTGTCAGTTCTGGGGGTCCCTGTGTCAGTTCTGGGGTCTCTGTGTCAGTTCTGGGGGTCTCTGTGTCAGTTCTGGGGGTCCCTGTGTCAGTTCTGGGGTCTCTGTGTCAGTTCTGGGGTCCCTGTGTCAGTTCTGGGGTCTCTGTGTCAGTTCTGGGGGTCCCTGTGTCGGTTCTGGGGTCTCTGTGTCGGTTCTAGGTGTCTCTGTGTCAGTTCTGGGGTCCCTGTGTCAGTTCTGGGGGTCTCTGTGTCAGTTCTGGGGTCTCTGTGTCAGTTCTGGGGTCTCTGTGTCAGTTCTGGGGTCCCTGTGTCAGTTCTGGGGTCCCTGTGTCAGTTCTGGGGGTCTCTGTGTCAGTTCTGGGGGTCTCTCTGTGTCAGTTCTGGGGTCCCTGTGTCAGTTCTGGGGTCCCTGTGTCAGTTCTGGGGTCCCTGTGTCAGTTCTGGGGGTCTCTGTGTCAGTTCTGGGGGTCTCTGTGTCAGTTCTGGGGTCTCTGTGTCAGTTCTGGGGTCTCTGTGTCAGTTCTGGGGGTCCCTGTGTCAGTTCTGGGGTCTCTGTGTCAGTTCTGGGGTCCCTGTGTCAGTTCTGGGGGTCTCTGTGTCAGTTCTGGGGGTCCCTGTGTCAGTTCTGGGGTCTCTGTGTCAGTTCTGGGGGTCTCTGTGTCAGTTCTGGGGTCTCTGTGTCAGTTCTGGGGGTCTCTGTGTCAGTTCTGGGGTCTCTGTGTCAGTTCTGGGGTCCCTGTGTCAGTTCTGGGGGTCTCTGTGTCAGTTCTGGGGTCTCTGTGTCAGTTCTGGGGGTCTCTGTGTCAGTTCTGGGGTCTCTGTGTCAGTTCTGGGGGTCTCTGTGTCAGTTCTGGGGTCTCTGTGTCAGTTCTGGGGTCCCTGTGTCAGTTCTGGGGTCTCTGTGTCAGTTCTGGGGGTCTCTGTGTCAGTTCTGGGGTCTCTGTGTCAGTTCTGGGGGTCCCTGTGTCAGTTCTGGGGGTCTCTGTGTCAGTTCTGGGGGTCCGTGTGTCAGTTCTGGGGGTCTCTGTGTCAGTTCTGGGGGTCTCTGTGTCAGTTCTGGGGGTCCCTGTGTCAGTTCTGGGGTCTCTGTGTCAGTTCTGGGGTCTCTGTGTCAGTTCTGGGGGTCTCTGTGTTCGTTCTGGGGTCTCTGTGTCAGTTCTGGGGGCCCCTGTGTCAGTCCTGGAGGTCTCTGTGTCAGTTCTGGGGTCCCTGTGTCAGTTCTGGGGTCTCTGTGTCAGTTCTGGGGTCTCCGTGTCAGTTCTGGGGGTCTCTGTGTCAGTTCTGGGGGTCTCTCTGTGTCAGTTCTGGGGTCTCTGTGTCAGTCCTGGGGTCCCTGTGTCAGTTCTGGGGTCCCTGTGTCAGTTCTGGGGTCTCTGTGTCAGTTCTGGGGTCTCTGTGTCAGTTCTGGGGTCTCTGTGTCAGTTCTGGGGTCTCTGTGTCAGTTCTGGGGGTCTCTGTGTCAGTTCTGGGGTCTCTGTGTCAGTTCTGGGGTCCCTGTGTCAGTTCTGGGGTCCCTGTGTCAGTTCTGGGGGTCTCTGTGTCAGTTCTGGGGGTCTCTGTGTCAGTTCTGGGGGTCTCTCTGTGTCAGTTCTGGGGTCCCTGTGTCAGTTCTGGGGTCCTGTGTCAGTTCTGGGGTCCCTGTGTCAGTTCTGGGGGTCTCTGTGTCAGTTCTGGGGGTCTCTGTGTCAGTTCTGGGGTCTATGTGTCAGTTCTGGGGTCTCTGTGTCAGTTCTGGGGGTCCCTGTGTCAGTTCTGGGGTCTCTGTGTCAGTTCTGGGGTCCCTGTGTCAGTTCTGGGGGTCTCTGTGTCAGTTCTGGGGGTCCCTGTGTCAGTTCTGGGGTCTCTGTGTCAGTTCTGGGGGTCTCTGTGTCAGTTCTGGGGTCTCTGTGTCAGTTCTGGGGGTCTCTGTGTCAGTTCTGGGGTCTCTGTGTCAGTTCTGGGGTCCCTGTGTCAGTTCTGGGGGTCTCTGTGTCAGTTCTGGGGTCTCTGTGTCAGTTCTGGGGGTCTCTGTGTCAGTTCTGGGGTCTCTGTGTCAGTTCTGGGGGTCTCTGTGTCAGTTCTGGGGTCTCTGTGTCAGTTCTGGGGTCCCTGTGTCAGTTCTGGGGTCTCTGTGTCAGTTCTGGGGGTCTCTGTGTCAGTTCTGGGGTCTCTGTGTCAGTTCTGGGGGTCCCTGTGTCAGTTCTGGGGGTCACTGTGTCAGTTCTGGGGGTCCCTGTGTCAGTTCTGGGGGTCTCTGTGTCAGTTCTGGGGGTCCCTGTGTCAGTTCTGGGGTCTCTGTGTCAGTTCTGGGTCCCTGTGTCAGTTCTGGGGGTCCCTGTGTCAGTTCTGGGGGTCTCTGAGTCAGTTCTGGGGTCTCTGTGTCAGTTCTGGGGTCTCTGTGTCAGTTCTGGGGGTCTCTGTGTCAGTTCTGGGGTCTCTGTGTCAGTTCTGGGGTCTCTGTGTCAGTTCTGGGGGTCTCTGTGTCAGTTCTGGGGGTCTCTGTGTCAGTTCTGGGGGTCTCTGTGTCGGTTCTGGGGTCTCTGTGTCAGTTCTGGGAGTCTCTGTGTCAGTTCTGGGGGTCTCTGTGTCAGTCCTGGGGGTCTCTGTGTCAGTTCTGGGGGTCTCTCTGTGTCAGTTCTGGGGTCACTGTGTCAGTTCTGGGGGTCTCTGTGTCAGTTCTGGGGGTCTCTGTGTCAGTTCTGGGGGTCTCTGTGTCAGTTCTGGGGTGTCTGTGTCAGTTCTGGGGGTCTCTGTGTCAGTTCTGGGGTCTCTGTGTCAGTTCTGGGGGTCTCTGTGTCAGTTCTGGGGTCCCTGTGTCAGTTCTGGGGGTCTCTGTGTCAGTTCTGGGGACTCTGTGTCAGTTCTGGGGTCTCTGTGTCAGTTCTGGGGTCCCTGTGTCAGTTCTGGGGGTCTCTGTGTCAGTTCTGGGGTCTCTGTGTCAGTTCTGGGGGTCTCTGTGTCAGTTCTGGGGGTCTCTGTGTCAGTTCTGGGGTCTCTGTGTCAGTTCTGGGGGTCTCTGTGTCAGTTCTGGGGGTCTCTGTGTCAGTTCTGGGGTCTCTGTGTCAGTTCTGGGGGTCTCTGTGTCAGTTCTGGGGGGTCCCTGTGTCAGTTCTGGGGGTCCCTGTGTCAGTTCTGGGGTCTCTGTGTCAGTTCTGGGGTCTCTGTGTCAGTCTGGGGGTCTCTGTGTCAGTTCTGGGGTCTCTGTGTCAGTTCTGGGGTCTCTGTGTCAGTTCTGGGGGTCTCTGTGTCAGTTGTCGGGGTCCCTGTGTCAATTCTGGGGGTCTCTGTGTCAGTTCTGGGGTCTCGGTGTCAGTTCTGGGGTCACTGTGTCAGTTCTGGGGTCTCTGTGTCAGTTCTGGGGTCTCTGTGTCAGTTCTGGGGGTCCCTGTGTCAGTTCTGGGGTCTCTGTGTCAGTTCTGGGGGTCTCTCTGTGTCAGTTCTGGGGTCTCTGTGTCAGTCCTGGGGTCCCTGTGTCAGTTCTGGGGTCTCTGTGTCAGTTGTCGGGGTCCCTGTGTCAATTCTGGGGGTCTCTGTGTCAGTTCTGGGGGTCTCTGTGTCAGTTCTGGGGTCTCTGTGTCAGTTCTGGGGGTCTCTGTGTCAGTTCTGGGGGGTCCCTGTGTCAGTTCTGGGGGTCCCTGTGTCAGTTCTGGGGTCTCTGTGTCAGTTCTGGGGTCTCTGTGTCAGTCTGGGGGTCTCTGTGTCAGTTCTGGGGTCTCTGTGTCAGTTCTGGGGTCTCTGTGTCAGTTCTGGGGGTCTCTGTGTCAGTTGTCGGGGTCCCTGTGTCAATTCTGGGGGTCTCTGTGTCAGTTCTGGGGTCTCGGTGTCAGTTCTGGGGTCACTGTGTCAGTTCTGGGGTCTCTGTGTCAGTTCTGGGGTCTCTGTGTCAGTTCTGGGGGTCCCTGTGTCAGTTCTGGGGTCTCTGTGTCAGTTCTGGGGGTCTCTCTGTGTCAGTTCTGGGGTCTCTGTGTCAGTCCTGGGGTCCCTGTGTCAGTTCTGGGGTCCCTGTGTCAGTTCTGGGGTCTCTGTGTCAGTTCTGGGGTCTCTGTGTCAGTTCTGGGGGTCTCTGTGTCAGTTCTGGGGTCTCTGTGTCAGTTCTGGGGGTCTCTGTGTCAGTTCGGGGGTCTCTGTGTCAGTTCTGGGGTCCCTGTGTCAGTTCTGGGGTCCCTGTGTCAGTTCTGGGGGTCTCTGTGTCAGTTCTGGGGGTCTCTGTGTCAGTTCTGGGGGTCTCTCTGTGTCAGTTCTGGGGTCCCTGTGTCAGTTCTGGGGTCCCTGTGTCAGTTCTGGGGGTCTCTGTGTCAGTTCTGGGGGTCCCTGTGTCAGTTCTGGGGTCTCTGTGTCAGTTCTGGGGTCCCTGTGTCAGTTCTGGGGGTCTCTGTGTCAGTTCTGGGGGTCCCTGTGTCAGTTCTGGGGTCTCTGTGTCAGTTCTGGGGGTCTCTGTGTCAGTTCTGGGGTCTCTGTGTCAGTTCTGGGGGTCTCTGTGTCAGTTCTGGGGTCTCTGTGTCAGTTCTGGGGTCCCTGTGTCAGTTCTGGGGGTCTCTGTGTCAGTTCTGGGGGTCTCTGTGTCAGTTCTGGGGGTCTCTGTGTCAGTTCTGGGGTCTCTGTGTCAGTTCTGGGGTCCCTGTGTCAGTTATGGGGTCTCTGTGTCAGTTCTGGGGGTCTCTGTGTCAGTTCTGGGGTCCCTGTGTCAGTTCTGGGGGTCCCTGTGTCAGTTCTGGGGGTCACTGTGTCAGTTCTGGGGGTCCCTGTGTCAGTTCTGGGGGTCTCTGTGTCAGTTCTGGGGGTCCCTTTGTCAGTTCTGGGGTCTCTGTGTTAGTTCTGGGGGTCCCTGTGTCGGTTCTGGGGGTCTCTGTGTCAGTTATGGGGTCTCTGTGTCAGTTCTGGGGTCCCTGTGTCAGTTCTGGGGGTCCCTGTGTCAGTTATGGGGGTCTCTGTGTCAGTTCTGGGGTCTCTGTGTCAGTTCTGGGGGTCTCTGTGTCAGTTCAGGGGTCCCTGTGTCAGTTCTGGGGGTCCCTGTGTCAGTTCTGGGGTCCCTGTGTCAGTTCTGGGGGTCTCTGTGTCAGTTCTGGGGTCTCTGTGTTAGTTCTGGGGTCTCTGTGTCAGTTCTGGGGTCCCTGTGTCAGTTCTGGGGGTCTCTGTGTCAGTTCTGGGGTCTCTGTGTCAGTTGTGTCAGTTCTGGGGGTCCCTGTGTCAGTTCCGGGGTCTCTGTGTCAGTTCTGGGGTCTCTGTGTCAGTTCTGGAGTCTCTGTGTCAGTTGTGTCAGTTCTGGGGGTCCCTGTGTCAGTTCCGGGGTCTCTGTGTCAGTTCTGGGGTCTCTGTGTTAGTTCTGGGGTCTCTGTGTCAGTTCTGGGGTCCCTGTGTCAGTTCTGGGGGTCTCTGTGTCAGTTCTGGGGTCTCTGTGTCAGTTGTGTCAGTTCTGGGGGTCCCTGTGTCAGTTCCGGGGTCTCTGTGTCAGTTCTGGGGTCTCTGTGTCAGTTCTGGGGTCTCTCTGTGTCAGTTCTGGGGTCCCTGTGTCAGTTATGGGGGTCTCTGTGTCAGTTCTGGGGTCCCTGTGTCAGTTCTGGGGTCTCTGTGTCAGTTGTCGGGGTCCCTGTGTCATTTCTGGGGTCTCTGTGTCAGTTCTGGGGTCTCTGTGTCAGTTCTGGGGTCCCTGTGTCAGTTCTGGGGTCTCTGTGTCAGTTCTGGGGGTCTCTGTGTCAGTTCTGGGGTCTCTGTGTCAGTTCTGGGGGTCTCTGTGTCAGTTCTGGGGTCCCTGTGTCAGTTCTGGGGTCTCTGTGTCAGTTCTGGGGGTCCCTGTGTCAGTTCTGGGGGTCTCTGTGTCAGTTCTGGGGTCTCTGTGTCAGTTCTGGGGGTCCCTGTGTCAGTCCTGGGGTCTCTGTGTCAGTTCTGGGGTCTTTGTGTCAGTTCTGGGGTCTCTGTGTCGGTTCTGGGGGTCCCTGTGTCAGTTCTGGGGGTCCCTGTGTCAGTTCTGGGGGTCTCTGTGTCAGTTCTGGGGTCTCTGTGTCAGTTCTGGGGTCTCTGCGTCAGTTCTGGGGGGTCCCTGTGTCAGTTCTGGGGTCTCTGTGTCAGTTCTGGGGTCCCTTTGTCAGTTCTGGGGGTCTCTGTGTCAGTTCTGGGGGTCCCTGTGTCACTTCTTGGGGTCCCTGTGTCAGTCCTGGGGGTCCCTGTGTCAGTTCTGGGGTCTCTGTGTCAGTTCTGGGGGTCTCTCTGTCAGTTCTGGGGGGTCCCTGTGTTAGTTCTGGGGTCTCTGTGTCAGTTCTGGGGGTCTCTGTGTCAGTTCTGGGGGTCTCTGTGTCAGTTCTGGGGGTCCCTGTGTCACTTCTTGGGGTCCCTGTGTCAGTCCTGGGGGTCCCTGTGTCAGTTCTGGGGTCTCTGTGTCAGTTCTGGGGGTCTCTGTGTCAGTTCTGGGGTCTCTGTGTCAGTTCTGGGGGTCCCTGTGTCAGTTCTGGGGTCTTTGTGTCAGTTCTGGGGGTCTCTGTGTCCGTTCTGGGGTCCCTGTGTCAGTTCTGGGGTCTCTGTGTCAGTTCTGGGGTCTCTGTGTCAGTTTTGGGGGTCCCTGTGTCAGTTCTGGGGTCTCTGTGTCAGTTCTGGGGTCCCTGTGTCAGTTCTGGGGTCCCTGTGTCAGTTCTGGGGGTCTCTGTGTCAGTTCTGGGGTCTCTGTGTCAGTTCTGGGGTCTCTGTGTCAGTTCTGGGGGTCCCTGTGTCAGTTCTGGGGGTCTCTGTGTCAGTTCTTGGGTCTCTGTGTCAGTTCTGGGGTCTCTGAGTCAGTTCTGGGGTCCCTGTGTCAGTTCTAGGGGTCTCTGTGTCAGTTCTAGGGGTCTCTGTGTCAGTTATGGGGTCCCTGTGTCAGTTCTGGGGGTCTCTGTGTCAGTTCTGGGGGTCTCTGTGTCAATTCTGGGGTCTCTGTGTCAGTTCTGGGGTCCCTGTGTCAGTTCTGGGGTCTCTGTGTCAGTTCTGGGGGTCCCTGTGTCAGTTCCGGGGTCTCTGTGTCAGTTCTGGGGTCCCTGTGTCAGTTCTGGGGGTCTCTCTGTCAGTTCTGGGGTCTCTCTCTGTGTCAGTTCTGGGGTCCCTGTGTCAGTTCTGGGGTCTCTGTGTCAGTTCTGGGGGTCTCTGTGTCAGTTCTGGGGGTCTCTGTGTCAGTTCTGGGGTCCCTGTGTCAGTTCTGGGGGTCTCTGTGTCAGTTCTGGGGGTGTCTGTGTCAATTCTGGGGGTCTCTGTGTCAGTTCTGGGGTCTCTGTGTCAGTTCGGGGGTCCCTGTGTCAGTTCTGGGGTCTCTGTGTCGGTTCTGGGGTCTCTGTGTCAGTTCTGGGGGTCTCTGTGTCAGTTCTGGGGTCCCTGTGTCAGTTCTGGGGGTCTCTGTGTCAGTTCTGGGGGTCCCTGTGTCAGTTCTGGGGGTCTCTGTGTCAGTTCTGGGGGTCCCTGTGTCAGTTCTGGGGTCTCTGTGTCAGTTCTGGGGGTCTCTGTGTCAGTTCTGGGGTCTCTGTGTCAGTTCTGGGGGTCCCTGTGTCAGTTCTGGGGGTCTCTGTGTCAGTTCTGGGGTCCCTGTGTTAGTTCTGGGGGTCCCTGTGTTAGTTCTGGGGTCTCTGTGTCAGTTCTGGGGGTCTCTGTGTCAGTTCTGGGGTCTCTGTGTCAGTTCTGGGGTCTCTGTGTCAGTTCTGGGGGTCTCTGTGTCAGTTCTGGGGGTCTCTGTGTCAGTTCTGGGGTCCCTGTGTCAGTTCTGGGGGTCTCTGTGTCAGTTCTGGGGGTGTCTGTGTCAGTTCTGGGGGTCTCTGTGTCAGTTCTGGGGTCTCTGTGTCAGTTCTGGGGTCCCTGTGTCAGTTCTGGGGTCTCTGTGTCAGTTCTGGGGGTCCCTGTGTCAGTTCTGGGGTCTCTGTGTCAGTTCTGGGGGTCCCTGTGTCAGTTCTGGGGTCTCTGTGTCAGTTCTGGGGGTCTCTGTGTCAGTTCTGGGGGTCCCTGTGTCAGTTCTGGGGTCTCTGTGTCAGTTCTGGGGGTCTCTGTGTCAGTTCTGGGGTCTGTGTCAGTTCTGGGGTCTCTGTGTCTGTTCTGGGGTCTCTGTGTCAGTTCTGGGGGTCTCTGTGTCAGTTCTGGGGTCTCTGTGTCAGTTCTGGGGGTCCCTGTGTCAGTTCTGGGGTCTCTGTGTCAGTTCTGGGGGTCTCTGTGTCAGTTCTGGGGGTCCCTGTGTCAGTTCTGGGGTCTCTGTGTCAGTTCTGGGGGTCCCTGTGTCAGTTCTGGGGTCTCTGTGTCAGTTCTGGGGGTCTCTGTGTCAGTTCTGGGGGTCCCTGTGTCAGTTATGGGGTCTCTGTGTCAGTTCTGGGGTCCCTGTGTCAGTTCTGGGGTCTCTGTGTCAGTTCTGGGGGTCCCTGTGTCAGTTCTGGGGTCTCTGTGTCAGTTCTAGGGGTCTCTGTGTCAGTTCTGGGGTCCCTGTGTCAGTTCTGGGGGTCTCTGTGTCAGTTCTGGGGTCTCTGTGTCAGTTCTGGGGTCTCTGTGTCAGTTCTGGGGTCTCTGTGTCAGTCCTGGGGGTCTCTGTGTCAGTTCTGGGGTCTCTGTGTCAGTTCTGGGGTCTCTGTGTCAGTTCTGGGGGTCTCTGTGTCAGTTCTGCGGGTCCCTGTGTCAGTTCTGGGGTCTCTGTGTCAGTTCTGGGGTCCCTGTGTCAGTTCTGGGGTCTCTGTGTCAGTTCTGGGGTCCCTGTGTCAGTTCTGGGGTCTCTGTGTCAGTTCTGGGGGTCCCTGTGTCAGTTCTGGGGTCTCTGTGTCAGTTCTGGGGGTCCCTGTGTCAGTTCTGGGGTCCCTGTGTCAGTTCTGGGGGTCTCTGTGTCAGTTCTGGGGTCTCTGTGTCAGTTCTGGGGTCTCTGTGTCAGTTCTGGGGGTCTCTGTGTCAGTTCTGGGGTCTCTGTGTCTCTGTGTCAGTTCTGGGGGTCTCTGTGTCAGTTCTGGGGTCTCTGTGTCAGTTCTGGGGGTCCCTGTGTCAGTTCTGGGGTCTCTGTGTCAGTTCTGGGGGTCCCTGTGTCAGTTCTGGGGGTCCCTGTGTCAGTTCTGGGGTCTCTGTGTCAGTTCTGGGGGTCTCTGTGTCAGTTCTGGGGTCTGTGTCAGTTCTGGGGTCTCTGTGTCTGTTCTGGGGTCTCTGTGTCAGTTCTGGGGGTCTCTGTGTCAGTTCTGGGGTCTCTGTGTCAGTTCTGGGGGTCCCTGTGTCAGTTCTGGGGTCTCTGTGTCAGTTCTGGGGGTCTCTGTGTCAGTTCTGGGGGTCCCTGTGTCAGTTCTGGGGTCTCTGTGTCAGTTCTGGGGTCCCTGTGTCAGTTCTGGGGTCTCTGTGTCAGTTCTGGGGGTCCCTGTGTCAGTTCTGGGGTCTCTGTGTCAGTTCTAGGGGTCTCTGTGTCAGTTCTGGGGTCCCTGTGTCAGTTCTGGGGGTCTCTGTGTCAGTTCTGGGGTCTCTGTGTCAGTTCTGGGGGTCTCTGTGTCAGTTCTGGGGTCTCTGTGTCAGTTCTGGGGTCTCTGTGTCAGTTCTGCGGGTCCCTGTGTCAGTTCTGGGGTCTCTGTGTCAGTTCTGGGGTCTCTGTGTCAGTTCTGGGGGTCCCTGTGTCAGTTCTGGGGTCTCTGTGTCAGTTCTGGGGGTCCCTGTGTCAGTTCTGGGGTCTCTGTGTCAGTTCTGGGGGTCCCTGTGTCAGTTCTGGGGTCCCTGTGTCAGTTCTGGGGGTCTCTGTGTCAGTTCTGGGGTCTCTGTGTCAGTTCTGGGGTCTCTGTGTCAGTTCTGGGGGTCCCTCTGTCAGTTATGGGGGTCTCTGTGTCAGTTCTGGGGTCTCTGTGTCTCTGTGTCAGTTCTGGGGGTCTCTGTGTCAGTTCTGGGGTCTCTGTGTCAGTTCTGGGGGTCCATGTGTCAGTTCTGGGGTCTCTGTGTCAGTTCTGGGGGTCCCTGTGTCAGTTCTGGGGGTCTCTGTGTCAGTTCTGGGGTCTCTGTGTCAGTTCTGGGGTCTCTGTGTCAGTTCTGGGGTCCCTGTGTCAGTTCTGGGGTCTCTGTGTCCCTGTGTCAGTTCTGGGGTCTCTGTTGTGTCAGTTCTGGGGTCTCTGTGTCAGTTCTGGGGGTCCCTGTGTCAGTTCTGGGGGTCCCTGTGTCAGTTCTGGGGTCCCTGTGTCAGTTCTGGGGGTCTCTGTGTCAGTTCTGGGGGTCCCTGTGTCAGTTCTGGGGGTCCCTGTGTCAGTTCTGGGGTCCCTGTGTCAGTTCTGGGGGTCTCTGTGTCAGTTCTGGGGTCTCTGTGTCAGTTCTGGGGTCTCTGTGTCAGTTCTGGGGGTCCCTCTGTCAGTTCTGGGGGTCTCTGTGTCAGTTCTGGGGTCTCTGTGTCTCTGTGTCAGTTCTGGGGGTCTCTGTGTCAGTTCTGGGGTCTCTGTGTCAGTTCTGGGGGTCCCTGTGTCAGTTCTGGGGTCTCTGTGTCAGTTCTGGGGGTCCCTGTGTCAGTTCTGGGGGTCCCTGTGTCAGTTCTGGGGTCTCTGTGTCAGTTCTGGGGGTCTCTGTGTCAGTTCTGGGGTCTGTGTCAGTTCTGGGGTCTCTGTGTCTGTTCTGGGGTCTCTGTGTCAGTTCTGGGGGTCTCTGTGTCAGTTCTGGGGTCTCTGTGTCAGTTCTGGGGGTCCCTGTGTCAGTTCTGGGGTCTCTGTGTCAGTTCTGGGGGTCTCTGTGTCAGTTCTGGGGGTCCCTGTGTCAGTTCTGGGGTCTCTGTGTCAGTTCTGGGGTCCCTGTGTCAGTTCTGGGGTCTCTGTGTCAGTTCTGGGGGTCCCTGTGTCGGTTCTGGGGTCTCTGTGTCGGTTCTAGGTGTCTCTGTGTCAGTTCTGGGGTCCCTGTGTCAGTTCTGGGGGTCTCTGTGTCAGTTCTGGGGTCTCTGTGTCAGTTCTGGGGGTCTCTGTGTCAGTCCTGGGGGTCTCTGTGTCAGTTCTGGGGTCTCTGTGTCAGTTCTGGGGTCTCTGTGTCAGTTCTGGGGGTCTCTGTGTCAGTTCTGCGGGTCCCTGTGTCAGTTCTGGGGTCTCTGTGTCAGTTCTGGGGTCTCTGTGTCAGTTCTGGGGGTCCCTGTGTCAGTTCTGGGGTCTCTGTGTCAGTTCTGGGGGTCCCTGTGTCAGTTCTGGGGTCTCTGTGTCAGTTCTGGGGGTCCCTGTGTCAGTTCTGGGGTCCCTGTGTCAGTTCTGGGGGTCTCTGTGTCAGTTCTGGGGTCTCTGTGTCAGTTCTGGGGTCTCTGTGTCAGTTCTGGGGGTCCCTCTGTCAGTTATGGGGGTCTCTGTGTCAGTTCTGGGGTCTCTGTGTCTCTGTGTCAGTTCTGGGGGTCTCTGTGTCAGTTCTGGGGTCTCTGTGTCAGTTCTGGGGGTCCCTGTGTCAGTTCTGGGGTCTCTGTGTCAGTTCTGGGGGTCCCTGTGTCAGTTCTGGGGGTCTCTGTGTCAGTTCTGGGGTCTCTGTGTCAGTTCTGGGGTCTCTGTGTCAGTTCTGGGGTCCCTGTGTCAGTTCTGGGGTCTCTGTGTCCCTGTGTCAGTTCTGGGGTCTCTGTTGTGTCAGTTCTGGGGTCTCTGTGTCAGTTCTGGGGGTCCCTGTGTCCGTTCTGGGGGTCCCTGTGTCAGTTCTGGGGGTCCCTGTGTCAGTTCTGGGGTCCCTGTGTCAGTTCTGGGGGTCTCTGTGTCAGTTCTGGGGGTACCTGTGTCAGTCCTGGGGGTTTCTGTGTCAGTTCTGGGGCCCCTGTGTCACTTCTTGGGGTCCCTGTGTCAGTCCTGGGGGTCCCTGTGTCAGTTCTGGGGTCTCTGTGTCAGTTCTGGGGGTCTCTCTGTCAGTTCTGGGGGGTCCCTGTGTTAGTTCTGGGGTCTCTGTGTCAGTTCTGGGGGTCTCTGTGTCAGTTCTGGGGGTCTCTGTGTCAGTTCTGGGGTCTCTGTGTCAGTTCTGGGGGTCTCTGTGTCAGTTCTGGGGGTCCCTGTGTCACTTCTTGGGGTCTCTGTGTCAGTCCTGGGGGTCCCTGTGTCAGTTCTGGGGTCTCTGTGTCAGTTCTGGGGGTCTCTGTGTCAGTTCTGGGGTCTCTGTGTCAGTTCTGGGGGTCCCTGTGTCAGTTCTGGGGTCTCTGTGTCAGTTCTGGGGGTCTCTGTGTCCGTTCTGGGGTCCCTGTGTCAGTTCTGGGGTCTCTGTGTCAGTTCTGGGGTCTCTGTGTCAGTTCTGGGGGTCCCTGTGTCAGTTCTGGGGGACTCTGTGTCAGTTCTGGGGTCCCTGTGTCAGTTCTGGGGTCTCTGTGTCAGTTCTGGGGGTCTCTGTGTCAGTTCTGGGGTCTCTGTGTCAGTTCTGGGGTCTCTGTGTCAGTTCTGGGGGTCTCTGTGTCAGTTCTGGGGTCTGTGTCAGTTCTGGGGTCTCTGAGTCAGTTCTGGGGTCTCTGTGTCAGTTCTGGGGTCCCTGTGTCAGTTCTAGGGGTCTCTGTGTCAGTTCTAGGGGTCTCTGTGTCAGTTCTGGGGTCCCTGTGTCAGTTCTGGGGGTCTCTGTGTCAGTTCTGGGGTCTCTGTGTCAGTTCTGGGGGTCTCTGTGTCAGTCCTGGGGGTCTCTGTGTCAGTTCTGGGGTCTCTGTGTCAGTTCTGGGGTCTCTGTGTCAGTTCTGGGGGTCTCTGTGTCAGTTCTGCGGGTCCCTGTGTCAGTTCTGGGGTCTCTGTGTCAGTTCTGGGGTCTCTGTGTCAGTTCTGGGGGTCCCTGTGTCAGTTCTGGGGTCTCTGTGTCAGTTCTGGGGGTCCCTGTGTCAGTTCTGGGGTCTCTGTGTCAGTTCTGGGGGTCCCTTTGTCAGTTCTGGGGTCCCTGTGTCAGTTCTGGGGGTCTCTGTGTCAGTTCTGGGGTCTCTGTGTCAGTTCTGGGGTCTCTGTGTCAGTTCTGGGGGTCCCTCTGTCAGTTATGGGGGTCTCTGTGTCAGTTCTGGGGTCTCTGTGTCTCTGTGTCAGTTCTGGGGGTCTCTGTGTCAGTTCTGGGGTCTCTGTGTCAGTTCTGGGGGTCCCTGTGTCAGTTCTGGGGTCTCTGTGTCAGTTCTGGGGGTCCCTGTGTCAGTTCTGGGGGTCTTTGTGTCAGTTCTGGGGTCTCTGTGTCAGTTCTGGGGTCTCTGTGTCAGTTCTGGGGTCCCTGTGTCAGTTCCGGGGTCTCTGTGTCCCTGTGTCAGTTCTGGGGTCTCTGTTGTGTCAGTTCTGGGGTCTCTGTGTCAGTTCTGGGGGTCCCTGTGTCAGTTCTGGGGGTCCCTGTGTCAGTTCTGGGGTCCCTGTGTCAGTTCTGGGGGTCTCTGTGTCAGTTCTGGGGGTCCCTGTGTCAGTCCTGGGGGTCTCTGTGTCAGTTCTGGGGGCCCCTGTGTCACTTCTTGGGGTCCCTGTGTCAGTCCTGGGGGTCCCTGTGTCAGTTCTGGGGTCTCTGTGTCAGTTCTGGGGGTCTCTCTGTCAGTTCTGGGGGGTCCCTGTGTTAGTTCTGGGGTCTCTGTGTCAGTTCTGGGGGTCTCTGTGTCAGTTCTGGGGGTCTCTGTGTCAGTTCTGGGGTCTCTGTGTCAGTTCTGGGGGTCTCTGTGTCAGTTCTGGGGGTCCCTGTGTCACTTCTTGGGGTCCCTGTGTCAGTCCTGGGGGTCCCTGTGTCAGTTCTGGGGTCTCTGTGTCAGTTCTGGGGGTCTCTGTGTCAGTTCTGGGGTCTCTGTGTCAGTTCTGGGGGTCCCTGTGTCAGTTCTGGGGTCTCTGTGTCAGTTCTGGGGGTCTCTGTGTCCGTTCTGGGGTCCCTTTGTCAGTTCTGGGGTCTCTGTGTCAGTTCTGGGGTCTCTGTGTCAGTTCTGGGGGTCCCTGTGTCAGTTCTGGGGGTCTCTGTGTCAGTTCTGGGGTCCCTGTGTCAGTTCTGGGGTCCCTGTGTCAGTTCTGGGGTCTCTGTGTCAGTTCTGGGGGTCTCTGTGTCAGTTCTGGGGTCTCTGTGTCAGTTCTGGGGGTCTCTGTGTCAGTTCTGGGGTCTCTGTGTCAGTTCTGGGGTCTCTGAGTCAGTTCTGGGGTCTCTGTGTCAGTTCTGGGGTCCCTGTGTCAGTTCTAGGGGTCTCTGTGTCAGTTCTAGGGGTCTCTGTGTCAGTTCTGGGGTCCCTGTGTCAGTTCTGGGGGTCTCTGTGTCAGTTCTGGGGGTCTCTGTGTCAGTTCTGGGGTCTCTGTGTCAGTTCTGGGGTCTCTGTGTCAGTTCTGGGGTCCCTGTGTCAGTTCTGGGGTCTCTGTGTCAGTTCTGGGGGTCCCTGTGTCAGTTCTGGGGTCTCTGTGTCAGTTCTGGGGTCCCTGTGTCAGTTCTGGGGGTCTCTCTGTCAGTTCTGGGGTCTCTCTCTGTGTCAGTTCTGGGGTCCCTGTGTCAGTTCTGGGGGTCTCTGTGTCAGTTCTGGGGTCTCTGTGTCAGTTCTGGGGTCTCTGTGTCAGTTCTGGGGTCTCTGTGTCAGTTCTGGGGGTCTCTGTGTAAGTTCTGGGGGTCTCTGTGTCAGTTCTGGGGTCCCTGTGTCAGTTCTGGGGGTCTCTGTGTCAGTTCTGGGGGTGTCTGTGTCAGTTCTGGGGGTCTCTGTGTTAGTTCTGGGGTCTCTGTGTCAGTTCTGGGGTCCCTGTGTCAGTTCTGGGGTCTCTGTGTCGGTTCTGGGGTCTCTGTGTCGGTTCTGGGGGTCTCTGTGTCAGTTCTGGGGTCCCTGTGTCAGTTCTGGGGGTCTCTGTGTCCGTTCTGGGGGTCCCTGTGTTAGTTCTGGGGGTCTCTGTGTCAGTTCTGGGGGTCCCTGTGTCAGTTCTGGGGGTCTCTGTGTCAGTTCTGGGGGTCCCTGTGTCAGTTCTGGGGTCTCTGTGTCAGTTCTGTGGTCTCTGTGTCAGTTCTGGGGGTCCCTGTGTCAGTTCTGGGGTCTCTGTGTCAGTTCTGGGGGTCCCTGTGTCAGTTCTGGGGTCTCTGTGTCAGTTCTGGGGGTCCCTGTGTCAGTTCTGGGGTCCCTGTGTCAGTTCTGGGGGTCTCTGTGTCAGTTCTGGGGTCTCTGTGTCAGTTCTGGGGGTCTCTGTGTCAGTTCTGGGGTCTCTGTGTCAGTTCTGGGGTCGCTGTGTCAGTTCTGGGGGTCTCTGTGTCAGTTCTGGGTCCCTGTGTCAGTTCTGGGGGTCTCTGTGTCAGTTCTGGGGTCTCTGTGTCAGTTCTGGGGTCTCTGTGTCAGTTCTGGGGGTCTCTGTGTCAGTTCTGGGGATCTCTGTGTCAGTTCTGGGGTCTCTGTGTCAGTTGTCGGGGTCTCTGTGTCAGTTCTGGGGGTCTCTCTGTCAGTTCTGGGGTCTCTGTGTCAGTTCTGGGGTCTCTGTGTCAGTTCTGGGGTCCCTGTGTCAGTTCTGGGGTCTCTGTGTCAGTTCTGGGGTCTCTGTGTCAGTTCTGGGGGTCTCTGTGTCAGTTCTGGGGGTCTCTGTGTCAGTCCTGGGGGTCTCTGTGTCAGTTCTGGGGTCCCTGTGTCAGTTCTGGGGGTCTCTGTGTCAGTTCTGGGTCCCTGTGTCAGTTCTGGGGGTCTCTGTGTCAGTTCTGGGGTCTCTCTGTCAGTTCTGGGGTCCCTGTGTCAGTTCTAGGGGTCCCTGTGTCAGTTCTGGGGGTCTCTGTGTCAGTTCTGGGGTCTCTGTGTCAGTTCTGGGGTCTCTGTGTCAGTTCTGGGGTCTCTGTGTCAGTTCTGGGGGGGTCTCTGTGTCAGTTCTGGGGTCTCTGTGTCAGTTCTGGGGTCTCTGTGTCAGTTCTGGGGTCTCTGTGGGTCTCTGTGTCGGTTCTGGGGTCTCTGTGTCAGTTCTGGGGGTCTCTGTGTCAGTTCTGGGGGTCTCTGTGTCAGTTCTGGGGGTCCCTGTGTCAGTTCTGGGGTCCCTGTGTCAGTTCTGGGGGTCTCTGTGTCAGTTCTGGGGGTCTCTGTGTCAGTTCTGGGGGTCCCTGTGTCAGTCCTGGGGGTCTCTGTGTCAGTCCTGGGGGTCTCTGTGTCAGTTCTGGGGTCTCTGTGTCAGTTCTGGGGTCTCTGTGTCAGTTCTGGGGGTCCCTGTGTCAGTTCTGGGGTCTCTGTGTCAGTTCTGGGGGTCTCTGTGTCAGTTCTGGGGTCCCTGTGTCAGTTCTGGGGGTCCCTGTGTCAGTTCTGGGGTCTCTGTGTCAGGTCTGGGGGGTCCCTGTGTTAGTTCTGGGGTCCCTGTGTCAGTTCTGGGGTCTTTGTGTCAGTTCTGGGGTCCCTGTGTCAGTTCTGGGGGTCTCTGTGTCAGTCCTGGGGGTCCCTGTGTCAGTTCTGGGGTCTCTGTGTCAGTTCTGGGGTCTCTGTGTCAGTTCTGGGGTCCCTGTGTCAGTTCTGGGGTCCCTGTGTCAGTTCTGGGGGTCTCTGTGTCAGTTCTGGGGTGTCTGTGTCAGTTCTGGGGGTCCCTGTGTCAGTTCTGGGGTCCCTGTGTCAGTTCTGGGGTCTCTGTGTCAGTTCTGGGGTCTCTGTGTCAGTTCTGGGGGTCTCTGTGTCAGTTCTGGGGTCTCTGTGTCAGTTCTGGGGGTCTCTGTGTCAGTTCGGGGGTCTCTGTGTCAGTTCTGGGGTCCCTGTGTCAGTTCTGGGGTCCCTGTGTCAGTTCTGGGGGTCTCTGTGTCAGTTCTGGGGGTCTCTGTGTCAGTTCTGGGGGTCTCTCTGTGTCAGTTCTGGGGTCCCTGTGTCAGTTCTGGGGTCCCTGTGTCAGTTCTGGGGGTCTCTGTGTCAGTTCTGGGGGTCCCTGTGTCAGTTCTGGGGTCTCTGTGTCAGTTCTGGGGTCCCTGTGTCAGTTCTGGGGGTCTCTGTGTCAGTTCTGGGGGTCCCTGTGTCAGTTCTGGGGTCTCTGTGTCAGTTCTGGGGGTCTCTGTGTCAGTTCTGGGGTCTCTGTGTCAGTTCTGGGGGTCTCTGTGTCAGTTCTGGGGTCTCTGTGTCAGTTCTGGGGTCCCTGTGTCAGTTCTGGGGGTCTCTGTGTCAGTTCTGGGGGTCTCTGTGTCAGTTCTGGGGGTCTCTGTGTCAGTTCTGGGGTCTCTGTGTCAGTTCTGGGGTCCCTGTGTCAGTTATGGGGTCTCTGTGTCAGTTCTGGGGGTCTCTGTGTCAGTTCTGGGGTCCCTGTGTCAGTTCTGGGGGTCCCTGTGTCAGTTCTGGGGGTCACTGTGTCAGTTCTGGGGGTCCCTGTGTCAGTTCTGGGGGTCTCTGTGTCAGTTCTGGGGGTCCCTTTGTCAGTTCTGGGGTCTCTGTGTTAGTTCTGGGGGTCCCTGTGTCGGTTCTGGGGGTCTCTGTGTCAGTTATGGGGTCTCTGTGTCAGTTCTGGGGTCCCTGTGTCAGTTCTGGGGGTCCCTGTGTCAGTTATGGGGGTCTCTGTGTCAGTTCTGGGGTCTCTGTGTCAGTTCTGGGGGTCTCTGTGTCAGTTCAGGGGTCCCTGTGTCAGTTCTGGGGGTCCCTGTGTCAGTTCTGGGGTCCCTGTGTCAGTTCTGGGGGTCTCTGTGTCAGTTCTGGGGTCTCTGTGTTAGTTCTGGGGTCTCTGTGTCAGTTCTGGGGTCCCTGTGTCAGTTCTGGGGGTCTCTGTGTCAGTTCTGGGGTCTCTGTGTCAGTTGTGTCAGTTCTGGGGGTCCCTGTGTCAGTTCCGGGGTCTCTGTGTCAGTTCTGGGGTCTCTGTGTCAGTTCTGGAGTCTCTGTGTCAGTTGTGTCAGTTCTGGGGGTCCCTGTGTCAGTTCCGGGGTCTCTGTGTCAGTTCTGGGGTCTCTGTGTTAGTTCTGGGGTCTCTGTGTCAGTTCTGGGGTCCCTGTGTCAGTTCTGGGGGTCTCTGTGTCAGTTCTGGGGTCTCTGTGTCAGTTGTGTCAGTTCTGGGGGTCCCTGTGTCAGTTCCGGGGTCTCTGTGTCAGTTCTGGGGTCTCTGTGTCAGTTCTGGGGTCTCTCTGTGTCAGTTCTGGGGTCCCTGTGTCAGTTATGGGGGTCTCTGTGTCAGTTCTGGGGTCCCTGTGTCAGTTCTGGGGTCTCTGTGTCAGTTGTCGGGGTCCCTGTGTCAGTTCTGGGGTCTCTGTGTCAGTTCTGGGGTCTCTGTGTCAGTTCTGGGGTCCCTGTGTCAGTTCTGGGGTCTCTGTGTCAGTTCTGGGGGTCTCTGTGTCAGTTCTGGGGTCTCTGTGTCAGTTCTGGGGGTCTCTGTGTCAGTTCTGGGGTCCCTGTGTCAGTTCTGGGGTCTCTGTGTCAGTTCTGGGGGTCCCTGTGTCAGTTCTGGGGGTCTCTGTGTCAGTTCTGGGGTCTCTGTGTCAGTTCTGGGGGTCCCTGTGTCAGTCCTGGGGTCTCTGTGTCAGTTCTGGGGTCTTTGTGTCAGTTCTGGGGTCTCTGTGTCGGTTCTGGGGGTCCCTGTGTCAGTTCTGGGGGTCCCTGTGTCAGTTCTGGGGGTCTCTGTGTCAGTTCTGGGGTCTCTGTGTCAGTTCTGGGGTCTCTGCGTCAGTTCTGGGGGGTCCCTGTGTCAGTTCTGGGGTCTCTGTGTCAGTTCTGGGGTCCCTGTGTCAGTTCTGGGGGTCTCTGTGTCAGTTCTGGGGGTCCCTGTGTCACTTCTTGGGGTCCCTGTGTCAGTCCTGGGGGTCCCTGTGTCAGTTCTGGGGTCTCTGTGTCAGTTCTGGGGGTCTCTCTGTCAGTTCTGGGGGGTCCCTGTGTTAGTTCTGGGGTCTCTGTGTCAGTTCTGGGGGTCTCTGTGTCAGTTCTGGGGGTCTCTGTGTCAGTTCTGGGGGTCCCTGTGTCACTTCTTGGGGTCCCTGTGTCAGTCCTGGGGGTCCCTGTGTCAGTTCTGGGGTCTCTGTGTCAGTTCTGGGGGTCTCTGTGTCAGTTCTGGGGTCTCTGTGTCAGTTCTGGGGGTCCCTGTGTCAGTTCTGGGGTCTTTGTGTCAGTTCTGGGGGTCTCTGTGTCCGTTCTGGGGTCCCTGTGTCAGTTCTGGGGTCTCTGTGTCAGTTCTGGGGTCTCTGTGTCAGTTTTGGGGGTCCCTGTGTCAGTTCTGGGGTCTCTGTGTCAGTTCTGGGGTCCCTGTGTCAGTTCTGGGGTCCCTGTGTCAGTTCTGGGGGTCTCTGTGTCAGTTCTGGGGTCTCTGTGTCAGTTCTGGGGTCTCTGTGTCAGTTCTGGGGGTCCCTGTGTCAGTTCTGGGGGTCTCTGTGTCAGTTCTTGGGTCTCTGTGTCAGTTCTGGGGTCTCTGAGTCAGTTCTGGGGTCCCTGTGTCAGTTCTAGGGGTCTCTGTGTCAGTTCTAGGGGTCTCTGTGTCAGTTATGGGGTCCCTGTGTCAGTTCTGGGGGTCTCTGTGTCAGTTCTGGGGGTCTCTGTGTCAATTCTGGGGTCTCTGTGTCAGTTCTGGGGTCCCTGTGTCAGTTCTGGGGTCTCTGTGTCAGTTCTGGGGGTCCCTGTGTCAGTTCCGGGGTCTCTGTGTCAGTTCTGGGGTCCCTGTGTCAGTTCTGGGGGTCTCTCTGTCAGTTCTGGGGTCTCTCTCTGTGTCAGTTCTGGGGTCCCTGTGTCAGTTCTGGGGTCTCTGTGTCAGTTCTGGGGGTCTCTGTGTCAGTTCTGGGGGTCTCTGTGTCAGTTCTGGGGTCCCTGTGTCAGTTCTGGGGGTCTCTGTGTCAGTTCTGGGGGTGTCTGTGTCAATTCTGGGGGTCTCTGTGTCAGTTCTGGGGTCTCTGTGTCAGTTCGGGGGTCCCTGTGTCAGTTCTGGGGTCTCTGTGTCGGTTCTGGGGTCTCTGTGTCAGTTCTGGGGGTCTCTGTGTCAGTTCTGGGGTCCCTGTGTCAGTTCTGGGGGTCTCTGTGTCAGTTCTGGGGGTCCCTGTGTCAGTTCTGGGGGTCTCTGTGTCAGTTCTGGGGGTCCCTGTGTCAGTTCTGGGGTCTCTGTGTCAGTTCTGGGGGTCTCTGTGTCAGTTCTGGGGTCTCTGTGTCAGTTCTGGGGGTCCCTGTGTCAGTTCTGGGGGTCTCTGTGTCAGTTCTGGGGTCCCTGTGTTAGTTCTGGGGGTCCCTGTGTTAGTTCTGGGGTCTCTGTGTCAGTTCTGGGGGTCTCTGTGTCAGTTCTGGGGTCTCTGTGTCAGTTCTGGGGTCTCTGTGTCAGTTCTGGGGGTCTCTGTGTCAGTTCTGGGGGTCTCTGTGTCAGTTCTGGGGTCCCTGTGTCAGTTCTGGGGGTCTCTGTGTCAGTTCTGGGGGTGTCTGTGTCAGTTCTGGGGGTCTCTGTGTCAGTTCTGGGGTCTCTGTGTCAGTTCTGGGGTCCCTGTGTCAGTTCTGGGGTCTCTGTGTCAGTTCTGGGGGTCCCTGTGTCAGTTCTGGGGTCTCTGTGTCAGTTCTGGGGGTCCCTGTGTCAGTTCTGGGGTCTCTGTGTCAGTTCTGGGGGTCTCTGTGTCAGTTCTGGGGGTCCCTGTGTCAGTTCTGGGGTCTCTGTGTCAGTTCTGGGGGTCTCTGTGTCAGTTCTGGGGTCTGTGTCAGTTCTGGGGTCTCTGTGTCTGTTCTGGGGTCTCTGTGTCAGTTCTGGGGGTCTCTGTGTCAGTTCTGGGGTCTCTGTGTCAGTTCTGGGGGTCCCTGTGTCAGTTCTGGGGTCTCTGTGTCAGTTCTGGGGGTCTCTGTGTCAGTTCTGGGGGTCCCTGTGTCAGTTATGGGGTCTCTGTGTCAGTTCTGGGGTCCCTGTGTCAGTTCTGGGGTCTCTGTGTCAGTTCTGGGGGTCCCTGTGTCAGTTCTGGGGTCTCTGTGTCAGTTCTAGGGGTCTCTGTGTCAGTTCTGGGGTCCCTGTGTCAGTTCTGGGGGTCTCTGTGTCAGTTCTGGGGTCTCTGTGTCAGTTCTGGGGTCTCTGTGTCAGTTCTGGGGTCTCTGTGTCAGTCCTGGGGGTCTCTGTGTCAGTTCTGGGGTCTCTGTGTCAGTTCTGGGGTCTCTGTGTCAGTTCTGGGGGTCTCTGTGTCAGTTCTGCGGGTCCCTGTGTCAGTTCTGGGGTCTCTGTGTCAGTTCTGGGGTCTCTGTGTCAGTTCTGGGGGTCCCTGTGTCAGTTCTGGGGTCTCTGTGTCAGTTCTGGGGGTCCCTGTGTCAGTTCTGGGGTCTCTGTGTCAGTTCTGGGGGTCCCTGTGTCAGTTCTGGGGTCCCTGTGTCAGTTCTGGGGGTCTCTGTGTCAGTTCTGGGGTCTCTGTGTCAGTTCTGGGGTCTCTGTGTCAGTTCTGGGGGTCTCTGTGTCAGTTCTGGGGTCTCTGTGTCTCTGTGTCAGTTCTGGGGGTCTCTGTGTCAGTTCTGGGGTCTCTGTGTCAGTTCTGGGGGTCCCTGTGTCAGTTCTGGGGTCTCTGTGTCAGTTCTGGGGGTCCCTGTGTCAGTTCTGGGGGTCCCTGTGTCAGTTCTGGGGTCTCTGTGTCAGTTCTGGGGGTCTCTGTGTCAGTTCTGGGGTCTGTGTCAGTTCTGGGGTCTCTGTGTCTGTTCTGGGGTCTCTGTGTCAGTTCTGGGGGTCTCTGTGTCAGTTCTGGGGTCTCTGTGTCAGTTCTGGGGGTCCCTGTGTCAGTTCTGGGGTCTCTGTGTCAGTTCTGGGGGTCTCTGTGTCAGTTCTGGGGGTCCCTGTGTCAGTTCTGGGGTCTCTGTGTCAGTTCTGGGGTCCCTGTGTCAGTTCTGGGGTCTCTGTGTCAGTTCTGGGGGTCCCTGTGTCAGTTCTGGGGTCTCTGTGTCAGTTCTAGGGGTCTCTGTGTCAGTTCTGGGGTCCCTGTGTCAGTTCTGGGGGTCTCTGTGTCAGTTCTGGGGTCTCTGTGTCAGTTCTGGGGGTCTCTGTGTCAGTTCTGGGGTCTCTGTGTCAGTTCTGGGGTCTCTGTGTCAGTTCTGCGGGTCCCTGTGTCAGTTCTGGGGTCTCTGTGTCAGTTCTGGGGTCTCTGTGTCAGTTCTGGGGGTCCCTGTGTCAGTTCTGGGGTCTCTGTGTCAGTTCTGGGGGTCCCTGTGTCAGTTCTGGGGTCTCTGTGTCAGTTCTGGGGGTCCCTGTGTCAGTTCTGGGGTCCCTGTGTCAGTTCTGGGGGTCTCTGTGTCAGTTCTGGGGTCTCTGTGTCAGTTCTGGGGTCTCTGTGTCAGTTCTGGGGGTCCCTCTGTCAGTTATGGGGGTCTCTGTGTCAGTTCTGGGGTCTCTGTGTCTCTGTGTCAGTTCTGGGGGTCTCTGTGTCAGTTCTGGGGTCTCTGTGTCAGTTCTGGGGGTCCATGTGTCAGTTCTGGGGTCTCTGTGTCAGTTCTGGGGGTCCCTGTGTCAGTTCTGGGGGTCTCTGTGTCAGTTCTGGGGTCTCTGTGTCAGTTCTGGGGTCTCTGTGTCAGTTCTGGGGTCCCTGTGTCAGTTCTGGGGTCTCTGTGTCCCTGTGTCAGTTCTGGGGTCTCTGTTGTGTCAGTTCTGGGGTCTCTGTGTCAGTTCTGGGGGTCCCTGTGTCAGTTCTGGGGGTCCCTGTGTCAGTTCTGGGGTCCCTGTGTCAGTTCTGGGGGTCTCTGTGTCAGTTCTGGGGGTCCCTGTGTCAGTTCTGGGGGTCCCTGTGTCAGTTCTGGGGTCCCTGTGTCAGTTCTGGGGGTCTCTGTGTCAGTTCTGGGGTCTCTGTGTCAGTTCTGGGGTCTCTGTGTCAGTTCTGGGGGTCCCTCTGTCAGTTCTGGGGGTCTCTGTGTCAGTTCTGGGGTCTCTGTGTCTCTGTGTCAGTTCTGGGGGTCTCTGTGTCAGTTCTGGGGTCTCTGTGTCAGTTCTGGGGGTCCCTGTGTCAGTTCTGGGGTCTCTGTGTCAGTTCTGGGGGTCCCTGTGTCAGTTCTGGGGGTCCCTGTGTCAGTTCTGGGGTCTCTGTGTCAGTTCTGGGGGTCTCTGTGTCAGTTCTGGGGTCTGTGTCAGTTCTGGGGTCTCTGTGTCTGTTCTGGGGTCTCTGTGTCAGTTCTGGGGGTCTCTGTGTCAGTTCTGGGGTCTCTGTGTCAGTTCTGGGGGTCCCTGTGTCAGTTCTGGGGTCTCTGTGTCAGTTCTGGGGGTCTCTGTGTCAGTTCTGGGGGTCCCTGTGTCAGTTCTGGGGTCTCTGTGTCAGTTCTGGGGTCCCTGTGTCAGTTCTGGGGTCTCTGTGTCAGTTCTGGGGGTCCCTGTGTCGGTTCTGGGGTCTCTGTGTCGGTTCTAGGTGTCTCTGTGTCAGTTCTGGGGTCCCTGTGTCAGTTCTGGGGGTCTCTGTGTCAGTTCTGGGGTCTCTGTGTCAGTTCTGGGGGTCTCTGTGTCAGTCCTGGGGGTCTCTGTGTCAGTTCTGGGGTCTCTGTGTCAGTTCTGGGGTCTCTGTGTCAGTTCTGGGGGTCTCTGTGTCAGTTCTGCGGGTCCCTGTGTCAGTTCTGGGGTCTCTGTGTCAGTTCTGGGGTCTCTGTGTCAGTTCTGGGGGTCCCTGTGTCAGTTCTGGGGTCTCTGTGTCAGTTCTGGGGGTCCCTGTGTCAGTTCTGGGGTCTCTGTGTCAGTTCTGGGGGTCCCTGTGTCAGTTCTGGGGTCCCTGTGTCAGTTCTGGGGGTCTCTGTGTCAGTTCTGGGGTCTCTGTGTCAGTTCTGGGGTCTCTGTGTCAGTTCTGGGGGTCCCTCTGTCAGTTATGGGGGTCTCTGTGTCAGTTCTGGGGTCTCTGTGTCTCTGTGTCAGTTCTGGGGGTCTCTGTGTCAGTTCTGGGGTCTCTGTGTCAGTTCTGGGGGTCCCTGTGTCAGTTCTGGGGTCTCTGTGTCAGTTCTGGGGGTCCCTGTGTCAGTTCTGGGGGTCTCTGTGTCAGTTCTGGGGTCTCTGTGTCAGTTCTGGGGTCTCTGTGTCAGTTCTGGGGTCCCTGTGTCAGTTCTGGGGTCTCTGTGTCCCTGTGTCAGTTCTGGGGTCTCTGTTGTGTCAGTTCTGGGGTCTCTGTGTCAGTTCTGGGGGTCCCTGTGTCCGTTCTGGGGGTCCCTGTGTCAGTTCTGGGGGTCCCTGTGTCAGTTCTGGGGTCCCTGTGTCAGTTCTGGGGGTCTCTGTGTCAGTTCTGGGGGTCCCTGTGTCAGTCCTGGGGGTCTCTGTGTCAGTTCTGGGGCCCCTGTGTCACTTCTTGGGGTCCCTGTGTCAGTCCTGGGGGTCCCTGTGTCAGTTCTGGGGTCTCTGTGTCAGTTCTGGGGGTCTCTCTGTCAGTTCTGGGGGGTCCCTGTGTTAGTTCTGGGGTCTCTGTGTCAGTTCTGGGGGTCTCTGTGTCAGTTCTGGGGGTCTCTGTGTCAGTTCTGGGGTCTCTGTGTCAGTTCTGGGGGTCTCTGTGTCAGTTCTGGGGGTCCCTGTGTCACTTCTTGGGGTCTCTGTGTCAGTCCTGGGGGTCCCTGTGTCAGTTCTGGGGTCTCTGTGTCAGTTCTGGGGGTCTCTGTGTCAGTTCTGGGGTCTCTGTGTCAGTTCTGGGGGTCCCTGTGTCAGTTCTGGGGTCTCTGTGTCAGTTCTGGGGGTCTCTGTGTCCGTTCTGGGGTCCCTGTGTCAGTTCTGGGGTCTCTGTGTCAGTTCTGGGGTCTCTGTGTCAGTTCTGGGGGTCCCTGTGTCAGTTCTGGGGGACTCTGTGTCAGTTCTGGGGTCCCTGTGTCAGTTCTGGGGTCTCTGTGTCAGTTCTGGGGGTCTCTGTGTCAGTTCTGGGGTCTCTGTGTCAGTTCTGGGGTCTCTGTGTCAGTTCTGGGGGTCTCTGTGTCAGTTCTGGGGTCTGTGTCAGTTCTGGGGTCTCTGAGTCAGTTCTGGGGTCTCTGTGTCAGTTCTGGGGTCCCTGTGTCAGTTCTAGGGGTCTCTGTGTCAGTTCTAGGGGTCTCTGTGTCAGTTCTGGGGTCCCTGTGTCAGTTCTGGGGGTCTCTGTGTCAGTTCTGGGGTCTCTGTGTCAGTTCTGGGGGTCTCTGTGTCAGTCCTGGGGGTCTCTGTGTCAGTTCTGGGGTCTCTGTGTCAGTTCTGGGGTCTCTGTGTCAGTTCTGGGGGTCTCTGTGTCAGTTCTGCGGGTCCCTGTGTCAGTTCTGGGGTCTCTGTGTCAGTTCTGGGGTCTCTGTGTCAGTTCTGGGGGTCCCTGTGTCAGTTCTGGGGTCTCTGTGTCAGTTCTGGGGGTCCCTGTGTCAGTTCTGGGGTCTCTGTGTCAGTTCTGGGGGTCCCTTTGTCAGTTCTGGGGTCCCTGTGTCAGTTCTGGGGGTCTCTGTGTCAGTTCTGGGGTCTCTGTGTCAGTTCTGGGGTCTCTGTGTCAGTTCTGGGGGTCCCTCTGTCAGTTATGGGGGTCTCTGTGTCAGTTCTGGGGTCTCTGTGTCTCTGTGTCAGTTCTGGGGGTCTCTGTGTCAGTTCTGGGGTCTCTGTGTCAGTTCTGGGGGTCCCTGTGTCAGTTCTGGGGTCTCTGTGTCAGTTCTGGGGGTCCCTGTGTCAGTTCTGGGGGTCTTTGTGTCAGTTCTGGGGTCTCTGTGTCAGTTCTGGGGTCTCTGTGTCAGTTCTGGGGTCCCTGTGTCAGTTCCGGGGTCTCTGTGTCCCTGTGTCAGTTCTGGGGTCTCTGTTGTGTCAGTTCTGGGGTCTCTGTGTCAGTTCTGGGGGTCCCTGTGTCAGTTCTGGGGGTCCCTGTGTCAGTTCTGGGGTCCCTGTGTCAGTTCTGGGGGTCTCTGTGTCAGTTCTGGGGGTCCCTGTGTCAGTCCTGGGGGTCTCTGTGTCAGTTCTGGGGGCCCCTGTGTCACTTCTTGGGGTCCCTGTGTCAGTCCTGGGGGTCCCTGTGTCAGTTCTGGGGTCTCTGTGTCAGTTCTGGGGGTCTCTCTGTCAGTTCTGGGGGGTCCCTGTGTTAGTTCTGGGGTCTCTGTGTCAGTTCTGGGGGTCTCTGTGTCAGTTCTGGGGGTCTCTGTGTCAGTTCTGGGGTCTCTGTGTCAGTTCTGGGGGTCTCTGTGTCAGTTCTGGGGGTCCCTGTGTCACTTCTTGGGGTCCCTGTGTCAGTCCTGGGGGTCCCAGTGTCAGTTCTGGGGTCTCTGTGTCAGTTCTGGGGGTCTCTGTGTCAGTTCTGGGGTCTCTGTGTCAGTTCTGGGGGTCCCTGTGTCAGTTCTGGGGTCTCTGTGTCAGTTCTGGGGGTCTCTGTGTCCGTTCTGGGGTCCCTTTGTCAGTTCTGGGGTCTCTGTGTCAGTTCTGGGGTCTCTGTGTCAGTTCTGGGGGTCCCTGTGTCAGTTCTGGGGGTCTCTGTGTCAGTTCTGGGGTCCCTGTGTCAGTTCTGGGGTCCCTGTGTCAGTTCTGGGGTCTCTGTGTCAGTTCTGGGGGTCTCTGTGTCAGTTCTGGGGTCTCTGTGTCAGTTCTGGGGGTCTCTGTGTCAGTTCTGGGGTCTCTGTGTCAGTTCTGGGGTCTCTGAGTCAGTTCTGGGGTCTCTGTGTCAGTTCTGGGGTCCCTGTGTCAGTTCTAGGGGTCTCTGTGTCAGTTCTAGGGGTCTCTGTGTCAGTTCTGGGGTCCCTGTGTCAGTTCTGGGGGTCTCTGTGTCAGTTCTGGGGGTCTCTGTGTCAGTTCTGGGGTCTCTGTGTCAGTTCTGGGGTCTCTGTGTCAGTTCTGGGGTCCCTGTGTCAGTTCTGGGGTCTCTGTGTCAGTTCTGGGGGTCCCTGTGTCAGTTCTGGGGTCTCTGTGTCAGTTCTGGGGTCCCTGTGTCAGTTCTGGGGGTCTCTCTGTCAGTTCTGGGGTCTCTCTCTGTGTCAGTTCTGGGGTCCCTGTGTCAGTTCTGGGGGTCTCTGTGTCAGTTCTGGGGTCTCTGTGTCAGTTCTGGGGTCTCTGTGTCAGTTCTGAGGTCTCTGTGTCAGTTCTGGGGGTCTCTGTGTAAGTTCTGGGGGTCTCTGTGTCAGTTCTGGGGTCCCTGTGTCAGTTCTGGGGGTCTCTGTGTCAGTTCTGGGGGTGTCTGTGTCAGTTCTGGGGGTCTCTGTGTTAGTTCTGGGGTCTCTGTGTCAGTTCTGGGGTCCCTGTGTCAGTTCTGGGGTCTCTGTGTTGGTTCTGGGGTCTCTGTGTCGGTTCTGGGGGTCTCTGTGTCAGTTCTGGGGTCCCTGTGTCAGTTCTGGGGGTCTCTGTGTCCGTTCTGGGGGTCCCTGTGTTAGTTCTGGGGGTCTCTGTGTCAGTTCTGGGGGTCCCTGTGTCAGTTCTGGGGGTCTCTGTGTCAGTTCTGGGGGTCCCTGTGTCAGTTCTGGGGTCTCTGTGTCAGTTCTGTGGTCTCTGTGTCAGTTCTGGGGGTCCCTGTGTCAGTTCTGGGGTCTCTGTGTCAGTTCTGGGGGTCCCTGTGTCAGTTCTGGGGTCTCTGTGTCAGTTCTGGGGGTCCCTGTGTCAGTTCTGGGGTCCCTGTGTCAGTTCTGGGGGTCTCTGTGTCAGTTCTGGGGTCTCTGTGTCAGTTCTGGGGGTCTCTGTGTCAGTTCTGGGGTCTCTGTGTCAGTTCTGGGGTCGCTGTGTCAGTTCTGGGGGTCTCTGTGTCAGTTCTGGGTCCCTGTGTCAGTTCTGGGGGTCTCTGTGTCAGTTCTGGGGTCTCTGTGTCAGTTCTGGGGTCTCTGTGTCAGTTCTGGGGGTCTCTGTGTCAGTTCTGGGGATCTCTGTGTCAGTTCTGGGGTCTCTGTGTCAGTTGTCGGGGTCTCTGTGTCAGTTCTGGGGGTCTCTCTGTCAGTTCTGGGGTCTCTGTGTCAGTTCTGGGGTCTCTGTGTCAGTTCTGGGGTCCCTGTGTCAGTTCTGGGGTCTCTGTGTCAGTTCTGGGGTCTCTGTGTCAGTTCTGGGGGTCTCTGTGTCAGTTCTGGGGGTCTCTGTGTCAGTCCTGGGGGTCTCTGTGTCAGTTCTGGGGTCCCTGTGTCAGTTCTGGGGGTCTCTGTGTCAGTTCTGGGTCCCTGTGTCAGTTCTGGGGGTCTCTGTGTCAGTTCTGGGGTCTCTCTGTCAGTTCTGGGGTCCCTGTGTCAGTTCTAGGGGTCCCTGTGTCAGTTCTGGGGGTCTCTGTGTCAGTTCTGGGGTCTCTGTGTCAGTTCTGGGGTCTCTGTGTCAGTTCTGGGGTCTCTGTGTCAGTTCTGGGGGGGTCTCTGTGTCAGTTCTGGGGTCTCTGTGTCAGTTCTGGGGTCTCTGTGTCAGTTCTGGGGTCTCTGTGGGTCTCTGTGTCGGTTCTGGGGTCTCTGTGTCAGTTCTGGGGGTCTCTGTGTCAGTTCTGGGGGTCTCTGTGTCAGTTCTGGGGGTCCCTGTGTCAGTTCTGGGGTCCCTGTGTCAGTTCTGGGGGTCTCTGTGTCAGTTCTGGGGGTCTCTGTGTCAGTTCTGGGGGTCTCTGTGTCAGTTCTGGGGGTCCCTGTGTCAGTCCTGGGGGTCTCTGTGTCAGTCCTGGGGGTCTCTGTGTCAGTTCTGGGGTCTCTGTGTCAGTTCTGGGGTCTCTGTGTCAGTTCTGGGGGTCCCTGTGTCAGTTCTGGGGTCTCTGTGTCAGTTCTGGGGGTCTCTGTGTCAGTTCTGGGGTCCCTGTGTCAGTTCTGGGGGTCCCTGTGTCAGTTCTGGGGTCTCTGTGTCAGGTCTGGGGGGTCCCTGTGTTAGTTCTGGGGTCCCTGTGTCAGTTCTGGGGTCTTTGTGTCAGTTCTGGGGTCCCTGTGTCAGTTCTGGGGGTCTCTGTGTCAGTCCTGGGGGTCCCTGTGTCAGTTCTGGGGTCTCTGTGTCAGTTCTGGGGTCTCTGTGTCAGTTCTGGGGTCCCTGTGTCAGTTCTGGGGTCCCTGTGTCAGTTCTGGGGGTCTCTGTGTCAGTTCTGGGGTGTCTGTGTCAGTTCTGGGGTCTCTGTGTCAGTTCTGGGGTCTCTGTGTCACTTCTTGGGGTCCCTGTGTCAGTCCTGGGGGTCCCTCTGTCAGTTCTGGGGTCTCTGTGTCAGTTCTGGGGGTCTCTCTGTCAGTTCTGGGGGGTCCCTGTGTTAGTTCTGGGGTCTCTGTGTCAGTTCTGGGGGTCTCTGTGTCAGTTCTGGGGGTCTCTGTGTCAGTTCTGGGGTCTCTGTGTCAGTTCTGGGGGTCTCTGTGTCAGTTCTGGGGGTCCCTGTGTCACTTCTTGGGGTCTCTGTGTCAGTCCTGGGGGTCCCTGTGTCAGTTCTGGGGTCTCTGTGTCAGTTCTGGGGGTCTCTGTGTCAGTTCTGGGGTCTCTGTGTCAGTTCTGGGGGTCCCTGTGTCAGTTCTGGGGTCTCTGTGTCAGTTCTGGGGGTCTCTGTGTCCGTTCTGGGGTCCCTGTGTCAGTTCTGGGGTCTCTGTGTCAGTTCTGGGGTCTCTGTGTCAGTTCTGGGGGTCCCTGTGTCAGTTCTGGGGGACTCTGTGTCAGTTCTGGGGTCCCTGTGTCAGTTCTGGGGTCTCTGTGTCAGTTCTGGGGGTCTCTGTGTCAGTTCTGGGGTCTCTGTGTCAGTTCTGGGGTCTCTGTGTCAGTTCTGGGGGTCTCTGTGTCAGTTCTGGGGTCTCTGTGTCAGTTCTGGGGTCTCTGAGTCAGTTCTGGGGTCTCTGTGTCAGTTCTGGGGTCCCTGTGTCAGTTCTAGGGGTCTCTGTGTCAGTTCTAGGGGTCTCTGTGTCAGTTCTGGGGTCCCTGTGTCAGTTCTGGGGGTCTCTGTGTCAGTTCTGGGGTCTCTGTGTCAGTTCTGGGGGTCTCTGTGTCAGTCCTGGGGGTCTCTGTGTCAGTTCTGGGGTCTCTGTGTCAGTTCTGGGGTCTCTGTGTCAGTTCTGGGGGTCTCTGTGTCAGTTCTGCGGGTCCCTGTGTCAGTTCTGGGGTCTCTGTGTCAGTTCTGGGGTCTCTGTGTCAGTTCTGGGGGTCCCTGTGTCAGTTCTGGGGTCTCTGTGTCAGTTCTGGGGGTCCCTGTGTCAGTTCTGGGGTCTCTGTGTCAGTTCTGGGGGTCCCTTTGTCAGTTCTGGGGTCCCTGTGTCAGTTCTGGGGGTCTCTGTGTCAGTTCTGGGGTCTCTGTGTCAGTTCTGGGGTCTCTGTGTCAGTTCTGGGGGTCCCTCTGTCAGTTATGGGGGTCTCTGTGTCAGTTCTGGGGTCTCTGTGTCTCTGTGTCAGTTCTGGGGGTCTCTGTGTCAGTTCTGGGGTCTCTGTGTCAGTTCTGGGGGTCCCTGTGTCAGTTCTGGGGTCTCTGTGTCAGTTCTGGGGGTCCCTGTGTCAGTTCTGGGGGTCTCTGTGTCAGTTCTGGGGTCTCTGTGTCAGTTCTGGGGTCTCTGTGTCAGTTCTGGGGTCCCTGTGTCAGTTCCGGGGTCTCTGTGTCCCTGTGTCAGTTCTGGGGTCTCTGTTGTGTCAGTTCTGGGGTCTCTGTGTCAGTTCTGGGGGTCCCTGTGTCAGTTCTGGGGGTCCCTGTGTCAGTTCTGGGGTCCCTGTGTCAGTTCTGGGGGTCTCTGTGTCAGTTCTGGGGGTCCCTGTGTCAGTCCTGGGGGTCTCTGTGTCAGTTCTGGGGGCCCCTGTGTCACTTCTTGGGGTCCCTGTGTCAGTCCTGGGGGTCCCTGTGTCAGTTCTGGGGTCTCTGTGTCAGTTCTGGGGGTCTCTCTGTCAGTTCTGGGGGGTCCCTGTGTTAGTTCTGGGGTCTCTGTGTCAGTTCTGGGGGTCTCTGTGTCAGTTCTGGGGGTCTCTGTGTCAGTTCTGGGGTCTCTGTGTCAGTTCTGGGGGTCTCTGTGTCAGTTCTGGGGGTCCCTGTGTCACTTCTTGGGGTCCCTGTGTCAGTCCTGGGGGTCCCTGTGTCAGTTCTGGGGTCTCTGTGTCAGTTCTGGGGGTCTCTGTGTCAGTTCTGGGGTCTCTGTGTCAGTTCTGGGGGTCCCTGTGTCAGTTCTGGGGTCTCTGTGTCAGTTCTGGGGGTCTCTGTGTCCGTTCTGGGGTCCCTTTGTCAGTTCTGGGGTCTCTGTGTCAGTTCTGGGGTCTCTGTGTCAGTTCTGGGGGTCCCTGTGTCAGTTCTGGGGGTCTCTGTGTCAGTTCTGGGGTCCCTGTGTCAGTTCTGGGGTCCCTGTGTCAGTTCTGGGGTCTCTGTGTCAGTTCTGGGGGTCTCTGTGTCAGTTCTGGGGTCTCTGTGTCAGTTCTGGGGTCTCTGTGTCAGTTCTGGGGGTCTCTGTGTCAGTTCTGGGGTCTCTGTGTCAGTTCTGGGGTCTCTGAGTCAGTTCTGGGGTCTCTGTGTCAGTTCTGGGGTCCCTGTGTCAGTTCTAGGGGTCTCTGTGTCAGTTCTAGGGGTCTCTGTGTCAGTTCTGGGGTCCCTGTGTCAGTTCTGGGGGTCTCTGTGTCAGTTCTGGGGGTCTCTGTGTCAGTTCTGGGGTCTCTGTGTCAGTTCTGGGGTCTCTGTGTCAGTTCTGGGGTCCCTGTGTCAGTTCTGGGGTCTCTGTGTCAGTTCTGGGGGTCCCTGTGTCAGTTCTGGGGTCTCTGTGTCAGTTCTGGGGTCCCTGTGTCAGTTCTGGGGGTCTCTCTGTCAGTTCTGGGGTCTCTCTCTGTGTCAGTTCTGGGGTCCCTGTGTCAGTTCTGGGGGTCTCTGTGTCAGTTCTGGGGTCTCTGTGTCAGTTCTGGGGTCTCTGTGTCAGTTCTGGGGTCTCTGTGTCAGTTCTGGGGGTCTCTGTGTAAGTTCTGGGGGTCTCTGTGTCAGTTCTGGGGTCCCTGTGTCAGTTCTGGGGGTCTCTGTGTCAGTTCTGGGGGTGTCTGTGTCAGTTCTGGGGGTCTCTGTGTTAGTTCTGGGGTCTCTGTGTCAGTTCTGGGGTCCCTGTGTCAGTTCTGGGGTCTCTGTGTCGGTTCTGGGGTCTCTGTGTCGGTTCTGGGGGTCTCTGTGTCAGTTCTGGGGTCCCTGTGTCAGTTCTGGGGGTCTCTGTGTCCGTTCTGGGGGTCCCTGTGTTAGTTCTGGGGGTCTCTGTGTCAGTTCTGGGGGTCCCTGTGTCAGTTCTGGGGGTCTCTGTGTCAGTTCTGGGGGTCCCTGTGTCAGTTCTGGGGTCTCTGTGTCAGTTCTGGGGTCTCTGTGTCAGTTCTGGGGGTCCCTGTGTCAGTTCTGGGGTCTCTGTGTCAGTTCTGGGGGTCCCTGTGTCAGTTCTGGGGTCTCTGTGTCAGTTCTGGGGGTCCCTGTGTCAGTTCTGGGGTCCCTGTGTCAGTTCTGGGGGTCTCTGTGTCAGTTCTGGGGTCTCTGTGTCAGTTCTGGGGTCTCTGTGTCAGTTCTGGGGGTCCCTGTGTCAGTTCTGGGGGTCTCTGTGTCAGTTCTGGGGTCTCTGTGTCAGTTCTGGGGTCTCTGTGTCAGTTCTGGGGGTCTCTGTGTCAGTTCTGGGTCCCTGTGTCAGTTCTGGGGGTCTCTGTGTCAGTTCTGGGGTCTCTGTGTCAGTTCTGGGGTCTCTGTGTCAGTTCTGGGGGTCTCTGTGTCAGTTCTGGGGATCTCTGTGTCAGTTCTGGGGTCTCTGTGTCAGTTGTCGGGGTCTCTGTGTCAGTTCTGGGGGTCTCTCTGTCAGTTCTGGGGTCTCTGTGTCAGTTCTGGGGTCTCTGTGTCAGTTCTGGGGTCCCTGTGTCAGTTCTGGGGTCTCTGTGTCAGTTCTGGGGTCTCTGTGTCAGTTCTGGGGGTCTCTGTGTCAGTTCTGGGGGTCTCTGTGTCAGTCCTGGGGGTCTCTGTGTCAGTTCTGGGGTCCCTGTGTCAGTTCTGGGGGTCTCTGTGTCAGTTCTGGGTCCCTGTGTCAGTTCTGGGGGTCTCTGTGTCAGTTCCGGGGTCTCTCTGTCAGTTCTGGGGTCCCTGTGTCAGTTCTAGGGGTCCCTGTGTCAGTTCTGGGGGTCTCTGTGTCAGTTCTGGGGTCTCTGTGTCAGTTCTGGGGTCTCTGTGTCAGTTCTGGGGTCTCTGTGTCAGTTCTGGGGGGGTCTCTGTGTCAGTTCTGGGGTCTCTGTGTCAGTTCTGGGGTCTCTGTGTCAGTTCTGGGGTCTCTGTGGGTCTCTGTGTCGGTTCTGGGGTCTCTGTGTCAGTTCTGGGGGTCTCTGTGTCAGTTCTGGGGGTCTCTGTGTCCGTTCTGGGGGTCCCTGTGTCAGTTCTGGGGTCCCTGTGTCAGTTCTGGGGTCTCTGTGTCAGTTCTGGGGGTCTCTGTGTCAGTTCTGGGGGTCTCTGTGTCAGTTCTGGGGGTCCCTGTGTCAGTCCTGGGGGTCTCTGTGTCAGTCCTGGGGGTCTCTGTGTCAGTTCTGGGGTCTCTGTGTCAGTTCTGGGGTCTCTGTGTCAGTTCTGGGGGTCCCTGTGTCAGTTCTGGGGTCTCTGTGTCAGTTCTGGGGGTCTCTGTGTCAGTTCTGGGGTCCCTGTGTCAGTTCTGGGGGTCCCTGTGTCAGTTCTGGGGTCTCTGTGTCAGGTCTGGGGGGTCCCTGTGTTAGTTCTGGGGTCCCTGTGTCAGTTCTGGGGTCTTTGTGTCAGTTCTGGGGTCCCTGTGTCAGTTCTGGGGGTCTCTGTGTCAGTCCTGGGGGTCCCTGTGTCAGTTCTGGGGTCTCTGTGTCAGTTCTGGGGTCTCTGTGTCAGTTCTGGGGGTCTCTGTGTCAGTTCTGGGGGTCCCTGTGTCAGTTCTGGGGTCTCTGTGTCAGTTCCGGGGGTCCCTGGGTCCCTGTGTCAGTTCTGGGGTCCCTGTCTCAGTTCTGGGGTCCCTGGGTCAGTTCTGGGGTCTCTGTGTCAGTTCTGGGGTCTCTGTGTCAGTTCTGGGGTCTCTGTGTCAGTTCTGGGGGTCTCTGTGTCAGTTCTGGGGTCTCTGTGTCAGTTCTGGGGTCACTGTGTCAGTTCTGGGGTCCCTGTGTCAGTTATGGGGTCTCTGTGTCAGTTCTGGGGTCTCTGTGTCAGTTCTGGGGGTCTCTGTGTCAGTTCTGGGGTCTCTCTGTCAGTTCTGGGGTCTCTCTCTCTGTCAGTTCTGGGGTCCCTGTGTCAGTTCTGGGGGTCTCTGTGTCAGTTCTGGGGTCTCTGTGTCAGTTCTGGGGGTCTCTGTGTCAGTTCTGGGGTCCCTGTGTCAGTTCTGGGGTCTCTGTGTCAGTTCTGGGGGTCTCTGTGTCCGTTCTGGGGTCCCTTTGTCAGTTCTGGGGTCTCTGTGTCAGTTCTGGGGTCTCTGTGTCAGTTCTGGGGGTCCCTGTGTCAGTTCTGGGGGTCTCTGTGTCAGTTCTGGGGTCCCTGTGTCAGTTCTGGGGTCCCTGTGTCAGTTCTGGGGTCTCTGTGTCAGTTCTGGGGGTCTCTGTGTCAGTTCTGGGGTCTCTGTGTCAGTTCTGGGGGTCTCTGTGTCAGTTCTGGGGTCTCTGTGTCAGTTCTGGGGTCTCTGAGTCAGTTCTGGGGTCTCTGTGTCAGTTCTGGGGTCCCTGTGTCAGTTCTAGGGGTCTCTGTGTCAGTTCTAGGGGTCTCTGTGTCAGTTCTGGGGTCCCTGTGTCAGTTCTGGGGGTCTCTGTGTCAGTTCTGGGGGTCTCTGTGTCAGTTCTGGGGTCTCTGTGTCAGTTCTGGGGTCTCTGTGTCAGTTCTGGGGTCCCTGTGTCAGTTCTGGGGTCTCTGTGTCAGTTCTGGGGGTCCCTGTGTCAGTTCTGGGGTCTCTGTGTCAGTTCTGGGGTCCCTGTGTCAGTTCTGGGGGTCTCTCTGTCAGTTCTGGGGTCTCTCTCTGTGTCAGTTCTGGGGTCCCTGTGTCAGTTCTGGGGGTCTCTGTGTCAGTTCTGGGGTCTCTGTGTCAGTTCTGGGGTCTCTGTGTCAGTTCTGGGGTCTCTGTGTCAGTTCTGGGGGTCTCTGTGTAAGTTCTGGGGGTCTCTGTGTCAGTTCTGGGGTCCCTGTGTCAGTTCTGGGGGTCTCTGTGTCAGTTCTGGGGGTGTCTGTGTCAGTTCTGGGGGTCTCTGTGTTAGTTCTGGGGTCTCTGTGTCAGTTCTGGGGTCCCTGTGTCAGTTCTGGGGTCTCTGTGTCGGTTCTGGGGTCTCTGTGTCGGTTCTGGGGGTCTCTGTGTCAGTTCTGGGGTCCCTGTGTCAGTTCTGGGGGTCTCTGTGTCCGTTCTGGGGGTCCCTGTGTTAGTTCTGGGGGTCTCTGTGTCAGTTCTGGGGGTCCCTGTGTCAGTTCTGGGGGTCTCTGTGTCAGTTCTGGGGGTCCCTGTGTCAGTTCTGGGGTCTCTGTGTCAGTTCTGTGGTCTCTGTGTCAGTTCTGGGGGTCCCTGTGTCAGTTCTGGGGTCTCTGTGTCAGTTCTGGGGGTCCCTGTGTCAGTTCTGGGGTCTCTGTGTCAGTTCTGGGGGTCCCTGTGTCAGTTCTGGGGTCCCTGTGTCAGTTCTGGGGGTCTCTGTGTCAGTTCTGGGGTCTCTGTGTCAGTTCTGGGGGTCTCTGTGTCAGTTCTGGGGTCTCTGTGTCAGTTCTGGGGTCGCTGTGTCAGTTCTGGGGGTCTCTGTGTCAGTTCTGGGTCCCTGTGTCAGTTCTGGGGGTCTCTGTGTCAGTTCTGGGGTCTCTGTGTCAGTTCTGGGGTCTCTGTGTCAGTTCTGGGGGTCTCTGTGTCAGTTCTGGGGATCTCTGTGTCAGTTCTGGGGTCTCTGTGTCAGTTGTCGGGGTCTCTGTGTCAGTTCTGGGGGTCTCTCTGTCAGTTCTGGGGTCTCTGTGTCAGTTCTGGGGTCTCTGTGTCAGTTCTGGGGTCCCTGTGTCAGTTCTGGGGTCTCTGTGTCAGTTCTGGGGTCTCTGTGTCAGTTCTGGGGGTCTCTGTGTCAGTTCTGGGGGTCTCTGTGTCAGTCCTGGGGGTCTCTGTGTCAGTTCTGGGGTCCCTGTGTCAGTTCTGGGGGTCTCTGTGTCAGTTCTGGGTCCCTGTGTCAGTTCTGGGGGTCTCTGTGTCAGTTCTGGGGTCTCTCTGTCAGTTCTGGGGTCCCTGTGTCAGTTCTAGGGGTCCCTGTGTCAGTTCTGGGGGTCTCTGTGTCAGTTCTGGGGTCTCTGTGTCAGTTCTGGGGTCTCTGTGTCAGTTCTGGGGTCTCTGTGTCAGTTCTGGGGGGGTCTCTGTGTCAGTTCTGGGGTCTCTGTGTCAGTTCTGGGGTCTCTGTGTCAGTTCTGGGGTCTCTGTGGGTCTCTGTGTCGGTTCTGGGGTCTCTGTGTCAGTTCTGGGGGTCTCTGTGTCAGTTCTGGGGGTCTCTGTGTCAGTTCTGGGGGTCCCTGTGTCAGTTCTGGGGTCCCTGTGTCAGTTCTGGGGGTCTCTGTGTCAGTTCTGGGGGTCTCTGTGTCAGTTCTGGGGGTCTCTGTGTCAGTTCTGGGGGTCCCTGTGTCAGTCCTGGGGGTCTCTGTGTCAGTCCTGGGGGTCTCTGTGTCAGTTCTGGGGTCTCTGTGTCAGTTCTGGGGTCTCTGTGTCAGTTCTGGGGGTCCCTGTGTCAGTTCTGGGGTCTCTGTGTCAGTTCTGGGGGTCTCTGTGTCAGTTCTGGGGTCCCTGTGTCAGTTCTGGGGGTCCCTGTGTCAGTTCTGGGGTCTCTGTGTCAGGTCTGGGGGGTCCCTGTGTTAGTTCTGGGGTCCCTGTGTCAGTTCTGGGGTCTTTGTGTCAGTTCTGGGGTCCCTGTGTCAGTTCTGGGGGTCTCTGTGTCAGTCCTGGGGGTCCCTGTGTCAGTTCTGGGGTCCCTGTGTCAGTTCTGGGGTCCCTGTGTCAGTTCTGGGGGTCTCTGTGTCAGTTCTGGGGTGTCTGTGTCAGTTCTGGGGTCTCTGTGTCAGTTCTGGGGTCTCTGTGTCACTTCTTGGGGTCCCTGTGTCAGTCCTGGGGGTCCCTCTGTCAGTTCTGGGGTCTCTGTGTCAGTTCTGGGGGTCTCTCTGTCAGTTCTGGGGGGTCCCTGTGTTAGTTCTGGGGTCTCTGTGTCAGTTCTGGGGGTCTCTGTGTCAGTTCTGGGGGTCTCTGTGTCAGTTCTGGGGTCTCTGTGTCAGTTCTGGGGGTCTCTGTGTCAGTTCTGGGGGTCCCTGTGTCACTTCTTGGGGTCTCTGTGTCAGTCCTGGGGGTCCCTGTGTCAGTTCTGGGGTCTCTGTGTCAGTTCTGGGGGTCTCTGTGTCAGTTCTGGGGTCTCTGTGTCAGTTCTGGGGGTCCCTGTGTCAGTTCTGGGGTCTCTGTGTCAGTTCTGGGGGTCTCTGTGTCCGTTCTGGGGTCCCTGTGTCAGTTCTGGGGTCTCTGTGTCAGTTCTGGGGTCTCTGTGTCAGTTCTGGGGGTCCCTGTGTCAGTTCTGGGGGACTCTGTGTCAGTTCTGGGGTCCCTGTGTCAGTTCTGGGGTCTCTGTGTCAGTTCTGGGGGTCTCTGTGTCAGTTCTGGGGTCTCTGTGTCAGTTCTGGGGTCTCTGTGTCAGTTCTGGGGGTCTCTGTGTCAGTTCTGGGGTCTCTGTGTCAGTTCTGGGGTCTCTGAGTCAGTTCTGGGGTCTCTGTGTCAGTTCTGGGGTCCCTGTGTCAGTTCTAGGGGTCTCTGTGTCAGTTCTAGGGGTCTCTGTGTCAGTTCTGGGGTCCCTGTGTCAGTTCTGGGGGTCTCTGTGTCAGTTCTGGGGTCTCTGTGTCAGTTCTGGGGGTCTCTGTGTCAGTCCTGGGGGTCTCTGTGTCAGTTCTGGGGTCTCTGTGTCAGTTCTGGGGTCTCTGTGTCAGTTCTGGGGGTCTCTGTGTCAGTTCTGCGGGTCCCTGTGTCAGTTCTGGGGTCTCTGTGTCAGTTCTGGGGTCTCTGTGTCAGTTCTGGGGGTCCCTGTGTCAGTTCTGGGGTCTCTGTGTCAGTTCTGGGGGTCCCTGTGTCAGTTCTGGGGTCTCTGTGTCAGTTCTGGGGGTCCCTTTGTCAGTTCTGGGGTCCCTGTGTCAGTTCTGGGGGTCTCTGTGTCAGTTCTGGGGTCTCTGTGTCAGTTCTGGGGTCTCTGTGTCAGTTCTGGGGGTCCCTCTGTCAGTTATGGGGGTCTCTGTGTCAGTTCTGGGGTCTCTGTGTCTCTGTGTCAGTTCTGGGGGTCTCTGTGTCAGTTCTGGGGTCTCTGTGTCAGTTCTGGGGGTCCCTGTGTCAGTTCTGGGGTCTCTGTGTCAGTTCTGGGGGTCCCTGTGTCAGTTCTGGGGGTCTCTGTGTCAGTTCTGGGGTCTCTGTGTCAGTTCTGGGGTCTCTGTGTCAGTTCTGGGGTCCCTGTGTCAGTTCCGGGGTCTCTGTGTCCCTGTGTCAGTTCTGGGGTCTCTGTTGTGTCAGTTCTGGGGTCTCTGTGTCAGTTCTGGGGGTCCCTGTGTCAGTTCTGGGGGTCCCTGTGTCAGTTCTGGGGTCCCTGTGTCAGTTCTGGGGGTCTCTGTGTCAGTTCTGGGGGTCCCTGTGTCAGTCCTGGGGGTCTCTGTGTCAGTTCTGGGGGCCCCTGTGTCACTTCTTGGGGTCCCTGTGTCAGTCCTGGGGGTCCCTGTGTCAGTTCTGGGGTCTCTGTGTCAGTTCTGGGGGTCTCTCTGTCAGTTCTGGGGGGTCCCTGTGTTAGTTCTGGGGTCTCTGTGTCAGTTCTGGGGGTCTCTGTGTCAGTTCTGGGGGTCTCTGTGTCAGTTCTGGGGTCTCTGTGTCAGTTCTGGGGGTCTCTGTGTCAGTTCTGGGGGTCCCTGTGTCACTTCTTGGGGTCCCTGTGTCAGTCCTGGGGGTCCCTGTGTCAGTTCTGGGGTCTCTGTGTCAGTTCTGGGGGTCTCTGTGTCAGTTCTGGGGTCTCTGTGTCAGTTCTGGGGGTCCCTGTGTCAGTTCTGGGGTCTCTGTGTCAGTTCTGGGGGTCTCTGTGTCCGTTCTGGGGTCCCTTTGTCAGTTCTGGGGTCTCTGTGTCAGTTCTGGGGTCTCTGTGTCAGTTCTGGGGGTCCCTGTGTCAGTTCTGGGGGTCTCTGTGTCAGTTCTGGGGTCCCTGTGTCAGTTCTGGGGTCCCTGTGTCAGTTCTGGGGTCTCTGTGTCAGTTCTGGGGGTCTCTGTGTCAGTTCTGGGGTCTCTGTGTCAGTTCTGGGGTCTCTGTGTCAGTTCTGGGGGTCTCTGTGTCAGTTCTGGGGTCTCTGTGTCAGTTCTGGGGTCTCTGAGTCAGTTCTGGGGTCTCTGTGTCAGTTCTGGGGTCCCTGTGTCAGTTCTAGGGGTCTCTGTGTCAGTTCTAGGGGTCTCTGTGTCAGTTCTGGGGTCCCTGTGTCAGTTCTGGGGGTCTCTGTGTCAGTTCTGGGGGTCTCTGTGTCAGTTCTGGGGTCTCTGTGTCAGTTCTGGGGTCTCTGTGTCAGTTCTGGGGTCCCTGTGTCAGTTCTGGGGTCTCTGTGTCAGTTCTGGGGGTCCCTGTGTCAGTTCTGGGGTCTCTGTGTCAGTTCTGGGGTCCCTGTGTCAGTTCTGGGGGTCTCTCTGTCAGTTCTGGGGTCTCTCTCTGTGTCAGTTCTGGGGTCCCTGTGTCAGTTCTGGGGGTCTCTGTGTCAGTTCTGGGGTCTCTGTGTCAGTTCTGGGGTCTCTGTGTCAGTTCTGGGGTCTCTGTGTCAGTTCTGGGGGTCTCTGTGTAAGTTCTGGGGGTCTCTGTGTCAGTTCTGGGGTCCCTGTGTCAGTTCTGGGGGTCTCTGTGTCAGTTCTGGGGGTGTCTGTGTCAGTTCTGGGGGTCTCTGTGTTAGTTCTGGGGTCTCTGTGTCAGTTCTGGGGTCCCTGTGTCAGTTCTGGGGTCTCTGTGTCGGTTCTGGGGTCTCTGTGTCGGTTCTGGGGGTCTCTGTGTCAGTTCTGGGGTCCCTGTGTCAGTTCTGGGGGTCTCTGTGTCCGTTCTGGGGGTCCCTGTGTTAGTTCTGGGGGTCTCTGTGTCAGTTCTGGGGGTCCCTGTGTCAGTTCTGGGGGTCTCTGTGTCAGTTCTGGGGGTCCCTGTGTCAGTTCTGGGGTCTCTGTGTCAGTTCTGGGGTCTCTGTGTCAGTTCTGGGGGTCCCTGTGTCAGTTCTGGGGTCTCTGTGTCAGTTCTGGGGGTCCCTGTGTCAGTTCTGGGGTCTCTGTGTCAGTTCTGGGGGTCCCTGTGTCAGTTCTGGGGTCCCTGTGTCAGTTCTGGGGGTCTCTGTGTCAGTTCTGGGGTCTCTGTGTCAGTTCTGGGGTCTCTGTGTCAGTTCTGGGGGTCCCTGTGTCAGTTCTGGGGGTCTCTGTGTCAGTTCTGGGGTCTCTGTGTCAGTTCTGGGGTCTCTGTGTCAGTTCTGGGGGTCTCTGTGTCAGTTCTGGGTCCCTGTGTCAGTTCTGGGGGTCTCTGTGTCAGTTCTGGGGTCTCTGTGTCAGTTCTGGGGTCTCTGTGTCAGTTCTGGGGGTCTCTGTGTCAGTTCTGGGGATCTCTGTGTCAGTTCTGGGGTCTCTGTGTCAGTTGTCGGGGTCTCTGTGTCAGTTCTGGGGGTCTCTCTGTCAGTTCTGGGGTCTCTGTGTCAGTTCTGGGGTCTCTGTGTCAGTTCTGGGGTCCCTGTGTCAGTTCTGGGGTCTCTGTGTCAGTTCTGGGGTCTCTGTGTCAGTTCTGGGGGTCTCTGTGTCAGTTCTGGGGGTCTCTGTGTCAGTCCTGGGGGTCTCTGTGTCAGTTCTGGGGTCCCTGTGTCAGTTCTGGGGGTCTCTGTGTCAGTTCTGGGTCCCTGTGTCAGTTCTGGGGGTCTCTGTGTCAGTTCCGGGGTCTCTCTGTCAGTTCTGGGGTCCCTGTGTCAGTTCTAGGGGTCCCTGTGTCAGTTCTGGGGGTCTCTGTGTCAGTTCTGGGGTCTCTGTGTCAGTTCTGGGGTCTCTGTGTCAGTTCTGGGGTCTCTGTGTCAGTTCTGGGGGGGTCTCTGTGTCAGTTCTGGGGTCTCTGTGTCAGTTCTGGGGTCTCTGTGTCAGTTCTGGGGTCTCTGTGGGTCTCTGTGTCGGTTCTGGGGTCTCTGTGTCAGTTCTGGGGGTCTCTGTGTCAGTTCTGGGGGTCTCTGTGTCCGTTCTGGGGGTCCCTGTGTCAGTTCTGGGGTCCCTGTGTCAGTTCTGGGGTCTCTGTGTCAGTTCTGGGGGTCTCTGTGTCAGTTCTGGGGGTCTCTGTGTCAGTTCTGGGGGTCCCTGTGTCAGTCCTGGGGGTCTCTGTGTCAGTCCTGGGGGTCTCTGTGTCAGTTCTGGGGTCTCTGTGTCAGTTCTGGGGTCTCTGTGTCAGTTCTGGGGGTCCCTGTGTCAGTTCTGGGGTCTCTGTGTCAGTTCTGGGGGTCTCTGTGTCAGTTCTGGGGTCCCTGTGTCAGTTCTGGGGGTCCCTGTGTCAGTTCTGGGGTCTCTGTGTCAGGTCTGGGGGGTCCCTGTGTTAGTTCTGGGGTCCCTGTGTCAGTTCTGGGGTCTTTGTGTCAGTTCTGGGGTCCCTGTGTCAGTTCTGGGGGTCTCTGTGTCAGTCCTGGGGGTCCCTGTGTCAGTTCTGGGGTCTCTGTGTCAGTTCTGGGGTCTCTGTGTCAGTTCTGGGGGTCTCTGTGTCAGTTCTGGGGGTCCCTGTGTCAGTTCTGGGGTCTCTGTGTCAGTTCCGGGGGTCCCTGGGTCCCTGTGTCAGTTCTGGGGTCCCTGTCTCAGTTCTGGGGTCCCTGGGTCAGTTCTGGGGTCTCAGTGTCAGTTCTGGGGTCTCTGTGTCAGTTCTGGGGTCTCTGTGTCAGTTCTGGGGGTCTCTGTGTCAGTTCTGGGGTCTCTGTGTCAGTTCTGGGGTCACTGTGTCAGTTCTGGGGTCCCTGTGTCAGTTATGGGGTCTCTGTGTCAGTTCTGGGGTCTCTGTGTCAGTTCTGGGGGTCTCTGTGTCAGTTCTGGGGTCTCTCTGTCAGTTCTGGGGTCTCTCTCTCTGTCAGTTCTGGGGTCCCTGTGTCAGTTCTGGGGGTCTCTGTGTCAGTTCTGGGGTCTCTGTGTCAGTTCTGGGGGTCTCTGTGTCAGTTCTGGGGTCCCTGTGTCAGTTCTGGGGTCCCTGTGTCAGTTCTGGGGTCTCTGTGTCAGTTCTGGGGGTCTCTGTGTCAGTTCTGGGGTCTCTGTGTCAGTTCTGGGGTCTCTGTGTCAGTTCTGGGGGTCTCTGTGTCAGTTCTGGGGGTCTCTCTGTCAGTTCTGGGGTCTCTCTCTGTGTCAGTTCTGGGGTCCCTGTGTCAGTTCTGGGGTCTCTGTGTCAGTTCTGGGGTCCCTGTGTCAGTTCTGGGGTCCCTGTGTCAGTTCTGGGGGTCTCTGTGTCAGTTCTGGGGTGTCTGTGTCAGTTCTGGGGTCTCTGTGTCAGTTCTGGGGGTCCCTGTGTCAGTTCTGGGGGTCCCTGTGTCAGTTCTGGGGTCCCTGTGTCAGTTCTGGGGTCTCTGTGTCAGTTCTGGGGTCCCTGTGTCAGTTCTGGGGTCCCTGTGTCAGTTCTGGGGGTCTCTGTGTCAGTTCTGGGGTCTCTGTGTCAGATCTGGGGTCTCTGTGTCAGTTCTGGGGTCTCTGTGTCAGTTCTGGGGTCTCTGTGTCAGTTCTGGGGTCTCTGTGTCAGTTCTGGGGGTCCCTGTGTCAGTTCTCGGGGGTCCCTGTGTCAGTTCTGGGGTCTCTGTGTCTGTTCTGGGGGTCCCTGAAGATGGCACCGAAGTCAAAGCCCTGATAGACACGGGGGCATCCGTGAATGTCATGGATTCGGACCAATACGAGAAGATGTCTCCAAAGCCCATCTTGACGCCCTCCGTAGCGAGGATCTATACTTACGGAGGCACAGAACCGCTCCCACTGAGAGGAGTGATTCAAACAACGGTAGTCAACGGCGAATACTCCACTGAAACTAAGTTCCACATCACTGAAGGAAAGAAAGGTACGCTTCTGAGCTGCCACACAGCAGAGGACCTTGGCCTGGTATTCTTCGCCAATCAAGTGCATCAGGCGCATGCGGACTTCATGCTGAAGGACTTCCCGGAGCTGTTCAAGGGTCTAGGAAAACTAAAGGGGCGAAAATTCAAACTACACATAGACACGTCAGTCAGACCCATGGCACTCCGACACCGGAGGGTGCCCTTCAACTTAAGGCCACAGGTCGAAGAGGAGCTCCCGAAGCTCGAAGATCTTGGAGTGATTGAGAAAGTGTCGGGCCCGACACCCTGGGTTTCCCCGTTGGTAGTCGCACCAAAGCCAAAGCAACCAGGGGCGATCCGACTATGTGTGGACATGAGGCTGCCCAACACTGCCGTCAAACGCGAACGGCACATCACCCCCACCATGGATGATATAGTAGCGGACCTAAAAGGGGCGAAATGGTTTTCAAAGTTAGACCTCAACTCAGGTTACCATCAGCTTGAATTGGAACAAACCAGCAGGTACATCACCACCTTCTCGACCCACGTGGGATTGCGACGCTACACCCGGCTCAGCTTTGGCGTATCCTCCGCGGCGGAGGTCTTCCAAAATGCCATTCGAGAAGTACTATCGGGACTGAAGGGGGTGATCAACCTCAGCGATGATATTTTGGTGTACTCCGCGACCCTAGAAGAACATCACACCAATCTGAGAGCAACCCTTCAAAGACTCGCAGACAGTGGACTAACCTTACATCGGGCAAAATGCTCCTTCTACCAGGAGTCAATAGATTTTTTTGGGTACGTCTTCACGAGGGAAGGTCTGAAAGTAGACCCCAATAAAGCGGAAGCGATCAAGGCAGCCAGCACCCCAAGGAACCCCACTGAAGTGCGCAGCTTCTTAGGCATGGCCACCTACTGTGGTCGGTTCATACCCAACTTGGCCGCGATCGCAGAACCCCTCAGAGCCCTCACCAGAGCCGATCAGAAGTGGGACTGGACAGGAACCGCAAACAAAGCTTTTCAAGCAGTCAAAGCCAGCCTTCTCGATGACACCAGCATGGCCTACTTCCAACCACGACGCAAGACCGAACTTATCGTTGACGCCAGTCCCGTGGGTCTGGGAGCGGTACTCCTGCAAGAATATGGACCAGAAGAGTGGAAGCCAGTTGCATACGCTAGTAAAGCACTGTCAGACACCGAGACCAGATATGCACAAATCGAAAGAGAAGCCCTGGCCATCAAGTGGGCGTGCCAGCACTTCCACCTATACCTCTGTGGGCAAGAATTCACGGTGATAACAGATCACAAGCCACTGCTACCCCTCTTTGCGGGATCATCCCGGCTGGCGCCCCCACGCATCGAACGCTGGGCAGTTCAGCTACAAGGGTACCATTTCAAGATCGTGTTCCGTCCGGGGGCCCACAACCCAGCCGACTACCTGTCCCGGCACCCGGATGTCGTCCACCAGTATCCGCCCAAAGACGAAGGTATGGAAGCCGAAGAGTTTGTCCATATGATCTCACAAGCGGCGTGTCTGGAGAACATGTCACTCAAAGAAATTGGAGAAGCAACCGCCACGGACGAAACATTGGTGAAAGTTCGCCAGGCTCTGGAAGAGAACTGGTGGGCCCACATCCTCGATGGTGCCTCGAGCCTCCGGCCGGAGGTGAGCCACGCACGACAACAACTGTGGCAGATACGCAACGAACTGTGCATGGGGGATGAAGGAATCATACTAAGAGGACACCTCATCGTCATACCGGAAAGTCTCCAACAAAGAGCCTTAAGTCTAGCGCACGTAGGACATTAAGGCATGGCCAAGACCAAAGCACGTCTAAGGAGCAAGGTGTGGTTTCCTGCCATGGACAACCAAGTAGACGCCATGATACGATCCTGCCATGCCTGCACAATCACTGGCGGAGATCCAGCACCGGTAATCACAGAGGAAGCACCTCAGACACCCTGGACACACCTCAGCATAGACTTTGGCAGTTTTCCGGACGGAAGACACATGCTAGTCCTGATCGACTCGTTTTCAAAATTTCCAATAGTTGAAGTCATATCATCTACTGCATTCCCGCAAGTCAAAAAGGTGTTGAACCGCGTCTTCGCAACGATGGGGCTGCCGGAGGAAATCAAGTCCGACAACGGACCCCCCTTTCAAGGGAGAGAATTTCAGCTATACCTGGAGAGCCTGCGGATCAAGCACAGAAAAATCACCCCGCTGTGGCCCCAGGCAAACGGGGAAGTCGAACGACTAATGCGAACACTGAACAGAGCGCTCCGGATTGCGACGGACAACGGGGAGGACCCAGAGATAGCCCTTGACCAATTCCTAGGGGCCTACAGACAAACGCCTCACTCCACGACAAAATGTGCTCCTGCCCATGTGCTGTTCAAGCGGGCACCCCGGGACAGCATCCCGACCGATAGCACGTGGATGCCAGCAGAGAGGGATGCAGAGACCATACAAGCTAGAAGGCAGAACACCAACACGAAGGCGAATGAACATCGTCGTGGCAAAGAACCCAACTTGAGAGAAGGAGACTTGGTAGTTGTCAAAGACCGCCATCCGGGTTGGAAATTCCGAACACCATACGAGTCGGAAGTGTGGAGAGTGGACGAGATCCAAGGGACAATGGTGACGGTGGAGCGGAATGGACAAACAGTGACGCGAAATGTGTCATGCTTCAAGAAAGTCACCGAGACGACTGGAAGACAGAGAACTGAAGAGGGAACGGAAACCGGGGAGTATGACGACCTGGACCTCGGCAGGAGCCCGACAAGGTCAACAGCGATCCCGCAACATGGTGTAAGTACACCCAGACCGACACCACAGAACCTCGTCGCAGATCAGGGCCGACCAAGAGCGACTGGTGCGGGAGAAGGTACCGGGGCAGCCCCGGCTGGGGCTGCTGAGCCACCAGGTGCCCGAAACCTAAGATACAGTCTGAGGCCCAACCCGAGACCTAACCTGCGTCTGAGAGACTTTGCTTGGATATCGCCGTGAACCGAGGTCCGGCGTCTGCAGCATGATCAGAACTAAATTAAAGGAGGGATGTAGAGAGCCACTCGGGCTCTCTCCTACATTGTATCGCTTTGCCTCCACGCACGCACGCACACCCCGGGGCGGGCTCGCGCCGGGGGTATAAATAAACATGCGGAAGACCGCTCGGGGTCTTTTCCGGCTAACTACATATCAGTGTCTGTGCCGTTATTCAGTTCCCCACTTACCCACGTGCTGGGCCTTCCTGCAGGGCCACAGTAATGTAACATTTGCTTTTGTAATTTGTTCACTTGTAATCTTCTCCTCATGTATCACTACTGTTCCTATTGTGAAGCCTCTAAACACCTTCGGGTAAAGTCCGCGCTATATAAAAATGCATAAATAAATATTTAAATTGTGCGTCGCCCAGGGAGGGTTTCTAGCGCCGAGGCCGCTGCGTGGCTTCTAAGCGCTAGCCTGGGCACGCGTCTGTCTCCTCTGGGGCCGCGCATGCGCAGAGCGCTCCTGCCTGGACCCAAGATGGCGGCGCGGGCGTCACCCTGCGGGTCCTGCGCATGCGCGGCCGCCTCCCTGCGTGCACCGTGCCCTGCGGGAGCAGCGAGAGCGCGGGGCGGGCAGAGCGTCTCCTCGGGCGGGGCAGGGCGGGAAGGAAGCGGGCGCAGGACCGGCGGACGGACAGAGCGACGGACAGGGAGTGGCGGCACCGGAGGGAGCGAGGAGGGGAGACCCCGGCAGGTAGGAGCGGCCGCGGCGCCCTCTGGCGGGGGGTGGAGGCGCTGCAGGGGCCGGAGGGGGGCAGTGTCCACCCTGGCAGGGTGTGAGAGGGCAGTGTCCACCCTGGCAGGGTGTGGGAGGGCAGAGCTCAGCCTGGCAGGGTGTGGGAGGGCGGTGCTCAGGGTGTGGGAGGCCAGTGTCCAGTCTGACAGGGTGTGAGAGGGCAGTGTCCAGTCTGACAGGGTGTGAGAGGGCAGAGCTGAGGCTGGCAGGGTGTGAGAGGGCAGTGTCCAGTCTGACAGGGTGTGAGAGGGCAGTGTCCAGCTTGCCAGAGTGTGAGGGGGCAGAGCTGAGGCTGGCAGGGTGTGAGAGGGCAGTGCTCAGGGTGTGGGAGGCCAGTGTCCAGTCTGGCAGGGTGTGAGAGGGCAGTGTCCAGCTTGCCAGAGTGTGAGGGGGCAGAGCTGAGGCTGGCAGGGTGTGAGAGGGCAGTGCTCAGGGTGTGAGAGGTCAGAGTCCAGCCTGGGTAGATGACAGCAGAGATAAGGTGGGCAGGATCTGTGCCCAGCCACGGACAGCATTGCAAGGACCACGGGTTTCAGAACAGTAGTGAGTCCGGGGGTGGGCACCAGGAGGGATGTGGCAGGAGCCTCCATGGGCCTGGGTGAGGGCTGCAGGACAGTCCCCAACCTAGCCAAGGGGCCCTTCATTGCATTAGAGAAGGGCAGTGCCCAGCATCGCCAAGTAGTGGGGCTGAAGGGGGCAGTGCGTGCAACACTGCAATTGGCATTGTGGTTCCAGTTGTGGCAGGGATTTTATCCTAGCCGCACATTAGACTCCACCGTGTACAGATCTTGGGTGTTTGTGGGTGGTGTGAAAGTGGCTGCATGAATGCTTGGTAGTGTGTCTGTATTGGTTCAATTCTAACCAGGGAGATTGTATATGTTTTCTTTATAAAAGTAACATTTTGTTATATTGCTTTGTGTATTTATGAGAGAGTTCTTTATGATTGAAATTCTCATCAACATAGATGGATTTATAACCATTAACAATCAAAGAAATGCTGATGTGTATATATATGTTTTTGAAAAGAACTCTTTAAAGAAAAGACAAAAAGATGTGTTTTTAAGAAAAAGAGGAACACATTTTGATAAAATAAATAATGAGATGATCACATGTGTCACTGTTGTATTTTGATATATATTCAAATGTAAATTAACAATGTCTGAAGGAAATTATATATAGGCCTTGAGGGAAATATTTAGTACTGTATAGTTTGTAATCCCCTCTTTTCCCTGACCCAAAGTATTATTAGAGGGGGGCCCCTTATTTTGTTATAGCTGACGGGGCAGTGCCCGGCTCGGTAGATAACTCCAGAGGTGAATACCGGTTCTCAGGCTGGGCAGGGGGCAGCGTGAGGGGGGTAGAGGCGTGGACAGCAGTGGGGCGGGGGCAGGGACAGAACTCAACCTGGAAAGATGAAGGGGGTGGGATCCTGTCCCTGTGGAGGAAGAGGCGCAGTGTCCTTCCGGGGTGGTCGTTGAGAGTCAGGATGGACCAGTACGTTGGTGAGGAAACAGTGGTAAATGTGTGCCGGTGCCGGCAGCAGTGGTGTGGATTCAACACTTGGCTGGGGTGATTTGAGGCATTGAAGATGGCATGGGACTCGGTGGGTCTTGGTGTGATATTTTAGGTAGAATTGGGTGGGGCAGCAACTTGTAACGCGCACGTTCACCCTGAATGGTATCTTGACGCTGAATGAAAGATTTTTATTGTTACCGACCGCAGAAGGATGACAGGCTGAGCGGACCCCCTTTCCCCCCCAAGGATTTGAACCTGCCTGCTCTTAAATGAAATGTTTGTTTCATTGTTTTAAAAAAAACTGCTTTATTAAAAGAAGTAGACATGGTGATCTGCTGACCCCAGCAGGCCACCATCCCTGTGAGTGCTGGCCATTCCTTATGGGGTCACAAATAGCACCTGCCTCATGGATATTAATGAGGCAGACAATTTGCGACCCCATTAGGACTCGCTAACAGTGTCTGAGACACTGTTGTAAACTGCAATTTGCGAGTCGCAAAATGTAAGGGTTTTACCTCTGGCCCTAAGCCACCAGACCGCGTGGGCTGATGTTGGAAGTTGAGGGCAGTTTGCTGTGGTGGTTGCCCGGCCTTTGTTGACCAGAGAAGTGGCGGGTAGTTGTTTGACAGCGCAGGTTTGGTCCAAGGGTAGGAGGTTGAGGGCAGTGACCACCAAGCTGCTGCTGGATGTGCTGAGGTGGCTTCCTGTCCAGGAGGGCACAGTTCCAGGTCTCAAAGGCGAGGGTTGTGGCAGAGGGCCTGGCGGGCAGAGGGCCTGGCGGGCAGAGGGCCTGGCGGGCAGAGGGCCTGGCGGGCAGAGGCTGGATGGGCAGATGGCTGGATGGGCAGATGGCTGGATGGGCAGATGGCTGGATGGGCAGATGGCTGGGCGGGCAGAGGCTGGGCGGGCAGAGGCTGGGCGGGCAGACAGCCTGGCGGGCAGAGGCTGGGCGGGCAGACGGCCTGGCGGGCAGACGGCCTGGCGGGCAGACGGCCTGGCGGGCAGAGGCCGGGCGGGCAGATGGCCGTCTTGAGTTGCCAAAGTCTGCATAACACATGCTGGAGTCCCTTGGACCTGGGGCTGGTGGCTTGGACTCGCATGAACCCCTGCCCCGCCGTCTCCCTCTCTCTGGGTTTGTGGGACCCCTGCAGTGCTGTGCCCGTCTGGTGGGCTGGAGGGGGCAGTTGTTGGATTCAGTTCAAGGGGTGCATTGATGACACTGAGATGCTGTACCAGGCCAGGTTTGACTGGTGTGGATTGGAGTCTGATGTTCTTTTGGACTCTTCTGTGTGCCCTCGGTGGTTGCATCACGTGTGTGCGTCTTAGGACCTTGTTACTGTGTTGGCTCTGTGCCCACATCTGCCCGGACCGGAAGTGCTCCTCAATCACCATAAAGTGTGGCATTTAGGCGGGCACACTGTGGTCTGCTGGTTAACTCGGGAGTTTGCACTTCTAGTTCAGATTTGGGTTGTTCGTGTATTCAGGCCACCCCCCCACCCCCGGGCCCTCCTCAAGGAGGGAAGGCCCCGCCCACGCCACTGGGCAACTCCCATCCGCCCGTTGGGGGGTCACATTGGCAACACGAGGGGCATTTAATCCTTTTTGGGGCTTTTCAGTGGGATGCTGAGGCTGGGCCCCTGTATGGGTGCACCACAGCTCTGGGTGGACCACAGCACAAGGACCACCACCGACAGTCAGGACACATTCCATCACACATGCTTAGCTGTATGATCTGGCAGGGGCTGTGTCTGGGCGCACCCACAGCTCTGGGTGCACCACAGCACAAGGACCACCACCGACAGTCAGGACACATTCCACAACACATGCTTAGCTGTATGTTCCACCACAGGCAGGGGCTGTGTCCGGGTGCACCACAGCTCTGGGTGCACCACAGCACAAGGACCACCACCGACAGTCAGGACACATTCCATCACACATGCTTAGCTGTATGTTCCACCACAGGCAGGGGATGTGTCTGGGTGCACCACAGCTCTGGGTGTACCACAGCACAAGGACCACCACCGACAGTCAGGACACATTCCATCACACATGCTTAGCTGTATGTAGCACTACAGGCAGGGGCTGTGTCTGGGTGCACCACAGCTCTGGGTGCACCACCGCACAAGGTGACTCACAGAGCGAAGAAGCAATGGATGGGAACCCATGAATCAGTGTAAACCATCAACAGTCATGACACATTCCACAAACATGCTTAGCTGTATGATCTGGCAGGGGCTGTGTCTGGGTGCATCACAGCTCTGGGTGCACCACAGCACAAGGGGACTCCTAGAGCTCAGAAGCAATGGATGGGAACCCTTGAATCAGTGTAAACCATCGACAGTCATGACACATTCCACAAACATGCTTAGCTGTATGATCTGGCAGGGGCTGTGTCTGGGTGCACCACAGCTCTGGGTGCACCACAGCACAAGGTGACTCACAGAGCGAAGAAGCAATGGATGGGAACCCTTGAATCAGTGTAAACCACCGACAGTCATGACACATTCCACAAACATGCTTAGCTGTATGATCTGGCAGGGGCTGTGTCTGGGTGCACCACAGCTCTGGGTGCACCACCGCACAAGGTGACTCACAGAGCGAAGAAGCAATGGATGGGAACCCTTGAATCAGTGTAAACCACCGACAGTCATGACACATTCCACAAACATGCTTAGCTGTATGATCTGGCAGGGGCTGTGTCTGGGTGCACCACAGCTCTGGGTGCACCACAGCACAAGGTGACTCACAGAGCGAAGAAGCAATGGATGGGAACCCTTGAATCAGTGTAAACCACCGACAGTCATGACACATTCCACACACATGCTTAGCTGTATGATCTGGCAGGGGCTGTGTCTGGGTGCACCACAGCTCTGGGTGCACCACAGCTCTGGGTGCACCACAGCACAAGGACCACCACCGACAGTCAGGACACATTCCATCACACATGCTTAGCTGTATGTTCCACCACAGGCAGGGGATGTGTCTGGGTGCACCACAGCTCTGGGTGTACCACAGCACAAGGACCACCACCGACAGTCAGGACACATTCCATCACACATGCTTAGCTGTATGTAGCACTACAGGCAGGGGCTGTGTCTGGGTGCACCACAGCTCTGGGTGCACCACCGCACAAGGTGACTCACAGAGCGAAGAAGCAATGGATGGGAACCCTTGAATCAGTGTAAACCACCGACAGTCATGACACATTCCACACACATGCTTAGCTGTATGATCTGGCAGGGGCTGTGTCTGGGTGCACCACAGCTCTGGGTGCACCACAGCACAAGGTGACTCACAGAGCGAAGAAGCAATGGATGGGAACCCTTGAATCAGTGTAAACCACCGACAGTCATGACACATTCCACACACATGCTTAGCTGTATGATCTGGCAGGGGCTGTGTCTGGGTGCACCACAGCTCTGGGTGCACCACAGCTCTGGGTGTACCACAGCACAAGGACCACCACCGACAGTCAGGACACATTCCATCACACATGCTTAGCTGTATGTAGCACTACAGGCAGGGGCTGTGTCTGGGTGCACCACAGCTCTGGGTGCACCACCGCACAAGGTGACTCACAGAGCGAAGAAGCAATGGATGGGAACCCTTGAATCAGTGTAAACCACCGACAGTCATGACACATTCCACAAACATGCTTAGCTGTATGATCTGGCAGGGGCTGTGTCTGGGTGCACCACAGCTCTGGGTGCACCACAGCACAAGGTGACTCACAGAGCGAAGAAGCAATGGATGGGAACCCTTGAATCAGTGTAAACCACCGACAGTCATGACACATTCCACAAACATGCTTAGCTGTATGATCTGGCAGGGGCTGTGTCTGGGTGCACCACAGCTCTGGGTGCACCACAGCACAAGGTGACTCACAGAGCGAAGAAGCAATGGATGGGAACCCTTGAATCAGTGTAAACCACCGACAGTCATGACACATTCCACAAACATGCTTAGCTGTATGATCTGGCAGGGGCTGTGTCTGGGTGCACCACAGCTCTGGGTGCACCACAGCACAAGGACCACCACCGACAGTCATGACACATTCCACAAACATGCTTAGCTGTATGATCTGGCAGGGGCTGTGTCTGGGTGCACCACAGCTCTGGGTGCACCACAGCTCTGGGTGCACCACAGCACAAGGACCACCACCGACAGTCAGGACACATTCCATCACACATGCTTAGCTGTATGTAGCACTACAGGCAGGGGCTGTGTCTGGGTGCATCACAGCTCTGGGTGCACCACAGCACAAGGGGACTCCTAGAGCTCAGAAGCAATGGATGGGAACCCTTGAATCAGTGTAAACCATCGACAGTCATGACACATTCCACACACATGCTTAGCTGTATGTTCCACGACAGGCAGGAACCCCCCAAAGCACGTGATGTGTGATCTTGGGTAGATCCGCTCGACCTCCGTTCCTTAAGAGGAAGCGATGGTTTGCTTTGCAGCGGGCCTGGCAGTGGGTGCCCAGTGGTGCTTGAGACTCTCGTTGTAGCTTCCCAAAGAGGAGAGAGTTTGTGAAATGTGTCCTTTACAAATTCAAGATCTTAATCGTGTGCTATGTGAGTGTCCGGAACCACAAAGGGCGGCGTATGTTTTTAAGACCATCATTCTTCAAATGTAATATCCATTCTGCTCAGGGGGGGGGGGGCGGTCATTTCTTTTGTATCCACCAAGTGAAATGGTTTACTATAAGATGTATCAATTTTTTAAAACATTCTTGGTTATTTTTAGGTAATTTTTTAAGTCTGGTTAGTATGTTGTGATGTCTGATGGTTGGACATTGAAGGATGTTTGTATTGTACATAAAGTCTGTCTTCTCTTTAATCTATCGGTGGACTTTGTGGACCTCCGTTGGAGTCCATCTCAAAATAAATACAATTTGAATGGATTGCAGCTTCGCAGAGCGTGGCGTGCACGGCCTCTGCTCACGACCCGGGTGCGTGCCAATGAGGGGGTGCACCCGCGTGGCACCGCGGGCCAGCACATGGTGGCTCCTTGGCACGGCCCCAGTCGCGCCTGATGACTGCACCAAGGGTCCAGTGCCCCATGCTTGCGTGTGGTAGCT